>NC_136671.1:0-600000 GCF_903797595.1 Erithacus rubecula | reverse complement strand
CCCACCAGCCCTTCAGCTCTCAGTGGAATCACTATTTCCCCTTTCAGCTGGGTGGAATATCTGATGTTCATGGCTGGGTTGGCCCCCAGAGCAGGATGGTGATGCACTGGAAAACAGAAAACCAGGAGGGAACCTCTCTTAAGCTCCAGTTTCTGGATCTTGTGGCAGCACCTGGGGCCGTTTCCCTTGCCAGGGAGGTGGGAAGACCGAGGGGGTTTTTCTTCTCCACCAGGGCTAAGCTGAGCACCTCTGGAGGAGGAGCAGGGCTGGGGAAGCTGCCAAAGCTGCAGACAGCTCCTGGTGTGCCGAGGTTTCCCTGGCAGCCCTGTCCAGGTGTCCCGACTGCAGCAGGTCCTGAAGGGGCTCTGATCACTCAGGGTTTCTGAGAGCCCTGCAGCATGTCCAGAGCATCTTCCAGCGTGTTCCCGGCCCCGCACGGGTGGTGAGCAGCCTGCCAGCCTCACAGCTCCTGGCAAACACAGCTCTCCACTCACTCCTGAGAACAACAGCCTGAAAAAAAAAATAGAAAAAAAGAAAAAAAAAAAAAAAAAAGAAAATAGATTTATGGATTTTCCCCCTTCCTTTTTCAGGAATTTTGGCAAGATGTCAAAATGCTCCGCTGCCACTCAGAGTGGAGAGCGTTGCCCGACTCTTCCCCGTGCTCGTCTGCCAGACCTGGAGCGATGGCAGAGCTTATTTTGGGCAGCAGGAGCGGGAGGGGAGGGCTGGGTTCTCAGTCACCGGGAGATGCTCTCACTCCCACGGAGGTGTTTACAGGAGGGGCGTGAGTGTGAGCTGCAGCCAGCTGCCATTAGCATTGCAGATCGGGCACTTGTTAGCACCGCGCTTCGCCCCTGCTTTACAATTTGCTAATAATAAAGCGTTTGTTCCCGGCAAACAAACGCTCGAGATTTATGCCTCGCTCACAAAGGACTCTGATAGATATATTGATACCTTGTGAAGCTGCAGCGGGGAGAAGGATTGAAGAGCTGCTGTTTACTTGGCTCCATCCTGCTCCTCTATTGATGACTGGGAGGCATTTATTTCACCGAGGATAGAGCACTCAGGACTGCGAACTCTCTGCCAATAGTGCCATATTTAGGGTTATTATATCACCATAAAACAGCTTTATGAGCCCATGAATATTGGGGCACGTCGATACCCATTCTGCACCATGGCTATGCCTCCTGCCTGGTGGGGCTGGCAGAGCCCAGGCAGCCCTGGAGCCCAAAAACCAGAGAACAGTTTTCAGGGCAGAAATAGGCAGAGGAAGAGTTCTTGGAGCTGTCACCTGCCCTGCTGCTGAGCCTGGTGAGCAGAGCCGGTGTCAGACCTGTGCTGGCACTGGGGACTCCATTTCCCAGCACATGGAGCCAATGCTCTGGGAATGTGCCAGGCACCAAAAACAAGGGCAGGAGCTCTGGGTGTCCTCCCCAGCCGAGGCTGCAGGGTCACGGTGAGGGCTGCAGCGCGCTGTGCTGCTGCCAGGAGAGCCACAGCAGCACCCCCAGTTTGGCAAGAACCTTGGCTGGGATCATTCCCCAGAACCCCTCAGCTCTCAGGGGCAGCACAGAGGGAAGGAGCCCAGCTGTCCACAGGAGGAACTTCTTGGGGAAGAGTAGAGGGACGCAGAGAGCTCTGCTCTGTGGTAACCAGGAACAGGGAGCTGGGCACTGCCCAGGCTCAGGCTGGAGCTCAGGGAAAGGTTCTTCCCTCCCCCAGAGGGTGCTGGCACTGCCCAGGCTCAGGCTGGAGCTCAGGGAAAGGTTCTTCCCTCCCCCAGAGGGTGCTGGCACTGCCCAGGCTCAGGCTGGAGCTCAGGGAAAGGTTCTTCCCTCCCCCAGAGGGTGCTGGCACTGCCCAGGCTCCCCAGGGAATGGGCACAGCCCGAGGCTGCCAGAACTCCAGGAGCTGCCAGGGATGGACAGGGTGGGAGTGCTGGGGGGTCTGGGCAGGGACAGGGATGGGCTGGATGATCCTGGGGGTCCCCAACTCAGGATATTCCATGAGCCTGTGATTCTTCTGTGAGAGGAGTTCCAGCCCCAGGAGGGACAGACAGCCCTGCTGGGATCCCCCTGGAGGGATTGTGCCTCCCACAGCCCAAACATCCCTGTGGGTCTGGGCTGTCCCTTCCCAGCCCATTCCCGTGTTCAACCACTGCATCCACCCCAGGTGAGTCCTCATTCCTGGGATCCATCAAACCTGGAGAGAGCTCTGTGGGTGCAGGAGGAAGCACAGCCCTTTAGCTGCTCCAGAACAGCTCTCCCTGTCAGCTCCCATCCTCTCTTACATTTTAGCTGCTAAATAATGCACTAATGGAAAAGGAAACCTTAGCCAGGGCAGTCAGATTAAGATGCAGAGCAACCACAGCTTTCAGCTTGCATTTTCTGGCTCCAAATTCTGCATTTCTTAGCTTTATTCCTTTGCATTTTGTTTGGGTTTCTTTGCAAGGGTTTTCCAAGAAGAGGAGACAGATTTTGACTGCAGCACTTGAACTTTTGTTATCAATGTTCTTGCAATAAATTTTGGCTTCAACAGGAAGCTGCTGGATCTAAGAAACCGCAAATAGAGGAACCAAGGCACAGAAAAGACTGAGAGGTGCCTTCAGCCTTCTGAGAAACCTCTGTTAAGATGCTCTAACTTTTGGATTTTATTTTAGCCTATCTTTCTGCTCACTGCTGTATTCACCTTCAAGGGAGAGTAGCCTTTCTCTTTACAACCTGAGAGAGTTTTATTCTGACTATTAAATCAGTAATTAGCACTTCATTTAGCTGGGATCTCCAGTGCTCAGACAGTATTGATTTGTCAGAGATGGAAAGATGGAGCCTCTTTCACTGTGGTTTTGGGCACAGAGTCAGGGGGTCTTCTCAGCTATTTAAAGGTGCATTTCCCATGCAGAGGACAGGCAGGATGGGGCAGAGGGGCCATGGAGGGTCTGTCACTGCAGGTGTCTCATTCCTGCACTGTTCTGCCCTAATCCCAATGGCAAAGTGCCCCTGGGCAGGACACTCCCTGGCAGGAGGCTCCCAAAGGCTCCAGGGCACACCCCATTCCCAGCAAGGCACAGTCACCATGTTCTGCTTTTCCAATCCCCACTGACAGACCATTCTCAGAACCCTTGGGGTGTAAAAATCCTTTTCTGCAAGTCTGTGCTGCCTCAGGGGCACTCCAGGCTCAGGGCTCACCTCAGCTGGGCCAGCAATTGCCAAAATCACCTGTGTGTGTTAACAAGAACTGTGATTGCTCTGCAGAGCTCTCAGCTGGGTCTGGAGAGAGAAACCAGTGTGGGAATTTGGCCAAGGAAAGCCAGGGCAGTGGTGGAGTCCCCATCCCTGGAAATGGTGAAAGAATGAGAAGTGGCAATTAGGAACATGGCTTAGTGACCATGGTGGGATTTGATTGAAGGCTGGACTTGACCTTGGAGGCCTTTTCCAAGGTAATGATTCCATGGATGTCGGAAAGAAGCCTCACTGATGTTTGTGTGTCACATTCACTCTTCTTTCACATGAAGTTTAAACCAGAGCAAAACTCAGTACTACCCCAAAGCTGAGTCCAATCCCAAGCGTTCAGCAAATGTTTCACTTGAAGCAGCCCTTGATGAACTGATAAAGCACCATGAGGAATCCTGGCAAACTCAGGGCAGGAGATGCCAGAGACCAGGGCAGAGGCAGGAGGCCCCAGAGTCCCTGTGAGCATCAGCAAAGCAGCACAGCAGAGCTCCTGGCACAGTGACAAGGAACGGGCAGCTCTGCCAGGGATGGACAGGGTGGGACTGTTGGGGTGTCTGGGCAGGGACAGGGGTTGGAGCAATGATCCCTGTGGGTCCCTTCCAGGGACAACATTCTGTGATTGTGTGATTCTTTACCTGACTCCAAAAGGCACTCACACAGTCACAGAACATCCTGAGCTCAAGGAACCCCAGGTATCACCCAGCCCATCCCAGCCCTGCCCAGCACTCCCACCCTGTCCATCCCTGGCAGTGCCCTGGGGAGCCTGGGCAGTGCCAGCATCCTCTGGGACGAGGGAAGAACCTCAAGGCACCTGGGGCACACCTGGAACCCAATGGGAGAGGACCAAGGATATGGAAACTCTGGAGCTGAGCAGGAGGCTCTGCTGGAGGTGAAATGCAGGAAGGAGGAGGCTCTGAACTGCCAGGGCTGCCCTGCCTGCACAGCTGTGCAGAGGATTAGCAGCTCAGAGAGGCTTTGCCCACAGCTGTGCAGCACAAGGGCAAACATATGTTAAGAAAATGCCTTTACAAATAATCTTAATCTAATCTGGGGCTGCAGACTCTCTACACTTACAATCACACATCACAGCAGGCAAGCAAAGTGTGTCCCAGGGCCCTGTGATGCTCACAGACTGGCTTGGGGGATGTCCAGTGCCACAGCCACCTCCTCTTGGGTCACAGGAACTGGCCATTGTCACACTGGGCATCTCACCTGCAGCATCCCCCAGCCCTGGCACTGCCCAAGAGCTTAGTGAGGATCCAAACAGCACAAATTTACAAGATGCCATCTCCAGATAAAGCCTGGGGACATTTAAGGGATTAAGGGACTTAATTTATCTGCAAGAGCCGATGATCTTTCTGTGGCAGAGCAGTCCCCTTGCTCCAGTGGAGTGCAGGGAGCTGAGAAACTGCTCTGGGCTCTCCAGATCTGTGGGGTTTTAAACTTTACAGAATCATAGAGAAGTTTGGATGGGAAAGGACCTTAAAACCCACCCCTGCCATGGGCAGGGACACCTCCCACTGTCCCAGGCTGCTCCAGCCCCAGTGTCCAGCCTGATTTTGGACACTGCCAGGGATCCAGGGCAGCCACAGCTGCTCTGGGCACCCTGTGCCAAGGTCTCATGACCCTTCTCCCATCAGAGGATTCCCATTCCCACAGCTCCAGCAGGGGAGGGTCTCTGCTCCCCCCACTGACTGAGGGCTTGTCTCACAGCTGGATCTAGAAATGTGTTATAACAACACCTGCTGCAATGACTTTCACCAGCAGTGGCTCAGACACCTGCATCTTCCATTCTGCCCCTCAGGGATGCCTTGTGATCCTGGGCTCCCAGCTGGGAGAGCATCCTGCTTTTCCCTGCCTGCTTCCCCCACTTTGCCAGGTCTCAGCCTTGCTAATCCATCCTGCATCCTGATTCTGAGCAGCTGGGACATCCTGAGCAAACTGTGCCACTGGGAACTCACTGAAAATCCACAAAATTACAGAAAAAAACCCCTAATTTCTGCATTTCAGCTAATTAATCCAATATTAATGGAACCAAATTTGCAAAGACAGGCCCAGTCCCCATCTCCTGCCCCTGGGGTGCAGGGAGGAGCAAGGAGCTGCCTGGCAAGAGGGAGGCTGAGCAGCAGCCAGGATGGGCTCCAAGCTTTCACAGCCTGGCCTTGGCATCCCAGATGGACTCAGGAGCTCTCCCCAGCTGGTGCGTGGTGCTCACAGGCTGCTCCTTTCCTGCTCAGGGCTCCTGGCTGCTGCCATCAGCACAGGCAACAGGAGCCCTGCAAAGAGTTCAAACAGCTTGGAGGGAAATTTGTGGATATTTGTGGCTACTGGGAAGTGGCTTTATCTTTAGCAGGGCTCAGGAGCAGGGGAGGAAGGAGGGAAAGAGGGCAGAAGGAAAAAAAGTGCATAAAATTCAAGGACATTTGGAAAAATCTCTGAAAACATCTGATTGTTTTTAATCAAAATTTTTAATAAAAAATGAAGACTTTTTTAAAAAATAATTTTTGAACTCCCAGGTTGCCTGGGCTTTTACAGGAGAAACAGTAAACCCTTGGTATTCTCAGTAAGTAGGAAAGAAAAACTGGATTTATCCATCCAAATCTGCATGTCTTTCTTGCTTTGCAAGCATCTAAAAGTAGTTTCTAAAAGTGATCCTGTTAATCCTGCTCTCCTGAATAGAGGGAAATACGCCAGAAAATGCCAGACTTGAGAAAAACCAGTTCTTACCTGTAGGGACAATCCCAGAATGTCTGCAGAGCATGGCCCAGGCTGAGGTCAGGGGAACAAAATGGGAGGTACCTGAGCCCCTGAAGGACAAGAGGAAGGTCCCAGGGACACTGAGGCAGAGCAGTGGGACACTGGAGTGGCTGGGGGCTCGTGTCAGACCCTGCCATGGCATGAGAACAGAGATGGGGTTTGGAGGCCACACAGGCTGAGCTGGGTGCTGACCATGGACCTAGAAAGGGAGGATGGAGCTGGAGGTTCTGTGGCTTGGCCACCTACAAGGTGATATTCTATGAATCCACAGAGAATTGCTGCTAAAAAAAACAGGCTTTAAAGCCAAGGCATTTGTTCCCCAATAAAGCCCTCAGGTGTTTCTGACATTGGCTGTTTTCTCCTGGATGGGCTCAGTGTGTTGGCATTGCAGGCATTTTCCCAGAATCCCAGAATCCCTGAGGCTGGAAAAGCCCTCCCAGCCCATGCAGTCCCAGCTGTGCCCAATGCCACCTTGTCCCCAGAGCCCTGAGTGCCACACCAGGGCTTCCTTAGGCACCTCCACACTCCAAACCTCCCTGGGCAGCTGTGCCAGTGCCTGACCACCCTTTCCAGGAAGAATATTCCCAAAAGATTCCACCCTGAGCCTCCCCTGAGGCCGTTCCCTCTCCTCCTGTCCCTGTTCCCTGTTCCCAGAGCCCGACCCCCCCGGCTGTCCCCTCCTGTCAGGGAGTTGTGCAGAGCCACAAGGGCCCCCTGAGCCTCCTTTGCCCTGGGTTGAGCCCCTTTCCAGCTCCCTCAGCCTCTCCTGGGGCTGCAGCTCCAGTTTTGTAATGTGGAATTTGAGGAAATCCAGGCATAGCCCAGAATCTGGGCTGAGCTTTCCTCAGCTGAGCTCTGGCTCACTACATGAGTTATGTCCCAGTGGCTCTGCAGGTTTGCAGTGACACCATCCAGGAGTGTTTGGCCCATTCATATCAATTCCTGGAGGTTTTCCATGGGATATCTGGTCCTCAGAAGAAAATCTTTGTAAATACAAATACCTGGAGCAGATTAGTGCTTCTGTCAGCACTCTGGGGAATGAAGCAGTTAAGCACATTGGAAATAAATGTCAAGAAATTGCAAGGAGAGTCTCCTGCTCATTATTTTTATATATCCTTGCTTAGAATGCAGCTCTAGGTAGCACACGGCAGTGCCATGAGAAGCATTAAATTTCACATCTTATTTCCTTAATTCACACCAAAGGCAGAGGCAGCTGCCCATTACAAGTTTCTGCTAAAGAACACATGTAAGGGTGGCCACCAGAGCCCTGCTGAACATGCTCAGCCTTCCCTGGGCATTCATCACAGAGCCATCCCTTCCTGCAGCAGGCTCTGCTGGGAGGGACCACTGTGCCAAATGGAGACCACTGTGCCGACTGGGGACCACTGTGCCTGCTGGGGACCACTGTGCTAACTGGTGACCACTGTGCCAAATGGGGACCACTGTGCCAAATGGGGACCACTGTGCCTGCTGGGGACCACTGTGCCAACTGGGGACCACTGTGCCTGCTGGGAGGGACCACTGTGCCAAATGGGACCACTGTGCCAACAGGGGACCCCTGTGCTAACTGGGGACCACTGTGCCTGCTGGGGACCACTGTGCCAAATGGGGACCACTGTGCTAAATGGGACCACTGTGCCAGCTGGGGACCACTGTGCCAACAGGGGACCACTGTGCTAACTGGGGACCACTGTGCCAACTGGGGACCACTGTGCCTGCTGGGGACCACTGTGCCAAATGGGGACCACTGTGCCAACTGGGGACCACTGTGCTAAATGGGACCACTGTGCCAGCTGGGGACCACTGTGCCAACTGGGGACCACTGTGCTAACAGGGGACCACTGTGCCTGCTGGGGACCACTGTGCCAACAGGGGACCACTGTGCCTGCTGGGGACCACTGTGCTAACTGGGGACCACTGTTCCTACTGGGGACCACTGTGCTACTGGGGACCACTGTGCCAAATGGGGACCACTGTGCTAACTGGGGACCACTGTGCCAAATGGGGATCACTGTGCTAACTGGGGACCACTGTGCCAAATGGGGACCACTGTGCTAACTGGGGGCAGGGCAGGCCAGGCTGGGGGCAGAAGGAGCAGGCCTGAAGTCAGTGGGATGTGTCTGCACTGGGGAAACAGGAGGGAAGAGATCCCTGCAGATCCCAGTTCCTGCAGATCCCAGTTCCTGCAGTGCCCAGTTCCTGCACCTCCCAGTGTCCAGTTCCTATAGATCCCAGTGCCCAGCTCCTGCAGCTCCCAATTCCTGCAGATCCCAGCACTCAGTTCCTGCAGTGCCCAGTTCTGCAGCTCCCTGTGCCCAGATCATTGTCCTAGGGGGGTTGCAGGACTGGCATGACAAGCCTGAGGTCTGTTGCTGTGTAGAAATTCCAGGCATGTTCATTTATTCCTCTCCATGTAGCCAGGCTGGAAGAGCTGGGGGTATTCTGGGAGACCCCAGAGCCTAAAGGCTGCAGAGCTGAGCAAGGGCTGGAGCATCTCTGTGCCCAGGAAAGGCTGAGGGAGCTGGGGTTGCTCAGCCTGGAGAGGAGCCCAGAGAGAGGGGCTCAGCCCTGGATGTCTCTGCCTGTCTGTCCCTGTGTGTCCCTGTCTGTCTGTCTGTGTGTCCCTGTGTGCAGGGGGCTCAGAGCAGACCCAGGCTCTGCTCCAATGGCCCCAGAGCCACAGGCAGGGGCTGAGCCCAGGAACTGCCCCTGCACAGGAGGCAGAATTTCCCATGGGCCATTCACAGCTGGACAAAGTGGTCCCTTGGGTCCCTTCCAACTCATTACATTCTGTGAATCTGTGAAATCCCCCCTCCAAACACACACTCCCTGTACAAGCTCCCCAATTGCCCATCTGTGCCTGGTTTGAGGCTGCTGCCACACTGTTCCCATCCCAGCACTGTCTGGGACACACTGGCACCCACTGCTGGGCCAGGATCATTCCCAGGCTCTGTGCTGCCTGCCAGCCAGGGCTGAACATTTAATCAAGCACTATCATCCTGTGCCCAGCCAGAGCTCCTGATAGCACTCGAGGAGATGGAAATGTAACATTTGAATGAATGGCCCTTTAATTACCCCATGGCTGCCCTGCTCTTTCTGTGCCCGCTGCAGAAAGCCCAGGGAATGTTAATGGAGCAGCTCCAGCCCACACCTGCTGCTGGCTGCCTGCTCTGACAGAATTAAGCAATTAAGGCAAAGGAGGTGACTCCTGGTCTGCAGCCCCAGTGAAATGCTCCCTTCCAGGACTGGATTCCCTCTAGGAGCACTTGTCCTTGGTGCAAATCCAATTTAAGCTCCTGAATCCATGCAAAAGCCTGGCAGGAGAGGCCATGTCTTAGTCAGGCAAATGCAGCATTTGAGCTACACAATGAGCCCAGCTCTTCCAGGGATTTCATCCAAGCACAGGCTTGGCCTGACCTTTTTTTTTTTTTTTTTTTTTTTTTTTTTTTTTTTTTTTTTTGGGGGAGGGGAGCTCATTCTGCTTGGAGAGAAGCACCATTGGAGTAGAATACAAAAGCTTTGAAAAAACTGAAGAAATATTTCTAAACCTCCTTTGTAACCCTCAGCTGGGAAGCAAATTCGCTGTGCCCTGGCCAGCTGAGCTGTCCCTGGGAGCCGTGGAGGGGACATGGCACACACACATCACAGGGTGCCCAGAGCAGCTGTGGCTGCCCCTGCATCCCTGGCAGTGCCCAAGGCCAGGCTGGATGAGGCTTGGAGCAGCCTGGGACAGTGGGAGGTGTCCCTGCCATGGCGGGGCTTTAAAGGGCTTTAATGTCCCTTGCCACCAAAACCATTCCATGATTCTGAGAATATGGGAGGTTGTGTAAATCCAGGATTTATCTCAGCACTGTTCTGTGGAGGAAGGAAATGGAGATAAAGCATCAGCCAGGGTTTGACACGAGACCTTGGAGAGTTTGCTATTGTCCTGTTGGCCAAAGGAAAAGATGAAAGGAGCCAAGAGCTTTGATAGGGATTTGTTAAGTGGGGCAGAGAGTCTCCAGCAGCCACTCTGGAGCTGTATGAGCAGGATGGGAGGCAGGGATGGATTCCTGGGGGGCTCAGGCTCTTTGCCTCTTGTGAGGATGAGTCAGAGCATTTGGTATCAGCCCTGGACACGGGGTCAGTAAGATCCCAGCAGCTCAGGGCTGGCACAGACCTGGCACTGATGTCCACCCTGCCACTACCAGTGGGATGTCCCTCAATGTAGGTGGCCTCGACTCCCAACGTGGTAAAGTTCCTAAGAGCTCACCAGGAATTTATCTGCCCTCTGCTCCAGGCAAATGTGAACAGAAACAGGGTGGTGGAGCCCTGGGAGGAGAGGTCTGGCTGCTCCTGCCACCCCTGAGCACAGCACTGAGCCACAGATCCCACCTCCCCTCAGCCCCTCAGCTCCAGGGTTCCTTCCCTGCTCTCCAGCCCAAGGTACAGAAGGTTGAGCCCTTCTTCTCTGATCCTCCTGCTGAGGTCCAGGGAGTCTTTCCAAACCCAGCTGCAACTTTGGTCCTGCCCAGTGAGGAATCTTCTCTTCTCTCTTTGTCTTCTCTCTTCCCTTCCCCTTTTTCTTCCCCTGTGGACAATCCTGGCAAGAAAAGTAAAATATCTACCTGAGAGATACTTGTGCATTACTGACAACTTCTGTGTTCAATCCCAGGGAGAAGCAGGCTCAGGAGAGAATCTTTGCTATGCAGCTGCATTGAGCCTGAGAGAAGAGGAATCTGGGGATACAGCTCTGTGTGTCCAAAAATTGTCATGTATTTGTCATGCAAATAGGGAAAACAACTTAAAACCTTCACAGGTGTGAAAACCAGAAGCAGTGGCCTAGGAAACATCTCCTGCTGGAGAAGGAATTCACTCACAGTGACCCATGGCCTTCCAAAGCAGGGGTGCTGTTGGAAATGCTGGAGGGAGTTGGTCAAAGAGCAGGGACCACGATCTCATCCCTGGGGAAGGGAATGAAATCCTGCAGCCAGTCTGCTTGGCCTGAGGGATTGTCCCTTTTGGGGGACACTGGATTTGTTCTCTCAGCTCCTCTCAAGCTGCTCCTTCTCTCCTGAGCTATTCAAGCCCTAAATCGTGGAATTGTGCAGTCCTGGAATGGTTTGGGTTGGAAGGGACCTTCAAGCCCATCCAATGCCACCTCTGTCCTGGGCAGGGACACCTTCCTCTGCCCCAGGCTGCTCCAAACCTCAGTGTCCAACTAGTCCAGAATAGCTGAGGCTGGCAAATGCCCAGCTGAGTTGTTGTTATAGAATAATAGAAAGATTTTGGTTGGCAGGGCCCTCTGGAGGTCTCTTCTTCCCTCTTCTGATCTAAGCAGGGCTAACTCTAAACCTGGACCAGGCTCCTCAGTTTCAGTTTAGAAAATTTCCAGGGGCTGAGATTTTCCCCACCTCTCTGGTCCTGAAACTGAAAAATATTTCCCTGGAAATTTTCCCAGTTGCAACTCACGCCCATTCCCTGCTAAACCTCATTATGCAGCCCTGAGAAGAGTTTGGCTCTATCCTCTCCACAGCCCCTTTTAGGTGACTGTTTTTAGAGCATTTGCATTTCATCCAAGCCACTCCAGTTTGAATGCTGCCCTTCATTCCAGCTGGGCATCCTTCAAAGGCTCAGCCTCCCAGTTCCATTCTGTAAACCAGGAATTAAGACTGAAAATGGGATCAATCTCAGAGCAGCCCTGGCTGAACAGCCCTCCTGCTTGGACAGAGCATTGCAGGAGCTCTCTGGGAACAGCCATCACCTGCTTGCACCCCATCCTCTCAATAAATCTGAATCTGTTTCCCTGGTTTGCTCAGGAAACACCCCCCTGTGCTCTGTTAACAGCCTTAAAGTCAAGAGATTTTGCATCTATTGCTCCTCTTTATCCAGTGGGGCAGTTACTGTCAAAAAATGGCTCTGATTTGCAATCATTCAGAAAAAAACAGAAAGTGACAAATTAGATTTGATTAAAAAAAGCAAAACCGAGACAGCAGAGGGATAAATAGAGATAAAAAGAATGGTAGGTGGACAGAGAGATAAATCTATCAACCAGTGCACCCATTGGACTGCTTGGGATGTGGGGGAGAGGAGGGAGAAGCATCAAACCCCCCTTAATTAAATTAATAAAAGACAATAAAAAATAACTGACCAAAAAACTGCAGATGGGAACAACAACAACAAACAACAAACAACAACAACAACGATTTTGAAAAGCTGCTGTCCCCAAAACAGTCCCAAAATATGCCCTAGCTAAATAACAAGCACAAATTTTTTGCCCTATGCCAGTGCACCCCTGTGGTGTCCCCTCAGTTTCTACACCTAAAGATCAGCCAGAATTGCAGAGAATGCTGAATTTAGGAACCAGAATAGGGAGGGGTCACACAGGTCTGTGATGTGCAGGGTGAAATGTCAGCATGGAGATGCAAATCAGCCCTATCAGGTCAAAATCTGATGCATGGAATCATGATTTTTATCCCATCTGAGACCTACCAGGCAAATTGTGTGTGGGACAGGCAGCTCTTGCCCCACAGACTGGGCTCAGAGTGGCTGTGCTGGACAAAGTCCCTCCTCATTTTCTTGGTCAGAATGTGCAGGGAAATCAGAATGCAGATCAGAATGTGGAGGGAAAGTTTTTTCTCCCTCCAATTAATTAGTTTATTAATTGAACAGAATTCTTTTCTGTATAATAATTGCTGGGATAACAAGTCAGGATGGAGTGTGATGAGGAGCAGCTGGGGGAGCTGGGGAAGGGGCTGCAGCCCCAGGAGAGGCTGAGGGAGCTGGAAAGGGGCTCAGCCTGGAGCAAAGGAGGCTCAGGGGGCCCTTGTGGCTCTGCACAACTCCCTGACAGGAGGGGACAGCCGGGAGGGTCGGGCTCTGGGAACAGGGAACAGGGACAGGAGGAGAGGGAATGGCCTCAGGGGAGGCTCAGGGTGGATTTTGGGAAAATCCCTTCATGGAAAGGGTGGTCCAGCCCTGGCACAGCTGCCCAGGGCAGTGCTGGAGTCCCTGAAGTGTGTGTGTGGCACTGGGGGCTGTGGCTTGGTGGATTTGGTGGAACCTGGCAGTGCTGGGTTAATGGTTTGGCTTGAAGATCTTAGAGGGCTTTTCCAACCTTAATTATTCTATGACTCTGTGGTACATAATCAGATTTATGCTGTGGATGGATGCATTTCAGTATGACCTACACAGGTCCCTCTGGGGCCACTCAGACTGTGGACTGAGCTGTTCTATAAAAAGTGTTTTATGCTCAGCATTTATGTGAAAAACCTTTAGCTGTCCCTTCATTTCACAGGCAGGATCTGTGCCCGCTCCCTGCACACACACCTGGCTCAGATGCCACCCTGCAGGTGTCTGTCAGTGGGGAGGGGCTGCCCAGGACTCACCCCCAGCCAAAAGGAGCAAGGTTTAGGGAGTTTATCACTCCTGCTTTTCCAAGCCTGAGTGCTGGGCTCTGGAGAGCTGCCTGCCTCGCTGAGGGCTGCCTGGAATCCAGCCAGGCTGGTGTCAGGGCTTTCTTCTCCCAGGGGGATGTGCAGCCGTGTGGGAATCTGCATTATCCATTCTGACAGTATGGCAAAGCAAAAAGGAATAAAACTGACTCTAATCCATCAAAGCACCATCAAACCCTGGCTGTGCAGTTTGTCAGGGACACAAAACAGGAAACAAATATGTGCACAAATGTTGACATTTACCAAAGATCCTTTTCTTTAAGGTCTGTGCTCTGGGGACTGCGGAGAGGTGCTGGAGCTGATCCAGGCTGGGATGAGTCAGAGCTGTTCCTGCATGGCTGCAGAGTCCTGGGCTGGACAGGAGCCCTGAGCCTGGCTGGACACCCCCACTAATCCTGGGGAAAGCAGGAATCTCCAGGGACAGCCACAGCCCCTCTCCTCTCCCAGGCCTGTTGGTTTGTGGAGTACAAACAAAGGGAACTGGACACAGGGACGGGTCAGCACACACACATTTATTGTTTGAGGGATGTTGAGACTTCAGAGAATCCCAGGATGATTTGGGTAGAAAGGCACCTTAAAGCCTATCCAGTGCCACCCCTGCCAAGGGCAGGGACAACTTCCACTGTCCCAGGCTGCTCCAAGCCCTGTCCAGCCTGACCTGGGACACTGCCATGGATCCAGGGGCAGCCACAGCTGCTCTGGGCAACCTATTCATCTCATTTTCCTCAGCTTTCAGGAAAAAAAAAAAAAAAAAATTCTTCTATGGAGCTTCTCAGCAAATCCGCCTGATGGGGTGTGAAGGAGAAACACAGGACTAAATCCCATCCTCTGGAAAGATATCAGACCTGGACACAGCAGTGACATAAGGACAAAGAGGAGGACAGCTGTGGAGCCAGTCCTGCTCTGCTCCTTTGGGGAAACGGGATTCCCAACAGCTTTAATGGTAAGGTGAAGAAGTGAACTCTCAGTGGAGAAAGGGCAAAGGACAAGTGAGAATTTGGTGTTATTCACTGGACAAATGTTTGAATCTACTGCAATTCATCAAGCTTTGGCTATTGCCCCATCCCTGGAAGAGCCCAAGGCCAGGCTGGACGGAGCAACCTGGGATAGTGGAAATGTCCCTGCCCATGGCAGGGATGGGGCTGGATGAGCTTTAAGGTCTCTTCCAACCCAAACTATTCCATGGTGCAGGATTGTTTGGGTGCTCCCAAGCATTATCCAGCCCTACATCACAGCCAAACCCAGCAGATGTTAGCTCTGCTATCACAGGCAGAGGAGTCACTTCCCTCTCTGCAAGGACACCTGTGGCAGCAGCAGCCAAATGGGACCAGGCAACTCCTCCTGCCCTCCCCATGAAAGCCTCAAACCCTCTCAGTCTGTGGGTACAGGAATGCTCTGGCCCATCCCATGGTGGGGAGCTCTATCCTGGGATTTGCTGAGCAGCAGAATCCCCCTGTGCCACAGGCAGGATTACCAACCCACAGGTGCAGCATTTACAGGTGAAGGGATGCATTAATTTCCAAGCCCTCAGTGTTCTCAGGAGCATCCCCATCCCCAACCCTCCTTTCCCAGCTGGAGAAGGCTGCCCAGAGCTGGCAGCTCTGATGATTTAGCCCTCAGAGAGCTGCTCTCTCACAGCCCCAGCTGCAAGAGTCAGGGGATTACACGGGACACTTGGACCTGAATGAAAATCATATCACACCCGACCTGTGACTGCAGAGAAAAGCTGGAAACACAATTCCTAACATCAGAAAAAAAAAATAAAAGAAGGCAAATAAACACCACCTGAGTTTATTAATTTTTAAAATCTCATTATTTTTGGAGGGCATAATGTTGTCACAGACCTGAGTCAAGTGTTTGGAGCAGTGGGAGTGATGAGGGAGCTGTGGATTCACTGCAAGCAGGCAATGAGCAGCACCTGGGCTCTTCTCAAAGCCACCAGCACTGTCTCTGTCCCCTGAGAGCTCCTGGAGTGCTGCTGGGAGTGCTCCCTGTTCAGGGTGATGGTGGGCTTGGTCCCCTGAAGGGGAGATAGGAGGAGGTGGCTCAAGAAGTGTGGCACAGCCACACCCTCACCTCAGCATCCCGTGCTGAAAAGTTAACTCCATGTTAGCGTGGCAAAGCCCTGGGCCACCCATCATTGCCATGTCCCCCCATTAGTGCATTTGCCAAGAGCTTGACAGCTCCAGGGGTCCCCAGCTCGGGGTGAAGTGAAAAATGCAAAAATGGAACTGCTGGCCCTTGCCTATGCTGGACCCCATCTGCCCACTCGTGAGTCAGGACAGGCAAAAACTGGGCAGCCCCAGCCTGGCACCTCTTGGCAGGACACAGAGACACAGGTGGGGACACTCTCCTGTCCGTCCCCTGTCCTCAGAGCTGCTGCCAGCTCTATCACCAGCCTGATGCAAAAACCCCCAAGCAGCCCAAGAAGCAGCTGTGCAGACAAAACTGCAGCTCTGGAAATGCAGGAGAAGAGCAGGAGCCCCCCTTCACTCCCCTCACCCAGAGCACCCCGGGACCCCTGGACCTCCAATGTCCCCATGGGAGGACACACCAATGGCTGGGATTCACACACTGACAGGAAATAAATGTATTCTTCACTTCCATGTCCTGGTGAAGCTCCTGCCCTAGTCTGAAGAGGAAGATGAAGGCTCTTTTCAGCAGGAGTTGCTCCCAGATGTGCTTTTGCTGGAGGGAATTATTCAGGACACGAGGTACTTGCTTTTATCTGGTGCCAGAGGGATGGGAAGAGTCTGCAGGGAGGGGTGAAAATGAGCTGGAGGATGAGGAGCACGGGTTTAAAGTGAGCACAATTTGAGCAGCAAGCCAAGATTGACTAAGGCTGGGTGTGGCTTGGTGCAAACTGGGCTAGTGGGAGGTGTCCCCACCCAGGGCAGAGGAGGAGAACAGGATGGGCTTTCAGGGCCTTTCCAACCCAAATCACCCTGTAATTCCATGATTCCTGGGTAATTTATGCATGAGAAGAGTGGGGTGACAGGGGAAGGTACCCTCTGCACAGCTGCCCCTTTGGGCTCAGCCCTGGTGCAGCCAGGAGAAGACAGATCCCTGATCAGGAAAATGGGCTGAGCAGCTCCCTGACCCTTTTGGGCTATGTGAGGTTCTTGTGGAGCTTCTGAACTTTATCCAGGAGTTCAGGAAGAGGAGCTGTCATGGTTTAATGTAGGTTTGGTTGTTTGTTGGGGAGGGAGTCTACCACTTGTGGAAGTGTTTCCCTGTGTGGACTGGGCAGAACCTGTCATCTGCCTATATTGGGAAGGATGAATCAGGAAAACCTTATAAATATGATTGCTTAGCAAAAGATTTTGAGAATATGGAAACCATAAGTGAGATTGAAATGAAAGCAGTTTTTGACTGAGTGGCTGGAGAGCAACAATGTGGATGTTTGAACAAAGGCTTTCTCCCTTTGTTAAGATAACACTAGTTGCTGCAAATACCAAAGAGCACCAGAGATCCCCTCCTGGCATGACAGGAAGGGTCCCAGATAAGGTTTAGAGATAAGAAAGCAGTAAAACATGGTAATGTAGCAATTCCTATGTTGTATGTAAATGTCACAGAATTTGCTTCTTGTATTAGATTGGTTAGTGGAAATTAGAATATTCAACATAGAAGAAGATTTATTGTGTTGTAAACAGGAAAATCGCTCTCTTACTTCACTCTCTTCATTCTTCTACTCTCCCCTCTCTTATCTCTTAGAACTCCTGCCCCCCCACTCTCTTTCTGCCCTGCTCAGAACTGCAGCTGGCAGCTCCCAGCAGGGCCCTTGTTACCCACACCCTATGCAATAAACTGCAAACTGAAAGACCAGAATATAGAGGGCACCCGAGTTTGTCCTGACCACCATCCACTGCCAGGCTCCCACATGCCTAGTTTGGAAGATTGACCCCAGTTAAACTGCTCAAAAGAGCTAGTTACACCTCTGTGTAAAAGTGTGTTTAAAGATGAGCAAAGCCTGGGAAATCTCTCTTGGCTCCCAGCCTTGGACAGGTAACAGGGGCTGCCCCCTGCCCGGGTGGGGCAGGGGCTGTGGTGCTGGCTCCTTCCTGGGAAGTGGCCAGGGTCCCCTGGGAGGCTGAGCCTATGCTGGGAGCCCTGGCAGGGTAGCTGGCCCCTTTCCCAGCAGGGCCTGCCAGTCCCTTCTCTGGTGTCAGCACTGGCCGTGTCAGCCAGAGGCTGTATCAGCACTGGGAGCAGCCATGCACAGGGGATCAGAGCCAGGAGTGGCTACTGCCATCCCAGACTGGGAGCAACCACTTGGCTAAGACTGCACAGACAAAAAATGGCATGTCCAGAGACAATGGTGCACAGACACATGATGGCATGATGTGCAATGGACTTGGCTTAGCCATGCTGTCCTGGTTTGGAGGACAGGTGTCTGCTAAGAAAGGCAGGAGCTTCTCTTTGAAATGAAAAATGTAATCCCCATCCCTCCAAATTATTATAATTTTGAAATTAAGGGACTCTCAAGCAAAGCTATGGGAATAGGAACAACAGTTCTCTACTAGGAAAATTAAAATAGAAATACAGTATTACAAAAAACAATCCCAAACCCTGCCAGAGTCAGAATCCAAGCTGACACCCATCAGTCAGTCAGGGTGGTGGCACAGTCCCATTCAATGGTGGCTGCATCCTCCTGCAGTGGCAGATGTGGTTCAGCTGGAGCAGTGTTCCTGGACAAGGTGCAGTTTTCCTCTGAAGGTGCAGGGATGATGTGGAAGGGTCTGGTTTTCCTCTGGAATCCAGTGGGAAAAGCTCCTCTGGTGTTCCAAATCTCAGTTTTTATCTGGGTAGGAAAGGCTTGGCTCCTCCCCTGGCTGGAGCGTCTCCCAGTGGGATGATGGAATTTTATCAGTCATGCATTTTTATCTAGGCTGAAATTCTTTTTTTTGTGAGGCTGTGGTGAAGATATATTTGATAATCAGAGTTTGTTTTTTTTTTCCCCTGGAACTCATAGAAACACATTGGGGGGATGTAGCATTCTAACACAACTGTGAGCCAAGGCACCAGTATTGAGGCAAGTAAATGTTGCTGTGATCCAATGAGAAATTTGAACAGAGGAAGATGAGAAACTTTGCCCCAGGAATAAAAGAAGAAAACCTCTGTTCCCAGAGATGGATGAAAAGAACTTTTGTTTTTATGCTAGAACAGCGCATCCTTAAAATAGTACCCCAATAAGTTGACATGGCCCATGAACACAGCTGTGGGAAGGCCAAAAGATGGGAGGGACTTCACAATTTCAGATTTCTGGGCAGCACTATTCATGGAAATTAAAAGCCACAAGAGAATTGTTTCTTGTGAAGAAGTCTCCATGGCATGGCAAGAGACACTCCTCTGCTCAAGCAGACTGGAGAAAGATTATTTTAGAGGTGGTAAACTGACTGAAAACTCTAGGGTTTGTCTCTTTATGTTGTCAGTGGGAAGGAAAAGAGGGTGTTGGGGAGAGGAGAAGTGTTCTGAAGGTTTATTCTGATTTTCTTATAATTTTACTTTTAATTTTGTTAATGAAGCTTTTCTTTATACCCTTTAAAGTTTTGAGCCTGTTTTGCCCTCTTCCTCCTAATCCATATCTCACAGCAGGAAATGAGAAAATAATTTCTAGTGGGTGCACTGGTGTTTGGCCAGCACTAAACTCCCTACAGGAGCATAAAATAATAATCCTGGGGTATCCCAAAGGGAGACAGAAGAAACCCCACCCATCAAGGGGCTGAGGATGCTGGTGATGCTCTGTGACTCCCTCACCCTCTGTCACCCTGCCTGAGGGACCTGGGCACTCCAGGCCAGGTCTGAGTCTCCAGAGCCCCACAGGGACATTGTGGAGGAGAGCTCATCCCCAGAGGAGGGGACACACACGGGAAGTTTTTGTGTGACAGCTTTGTTTGCATCCCTAAATAAGGGGCTCTGTATTGCTCACGACCTCAACTTATTGACTGCCAATATTGAGTGGACTCCACGTGGTGTTTTCCCTTTCTGCCATGATGAACTTTAGGCAGGAATAGCCTGGAGGAGGCAGGCATACCCTGAGCCCAGGGAAATGGTGGAATTACTCCTTTGGGTCTGTTCTCACCCTGCCAGGACCCAGCCTTGCCCCTCCTGAGCTGTCCTGGGTGCTGCCTCCCCAGCTTCCTCCTTGGAATATTCTATACCTGCGATGTTTGCCATTCCCATTCCTGCTGTGCTGGCAATTCCCAGCATCCTGTCAGTGGCTGACAAGGCAGAACTACCAGCACACCCCCAGCCTGAGCAGGCTCTGTTAGATCAGTGGCTCTCATCCACTCTGGTCCTGCTGACAGAGCCTGGCAACTCACAGGTGGATTCAGAGTCTTTGGGACTGGTCTCAATCAGTGCTGGGATTTAACTTCTCTGTGTCATTTCAGACTTCCACATCTGGAAGTGAACTGGTCTGGACTAGACAGGAAGCCCTTTGCCATGAATCCAGAGTATCCAGAGCTGTGCTGGGATGCATCTGCCATCAGGAGTGTAACTGGTGAGCTCAGGCTGCCTCAGGATTCCCCTCCCTCCCAAGAACTCCTGTGTCTCTCCCTGGACTTGGCAGCAGCTCCCACCAGCTCTGCTCAGCACAGTTTGCTAGTTGGGAAAACTCCCTGGGCACAGCCCTTGCCCCTTCCCCACTTTCCCAGCAGGAGCTGGGAACAGGCTCAGCCCAAATGTTTCACATCTCTCCGTGCTCCAGCCTGGCTCCTGCCTGTGTCTTTCTTCCTTTTCTGGGATAAATGGGCTCGGGGTGAGTGCTGTGTCCCGTGGTTGGGCTGGCAGCAGAGCCTGGGCTGCAGCTGGCAGGGAAGGGAAGGGAAGGCAAAGGAAGCTGCTGGCTCAGGACCACAGGGTCATGAATGAAGCTCTGTTTCCCTTGCAGCATCCCGAGGCTCCTGACTGTGGGGAAAGGCTGGTGTGCACAGGGCAGGCTCAGGGCTGGGGGTGTGTGAGCCCGGGGCTCCTGCTCAAAGTGCTTGGAAACACTTCCCAGCAGGAGCCCCAGCCCCCTTGAAACTGGGGAGGATCAGAGCACTCCTCCTGGAGCATCACTGTGCCCCATTCCACTGCTCATCACGGTCCTTTGGGAAGCATTCCCACCTTTGGGGTGCTGAGACTGTGACGGGCCTGTGGCTCAGTGTGTGAAGTACAAAACAAGCTGGGAAGAGTTTCTCATGGTTCCCATCTTGCTCCCACTGTTTCATGTCAATATTTTCACCCTTCTTGCCCTTCCCAGAGGTGGGCAGTTCTCCCAGCACAGGTTCTCCTCCCAGCTCAGCACTGGGAGGGGAGGGAGGCAGAGCATCCCCACAGTGGGACCAGGATTTGAGCTCTAGAGGGGGATGCCTGGAGATGCCCAGGCCATCCAGACCCCCAGTTTTGGCAGAAGAGGAGTCTGTCTGCTGCAACTCCCAGGAAACTCCCCCAGGGATTGTTCTCCTGTTTGGTGGGGTGAGACAAAGCCTTGCTCAGAGGGTTAAACCTTGCTGTGGGTCTGACCTTCTCCCCTCAGCAGGACTCGGACCTGGCTGTGCTCTGACACCCACTGGCACCATCCCATGGGCTCTCCAAGGCAAAGGCAGTGCTTGGTCCCATCAGGAATTACCTGCTGCTCGTGTCCCAGGCAGGAGGATGATGTGGAAGGGAAGCACCCGAGGGTTGGGGATTATTTACAATACCAGCACTGCAGGAGCAAGGCTCTAGTGGCTCATGGTGGATTCTCTGTGGAAGGATCAGCAACAAGGGAATCCCATTGCCCAGTGTGGCCTTCTGCCTGGGCAGTTTTGTCAAGAAAGAATAAGTAGAGGTTTTCCAGGCTTGAGAATAGAATTGGCATAAACCTGGTCTGAGTTCATTGTCCAGTGAATGGATGTCACCTGCCTGGAGCACACAGGTGGCACCATCCCTGCTGGGCTGGGCCTTGGCCAGGAAGGGTCTGTCCTGGAGCCACTGAAATTGGCTCTGCTGGACAGGGAAAGCTTCTGGCAACCTCTCACAGCAACCACCCCTGTGACCCTCCCTGCTCCCAAAACCTGGCCATGCAGACCCAAAACTCCCCCTGAGAAACCCCACATTGCTCACCAACCTGCCAGCTCGGGGTTATTTATTATTATTATTATTATTGTTGTTGTTGTTATTTTCAGTTTTCCTTATCAATTCTAACCTTTCCTTGCTGCACTTCATGGGAGTTACCATGAATCTTTCCCTGTCTGCATTCTGTCCATGTGACATTTTTATTTTAACAGTTCTGTCCCTTTGCCACTAAACCAGTGCAGACTTTCAGGCAAAAAAAATCATCATTCTTTGGGGTGAAATTCTGACCTAATCATCCTTCATGAAAGAACTTTGTGTCTTCATTCACCTTTTTTTTTTTAATTCCAATTTCCCTCCAAATTAATTCCAGTGCTCATTTTGCCCAGCTTTGGGAAATGAGTCGGTTTAAAGCACGGTGTGAGTGCTTATGGACATGAATTGGTGGGGACTGCTCTCTCTTTGCCTATATTAAAGATAATCAGGTCATGATCATGGCTCCCTAGGCAACCACTAACTGCCAGCACGGTGATTAATTAATCTTTATCCATCATAACGAGGTCCAAAATAAATTACCCCATATTGGGTGCAGTACCTTTGCTGTTAGATAATGACCATCTCTAATGTGCAATAACACTAACGAGGTTTGTCTCCTGCCTCAGCAGGGCTGGGATTTCTCTCTCTGTGCTTCATGTGGGGGCTGCAGCTGCTCCTCCTCCTGCCACAGCTGCCTGGAGGAAATCCCACCCCGTTCCCAATAGGAGGAGGAAGGGAAGCAGGCAGACACTTTCCCCAGGCACTGGGGACTTTGATATGCCAGACATGCCAAGGTGGGATCCCAAGCCTGGCTGGTTCTTACAGAGCTTTGCCTGGATTTTCCAGGTCTCTGGTCTGTATTTTCCTGCCACTGAGGGCCAGGAGAGAGATGACATCCAGGGTGGGGAATGCTGATCTTTTCATTCCCAAGGAAAGGGTAATGGAGCTCTGGGAGAAAGTGGAAAGACTTGGTTCACAGGTCATGGAATGCAGCTCTCTGGGAGCTCAAGTTGGGAATTCCCAGGAGTTCCCAGTCCCAGGTGACTTTGTCTGGTGGCCATGCATCTTCCAGTGGCTTCTCATCTCTTCCAATGGCTCTTCTTCAGTTCTGTCCCCCTCCTCTTTCCTGTCCCATTCTGTCCCACCTGCTCGTCTTTGTCCTCCCTCTGCCACAGCCCTGCCTGAAATCCTACTGTGCTACTGAAATCCTTCCCATGCCCTCTCCATGCCTCTGTTCCCACACACTTCTCCTGATGGATTAACTGGGTTCTGAGCACCACTGGGTGCAGAGAAGACACTGCACATCCCACAGTGGCACTTGTGGAATTCTCCTGGCAATGAGCACAGGGACAGCCAATGTCAGCTGTAATGAGGGATTTGGGGAGGGGAGAAGGGACTTTGGAGCCTGTTAAGCCTTCACTTGTAACAGCATCTCTTATTCTCTTTTCTTCAGCCACAGAAACCCTTAGCAGAGCAAGGCCCCTTGTCTGAAGGCTCAGTGATGTTATTACAGAAAGCAATAACTTTGCTTTTGGGGCAAGGGGAATAAATCAATGCAATGATACCAGGCTGAGGTGCTGCCACTGCTGGAATTTGATTCTGCTTTCTATGAGGCAAAACAAGGCTCAAATCACGTTAACATGGCACGAAGGAGCAGCAAAGCAGAAAATCTGTCTCTGGTGAGAGATCAAATGGCAAGGCAGTGCTGGAGGAACAGCTTCAGTACATCCACTGAGCCAATCTTGGGGACTTGGCAAAGGGGCATCAGAAACCTGCTTAACCATTCCAGGGCCTCACCCATACCCCAAAGGATGCAGTTACACCAGCAAAGCAGGATCCTCTGCAAGGAGGGAAATAAGGGAACCTGGACAAAGCTTCCTCCTACCAGGAGTGTCCAGCAGTGATCATTCAGTGAAGGACACTCTATACAGCCCAATGACAGCCTGGTTTTGGCAGGACCAGCACTCAGTGGACACTGGTATTGTTGGCATAGTAAGAAATTGGCTGGGAGAGCCCAGGGATGCCCAGGAATGGCTCCCCGAGGACAGGCTCTGGGCACATTTCTGAGTCTGCAGCAGCTTGAACACAAATTGAATTTTAATGAATGAAAGAAAGCAGGGAGGAGGAGGCAGTGGGGGAGAGGAAAGGGCTGGGAGCTCTGGGAGTCCAGCTCTGAGGAGTGACCAGCCAACTCTCCCTGATACCCATCCCTGGGTGAGGAATCCCACGGGAAATGGAGGAGTTCTGCTGTCAGCCCTGCCCCAGGATCGTTTTACACATTCCTGGGGTTCCCTAACTCCATTCTACATTCTGCTTTTCCTGCTGCCCAGGACAAACATGAGCCTCTCCTCTCCTCTCCTCTCCTCTCCTCTCCTCTCCTCTCCTCTCCTCTCCTCTCCTCTCCTCTCCTCTCCTCTCCTCTCCTCTCCTCTCCTCTCCTCTCCTCCTCTCCTCTCCTCTCCTCTCCTCTCCTCTCCTCTCCTCTCCTCTCCTCTCCTCTCCTCTCCTCTCCTCTCCTCCTCTCCTCTCCTCTCCTCTCCTCTCCTCTCCTCTCCTCTCCTCTCCTCTCCTCTCCTCTCCTCTCCTCTCCTCTCCTCTCCTCTCCTCTCCTCTCCTCTCCTCTCCTCTCCTCTCCTCTCCTCTCCTCTCCGATCCCAGTGTCAGTGGGAAGCAGGGATGCTTCTGGGAGCTGTTCAGCTGCAATTCTTCAGACATCTCCAATAGCAGAGGCTTCCCTGAGCCCTGGAAGTGCCAATTCAGCAGCGCCAGCAGAAAGCTGAACACACTCTTAAATCAGTTTTTGGGTGCTGAATACTCTTTCATCAGGTTTTGGGCTGATTGTGCACAGGATTGTTCTACTTCTCATTCTACTTCTCCCTCTGGAGGTGGATTTTGAAGAGCCTTCCTCCTCAGGCTAATCGTGGCAGAAAGAGACAGAATCTGTGTTCAGGACAAGCATCTGGGCTCAAGTGCCAGTCCTGGAGCATCTCTGAGTTCCAGGGCCTCCTCCAGGGGCGGCCTGTGCTGGGAGCTGCTGCTGGACCAGGGGATGGGAGAGCAGCCCCTCCCCAAGGGCTAAGCTGCGCTGCTCAGAGGATGAGTTCAGTTACTTCACATCATCTGAGCCTCTAATGAAACCTTCTCTCCCTCTCTGAGGTAATCTGCCTTTGATCAAACCCTCTTCTTCTCTGATGAGAACACAGCACAGTAATCAAGGAGCTAATCTGAGCCAGAGCAGGAGCCCAGACCCCTCCTCACCCTCATCTGGCAGCTTCCTCACCTCCCTCTCCTCCTTGGTCCTTCCAGAAATCCTGGATCCTACCCCTGGATCCTTCTTCTGGATCCTACCCCTGGATCCTTTCCCTGGATCCTGCCCCTGGATCTTTCTCCTGGATCCTTTCCCTGGATCCTTCCCCTGGGTCCTGCCCCTGGGTCCTGCCCCAGCCCCATCTGGCAGAGCTCCTGGCAGGGTCCTGCAGGGCCCTGGGCTCCCCAAACAGAGAGCAGAGCCCCTGCCCACACCTTTCCTCTAGTGAATTCTCTCCAAAGACCAAAGGGGCTTTTAAATTTGAAATCCAGCTTTATTAGAATGTAGACTTGAATAACCACATTTCTGGGAGAGGAGGAACTCAGTGACCAGGCCAAATGGAATAAAAATAAAAAAGCTTGTAAACAACTCTTTTCTTCCCCCTGTGCCCCCATGGCTGAGTCTTTACTCCTGGTTTGGTTGATGATGAACAAGCTGCTCTGCTCCCAGCATGATCCACATGCTGTTATCCCACAGGATGAGCACTTCCCACTGAAGAGCTAGAGCTGTGGGACTTGAAAATGCAAATTCAGGCCTGAACATCCAAGGAGAAACATGGAAGCAAACACTCCAATGGCTGCAAGGCTCCTCACACAGAGAAAGAGGCACCTGAGCCTCCTCCAGCTCCTGAATCAGGGAATTTGCTCTGCTCAGCAAGAGCTGCAGCCCTGGGAGCAGTGCTGGCCTCAGACAGGGTGCCAAGTGCTGGTTTGCTAAAAATTGAACATCTTCACCTATTTCCAGAGGTGGGGGATCCAGGAGTGTATCCCAGGGCTGCATCCCCAGGCAGTGAAGCTCAATTTCACAGCAAGGCTGCCACAGCAGGCAGAGTTCTGCTCCCCTGGCTCCAAAGCTTCTGGGTGTTGCAGATGGGGATGGTCATCACTCTGGGATGGGGTGAAATTTCCACCAGAGCATCTGTTCTGATTTTCTTCACGTTGGAGGAGCCCCACATTCATCCCACAAGGGAGGGAATACAGCTCACTCCTCCAGCAGCAGGAAATCAGAAGAGTGACCAATGTCTGTCCTGCATTTGGGCATCATTTTTCAGCTGGATTTCTCCTGCTCTTCCCACTGGGGCTTCATCCTGCTTTGTTCTTCTTCAGAGTTGAGCCAGAAGGAGCATCCCTGAGTGCCTGGTGTCCCACAGGGGTTCTACATTTCTTGTGGGAAGAGCAGCCTGCACCCCACATCCTCCTGGCACAGCTCTCCTCCATCACTATTCCTGCTGGACTGAGCTGGGCACAGGATCCTGGGCTCTGCTGGGAGCTGTGCTGTGACCCTGGCACAGGATCCAGCTCAGCCTGGGGATGCTGAGTGGGACAGACACACCAAACACCTGCAAATGCAGCTTGCAGCAGCACCTGGGCCCTGCTGGGGCTCTGCAGGGCTGGCCAGCTCGGGGAGGTTGGGAGTGTTGGGCAACATCTGGAAGATCTGGGTGATGATCCAGCTGAAGATGTCCCTGCCCACTGCAGGGGTTGGACCAGATGGCCTTTAAAGATTCTTTCCCCCAAACTATTCCATGAAAGCTCAGAACATCTCACTGCTAAATTCAGGGATTAAACCCTCTCTGTGGATTTCACCTTTGTAGTATTTATTTTGTTCTCTTCTTTCCAAGGGGAAATTTCTCCCAGGGATCTTTTCCCAGCCCAGTGATGCTCGTTATCTCTTATTGATCTGAAACAAAAACATGACAATAAAAAAGGCAATTTCTGGTAAAATCCACAGAGCAGGAAATTAACTGCTGCACACCACCAGTGAATCGTGGCAGCTGAGCCCAAGCCCTGAGCCTGGGGACCCCAGGTGTCACCATGGTGGGTCTGGGGGCTCTGAGTGGCACAAAGCAGAGCTGCCCTGGCAGTCCAGCAGGTGTGGAAAGAGGCTTAAGGCCCTGGGGCACCTGCAAACCTAGTAACCACTTCTGCAAGGGCTTGATTCAAAACATGCTGGGCTCAGGAAAGTCACTGACTCAGAGAATCACGGAATCACACAAGGGTTTTGGTTGGAATGGTTAAAGCCCATCCACTGCCACCCCTACCACAGCAGGGACACCTCCCACTGTCCCAGGCTGGCCTTGGACTCTGCCAGTGGGACAATTCCCTTTTGCACAGGGGTCAGCAATACTTCCAGAGAAAATGACATCCATGGCTTTGGGACTTCCCTAGAGCTTGTGAATCTCCTCTCCTTAAAAACTGCCAAAGAAGTGGCCAAAGTTTGGAGCATCTGTCTGCAGCCCTCCCCAGCCCAGCTGCTCAGGTGTGGGGCTGGTTGGGGCCATGCTTTGCTCCCCTCCTCACTGTCACCCTGTGAACAATGGGACAATTCCTCATGGACACTACTTCCAACAAGGGAAATCCTTGGCAAGGTGAGTAATGTGTTTAAAGAAGGGGCTATGGAACCTCAGTCCATCCCAGGAAACCTAAGTTCTGGGGCAGGGAATGTGGGAATTATGAAGAAAAATTCAGAATTCTCCAAAAACACCCAGCTCTGCTGGGCAGGGTGGCAGCACCTCCAGAGTCCTACCCACAACTTGGGATTAAAGCCCACATGGAGCTCATAAATCAACGTTTTTCTTGCAGAGGGAAAGAGAAGGAGCTAAGCTGAGATTGCAGCCACATCCCAGTGGGATTTCAGCTTTTCCCTCTGGATTTTCCTGGGGGAAGGCAAAGGTGTGGCTGATGGTGGAGCCACAACTGTGGAGTTATGAGAGCAAATCTAAAGGTGGAAATGTCTCTGCCAAGGATTTAAACTTTTGCAATAATGGTGCATATATGATTTGAAGAGATCATCCCAAAAATCACAGGGAAAAGAAGAATTTAGAACAACAGGGCTGAAGTCCCCAGTAAAAGGGCTCAAAAAAAAGCTGCATCCAGGTTTAGGAGCAGCATTAAAATTCGTGCAAAGAAGATGTGATTCTGCTGGCAATTATTGTCCGAAGAGTGCAATTTAAAGATTCTCACTGGAATAAGAAATAAAATCTGGAGCGATAGCAGAATGAAAAGCCAGACTATCACACACCTCACCTGGAGAGCCAGGCATGGAAGGATCAATCAGATTTCAGCCCTACACACAAAGGAAGGGAGTTTTGCCTTTTATCAGCTCAGGCAATGAGAAAAAGGCCCCAGGCAAAACTCATTGTGCAGGGAAGACCAGAGGGCTCCAGGGAACCAGGGAAGCAGCAGCTGATCCCAGGAGAAGGCCAAGAAGGATGGGACCCTGCAAATCCACAGGATGAGAGGAAAGGTTCAAGCTGTGCCAGGGCAGGCTCAGGTTGGACATCAGGAGGAATTTCTCCATGGAAAGGGTGGTCAGGCCTTGGCAGGGGCTGCCCAGGGAGGTTTGGAGTGCCCATCCCTGGAGGTGTCCCAGGAAGGGCTGGATGTGGCACTCAGTGCTCTGGGCTGGGGACAAGGTGGGGAGGCATCACAGGGTGACCTTGGAGGGCTTTTCCAACCTCAATGATTCTATTGAATGGTCTGCAAGCCCCTCTGCTGTAACAATTGGAATGTGAACACTGTGTGTTCAGGACTTGGGCTGGGAAACTGACAAAACTCCACGAGAAGCAAGGGGAGCACAGACATGAGCAATGGTGAGGTGAAGTGAGGTGAGGTGAGGTGAGGTGAGGTGAGGTGAGGTGAGGTGAGGTGAGGTGAGGTGAGGTGAGGTGAGGGACAGCCCCGGGTCCAGAGGCACATCTGGAGGAGCTGTGCTGCTGCAGTGCCCTGTGCAGCTGGGCTCATTCCTGACCCAAACTACACAAAACCATCTGCAATGCTCAAAGAGCTCCCTACAAAATCACTGCTCCATCCCAGCTCTGCAGGCCTGCTGTGGGACCAGGGCCCAGGGGCCACACACAGCTGGACACCAGAATAAGGTCAGGAATTGGTTTGTTCAATGTCCCAGTCAGTGGCAGTCAGCTTCCCAGGAATGTGGCCTTCATAGGAAGCTCAGACACTCTAGTGCCTGTAGCCAGCAGGGTGGAGGAGCCCCTCAGTGCAGCTCCTTATTGTACACCCCTTGGGTTGGCAGGACTGAGCACTCACTCGGTGCATCCAGCACTGCTGTCCAAAATCTGGACAAAAGCTCCATCCTGGTACACCAAAGCCTTGTGGGTCTGGAGGAGACTGGTGATGGAATCATTGGGGTTGTAAAAGCCCTCTAAGGCCATGGAGTCCAGCCATGAACCCATGCCCCAAGTGCCAAATGCCCCTCCAGGGATGGGAACTCACCCCTGTCCTGCTGGTTTGATGGCTGATCTCAGGTTCCTTCCAAGGGAAGTTTGCTCCTCTGCAGCAGGGTCTGAATCCTCTTTCTACCTGCTTTTACCCCCATTCCCATAACATTACTCCACCACCCCACCAGAATTCGTGGAAAGATGTAAATCCCCCCTGTCCCCCACAAATCCCTTTTGGATGGATGCAAGCACAAAGCAGCAGGAGCCCTTCAGGGAACTTTCACTCCACAGGACTGAAGCACAGCACAAGGACAGCCCCACCCAAGTGAGTAAAGGGCAGAGCTTACCATGGGTCTGGGAGTCTCTCCTGCTGGGACAGGCTGTGGATGGCCAGGAATGAAAGTCACACTCACACTTTCTGCTGGTGCTGCACAAGGTGCTGAGCAGGGACCCAGGAAAGGAGACTCAGTCTCAGGGAATGGCATTGAACCTCCCAGGGATGAAGAAGTTGATCCCACGAGCAGGAACAGCCCAGGTAAGGACACCAAGGGGAC
Source organism: Erithacus rubecula (assembly GCF_903797595.1). NCBI lineage: Eukaryota > Metazoa > Chordata > Aves > Passeriformes > Muscicapidae > Erithacus > Erithacus rubecula. Next base: position 570,466 of record NC_136671.1, on the reverse strand, counting down.
AGGGCTGCCCCAGGAATGTGTGTGAGCAGTGTAACTCTCACCAGAGAGTCAGAGAGGGGCCAGGGCAGCTCTGGAACCCAATACCAAGGGACCCAAAGCCAGAGTGGCTCCTCCTGTGGGAGTTATTGAACATCCTCCCTTCCGCAGAGCAGCGGATGGGCACTCACAGCCCCTCCAGCATCACCTTTTCCCATCTTCGCTGGTTCTCCAAGGCCTTGAAGTGCTGAAGGAGAATTTTTGCTTTTCTCAGTGCAGAATTATGATCAGCTAGTTCAGAAGGAGGTGCCACATGGAAACAGTGAAGTTCAGGCTCTCTGCTGTAAATATTTTTCTTTCTAGAATGTGCCCTTTGTAGAGCCACAGGAAAGGACTATCCCTCTCTGTGCCCATGACTGCATCCCTCCCAGAACTCACAGAGAGAGGATTGTGTGATGGACACATACATCTCCTCAGGGCTTCCTTCCATGCAAACTGGTCTATAAAGATAACTGATTATATTTGTAATAAATAATTTACTATAAATTTGCCATAAATTTCAGAATCTCTACTGACCCTGCTGCTCACTCTATGGTCTGCATTTTGGTTGGAACAGTCTCAAAAAACTCTAGGAACCAATTTAAAGCAGAAGGAGCTTTTGGTGGTCCACCCCTGAGAGGTCATTGTTCAACTGAAAGCATTTAAAATTTTTGGTTTGTTTTGTTGAACCTGAAACCATAAATGTTTTTACAGTTTGGTAAATCTCCTTTTCTGAGATCCTGTGTGTAATGGTTTTGAAATCAAAACCAGTGAGAGACTCCAAATCAGAAGTACAATTTAATAGGAAAAGGGGGAAAAATAAAATACACACAATAGTACAAAAGAAAAATTACTGACAGAGTCAGAATACAGCCTGACACCCTTCTGGGTGGGGTGGTGTTAACAGTCTGGATGAAGTGTTCTTCTCCAAGCAGTGATCCTGTAGAAATCCTGGCAGTGATCCTGGTAGCTCTTGTCCTCTGGAAACCAGTGGGTAAGGGCAGCTTTGGTGTTCCAAATCTCAGTTTTTATCTTGGTTGGAAAGGCTTGGCTCCTCCCCTGGGTGGAGCATCTCCCAGTGGGATGACGTAATTTTATCAGTCATGCACTGGGACTCAATGGCCATGAACAGGAGATATCTCCTGGAGGAAGGGTGAGTCATGGGAAAGATGAAGAACATTGTCCCATGTAGTTTTAACAGCTGGACCATTAGCAGAGGATATCTCCCACAGAGATAAGGGTCACTGCCCCATCTGGTTTCAGCCAATGGTGATAGAATCCATCCCTTTGGGCACATTTTTACATTGTAACCTAGGACAGTGTGAGCACATGAGGCTGCTTGGGTGGTTTAAGGGCTTCAGTGAGGTTCATGAGGACCAGACTCCCACTGGGCATTAGATCCCCCTCTGATAATTTCTGGCCAGAGTGAGACCCTTGCAGATCTCAGCACCTCAATACACCCTTGTGGGTGGCTAGGACAGGAAAGCCTTGCACTGGTGGAGTTTGAAGGGCTGGGACCAATTCCACCCCCTTTTTTGAGAACTGGGCTGGTTCCAAGGATGTGAGATCCTGAAGAGAATTTCCAGCAGTTGCAGCTCTGGTCAGATCCAGCACATCCCAATTTCCCACAAATTAAAGTTTCACAGCTCTGAGAATTCTCCTCCTCTTGAGCAAATCTTGGCCGAATGATCCACTGGGCTGCAGGAATCCTTCCTGGAAAGGGAGCAGCCAGCCTGGAAATGCTGCATGGGAACAGGACAAAGCTCGGAGAGCTCCTCAAACCAAGAAGTGTCTGAGAGTTAATTCTTAGCTTGATTTTATTTTTCTGTCCATCCCCAGGCTTGATTCTCTCACTGGCTCCATGACTTGCAGAAACCTTGTGCTGAAGATGCTCCATTCTAAGTTAATATTACAAACCAACCCAGCCCTGACGGCATCTTTTCAGAGCCTGACTCTGGGCAAAATGAACAAACAATTCATGAGGAAGGGCCCTGCAGAGCCAGGCTTAGCACAAATCCCCCAGCAGCCCCGTGCTGTTCAGGCCTGGCATTTCCTACAGGATAAATAGGAGACACATTTCCTACAAGTCAATAAAATGCTCTGTATTTTCCCACTGCAGCCAGGCCTCTGAATGCCCTGTCCCAGCACCAAGCAGATACCAGGGATCACAGCTGGGGTGGGTGACTTGGAGGAGCAGTGGCTGGACGAAATGCTACAGCCCAGAAAAAGAACTCTTATTGCTCCCCTTGCTTTCCTGGTACCCGAGTGCTGGAGCATCTGCCAGAGCAGTCAGTGCCATTTTCAGCCAGAAATTCTTTCATTGAACATAAAAATTTGAAAACATCCTTACTAGGTCTGTAAAGAGCTTTTTAGCACCCAGATTCCTTTGCTCCCTTCTAACTCCTGGCACTGAGATCAGAGATATCTCCTGCTCTGATCTTCAAGTTGCTGTACTTGGGATCTTGGCTCTTTACAGGATAGTCAGGACCAGGCAAAGAAGCCTGGAAGGAGCAGTTTCTTCTGATTTGAGGGAAATGTACCCCTAAAATAAGTCTCTCCCTGGTTTTCAGGCAGATTCTCTGCAGGTTGTCCTGCAGCATTGTACACTGCAGGGCTCAGAGGCTCCTGCTCTGCTCAATTGTGGCTTTCTGCCTCCCTTTCTTCCCTTCCTTCCCCAGTCTCCTGCTCTGTGACTCTTCCAGAGCATCCTCACCCTGTGACAGAAAGGCTCACCTGGGCCTCTCCAGCTGCACAGCTTGAGCTGAACATCGAGGGTGTAATTCCCCACCAGGAATCAGAGCCACGTGCCAAGAGCAGCAGGAAAACAGAATCCCTGCAGCCCAAGAGCCGCAAGTGTCACTGCTGGGGAGAGAGGGCAGGGCCAGGCTGTGCCCATGCTCCATGGTCCTCTCCACCTGCTGTGACTGGGCTAGGCTTATTCTGAAGAAAATTTGGACCCCAAGATCCTGTGGGTCTCTGTGCACTCCCACAGCCAGATACTTACATGTCATGGAAAACATGGTGGACCTCTGGAAAAATGGTCCCATAGCCAGATCCTTCTGCAGCAGAGCTGACCCCACCATCAGCCAGATGGTCACCAATCCCCCCTAATCAGCCCATCAGGAATTAGCCAGGAACAAGCTCCTCCTCAGCCTAAAGGGTTGTTATTACAATCTGTGGGGTGGCTGCCACCTCAATCATTTTGGAATTGCTTCAGAAGTTCAGCTGTGATTATTGAGCAGTGGCAGGGAGAAGAAATGATGGGACATTGCCCTTGTTTGAATAGGTTTGATAAGGGGTTTTATCTACATGTGCTGTGGAGGGGTGCATGGGCAGCAGGAATTAAAACACAGACATAGTAATGAGCAGAAACAGAAGTAGCAGCTGGTTTGTGGTCAGTGCACCCAGGAGCAGGTCTGGGATGGACAAGCTCTGGGAATATTTGATTGGAACTGATCTTGGAGGGTCAGCTCTGCCTGCAACATGCTGGTATTTCCCCCTGCTTCCCAAAAACCTGCACTAAATCCCCACATCCTGTGCAGATCTTCCTACACAGCCCTGCTCAGGTCCCAGAAATCAGATCCCATGCCTGATAAACAGACAAGGGTGGATTTCCATCCTCCCACCTCCTCCACTCTGGGTCCCACTGCAAAGGCCACCCAGGGCTGTCTCAGAAGGGTGTCCCACTGGAATGACACAGTTTGGAGCCCAGAATAGATCCTGCATCCCACAACAGGGAACAAAATGAATGGTAACACCTGAACCACACAGTGCCTTTGCCCTCCGTTGCCAGATGGGCTCATTCTTTATCTCTCCTTTTGGAAAACTGAGTGAAAGGCTGGGGCAGAAAACAGGAAGCAGTTTTTCCAGGAACAGTGACAGGAACATGAAGACATGGAGTTTGGCATGAAATGGCAACTGAATCACGAGTGCAAGGTTTGAAATGGCCTCAGACTCCTTGCGCAGAGTAGTTCAGTTGCAAAGCTGCATTTTTGCAAAAAGCCACAAGCCAGGCTCTCCTCCAAGCCAGAGACCCCCAAGCCTGGCAGGGATCCTGCTGCAACCCAGCGTTTCCATCACACAGTGTGTGCAGCTGAAAACACCTCACAAACCTGTCAACCCTCTCCTTTCAGCCTTGTCCTTTTGTTTACTGACACAAGAAGATGATTTTCCCTCTCTGGGAAGCCCTTGGAAGGTCTGGAGTGGGAGCCTGCTGAGGAACAGCAGCCAGGCATGACCTGTGAGCACTGACACATGGACACAGCCAGGGATGGGACAGGTGTCCCCAGGGGGCTGCAGGTCCCCAGAGCCTCACAGGAAAGTGCTCAGCTCGTAGTCCCTCTCATACAAGGATGCAAAACTGAAGGCAAAAGACAAGGGGCAGGAAAACAGAAAAAATGCACCTGGAGAATGCAAACTGAACGTGCTTGCATCATATTGTGGTGAGCAGAACAAAACCAGCACCTGCAAAACCAGGGGAGAGGGTCAGGAAATGTTTAAATTGAGCCCCTACAAAGGGTGGGAGGTGATTTGTGACCAAATGCAGTGTCCCAAACACTGCCCCAGCCCCTCACTCATAGCTGCAGCAGAGCCAGGGAGCAGGGCCAGGGCAGGAGCCTGGCTGCTGCAGAGGAGCTTGCATGAGGGTTACTCCAGCCCTGACATTCTTAGCTCCCCCCAGTTCCTCTGCTCCTGGAGAACTTGCTTCTCTCTGCACTGCCAAAAGCACAGCATGAACTGTCAGTGCCTGGGGTGTTTCTGGGTGACACAGTTTTCAGCAGGAATCAAAACAGATGCAGCAGAGAGCCCTGGAAACAGTCACTCACAGAATGCCTTTTCTTCTGTTTTCTTTACCCAGAAAGGAAAAGGGATTATTTGAACTTGTGGAAAATGATAGCAGGAGTGAGGAGAGCAGCACAGTCCAAGGGCAGAGCCCACAGAGACTCTGGCCCTGTTGATCTCTCTGAGCTCCTGGATTTTCACACATTTTCCTGCATCTTTAGCCTCTGCCACAGATCAGAAACTCCACTAAGCATCATTGCTTAATTGGGTTCCTTGGATCAGCTGCTCCTTACCTGTCTTGCTCTGGTAATCCACCCACAGTCTCAGTTTGGGATCCACAGTCCCTGGGAAGGATTTTTCTGTCACCACCCACTGCTGCACTGGAATTGACCCCCCCATAACACACAACCCCAATTGCACCGTTGGGGAGATTTATTCCTGTTGCTTAAAATTCATGTCCCCTTTGGGTGCAGAGGTAATTAAATCTTACTATCATTAGAGTGTAATAAAAGGCAACCAAAAATTATTTAATATGTGCTAGGTGAGAGGTGCTTCATTACAAAACTCCCCTATTTATCCTCAGGGAAAAGTGCAGGGAGCAGAGCAGCAGCAAGCAGAGAAGCAAAGCTGTCTGAGAGGGGAGAGCACATTCCTGATGCCAGTGGGGATCTGGGGAGCCAGGCAGGACCCCGAGGGCTGATGTGGCATTTGGGGATGTGGGATGAGGAGGGAGTGTTGTCACTGCAGACCACTGCTGCTGGAACCTCTGTCAGCACAGCAAGGCAGAGCTGTCATGACAATCAGCTCCTCAGAGCTTGGAGAAAAGCTCCCTCCCATGGGATACAGATCCTGGGTATATTTTAGTTACACTGCACATAAATCCCAGCCTAGACTGATTCATCCCAAAGCTGTGCAGGAGGGAGCACTGGCTGCAACTCGACTTCATGATCCAGGGACAAATTTGTCTCCCACTAAAAGGAAGCATCTGCAAACAGTCATTTAAATTCAGGGTTTAATTTAGCACTCCTGCAAAGCCCATGGATAAATGGAAACACCCCCCAGCACTCCTAACCCTGCTGTCCCTGAGAAGCAAAGCCCACAAGGTATTGGGAAGTCCATGGGCAAAGAGTTTTAAAGCTTCTTGAGCTGTGCTTTTCTGCCAGGACCTTCTTGCTGGGAAAGCACATGGAAGCAGAGCCTGGTGCCCACTTCCCATCACACTTGTGTCACACTAGTGGCCCTGCTGGGAATATCTCAGTGGGACTAATAATGGGGATCACTAATAATGGGGATGACCTGGAGGAGCAGGAGCAGGGTCTGGTTGGGACTGTGCCACTGATGTCACAGCTCTCACAGGTAACAGCAGCTGTTGGCTGTGAGTCACTCCCAGCCACATGAAGCTCTGAGCCTGGTGTGATTCAGGGGCTGCTGAGCGAGGTGGATGAGGGAGATGAAGGACAGTCAGACAGGGGAGATGAAGGACCTGATACAGCATCTGGAGAAACTGCTCTCAGGTCTCAGCTGCCTCTCCCATCTCCCCTACATCCCAGGCTGGCTGCAGATGGGAGAGGATGGTGACACACTTCCAGAGCTTGAATCAGCTTTTATTCCAACCCTTTCTCCCTTTTGATAACACAGAGCATTTTTCAAAGGTGGCTTTGAGCTATTCTTTTGCTATTGTCACACATCCTCTGCAAAAATACTTCAATGGCACCTTTGATTGATTCACAGACAGCAAAGGCAGGAGGAGCAGTCAATCAATCACCTGGTCTGAGCTCCTGTGTGGCACAAGGCAGATAATCCCACCAGGACACCCTGCCTTGAGACCAAAGGCTTGTTCTGGCTAAATTACATCCCCTGGGAGGGTTCCCAGTCACCTCCTCTGAGGGTTTTTTGGGAGCTGAGTCACCTTCCATGCAGTCCATGTGCTTCCAGCAGCACATGACTGCTTGCACAAAGGGCTGTGGCAACAAAATCCAGGGCTCCAGCTTGGTTTGGCACCAGATCGTGGCTGCCAGAGGACTTCTGGAAATTTCCAGAACTTCCCATTCCCCTCTCCAGCCATGGCATAGGAGGTCACACATGAGGAGTGGCTTTGTCTGATGGGGAGAACCAGCACAAGGCCCTGCTGGAGAGCTGGAGTGGGGCATCAGGGCTGCAGTGCCCTGGTGAAGCTGTTTGGGACTGGAGGTACATTCCCACAGGCCCATGGACACTGTGACCCCTTGAACACCAGCACTGTGTGTGTAGTGTGGAGTTACAGACATGGACCTGGGGAAGGAGACACTCCCAGGAAGCCACAGCCAGAAAGGAAGGACACAGAAAACAGGAGGGGTTTATGGGATCCCTCTGGCAAAACCACATCTCCTCATTTCAGGGCATGCCCTCGGCAGCAGGAGCACAATCATTTATCCAGCATTTCCATCCCTGTGGATAACACAGCCCAAAGAACCACTGCATGCTCAAAGGCCCTTCTGGACAAAGGTGCCTCCAGCAGCAGCAGCAGCAGCTCCCTTCTCCCTGGTGAGGGCTCCACCTGAGCCCAGACTGATCTCCTTGGTGCAAATGTAGGTTACAGAAGGATGTGAATCAGGGCAGGAGCTCAGCCCTGCAAATTTCCCCCTGAAGTCAAAACCAGCAGAGGGATGGGGTGGTTGTCAGCACTCAGTGCCTGGGCTGCTCCTGAGCTCCACAGAGCTGCCCCAAGGGGCAGACAACTGCACAAGGACAAGGGCAGCCAGGTTGGAGCCTGCCAAAGGTGGGTGGGAGCTCATTTAGGGAAGCACAGAGCTGGATCAGGAGGCAGAGCTGCTCTCCAGGGACAGTTTTTTCTCTGAGGCCTGTTTTAGACACCGCAATCCTTACTTTAAAAAAAAAAAAACCTCTGTGCAAAACATGCCACTGATAATAATCTGGATGCAGCCAGAGGAAAAAGAAAAGCAGTATTGATTTCTGCTCCTCAAATACCAGCACCAGGGTTTGTGGTGCCCCAGGCCCTGCATCTCTCCTCAGCCAGAGGCTCTGCCCTCTTCACCTGCAGGCTCAGCCCAGGTGTGCCAGGAGAGCTGTGCTTGGCAGGACAAACCTGTGATCTCTCACCTGCTGCATTCACCTTCTCTCCCCTTGAGCCCTTTATTCACATTCTGCTCCCCCAGGGCTCACTGCCCTGATGTCACTGGCACACGGTGGCCCCAGGGTCACACAGCCACTGCCTCCCTCCTGGCACCAAAATCCACACCACAACAACTCTTCTCCCTCCTGTTGGCACAGGGCTCTAGCACCAGACCTGGGATCCCAGTTCCAGTGCCATCCCAGAGGGAGGAGCCTGCCTGGGTACAGGGAGCCCTGCAAGGGCAGTGTGGCTGTGCCAGCCCTCACTTGGGATGAGGTAAGTGCTCAGAAACACTGGAATTCCCACGGGAATCATCCCTCTGGCCAGCAGCACCTGTGGAGCTGGCACTGCCCCTGCTCTCATTGCTCCTGTGAGCACGGGGAGCTGCTCTCCTCCTCTGACAGCATTCTGAGCAGCAGCTCCCACCTCCAGGAATGCATTCCCTGCAGTACCCAAGGAACCTGTCTGTGCTGCCCAGCCACTCTGAGCTCTCTGCAGTGACCCAAAGAACCTGTCTGTGCTGCCCAGCCACTCTGAGCTCTCTGCAATGACCCTGCAGCTGATGGAATCGTGCCCTGGGAGGAGCAGGGAATGCCTCAGCTCTGCCCCCAGCTTGCCCCCATGGCTTTCAGGCAATGATTGTCCTGTATCCTGTGAAAGGGGATGTTCTCTGCATCATCAGGATCCCATTCCTGAACAGATGACTTGTGGGATCACTGTGCTCACGTCTGGCTGTGGCATTTCCATGCAGGGTAAGCTGAGCTCTGAATCCTGAGCTCAGCTCCCACCCTGGATTCTCCTGGACAAGCTGCCCATCAGAGATACAGGCTTTGTGGAAGTAGCATCCCTGCTACCACCTGAAAAACTTCCAAACTCAGGGCATGAGACAGCAAAAAGCTTCTGTCTGGCTTCCAAGCTTCCAGCAGAAACTGCAAATCACTCCTCCAGATGCTTTTCCAGCTGCCACAGCCCTGGGAGAGGTTTTCTTGTTAAACGAGCAATAAAATGGATTGCAGAGAGCTGACATGGGAGGGGACCAGAACAGATGTGACTGGTGCATGGAACAGGGAGAGAATGGGAGGATATGTCTGGCTTTGAGCTCTGAGCAGAGCAGGTGAAAAAGGCACTGGGCCACAGAACAGGCATCCAGTTCTTGGTGTGTGTTGGCACCTCCCTGGCCCTCAGGAGGGTGCAGTGCTCCCCAGGAATGCCCTTCCTTGTGGAGGCCAATGGGCCCCAGCTCTGCCTGGAGCCCTGCCCTAGAGGCATGTCCCTGTTAGGAATGGATTTTTCGATTTGTCCAATTAATCAAAAAAACAAGATTAAATTTTGCAACAATTTATTAATAATAGTAGCAATTATATATAAATAAATACAATTCAGGTAGATTAAACACATACATTTAAATAGATTAAAAAATCTGGCAGTGAGTAATTTAGTATAATTCAGGTTTGGTTTGAATAAAGCATAAGCAAAACTGAGGATACCCCAGCTGGGAGTATGGGTGGGGCCTTCCTCTCACATTGTACCAACTCAATCAAGCTAAAAATCTCACTTATACCCTATATGCTAATACACATTAATACAGAATGTTCTGGAAAGCTCCTCCTCATTTATATTCCTACAATCTGTGTCACTGTGTTATATTGCTGATGCTTCACCAGTGATCAGGGGTCTCTCCTCCTTTCAGGGGTCTTGTTTCCAATGAAGGCTCTGGCTCTTCCTCAGTGCTCAGTGTGTGACCTTGCAGGTAGCACAGGCACACTAAGTTTAGGGTTATAATTAAGCCTATGTTCCCAAAGAAGTCTGGAATCATCCCAACTGGGCCCAATTCAAGGTCGAGTGTTTTATTTCTAGTGCTATTACCAGACTTACATCTTTACTATTCTTTACTCCTGTCACACATCTGGAGGATGATTCCATCTGCCTTGTTTAACCATTTCCTTTATCCTTTTTGCTTTATAGCAATTGTAACAATTATTTTCTATTAATTATAAAGCAACATTTTTGCTAATACAGTTACAATTTTATTAGCACAAATCATATTTATAACATCCCTTTAATGGGATGTGCCCTGGATGGGTTGTGGTCACCTTCAACCCTCCTGGGGAGATGGTTGGCATATCCTCCCTTATCATGGAGAGCTATCTCACCTCTGCAGGTCTCAGGCTCTGCATTGCCAGCTTTTCCCATGTTTTAGCACCCCTGTTCACTCTTTCAGCTGTGTTTGGATACAGTGGAGTTCCCAGAACATTTGTATTTCTGGTTGATTTCCCAGCTGCAGAAAATTGCTCAAGGGGAGACAGGGAGATGCCCTTGGGTGTTCTTGGAGGTGCAGGTGCAGAAGGGTCAGAATCTGCTTCATGCAAGTGCCCAGGGCACAGGACTTGCTCCAGACAGCCCCATGTGCCCCCACCCTGACCCCTGATGGGTCAATGCCTCAGGGACCCATCACCCCTCCAATGCCACCAGCTCCATCTCAGCTCACCCAGCTCAAGGGCAGAAGCTCCTCTTGATCTGGTGGTCAGAAATATAAAACTTAGAGCCAGGTATTGTGACTCTTTTCCTTTCTTCCTAAAATTACCTTCAGTGCAGAATTGCTCTTTTTGTCTCAACAGGCATCTCTAAGGAAGTGCAGATATTTACTAGGAACATGTGTGGGGTGTGCTGGGGGAGAAGTTGATAAACCCCAAAATTTCCATTTTTGATTTTCAATATTTTCATTAAAAAAGTTATAACTCACCACTGCACATTCCTTATCTGCTTTCAGCATCCCAAAATGGTGCTGTCAGATGGGAGGGAAGGCTCAGGTGCCTCCCATTGGACCCAGGGAAGGGCTGAAGCTGGGCCAGGGCAGGCTCAGGCTGGAGCTCAGGGAAAGGTTCTTCCCTCCCCCAGGTGTGAGTGCTCTGTCCAGTGGTGGTGTCTGACACTGTAAATGAAAAAGAGGCATTTGAGTGATCCATGTGTGATTTTTCCTGTCCAGCTCCAAGTCTGACACCAGTGCCATTAGGATTAATTAAGATGAATGGCACTGGTCACTAATAGAACAGAATACAGCTCATCCAGTCTGGGCACTTCACCACCTGCCCCCTGCCTGCCCCTGGATGCTCCTCAATGCAACAGAGCCCCTTTCCTGCTAAGGAAAGCTTTGTCCTGGATCCACTGTTATGGTTCTGACTTTATTTGAACTGCTATCTCCCAAGAAACAGCAAAAAGCCTCGCTCATATCCAGTCACTTCCCTGGGCAGGAAATTATAGGAGAACATCTCTCTTTCTTGTGATTTGATTTTGCAGCTGGATGTTTGTCGTGTAATACATGCAAAAAATGAGAATATCTCGGGCATTAGGAGGGCTCAGGGAGCTTTGCACTAATGCTGGGTGCAGATGATGTGTTAATGTATTTATCTGATCCAGCTCAAGCCCTCCCTAATCTATTTACATGAATGTCTGGGTGGGGATAGAGCCACACACAAGCCAGTCTGTGCAAAGCCTGACTCCAAGCTCACAGCACCTGGGACAAAGCAGGGACTGTGAGGAACAGGGACAGCCAGACTTCCCACTGTGGAAAACCTTCTGGGCTTTGGAGCAGCAAAAAGCAGAGATGAAGTATTGGGTTTTAGACAAAGCCCTGCCCTCCCTCCTCTTGTGTGGATCCTGAGCCACCCTGGCATTCACCTGCCAAGGCTGTGGATTTTCAAGGACTCACAGCAGCAGCAGATCCCCTGGCAGTGAGTGTCCCTGGGATCTTTGGGAGGCACTTTGCTGCCAATTTCCATAAAATCAATTGCCCCACACTGTGATTTAGAGTCCTGAGACCCTGTTACAGGGCAGTGGGCTTCCTCTGCCAGTCCTGCAGGGCTGGGAGGCACATTCCATGTCACATGCCAGCTGGAACCTCTTTCCACAGCAGAAATGTGCTCTGGTGCAGACCATGGAGAGGAGTGATGGGTTATTCCTACAAAATCCTTCTATTTCTGACCTGGGAGGAGGAGTAATATTCATTTTCCTGGAAAAGATTCTGCACTGAACAGTGGGGCTCAACTGAGACCACGGGATAGGAGACAACACCTTTGCAGTAAAAATAATTAGGATGTGCTTGCTTTGTTAATTTAGCCAATTTTTTGTGGCTCTCCTAAGCCATGGCAGTGAGTTTAGCCCCAAAGATGAAATATCTCTCTCTCTCTATGGCTCATGAATCAAAGATAGAGAGATAGACAGAGCTGTTTCTGCAGCATGTCCTTCACCTGAAACCAGGAGTCAAACATTTCCATGTGAGTGAGATAAGCCCTGGGTGAGTAATGCCCCTGCCTACTCTGCCAGCTCCCAAAGACAAAACACAAACATGTGCAACTCTGGCTGGTATATTTACAGGAATTAGAAAGGTTTGGTTTAATTGGGTTTAGCTTGTTTCCCAAATGGGATTTGCACTCTGGAAATGACACAAATTTTGTAGCCCAAGGGAGAAAATTATATTGGAAGGTGCAGGCATCCAATCCTGACCTGTCTGCAGACACTGCTGGAAGCAAAGACCTGCAGTTAGTGGCCAGAACAAGTAAAAAAGGATGCAATCCATGGAAGGGATAAGTTATGAAACCCCTCAGACTTGGGAGAACAAAAGGGGTTTTGTTAGAAGCTGCCTCTAAATATTGGGGACCATCTGGGAGCTTCAAGCAGCACAGTGGGAAATGCAGAAAAATGGATAAAAAAACCTCAAAACAGCCCCCAGGAACTCACAGCAATGTGGGGCTCTGCCAAGTGTGGACAAACCCCTGCTCTCCAGAGGGGTTTAGGGCCAAAACCACATTGCTGTCTTCCCAAAGAGAAGCAAAGTCCAAAAGTTCCTGCCAGCTGCTTGATAGGACAAGAGCCTTCCCCCAGAGGGAACAGCACAACACAGCTGTAAATTGTCCTTGCTGTCCTGTTAATCTCTGAAAGGTCTGTCTGTACCTGGGCACTTGCTGGTTTTCAGTTGTGACCCTCATTTTGTAGCTGTTTATTCTGCATCAGTCCAGGAAAACTTCCCCCAAATGACCTTGATCAATTGTTCTTGATCTATTTAATAAATCCTTTTCAATTCCACTTTTGTAACAGCAGGGCCCACACTGCCAAATGTACCATCACAAATGCACCTTCCTCCTTTGCTGCCAAAGGTGAAATGTGCATCAAATATTGAAGAAGTGAGAAATGGCAGTTAAATGGGAAGGCCAACAGAAAGTTCACACATTTACATTGGTTTCTGATGAAAAAAAAAAAAAAAGTCTCCAAACTGAATCTGTGTGTTCAGACAGACAGAGCTGGGTCTATTTACACACATGCCCTGTTGATGATGCACTTTGCCCCTGAATGGAGGGGTGGGTTGGCAGGCATGAATGTGGAGTTGAGCACACACACACACACACTCTCTCTCTCTCTCTCTCTCTCATGGATGCTCCTGCTCACCCCACCTCCCCCCAGGCACAATCACAGCCCCTCACTCATGACAGGGTCCAGTCCAGGCCAAGCAATCAGCAGATAAACCCCAGACTGGATGGTTAATCACCAGTGAGCCTCTCGTGAGCACTTCTTAGGGGGCTGAGTTTAATCATATGATTATTCACTGCCTTTTGCACAAAACACCTTTCCTTTTCAGCAAGCAGGCTGAACCTGCCTGGCAATTAGTCTGGGCTGTGTCATCAAAGGATCCGAACATTCTTGTGACTGTGATGTGGAACAAAGGTTTGGAAATAACAATCTGTGCCTGCTCCTCCCACAGGATCACATCTGCTCCTTCAGAAGTGACTTTGAGTAAGAAGAGATTAACTGAGAGTAAGACAAGTGTTCTCAAAGCAGGCTCCCTTCTTTTTCTGGCTGACCAACTCCATGCCCAGGTGTGCAGGAGAGCCAAGTGCTCCCATCTGCACAAGAGACTAGCTATTACACTAAATAAGGTAAATATTTAGAGGTAAAATATTCCAGAGGTGCTCCTTTAGCACCTTGTAAGCAGCACAAGGACTGAGGCAGGAGTCTGTGGGACAAATGGTCTGTGGCTGTGACATTTAAGAGAAGAGAACAATACATACAGATAAGGGAGCTGGGATTATTAACACATAGGTCATTTCTTGACTGCCATTTCCCAACAGCTTCCACTCCTGTAAATCACTTCTGGAAGGCACTCTCCCTTTCCAGCTGGAGCAGCACCCTCCAGCCCCACTGCAGGATGCTGTGAGCACTGTGTGTCATTGCTTTCTGCACTGCAGGGTCTCATGGAGAGACACACCTGCTCAAATCCTCTCTAACCAGAACAATTCCTGAAAACAACATCAACTTGTCTTTGTTCTTTGCCTTCTGGCTGCAGCAGCTGGCTCTGTTCAGCCTCACTTTCCAAAGGCACAACTCTGCTGACCCCACGGGACAATCCAATCCCTCCTTCCAACACAGCCCATGGGTGGCTGTTCAAATCTTGTCCTCAGGACCTTTCTGATTGTATCAACCATTTCAAAGAACCATAAATCATGGCTTGGAAAGGGCCTAAAACTCATTCCCTCCAACCCTTGTCATGGCAGGGACACCTCCCACCATCCCAGGCTGCTCCAAGCCCAATGTCCAGCCTGGCCTTGGGCACTGCCAGGGATCCAGGGGCAGCCACAGCTGCTCTGGGCACCCTGTGCCAGGGCCTGCCCACCCTCCCAGGGAACAATCCATCCATCATCCATCCATCATCCATCCATCCATCCATCCATCCATCAATCCATCATCCATCCATCCATCCATCCATCCATCCATCCATCCATCCATCCATCCATCAATCCATCATCCATCATCCATCCATCCATCCATCCATCACCCATCCATCCATCCATCATCCATCATCCATCCATCACCCATCCATCCATCCATCCATCATCCATCTGTACATCCATCCATCCATCCATCCATCCATCCATCCATCCATCCATCATCCATCCATCCATCCATCCATCCATCCATCCATCCATCCATCCATCCATCCATCCATCCATCCATCATCCATCCATCCCTCCACCATGCTGCTCAGCCCTGCAGTGCCAGGCAGTGATGCAGTGCAGGCCCTGCTTCCTCCCAGCAGATGGAGTTTGTGTTTGCAGCACAGCCCCAGTCCCTCATGGCCCCATGGCCAGTGCTGCTCCCCCAGCAGAGCCCCTCTGCTGCATTCTGCCCCTGGGCAGGGGCTGCCCAGCAATTGTTCCTTCCAAGCCATGTGGGAAGGGCTGTGGCTGAGCTCCTGCAGAGACATCCAGGGCTGTGGAGAAGGAGCTGTGTCCCTGTGCAGACCCCCCACTGCATCCAGTCCTCACTGGGAGCTGCTCAGCCATCCCTGATTTGTAGGGCTGGGGTCAGGGGGAGATCTCCAGCCCGTGCTGCCAGGATGGAGAGCTCTGCTGGCATTTGACCCAAAGGCTTGGATCAAACAGCACCTGGGAGTGCACAGGTCAGGGCAGGATCCTCAGAGCAGAGTAGGAACTGCTCCTGTGTGAGATTCCAGGCCAGCACATGTAGCTGGAGAGCCAGGGAACATTTTTGGAAGGCAGACAAGCCCCCAGGCTGGCTGTGACCCATCCTGCTTGCAGAGGTTCCCTCATGCCTCGGGCTGCTCATGGCTTTGCCACGCTCCCACCAGTGACAGGGGGCCTGTCCTCTGCTCCGTGCCCTTCTCAGTGTGCTCAGAGCTGTTCCAGGATGTCATCTTGCAGGAATACACATTGCCAAACTCAGCATTGCAAAGGAAGGCTGGAAAAGGTGAGTTTGGGTCAGAGAGCAAGGAATGAAAAAATGACTGTTTTTCTTTCATGAACTCTCCAGACCCTGAGCTGGCACAGGACTGTTAAAGGCTGGGCTGGGCCTCCAGTTTTATGAACTGGTAAAATTCAGTACTGCAATGTGCAAGTGCTGAGCTGAAACCCCCTCTGCCCCCAGGAACACCATTCCCCTTCCCAGACAGGGAAGTCCTGCCTGGAAGGAAGATTTTGTCTCTGGAAATCCTCCTCCTGTGTGGCAACAGCAGAGGGACTGTGAGTGTGTCCAATAGCTGAGGAAAAGGTAAGATGCTGCCATGACTGGATCCCAAACCTTGTTGGTGTCAGTGGAAAAGCTACAGCCTTTTTTAGGGTATCTCCCCACCCCCACCAAGTCTGATCCCCACTAAATTAATTTTCCCTCTTTATTTTCCCTTTGTTTTTTTCCCTCAAGTATGCTAGGAAAGGGTCTCTGTCACCTGTGGGGCTCTGGATCCTGTCTGCACTCAGCCAAACATCAAACACTGTTCCTGGCAGTCACAGCCCAGTGATCCTCTGGGAATACAGTAGTCTATTAGCAATGGATAAATAATCAATAGGACATCTCATTGCTACCAGTGGTAGGGCCATTAGCACACCAGCAGAGCCTGGCTGAGGCTGCTTACCCAAGCACACCCCAGGGCATATGGAGGGTAAATTGTCTGTGACATATGGCTGCTCTGAATGTTCCTAATCCAAAATATCCTGCTCACAGAAAAGGAGAATGCAGCTTGCTGTGCCCCTGGCATGGGACACCTGCAGCTCTGTGCCCTTCCCCCTCTGTTCTTCCCCCTGGGGCTGCACTAAACAGCCCAGCCCAGAGCCAGCCAGGACAGGAGTAAATTTCCTGAATGATTATTATAACCAGGTTATTGTCAAACCCTACAGCATTGCCCCTGCTCAGAAAAACCTGAAGAACCCCCTGACACTCCACAGCTCTGCCTGTAAAGGTCACTTTAAGTCCTTGACCTCTGCAAGCTCCTGAGCCCACCAAGGGTGGAATGAGGAGCCAATTCCCTTTGGAACTGGGACACCTCCCACCATCCCAGGCTGCTCCCAGCCCCAGTGTCCAGCCTGGCCTTGGACATTCCAGGGATCCAGGGGCAGCCACAGCTGTTCTGGGCACCCTGTGCCAGGGCCTGCCCACCCTCCCAGGGAACAATTCCTTCCCAATATCCCATCCAGCCCTGCCCTCTGGCAGTGGGAGCCATTCCCTGTGTCCTGTCCCTCCATCCCTTGTCCCCAGTCCCTCTCCAGCTCTCCTGGAGCCCCTTTAGGCCCTGGCAGGGGCTCTGAGCTCTCCCTGGATCCTTCTCCTCTCCAGGTGAGCACCCCCAGCTCTCCCAGCCTGGCTCCAGAGCAGAGGGGTTCCAGCCCTTGCAGTGTCTCTATTGTCTTCTCTGGACTCTCTCCAGCAGCTCCAGGTCCCTCCTGTGCTGGCCCCAGACCTGGACAGTCTTCTGTACACTTTGAGACCAAAATCTGAGCTAACCAGGAAGGCACTAATCTTCTAGAGCAGGAGGAAGGAGATTTCATCTCAAGATTCTCTCACCTGTTGCTTGCTGTTTCAGTTTCTGCCATACCTTGAACAGGTTAATTGCAGTGTTTAGAAATTCCATTAATTTCAGCCTGTCCTTACCAATCACACAAGCCCCTTAATTGCCTGGGAAGCGTTTGACATTTGGCCATCAGGTGTTTTGTACAAGTCCATAACAAGAGATATCCTTTGCTTCAATATTATTTCCAAGTGCATAGAATGACAAGGCAAGGGGGAATGGATCACTCAGACACAGATTGGGATTAGATGGGATATTAAGAAAAAAGTCCTTCCCTGGGAGGGTGGGCAGGCCCTGGCACAGGGTGCCCAGAGCAGCTGTGGCTGCCCCTGGATCCCTGGCAGTGTCCAAGGCCAGACTGGATGGGGCTGGAGCAGCCTGGGATGGTGGGAGCTGTCCCTGCCCATGGCAGGGGGTGGGACTGGATGAGCTTTTGGGTCCCTTCCCACCCAAACCATTCCATGATTTCATGAATCCATACTCAGCCTCAGCTTCCCTGTGTCTCCATCACAAATTTTCACACCTTCCTGCCAGATCTGTCTCTTTCTCCTTCCATCTCCTCAGCAGTAGAAACATGCCCTTGGCCAAGTTCTGGCCCAAAGCTGAAGGAGAGTGCTCCAGGGAAAGGAAATGTGCATCCCTGATGCTCAGAACATCCATGATCCAACTACTGCTGCAGAACTTGTGCCATTCCAGCCACGGGTGCAGGGACATCTCTGCCCTGGGGCCACCAAGAGCTGCCAGTGCTGCCATGGGAAGTGTGGCTCTGGCTGCTGGGCTAACAGTCCATCCCCCTCTGGGTGTGGAGGCAGGAGCAGCCTGGCAGGGAGCCCTGAGCCCTGCTCCCACAGCTCCTGCTCCATCCTTCATCCTCTCATTGGCAATTCAGCCCATTTTGGGAGCACACAAACCAACTGCTCCAGGCCAGCTCTGCTCCTTCCCAGCATTTCTCAGCTGCCAGGTGCTGCCCTGCAGCCAGAGGTCCTGGCTGTGGGAATGTGGCCTTTAAACTCCAAACCAGGCTTTGCACCACAATTAATTACCTCCAACACAAAATCAATGGTGCCTTTATTTCACTCTGCACAGCAGTGATGGATAAGGAGACCTCTCATCTCTGCTCCCTGCTTTGTGCCTGGCAAGGGACAAATCTGTATGGGCTCCTCCTGGTCACTCCAGAGCCTGGGGAGGACCATGGCTTAGGGCAGATTGTGAGGAACTGGGCTGGAGCTCCACAAATCACGAGGACTTGCAGTGGCCAAGCTGTTCTGTTTAGGTAAATAAATCCATCACACCTTTTTCTCCCAAACATTCCATAGGACCAGAGAAGGAGGTTTCACATAATGTCTGTCCTTTAAATATGGATGTACTCAATATTTATACTCATAAATGTATATGAAAATAATATTATATTATGGGTATGCCACTGCCCTCACAGAACTAAAGGCCAGTGCTGGGTTTTGTGGCTTAATCTGGGATTCAAACAGCTCCTTATGTGGGAAGGAGGCTTCAAAGAAAGTGTTTCCAAGGAATGCACAACTCTAATGACTAATTAATTGTTGTGCTAATTTTAAGACAAGTATTTTTCAAAATGTAGCACTGTTTGGGGCCATTTTGCTCTCTTGAATATAGATTAGAGCAGATCCTCCAGATTTGCCTCTGAGTTAAAACCATATGAAAGTTGGTTCTGTGGCAACGTTTGCAGTCTCACTCTTTAGGATTAATGCTGCTCCTCTTGGATTTCATCCCACCCAAGGGTTCCTTTGAGTGTGATCACCAAGGTGAAGGCTCTTAGGAAGCTCTCTCTGCAGGGAGGTTCAGTGCAGGAGGAGCTGCAGCTCTGTGCCTGCTCTCTGCCCATGCTGGGGTGGCTGCAGTCCCTATGCAATGCATGGAGCTGCTGGCTGTGCTCTCAGGGAGAGGGATGTGGAGGTCAGCTCCTGGGGGATGCAGCAGGACTGGGGCTCCACCTCCCTGCCAGGACCCAGGCTCCTGCAGAGCCCAGCAGAGCAGCAGGACACCTGGGACTGCACAGAAAATGGCACTGAGAGCAGCCTGTGTGTCCCTGATTGCCACAGCTGGGTGGGCAGGGACACAACTCCCAGCTGAGGCCACCCCAGAGCCCTCACTGTGTCCGTAGTGCTGCTCTGCTCCCTTGGCTGGTACCAAACTGTGCCCCAAGGCAGGGCTGGGGCTGCTGCTGGGCCAGGGCACCCTGCAGAGGCTGGAGCCCAAACCCAGCTGGGGAGAACCCACAGCTCCCAGCTGGCCAAGGATCAAACCCACATGGATGCAGCCTCAGCCACAGGGCTGGGGAATCACCAGGAAACCAGGACAAATCCCCTGCTGCAGGACAAATCCTCTGCATTCTCCCCCATCTCCCAGGGCATGGGGAGTTTCAGGGTTGGGGCAGGTCCAGCCCTTACCCACCAGCAGCCCAAATCCTTCTCCCAGGGCTGATCCACCTCTGTCTTGTGTTGCAGTACAGGATGTAACCACAAGTCTGTATTCTATCAGCAACCATTAAAAACCAGCTGGGGAATCATCTTGATCTTTGAACTCATTCTCCCTCCAGGAGATATCTCCTGTTCATGGCCAGTGAGTCCCAGTGCATGACTGATAAAATTCCATCATCCCACTGGGAGATGCTCCAGCCAGGGCAGGAGCCAAGCCTTTCCTACCCAGATAAAAACTGAGATTTGGAACACCAGAGCAGCCTTTCCACTGGATTCCAGAGGAAAACCAGACCCTTCCACATCATCCCTGCACCTTCAGAGGAAACTGCACCTTGTCCAGGAGCACTGCTCCAGCTGAACCACATCTGCCCCTGCAGGAGGATGCAGTCACCATGGAATGGGACTGTGCCACCACCCTGACTGACTGACAGGTGTCAGCTTGGATTCTGACTCTGGCAGGGTTTTGCTATTTTGTATTTCTGTATTTTTAATTTTCCTAGTAAAGAACTGTTATTCCTAATTCCCATATCTTTACCTGAGAATTCCTTAATTCCAGAATTACAATCATTTGGAGGGAGGGGGATTACATTTGCCTTTTCTAGGAAGGCTCCTGCCTTTCTTAGCAGACACCTGTCTTTCAAGCCAAGACAGCCTGTTCATCCCCTGGACCCATTTTCAGAGCAGCTGAAGTGGTTTTTTAATGGAACTCTCAGAAGCAACACACAAACACTCCTAGCCTGAGATTCCTGACACAGGAAACATCAGCCCAATCCATCACTGAGTGACAAAAACCACTGCTAACAGGAGAACCTCGGAGCATCAGCTGTGCCAGATCCATCTGTGACACAGCTACAGATCTGTTCCTTATTTTGGCTGAGGACAATTTTTCCCCTCAGAAAATGGAACTATCAATGTAAACAGTTCGCAAAGCTGTCAAACTGCTCCAGTCAAAAGATGAAATTTTGAAAATGCCCCCAAGATCCAAAATTTTGCAGTTTTTCTGTACAGAGTTGTTATTTTTTTTTTTCCCTTCCACACTTTCATTTTTAGGTGCTTTGAAAAAAACTGTTACAAAAATGCCCTGACACCACACAGATTAAACAGTCCCTGGCATGTTCTGGTGAAATCCTCTGCTCAACCCAAATTGTGGTTTTACTGGTTGAAGAAATGCAAAACCTGAGTTGTTTGCCCAGCTCAGGGCAGGAATGAACTGTGAGCAGATCCTTGATCTGGTTTTTGTTGTGAGTGCTTGAGCACTGGAGAATCTCAACACAAGGAAAGGAAGGCAATTTGAGGTCAGCTGCAACACTTACTCAACAGGAAATAGAGAAATATCTGTGTTTTTTCCAAAGGAGCCCTGACAGCCCCTGGGTGCTGACACTGACTGGAGCAGTGGAGATGGTAGCAGTTATTCTGTAAATGTCTAATGAGCCCCTTGTCCCTCCCCTGCCAGCCCAGCCATGATGAGGCCACTGTCAGTGGCATTTCCAAGTCCAGCCCACGCTCAGCCTGGAGCCTTTTTCCCTCCACATTTGCCAGAGGCTGTCTTCAGCACTCCAAAATACTACGGAGCACTCTGAACTACTTCCTGAATTTTATTTCCCAAAATCACAGCATTTTGATTGACTAAGCAGCAATTAACATCAGAGTTGTTTTTATTTTATATCATGCCAGTAGAAACACTGAAGTCAATATCCATCAGATTTGTGAAAAATGAGCAAAACCTGGCCCTTTCCAAGCATAATTAAGACTTGGGGAATGATGTTGCTTTCATCTATAGGTCAGAACCAAAATTAGCAATTTGGCTCAATCTTTTATTCTCATTTCCAAAAAAAATTCCTTTTTAGTTACATTCACCAGAAAGAATCTTCCAGTGACACAAGCACAACCGTGGGAAGGCCAGGACTTGAGGAATTAGAAACAAAACTGATGAAGCCTAAATAAATTTGCATAAAGCTGGATGCAGCTCGGTTGTGCTGTCCTCAAGTGTCAACATTTCTCCCCTGGGGTCCTGAAGCTCATGGAAGTGGCTACAAATTCCACATCATCATCATCATCATCACAATGGGATCATGGAATGGGTTGGGTGGGAAGGCACCTTAAAGCACATCCAGTCCCATGGGCAGGGACACCTCCCACTGTCCCAGGCTGCTCCAAAACCTGTCCAACCTTGGACACTGCCAGGGATCCAGGGGCAGCCACAGCTGCTCTGTGCCAGGCCTGCCCACCCTCCCAGGAATTCCTTCCTCCTCAATATCCAATCCATTCCTGCCCTCTGCCACTGCCCCACTGCCCTGGAGCCAGAAATCCCTCTCATCCTCTGGAAGGTGCTGAAGCTGCCCTGGGGCAGTGAGGCTGCCAGGCAATGGCCAGGTGAGCAGCTCCAGACACAGCTGCAGAGAGTCCAGGGGTGGATCTGGGTAGACACAGCTGCAGGAACAGCTCCAAAGCTCTGTGTGACACCCACTGCTCATGAGAGCTCCAGTTTCTAGACCCTGAAGCCCCCTGCTAAACAGAGCTGGGGGACTCTGCAGGGCTCTTCCCACTTCAGAGCTCATGGGGAATGGAGACAGCAGGGAAATGGTTAAAAGTGCCCCTGTATTGAAGTGCTTTACTCCAGCACAGCTCCCATTTTCCCTGATTAGGAGTTCTGGCTCTGGCATTATCAGTTTTGTGCATAACTCCTGCCCACAGATAACTCTCAGTTCATGGGCGAGTGGAGCCTGCTCAGCTTTGTTCAGCACAAAGAAAGAATTCCATATTTGAAAGATGAAGCTCAGTTCAGGCTGTTATGCCCAAAACAGAAAAATTCAGCCACAAATTGCTTCCCCCTGGCTTTTTATGGTGGTTTTTCATTTCACAGTCTGGGCTGCACTGGGTTGCATGTCAGGATTATTTTATAATTCCTTATAAAAACAGCTGAATTTATCTGATCCTGTGACCACATGCAAGGGACAGTTTGATTACAAACTAAGGATGTTGCTTGGTTAATTTTTTCTCTCCTGGTGCAAAAATGGGCAAAGGATGGGAACAGCAAATCTGATTTTGCATGAGCCACTTTGCTGAGAGAGAAAAGACTTTAAATTCCACACCACTGCTCTGACAGAGCAGACAGAAGCCACAGGATGGGCAGGATGGGATTGCCACGGGCAGAGCACATGGGAAGCAGGCTGGGCACACTCAGTGCAGTCTCTGCACATCCATCTCCACTTTACAGGGTAACAGTGTGTGGTGTCTGCGTGCTGGGGAGCCAAACTGCCTGAGCAAGCAAGCTGCTCCTAATGATCCAGGGATTGCTGCTGATTGGAATGAAAGCCAGGCCCAGGAACCTCCTGCAGGAATGGAGATCATCCCAGATGGTGGAGACAGGCAGATGGAAGCAAAAAATTGGTTGTGAATAATCTGCAAACAGAAGCTCCTCGACAGCTGCTGCTCTGAGTCAGGGCACCAACACCCTGCAGCTCCTGTGTGCACAGATCAGGGAATGATCCTCCAAGGGCTGGAGCCCCTCTGCTCTGGAGCCAGGCTGGGAGAGCTGGGGGTGCTCACCTGGAGAGGAGAAGGATCCAGGGAGAGCTCAGAGCCCCTGCCAGTGCCTGAAGGGGCTCCAGGAGAGCTGGAGAGGGACTGGGGACAAGGGATGGAGGGACAGGACACAGGGAATGGCTCCCACTGCCAGAGGGCAGGGCTGGATGGGATATTGGGAAGGAATTGTTCCCTGGGAGGGTGGGCAGCCCTGGCACAGGGTGCCCAGAACAGCTGTGGCTGCCCCTGGATCCCTGGCAGTGCCCAAGGCCAGGCTGGACATTGGGGCTGGAGCAGCCTGGGACAGTGGGAGGTGTCCCTGCCATGGCAGGGGGGTGGAGCAGGATGAGCTTTAAATCCCTTCCAACCCAAAACATTCCATAAATTAGATGAAAATAGAGGGCAGAGATGCCATTGCCCAGGTCCAGCATGTGCTGGAGAAGGATTTGCCCAGAGGGAGCACTTTGGGTGAAGCCCTTGAACTGTTCCCACTGTGGGAGACATTTGTCCAGAAGGAAACCACACGTAGGAAATAATTTTGATCTCTGGTTTGCTGTAGGCCATGACCAGAGCCCAGAGTTCTGCTCTCCTGGTGCCCCTCCTTTGGGAACTGCAGCCCCTGGTCCCTGTTGGCTGACAGGGAGCCAATTAGTGGCTCATTAGCAGCCAGAGCAGGGACAGAGCCGCTGAAGTCAGGGCAGGCTCAGGCTGCAGAGGAGACCAACCTGTCCCACAGCAACCCTGGGGCTCAGAGCAGCTCAGCTGGGGCCAGCCTGGGGCAAGGAGAGGCTCAGGCAGCACAGGGGTGCCTGTCCTGCCTCCCTCCACTGTGCTTGCACTGCTCTGATGGCACTTCCCGTGGCTCAGGGCATTATCCCACATCCCCTTCATGGGAAACACCACTAAGAATGGGTGGATTTGGAGCCTGAGGCACCTCCTTCTTCCAAGGTTCTCCAGGAAAGCACAGCCCAGTATTCCTCAGGGATGGCAGTCACTCTGTGCTGTGCCCACCCCCTGTGCCTGGGGGAAAGAATGGGACTGGAGATGGTTCAATGGTAATCCCTAGGAATGCTGCATCCCCCTTCCCAGGGCACCATGAGCTTCCCAACACCATCTGGGAAAGCCCTCACATCCAGAATGAGCCTGCTCCAGCTGTTGTGGAGGAGCAGTCTCAGACACCACGATATAAATGGCTGTTTGTGGTTTGACAAAAGTCCCCAAACATTATCATTTACTCCCAAAGGTTAAAAAAGAAAGGGCTGTGCATTTTTCCACCAGGGAATATGTTTTTTTCCCGCGGAAACTGCTCACTTTTCTTCTTAAAAATGAAATCTAGGAACTGTATGTCAAAATTTATAATTCAGAAACAGAGCTGAAACACTGCTCAAGAGCCTTCCTGGGCTGACTTCAGTCCCCCCTCCCCTTTGGAATTTTTTGGGAATCATGTTGGAGCAGGTTTACATCTCTCACCACTCCCAGAATGACACTGGCTGCCCCTACATGGTCTGGAGAAGAGGTCCAGTGATTCCTGGCAGCTGCAGATCAGTCAAAAGATCTTATCCATAGAGAAGGGCCTAGAGTGATGAATGGCAATTCCCATTAAACACAACAGCAGTTCTGCTGTAGTAAAAACCCAATTTCCCACTCAGATATTTAAATTTTGCAAATAATTTCTTATGCTTCAGTTCCTTACTGGAGTTTGGATTTTTTTCTACAGTCCTGCTGTGATTTTCTGCTTCCTCTACCAGTGCCTGGGCTGTGCAGGGGTGACCCTGGGTGACACTGGGAGCAGCCTGGACCTAGGGAGGGGTCAGCAGAGCCTTGGGGCTGGATTTGTCTCCTGGGTGCCCTAAGGGCTGCCCCAGCCATGAGCACAGGAGGCCTGTTAGGAGCAGCTCCCTAAATACCCATTGTCAAATGAAACATCCTCTTCTTCTCCCAGCCCTCCACGGGTGGCATCCAGGAGTGAGACAGGCAAAATGTCCTGGCAGGATGTCACCTCTTGTACAAAGGGGACAGCTCACCAATTGAAAAAGCCTCCTGGCAGTGTCCCCAGGGCAGGGATGCTGTGCCAGGTCTGTGTCACAGTGTGGTCTGTGTCAGCAGGATGGGGTAACCTGCACCCCAGGGGTTTTGGGGGCTGCTGGAAAGCTCTGCCCCAGGACAGTCCCAAATCCCTGACACTGACACCTGTAGTGCATGCTGCAAACCATTCCAGGTTTTCCAGGTGGAGGAGAAGGAGCTCCCTGACATCTGTTCCAGGAGCTGTGGGAAGCCAATTATCCTTGAAGGCAAACTGTCCACAGATAATTGGAAATATAGACTTTTAACTGATGGAGTGTTGACTAAACTGCAGCTCCTGCTTCGCTGGTGTCACATTGAATCTCAGAAGCATCTTGTAATATTTAGCAGGTGCATTATCCTGTCACATCCAGACAGGCACCACGGCTCAGCTCCTAATTGGAAACCAGGTTTGGAGTGCCCCTCCCACAGCTGCTCCTGTGCAGTGTCACTGCAGGAATTCTCCTGGGCTGGGTGATCCTGGGGGTCCCAGCTCAGGATATTCCATCATTTTGTGAAACTGTGTCATTCCAGTCACTGAACCATGTACCAGGTCAGTGGAGAGTTTGGGATGCAGCAGCTTCCTATAGCAAAAGCACTGTTCCCTTATCCCACAGCACAGGGATCCCCCAGCCCAGGCTGCACAGGGGGGAAGGTTTGGCCTCAGCAGATGCTGCAGACTCAGCTCTAGTTCTTGCAGTAAATAGAACAGGCACAGTTTTCATGATGCAGGAACAGAGAGCACCAAACCCCACCAGCAAAACCACCTGGTCACTCCATGGCTGGTCAGCCACAGCCACACTCACATTTTGCTTCACCACAAATCCATGGGCAGCTGGGAAGGAACATCAGCCAAGGGGAAGATACTCTTGAGACCCAATCTGCTCTGCCCAGGTCTGGAATCCTCAGTACAAAAAATACATTGAGCTCTAGGAGACAGCCCAGAGGAGGCCATGGAGCTGCTCCCAGGGCTGGAGCCCCTCTGCTCTGGAGCCAGGCTGGGAGAGCTGGGGGTGCTCACCTGGAGAGGAGAAGGATCCAGGGAGAGCTCAGAGCCCCTGCCAGGGCCTAAAGGGGCTTGTGAAAAAAAGGGAGAGCAGAATTTTACTGAGGTAGAGAGTGACAGGACATCTTTAGCATATTTAAAATAAAAGATAATTTTTTCCCTGTGAGGGTGGGGAGCCCTGGCACAGGGTGCCCAGAGCAGCTGTGGCTGCCCCTGGATCCCTGGCAGTGTCCATGGCCAGGCTGGACACTGGGGCTGGAGCAGCCTGGGACAGTGGAAGGTGTCCCTGTCCATGGCAGGGGTGGCACTGGATGGGCATTAGGGTTCCCCCCAACCATTCCATGATTTCATGAAGGCCTGTTTTTCCTGGTACAATGCTCCAGCCCTGTGTCTGTGTCCCAAATCCCACAGATCTGCCAAGCTCAGGCACTCAGTGTGCAGTTTTACCCAAAAGAGAAAAACCTCTGCAAAAACATCCGTGTCAAAACTCAACATCTCCACCAGAGACTGCAGTGTGGTATTGCTGAAGGGAACCTGAGGCAGGGAATTCCCCCAGGACAGCAGGATATCCTGTGGGGATAGCCAGGGGTTGCCATTACCCTGAAATAGTCTCAACCTTTGGGCACCTTGCTTCAATCATGTGATCAGCTCTTATTAATAAAAAGCACATATTGTTTGCCAAGGCACACCTTTGCATCCCAGCTCCTTCCTGGAGGAGATGGGAAATCCGAAGTTGGAATCCTCTGAGGGAGGAGTGGAATGTGCAGCTGGAGCTGTCCGGGGATGCAGGGGCGGCTCCTTCTCCTGCAGAGCCGGAGGGAAGGGCTGCCCTGGGCTCAGGGGATCCACAGCCCCGCTCTGCTGTTCCCTGGCAGTGCAGCCCGTTTGTGTTGGTATTTAACGCCTTGTCTGGGGGAAAATAGAAGTAAATTTTTAATAAGGTTCGATTAGTGTCAGTTTCCAGCAGAGGCAGCTGTGACACACAGGGATGTGACGCAGGGATGTCCCCCCGGATCCTGGTTCAGCAGTTTCTGCCCAGAACGCCCTGGAGCAGCATCCCAAGAAAAGCCCCATCAAGCTGTGAGTTCCCAGCAGCACAAACCAGCCCCTCGGGATGGGCCAGAGGGGTGCGGCTCCCTCCGGGCTCTGCATGGCACAGGCGTGCCCAAATCCTCCCCTCTGGGAGCCAGTGGTGGTTGTTTTCCTGCTCTCAAGTCAATGGCTGGGCCAACACCCAGGAGAGGAGGACAAGGAGGACAGCAGCTCCATTTCCAAGGGGCCATCCCAGAGAGGCACCAGGGGCCGAGTATTTGCAATGCTGTGCTCGTGCTGGGAGGTTGTTTTGGCAAGGGAAGTGAGACTGCAGATCCAGCGACCTCCACACCTGCACTCTGCTAAGCTGTGCCAGTGCTCACTGCAAATGCAGGGCAGAGCCTTGCACGGGGCTCCCAGGGTGTCTGTGAGCCAGGCCAGGGCCAGCTGCTCCAAAGGAGGGGCACAGAGCAGCCCCCCACCAGGGATCACATTTAAACCTTTGGTCAGGGACCCAAAGGCTGCCCTGATCACTGAGCTGCCTCACAGAGGGACTCAGTCAAGAGGGGGCATCAGGAGTCCTCACTCCATCTGCAGACCCAAATCCTGTATCAGACCAAGCTGCTCAGGTCTTTGTCCAGCTGGGGCTTGACATCCTTGAAGGAGATCCCATGATCTGCTTGGGGCTCTATTCAAACATTTTACTCTCTTTACATGTATTTCTTTTCTTGTACTCTGCCAAAACCTCCTTTACTTCCATCTTTAACCACAGTCTCTTACTTTCCTCCCAAATTTCTCAGTAAAGATGCTGGTTCCAACTTCTCAAAACCTCCTTATAAGTACTAGCAGGTTGGTATTTAGATTCACTCTTCCCCAGGTTGAATAAGCAAATTCCCTCAGCCTCTCCTGGGCTGTCACACAAGCACCATGACCAACATCTTTATTTTCCTGGAAGACACCCCTCAGTTGAATCTCCTTTTCTCCCAGGAACCCAAAGGGATTAGATTTCCCAAGAGATCCCTGTCTCAGCCCTCCTGCACTACTAGAGTTGTTCTCTTTGAACATTTTCTCTAATGCCAAAGGTCTGAGTCTGTCAGTGGAGAAGACAAAAAGAGCCAGGGAGTCCTTCCACCTCCTCTGTTCCCACTGAGTCAGTCACCCCCTTCTCATTCAGCAGCAAACCCAGGCTCCTTATTACCTGTTTTTGCTACTGCCACACTGGTGGAAGCTCCTCTTATTGTCCTTGACATCATCTTCCAGCTGAGCTTTGTCCTTCCCAACACCATCCCTGGCTGAGATCCCCTGTCCTGCCTGGGCTCCCTTCAGCACTGGAGCTCAGCTGTGAGTTCCCAGTTCAGCCAAGCTCCCTCTCACCTTGGTGATGTCTCATTCCATGACTTTGGCTGCCCAAACCCCACCTCAAGTGTGGCTGATCAGTTTTTATGTGGCCACTGCTCCTCCACTGGCCAGCAAACACCCAGGTCCTGCTGGCTCTTGGCAGTACCTGCAGTGGGCCCAGTGAAATTTTGCAAGATTCCCTACTACTTAAGTAGAATAAAAAATTTATAGCTTTATTCCACAAGGTTTGAAGGTGGGAAGGCACCTGCTGTCCCCTCTGGTCTGCCCAGCATTTGGACATCACTTCTTCCATACTATTTCTCCAGTCTGTGTCACTCTGCCTCCCCCACTCCTAAAATGCTTCCAAACTCAAGGAAATGCCAAAGGCCAGCTGGCATCTCAGGTCCCTTCTACACCCTGCTTCCCTCCCAGCCCCTGCCAGCAGAGCCAGCCCAGCCCAGTGGCCACAGCCCCTGCACCCCAGCCTCCTCCTGCAGTGCCCTCCCTGGGCAGACACCATGCCCCTCTGCTTTAGGAAGCAGCTTTCAACCTTCTTGGCTTCCAAACTTCTCCTTTCCAGCCTTTCTGGCCTTTTAGAACCCTGCCTCCCCACTCAGTCCTGCTGCCAGACTCAGGCTCAGGTCAGCACTCACAGGTCCAGGGCCTGTGGGTGCAGGTGGGAGCACCTATACCATGGAATTCCAGCTGCAGGGGAGGAGCTGGGCTCACCCTACCTCATCAGGGTCACTGGGGCAGCAAAGAGGGACCAGGAGTCCAAAGGGAGTGTGAGCACCAGCAGCAGCTGCTCTGTCCTCTACTTTCATTTCCTGTTTCTCCCAACACCCCTAAGAATGTTTTGTGTCTCTTTATTACACTATGAAAACACAAAAAGGGTTTGAAAAGCATGTCCTGGGTGAACAGGACAACTGTGCCAGGGGCCAGGCTCAGAGACAAACACAGAGACCTCTCTGGGGGGCTCCAAGGGGCTCCTGAACCCAGGATCCTGGGGTTATTAAAGACACCCTTTCCCAAAACTGGGCTGAGAAAAGCCTGAGCATGTCTCATGTACCTGGAATCAGGTTCCTTTAATTCTCTCTCTGTGGATGAGCAGCTCAGCCCCAAACCCTAAACCAGCCCTTTCCACCTCTGTGCCTTGCTCCCCCAGCTGATCCTGGCACAGGCAGGGCTGTGAGAATCCTGGAGGGCACAAGAAGTGCTGAGTTTAACACCCAGGCTGAGCAGCTTAGGCTCAGCTCTGCACCTCTGCCCTGGGAGGGGCTGTGCAGCTCTGCAGCTTGAACCCCCTTCAAGGTGCTTGGAGGATACAAATCAATTCTAAATACATTTTGTTTTAGAATACTGGAACTGTCCATATTATAACGACAGACTTTCTTTTTAATCCTACAAGAGGCATTTTGAGGCCTTTGCCACTTGCTAAGTCCTTGCCATTTTCCAAGACAGATTTTATCCACAGAATAGAAACTTTCCTCAAGAGTTTTAAATTAAAACTTCTTAATTATTTGAAGAGCCTGTTGGTTTGGGTTTTCTTTTTTTCATAAAATGATGAAAATAATCTCCTTTCCTCTCACCCTACTAATCAGAAACTGTAAATAAGTGATCTTTAACAGCAATATAATTTCTTCCCCTGCAGAACAAAGCTGATTAATGCCACTCTATGGGGGATTGGCATCGTGTGAATATCCCATTATTAAGGTAATTTTAGCCAAAGCAGTGACAAACACAGGCAGACTCCTGCCAAGGGATGTAGATTTACTTTTTTTAACTTTATTAACGTGGAGCCATGACCAGACCTAGGGCATGATGGTATCACCTGCTCCTTTGGGACTGGGAGAAGGAGGGAAAGAGGAAAATAGAGATGAGGACACCCAGCAAGTCAGGACCAGGTGTGGAAAATGGATCCCACTTCCCATTCTGGTACCTGGAGCTCAGGGTCTGAGCCTGCCTCTTCCCTTGGCAGAACAAGCTAGAAGGAGGGATTGTTACTGCATAAAATCCACAGACTCAGGAGTGTTGGACAGCACTGCCAGGGATGCCCCAAGTGGGAATGTTGGGGTGTCTGTGCAGGGCAGGAGCTGGGCTGGAGGATCCTGGTGGGTCCCTTCCAGGATATTCTGTGATAAAAATCTGAACACACCAGAACTTCAATGGTTTACTTTAGCTTTATTGAACTTTATTTCAAGCCAGTTTTAGGCACACAAGGCACAGAGGAAGGAGTGAATGTCCAGCTCCCCATGGCTATCAGCAGAACCTCTGCAGCTTTAATGGATGTTCTAAAACAGGACAGAGCCCCCAACTCCACTCTCAGCCCAGAAATTAATTGCTTGGCTGTTGGCTGTCTATATGTTGTTATAGGAATGTTTTTACACTTGAAGCTCCCTGAAGGCCTCTATAAGTATTCTGCTCATAAATACAATTATAGCAGAGCTCTTGCTAGAAACAGCCATCTATTATGGGCTATTGCAGTCTCATCACCATACCAAAGACACTGCAAAATCCAATAGATCAAAAGCAAAGAGTTATCACCTGAGCACTCGCCCTGGTGGGAAGTTCAGCACTGGAATACTGAAGATGCCAGCATTTCCTCAAGGCTTTCCTGCAGGATTTTGCAGGTGGAGCCTCCTGTTCTGGGCCTCTCTGTACAGATGCAGGAAAGCTGAGCACTTTATTTCTTGTACCCTGGCTGGATGTGGCCTCATCAAGAGGAGAAAAAGTGCCTCCTGGAGGATTAGGTGATGAGGTGGAACTCTTACTGTTGATAAACATTGGCAAAGAGAGGCACAGCTCAGCTCTTCTGCAGATTTCATCCCCTCTGGAGACTCCCTTAATATTCCAAAGGATGAAATAGATTGATCCTATATTAACCCATGAGGCCAAGATGCACTGAGGTGCTCAATGTCACCCTCTCACTGTCACCCTCTCCTGCTGGAACGGCTCTTCAGGCTGCTCTGGAGCCAAGAGGAGACAAAGGGGTTCTGCAGAGCACAGCTTGGAAACCAGTGGCTGTAAATGCAGGATTGTCCTCAGACAGCACAATGAAGCCACCACCCAGGTGGGTTTTGCCAGGCAGGGGCAAAAACAGGCACAGAAGGGACTTTGTGAAAGTCCCTGCCCCACTGGGATGTGGCCAGAGACATGCCTCTGTCAAAGTGGTGTCCTGTGGGGATCTTTGTCCCAGCTCTGCCCTGGAGGGGCAGCTCTGCTTGGAGCTGTCTGGGTGAGATGTTCTGTGCCAGGCTCAGGAACAGAGCCAGGCACCAGCCCAGATGGGTACAACTGATACAGAGCATGGAATCAGGTTTGGGTGGGAAGAGATCTTAAAGCCCATCCAGTGGCATCCTCTGCCTTGGGCAGGGACACCTTCCACCATCCCAGGCTGCTTCAATCTCCAGTGTCCAGCCTGGCCCTGGGCACTGCCAGGGATCCAGGGGCAGCCACAGCTGCTCTGGGCACCCTGTGCCAGGGCCTGCCCACCCTCCCAGGGAACAGTTCCTCTTAATATCCCGCCTAACCCTGCCCTCTGTAAGTTTAAAACCATTGTTCCTTGTGCTGTCACTGTGTGCCCATATGAAAAGTCCCTCTCCCTCCTTTCTATAAGCCCCTAAAGGTGCTGGAAGCTGTAGTGAGATCTCCCTGATGTCTGCTCCTCATTTCACCTCTATTCCCTGAAAGTGTTTTCCTCAAAACTTAACTGTTCAAGAGCAACCAAATCTCAGCCCAGACAGGATCTCCTCTGGGAGCAGGATGCAGAGCTTTGCAGGTTAATTCCTACTGACCCACAGCTCAGGCACCCCATGGCTTAATGCCCATGGTGGCATCTCCAGACCTGCACCAGAGACACCAGAGGACAAACCCTGGTCCCTGAGGTGTCTGTCCAGCCTCAAGCCCACTCACTGTCCCCTGAGCTGCCTTTCCTCTAGGATAGGCTGTAGTTAAAGAGATTAAAGCAAACAAGGCTGTCTTGCTGTTTGCCACAGCTCATTAGAGAACTATTAGGAAGCAGCTCATTAGAATGTAGAAAATGCTGCACTGCTGTTTTCTTGGAGGTTTGTCCACACAGAGCAAAACAAGAACTTAGAGGACAATGAGCAGCATGGGAGCCATGTGACTCCCAGAGAAGTGGCTCCTTGCCACAACTCACTAGTCCCAAACTGGAAACTTTTCCTGCTTTAAAGAGCACTGGATTGAAAACCATCTCAGGAAGGAAAGGTTGTACACTTTGTGTTCTCATCTCTGCTTGGGAGCCTTGGGCTCTGCAGATGCTATGGGAGGACTGTCCTGTGATGGATGCAAGGTGCATGGACCTGCCTGCTGAGGGGAGCTGGGCTCACCTGCCTGCCCCTGCACTCTGCAGGTGGCTCAGGAGGGGTGATCCTGCAGCTGCTGCACACAGGGAGCCTATGTCCTTGTCACCTTTGGTCCTCACAGCACCACAGCAGGGCTGGGCCACACCTCTGCCCAAGAACTGTGTTTGTACCCATTGTCCTCTGTTCCACCCCATCCCCACATCACGCTGGCACAGCAGGCAGCTGGAGCCTCGTGCAAAGAAAACAGGAGTCAGACTCTCATAGGTGAGATTGCCCTCTCCCAGAAGTGATAATGTTCAGTTTGGACACAGGAAAAGTCCTGGAAACTGAGGTTTTGTCTTGGTTGCAGAGGTGGGTGGGTAGCACTAACACAGGTGACTGAGGGTTCTGCTGGCCTGACCATGTGTGATGGGACAGGAATGGACCTCACCCAGCATTCCAGGGACCTGCTCCCAGCTGGCCCTTGCAGCACAGGCTGGAGGTGTCCTGACACAGGGACTTGGAGAGGGGTCACCAGAGCCCAAAACATCCAAATCCCCCGAGCAGGCACCAGCATCCACCAGCTCACAGGGTGCCCATGGGCCCCTCCAATATTGTCCTGGAAGAGAGCAGTCTGTCAGGCAGGGAAATTCTGGTGCTGCAGAATCACAGGATCATGAAATATCCTGAGTTAGAAGGGACCCCAGGATCATCCATTGCTGTCCCTGCCCAGACCCCCCAGCACTCCCACCCTGTCCATCCCTGGCAGCTCCTGGAGCTCTGGCAGCCTCGGGCTGTGCCCATTCCCTGGGGAGCCTGGGCAGTGCCAGCACCCTCTGGGGGAGGGAAGAACCTTTCCCTGAGCTCCAGCCTGAGCCTGGGCAGTGCCAGCACCCTCTTGGGGAGGGAAGAACCTTTCCCTGAGCTCCAGGCTGAGCCTGGGCAGTGCCAGCACCCTCTGGGGGAGGTAAGAACCTTTCCCTGAGCTCCAGCCTGAGCCTGGGCAGTGCCAGCACCCTCTTGGGGAGGGAAGAACCTTTCCCTGAGCTCCAGCCTGAGCCTGGGCAGTGCCCAGCTCCAGCCATTTCCTACTCCTGTTTGTGCTCACAGAGATCAGAGCTGCCCCTCAGGAGGAGCTGCAGCTCCTGGTGAGGTCTCCTCTCCCTGGACACATCTGGATGTGCATCTGGATTGCCAGTCCCTGGGAACAGTCATCACAGCAGCTCTGGCCACCCAAATCAATCCACACTGCACAGGTAGAGCAGAGCAGGATTCATCTCTGGGAAGGGGCAGCCTGCAGGTGGAAACCCCCAAACCCCAGAGAAACCTCTGAGCACATCAAGGGGGTCTAATTGCTTTTACTAGGGCATCCACCCATTATTTTCATCGAGTACACAATATCTGAATTATGATCATGGAATTATAAAATCACAGAGTATGCTGGGCTGAAAGGGACCCACCAGGATCACAGAGTCCAGCTCCTGGCTCTGCACAGTCCTTCCAGGCAGGCAGCAAAGATCAGCCACATCTGATAAATGAAGTCCCCAAAGCCTTTCCAAAACCCCACTGAAGTGCTCAGGCGTCATTATGGTTGCAGGGAATGTCACAGCTGTGACCTGTCCCAAGGTCTTGCAGGATGTGGAGGTCAGCCTTGGGCCACTGTGGGCGCACAGATTCAGGGCCAGGAGCAGGGATTTCACCTCAGGGCTCTGGGAATCCCAAGATGGGGGGTCAAATGAGGCTGTTTTGGGGGCAGGCAAGTACAGAACAAAACGTGAAGGTGCCTCAGTACCCCAGCAAGAGGAGCAGATGCAGAGGTGGCAACCAGGGCCAACAGTCCAGAATGCTTGGGGAGCCCATGGTGACACCCAGGGTAAAGGGCAGACAAAACAACCCCAAACCCAGCTCAAACCAAGGCCAAGTCCTCACCTTTGAGCTTAAATGCACCTCATGATCCAAGCTCCAAAGCAGCTGGGGCAGAGCAATGGAAGGCTGGAGTTATTTGGGGTTGGATGGAGCAGTCAGGGCTCCTGGAGTGCTGGGGCTCCCAGGATGTGACTGCCCAGCCTGCCTGCACACCTGCAGCCCCAGAGCCTGCCCAGCCCTCTCCCCTGGCCAGCTCAGGCAGGGATGAGCACAGCTCTGTGTTCATTCATTATTCACTCCTTCCTTCCTTGCAGCAGGACACAGAGAGCCTTTCATGATGAATGCTGTGGTTGTTAAAAATAGTTTACTACAGCTCAAAATGCAAGAGCTGACTCTTCCGTCCCTGATGGGAGTAAATTGGAGTCACTTCAGTGGAATCTGCAGTGATACACAGACAGAGTGACAGGAGAGGAGGGCCAGACAATCCCTCCTGACACC
Source organism: Erithacus rubecula (assembly GCF_903797595.1). Taxonomy (NCBI): domain Eukaryota; kingdom Metazoa; phylum Chordata; class Aves; order Passeriformes; family Muscicapidae; genus Erithacus; species Erithacus rubecula. The sequence continues at coordinate 535,125 of NC_136671.1, read as the reverse complement.
TGATTAGCCCTGATTAGCACAGCTACTGCCCAGAGGTGTCAGCTCCTGCTTCCCGTGCTGAGCAGCCTCACCTGGGCAGTTTTGGGACAGGAGCTCCATGCTGGCAGAGCACAGAACCACCCAGGAGCAGGCACAGAGAGTCTCCAGTCATGCTCCTGAGCCCTGAACAGCTCCTCTGCTGTTGCCACACTCCAGCTCCCCCAGCATGTGCTCACAGAGCTATCCCCTTTATCACCTGAGACGTTTGGGAGTCGTTAATGCCCAGGCAGAGGCAGTGACAGTGCCACCCTCCCCACGCACAGCCACCAGAGAGCAGGGAGATGCTCTGGAGAGAAGGTGGAACCACCACATCACTGCAGAAAGGACCAAGGGATGAGGCTGATTTCTGCTCCTGGGGTCTGTCCCAGGGGTAAGAGATGATCTGCTCTATCCATGAAGCTCCAGCTGGACTGAGGGATTCAGGTGATCTTTCTAAGAACTGAGCAGAACTCCTGCATCCCAGCAGCATTGTTTGCATCCCCAGGCAGGTCACACTTGTCCCAGAGGTGGTGGCTGACATAACAGAGCTGCTGGACACAGAGGACAATGCTCCTCATGCCTGGCAGTGACCCATGCACAGCCAAGAAAAACTGGGTTATTTGTGAACAGCTGAGATCAGCCAGGCACCTGAGGAACCTTCCTGCAGTGGGTGAGGGTCTTGTGGAGCCTCCCTGGTGTCCACAGGGTCTATTCCAGACACAACCTCTGCCTCCCTGGAGAGCCCCTGACGCTGTGCTGTCACTTCAGAGGGGGAATGCTGCTTCCCTCAGCTTTGTCAGATCAGAGCCAACCAGCCTGGTCCTGGGGAAAGCCAGTGGTGCAAAGCAAGGTGTGCTTGGAGCTGAACAGGTCCATGCTGAGTCCAGCAGTGTGACACACACCCAGGACAGGAGACAGGGCTTGCTACAACCAGAGAGGCCAGAATGGATCTCCTCACACTGAAGAAGACATTCCTGCTTCTCCATGCAGGGAGATGGAGCACACCAGACCTCTTTGGAGAGCTGTAAAACTGCGAGTGGAGCTGAAAGCCTGGGCACTAACAGGTAACCAGAGTGGGGAGGAGCAGTGCCACTCCTGAGCCAGGCCCAGACCTCAAAACTGCCTGGCTCAGAGGCAGCACAGCAGAGCAGGTCACTGACCCCTCCTTTGGCCAGGCACAGCTCAGAGCTGCACATTTCCTCCTCCCTGAGCAGCTGCTGTTCAGCAGGACACGTCTGGGTCGAGGAAGAGGATTTTCTGCACAGTGTTCTTCCTGGTCCTACTCAGAAATGTGGAAACAAAGCCTCAGGTACAGGTTGGGGCTGAGGGATGGGTGACCAGCTTCCCCAGGACCAAGAGGACCGTGGTGCAACCTCGTATCAGGTGACAAATCTTCACCAAGACAAATCTTGGAATGTGCAAGGCTCAACAGGCAGACATCAACCTGTTCCCAGACAGGGCAGGGGAGACCAGGCTCCTGCAGATGCTGTTCTGGGGCAGCTCAGACCTTGCTGGGATGGACTGGGCAGCAGCAGAGGCCAGGTTTGGTGACAGCTGAGAGCTCAAGTATTGTGTCTCAGCTAGGTGACACCCATCTCTGCCAAACACTTATGTAGGCACCAGATATTTGAATTAGCAACTTCTTCCAATTAATTACTTTTGGAAAATGCTCCAGGCTCTGAATGAAAGCAGAATTTTCCTAGGACAATGAGGCTCCTCTCCTTCCTAGCAGTCATAGATCAGCAAAGCTCAGGGCAGGTGGGACACAGAGCACTCAGCAAAGGGCAGGGATCAGATGCCACCTCCATCCTTTGGAAGGGGAGCCTTCCCTCTGCTTTGTAGGAGAAAAATCTGAGCAGTGACAGACCATGGCTGGGCCTGGGACTGGTTTCACGCTGTTTTCTGGGAAACAGCCCCAATTCCATGGGCTGCTGCATCCTAGCAGAAACTTCCTCCCCACAGATGGCAGCTCCTGGATGCCTGACAGGGCAGAGGGGACAGGTTTAAGGTGCTGTGGATCTGCAAGCAGGGAATCACCCCAGCACTGGGCCCTTCTGCACAGCAGTGATTAAATGTCCCTGGGGACTGGGGGAGCCACAGGGATGGAGCAATTCCTGCCTCTCCAGGGGCCCTGAATTCCTGATGTAACAGGTCACATTTGGCATGATTTTATGCCTCTGCCTTGCCTCTGCCAAGCCCCTACATGAAGCAGTGCAGCAATATTGAATTCTTCATAGAACTTATCCTCAAGCTGCCTTAATCAACTGCTGTGTTAATTGCTCTGTGCATTGAATGGCCCCTCTCTAAGATCTTGTTCATTAATGAGCAGGAGTTTGTGGATGTTGTTTATACTCATATAATCAGAAAGCCATTGGGAGCTTTGTAGCTGAGCCATTACAGGGCCCTGGATTAATGAGGGCCTGATTCCAGGATATGCTTCCCTGTGTCCATTCCTGCCTGTGGCAATCATGGGATCATTCAGCCAGAAAAGACCTCCAAGATCATCAAGCCCAACCTTTGACCAAACAGTTCAGGCTCACCAATCCCCAATGCAAAGTGCCACATCTGCTTGTTGTTTGAGCACTTTCAGGGATGGTGACTCCAACACGAGGGAAGTTTTCCTGGTGTGCAACATGAACCTCCCCTGGCATAACATGAGGCTATTTCTTGTCTGTTCCCTGGGAGCAGAACCTGATCTCAGGTCACTGTAGGCAGCAGCTCCAGTTCTCATGGCCTCCCAGTATCAGGGGGGTGGGATGACCGTGACAGTCCCAGCATCCATTCTCCCCAGAGCTGTGCTCTCGAATTCCCACATTGCATTGCCAGAGCCGCAGCTCTCAGGGATGTCTGGAGCTCTGTCCACCTGCACAGGGATGAAACCACAGCCAGCAATCTCTGCCTTATCCCCTGAGAGATAATCCAGCTGCTTTAATTTGTGCAAAACTCCTGAGAACTGAAATGTGTGAACGATGGTGGGATAGCAGGCAGTGCCTAGGATTGGGAGATGTGTATTTTCAAAGAGTAAGGGAGAAAAACCAACATTAGAACAGGGACTCCAAGCTGTCACCTCTTCTAGAACAATCCTCATCCTGTGTTTGTGTCACAGTGCCACGCCCCATTTCTACAAGGAAGGGAGCCCAAGATTCATAGTTACCCATAATTGAAAATAATGGCAAAAGCCAGAAGGGCCAAAAAAAAAAAAAAAAAAAAAAAAAAAGAAAAGAAAAAGAAAAAAAGAAGCTTACAAAGTTTTGTAGTTTTATAGTTTTATAATCAAACCAGTCTGTTGTGTCCCTGCCTTTTAGTAGGAAGAGAAATGAAAGAATAAAGGAATAAAGGAAGAAAGAGAAGGAGGGAGGGAGGGAGGGAGGGAGGGAGGGGGAGGGAGGGAGGGAGGGAGGGAGGGAGGGAGGAGGAGGGAGGGGGAGGGAGGGAGGGAGGGAGGGAGGGAGGGAGGAAGAGAGGAAGAGAGGAAGAGAGGAAGAGAGGAAGAGAGGAAGAGAGGAAGAGAGGAAGAGAGGAAGAGAGGAAGAGAGGAAGAGAGGAAGAGAGGAAGAGAGGAAGAGAGGAAGAGAGTGAAAGAGCAGAGAGGAGAGTAAAGGAGATCACCAGCCCTGGGTCCAGCATCAATCCAGCCCACAGGGAGTCCAAGGGCACCACCTGGCTCTGTGCAGCACATTTTCATAGGGAAGATTTGCCTATGCTGGGATTACTCATCATGTAAGTGGTACAGGTACATGCTGTTCTTCTGGACCTGTCTGGAAATGGGTTAGGTGGCTTTGAGGGTATTTTGGTGGTCTCAGTGCCCCCCTATTGATTTTGCCCACTTCTTGATCCCCCTTCTGCACTAGCACTTGTGTGGTCACCGTGGACCTGAGCAGGAAAATGGGCTCCAGAAAGGAGCTGCTCCACCTCTGTACAGCCCCTTTCAAGGCACATCCTGTTCCAACTTCCCTGGCCATCAGTGTTTGAGGCACAGCCACTCTCTAACTCCCTCCAGGCTGCACTCAGCAATGGGGTTTTCCATCAGCTCCTTGGGGCAGGACCCTGCAGATCCTCTGGCTTTTACAGCTGAATATTAGCACACCAGATGTTGCCAGCATGTTGCTGTCCTGCCCTTGGTGAGCCAGGCATGCAGGACTGCACAGCTCACTGTGCAATTAGTGCAAATTGATAGGCAAAGCAGCCACTTACATACCCCACATATCCCCGTCCCTGCACACGCCGGCTGATGGACGTGCCAGCAGAAGCCTCAGATTTGGGCAGGGACACCTCTTGCATCACAAATGCACATTAACAGAAAGTGCAAATGGCCATGTAATAAACAGAGGCAGAGCAGCTCGTGGATGCAATCAGGTCTGGCATAAGGAACACAAATAATCACCCTGGAGGGAATGAGCAGCACCGAGCCCGAACCACGTTTGTGTGTGGGGCCAGCTGGGGACCCTACCCTGGCCTTGCTGCTTGGCAGCCAGGCACAGAGAGAGAGGGACGTGCATTTAAAAGCTGATTTCCTGTAAGCATGGATCCTACAGCCCAGGTATTGCTGCAGGAAGTCCTCAGGAGCCCTATTAGCAATCCCACACTCGGCTCACACAGCTCCCCTCGCACCAAGGTGTGCAGGTGGAAGGGCTGACACTTGGACTCCTTGGTTGTTGAGGTCTTTTCCAACATTATTGATTCTGTGATCCTCAGGTCAGTGCCCTTGTGGCTGCAGAACATGATGGGGAGCAGGAGTTCAACAACAATCTTGAGATGTTATCAGAAACCCCAGCTGTGGAATGCAAAATCACTGCTTTGAATGAGAGGCTGGGCCTTGAAAACCCTGAACCCAGCCCCAAAGAGCAAAGCCTGCTTTTAGAAGGATTACAGATATTTGGCTTTTTGTGAATGCCTTGCTCCTGTGGGTAACACAGTCTCACTGGCAGCTCTCCCACACCAAAGGGCAGCAAGGTGAGCTTGTTCCAGCTACTTGTTCCAGAACCTCTCAGAACAGCAGTGCCCAGATGTGCAGCAGCTCTGCTCCAGGGAATCTGCAGTCCTGAACAAACAACAGGCAATCCTGTGCCGTGGGACCCACAGCACTGTGTCCACTGCTGTAGGACACAGGTGAGATGAGTGGTCAGCCCCTGCCGAGACCTTCCCATTCTTTGGGAATATTTGTGAGAAGCCAGATGTAGAGCAGGGGTGGATCCCTTCCCAAAGCTAGAGTCTGTCACCAGCCCATATGACCTCTCTTCAAGCCCATCTGGGAGTTGGGAGGCTCCTGGGCTCCTGCTGTAGCTGAAGGCAAAGGCAAGTGGGCTGTGATAAGGCTTCGTGTGTTGGCAACTCTGGTTTTGGGTACAGAAAATCCCAAGTAATGTTAACCACATGCAATGTGTGTGGCTTCAAACTGACCTTTCTTCAACCAGACTGATTTCAAAAGCTGAAGTCAAGCAGAGGAAGGCTCTGATCCTGCTCCTTTTCTCTGGAGAGGGTTGGGATGAGCAGTGCCATTTCTGTGACCTAAAACCATTGAACCTTTGTGGACACAACCAAGTTATGGCCCAGGCTCTGGAGAAGGGTTTTGTATAAACCCATGTCAAAGGCAGCTTTTCCAGAAGAGAAATTAAAATTCTTGAATATCTGGTGTCTGTTTGATTTAATTTGTTGAATTTTGGGTCTCTGGAATTTGGATGTTGCTGGGACAGTCAGGACCCTGCCAACCCCTCCTCACCTCCAAGGACTTCTGATAGGTTTCAAGAGGCCAGGCCAAAAACAACTGTGAAAGCAATTGGAAGAAGATCTTAATTCAGCTTTCCCAGGGTTTCCAAAGTTTGGCATGCAGACACATCCCAGGGGAAAGCTGAGACTGTGTGTTTGCTGCCCTTGTCCCATTTCTGTGCCACTGCACAGTGTCAGCAGGAGCCCTTTATTGCCTCACCCTTTATTGCTATCTACAACCTTCCTGGTCTCCATCCTTCAGAGGTTTTGTTTGGTGTCACTCTCTCCTCCCTGCTAACAACTGACACAACTGCAAGAAATGACCAAAGGTTGTTGCCAGGGAGGTTCAGGCTGGCTGTGAGGGAAACTTTCTTCACAGAGAGGGTTGGTCAGGACACTGGCACAGGTTGGCAGGGCAGTGGTGGAGTCCCCAGCCCTGGAAGTGTGCAGAGATGAAGAGAGGTTCTGGAGGCAGCTTCAGGGGTGCCAGGATGCCAGGTTTACATTAAGGACATTCCCAATCTTTCCCCTGCCAGACCCATAACAAGATGCTGATTTCTCTCTCCATGGGGACCGAGAAGATCAGGGTCCAGACACTTCTCACATGGCTACAGCACATCTGTCATGAGCTGGTGATTGTTATGAGGCAATCTAAAATTTTTAAATTAAGCCCATAAGTTCAGCTGGAGAATTTCACCCTGTGACTCCTGCCTCACACTGTAACTCCTGTCTCAGTTACAGTGGTTGTTGTAGAAAAACACCTGATTGCTACTTGAGTGCTGAAAAGCCTTCCTGGCTTCCAGCAGAGTCTCTCCACTGCCTGCTACAAGTGTCTTCCCTAATTCCAGTCCCAATGTTCTCTCTCTCTGGCTGTGGCATTAAAGAGCTGCCCAAACCAAGAATGCTCTCCCTGTGATCTTGGCACCTTTCCGTGATGAGTTTAAGCAGTGAGATCTCCATTCATCTCCACAAAAACACTGATCTTGCACCCCAGGAATTTTTAGTCAGTGTGGCAGCATCTTCCAGGTCTTGCTCAGGACCTGTAGCTCATCTCAGCAGAAGGACATCATTAAATCAGGGCACTCCTCTGAGTGGAGGCTCCTGCTCATGGCTGGTACTACTGGGCCACAGGGGATTAGCTGGGGAGAGTTTTGAAGCTCTGGAAAAATCTGCATCTTAAAGACATTATTTAAATTCAGTTCAGTCCAAGCAGCCCTAATGATGTTACCCACAATATATCTTAATTTGATGTTGGTAATAAAGTTCAGTGTAGCTGGAACACTATCATACCAATGTACCAACATACAAATGAATGTTACCCATGTCATTTAGTACCTCTGGCTGTTAAGGTGTCACTTAAGCATATATTTAATAAATAGGTCCTTTATGACTATAATACTGATAAGTAGTCAACTAATTTTCATGTATGTTGCATTCTATATGTTGCTAGGGATTTTACCAAGGCCGTCACCAATAGCAACTGGGACAAGGAAATAATAAATTCAGGGGGCATTCAGAGAGATCCACAGTGTGGAATCACTTTGTAACGATACAGCAGACATTAATCACATCGGTGCTAATGGGAGGGCATGATGTGATCAGTTTAAATCCCCTCTGATAGGAAAAGAAACCTCTCAGTGCTCAGCCTCAGATCTCCTCTCAAACTGGAGTAAAACTCGCCTGGAAACTTTTGCCAGGTTCACGATCCCAGCCTATTTTTGTCAGCAGCCCGCGCTGCCTGGCTCTGATCGGGGAGCGCTGCAGCGGTGGGAGGGAGGCTTCAGAGACATTGGAGTCACAAAAGGTGCCAGAGAGCTACATCTTCTGGCCTGTTCCAGCAGCGCGGAGCGCCCGCCGTGCGAGCCGGGAGCGGCGCTGGGCCGCACCTCGCCGGGGAGAGCCCGGGCTGCGGGCTGCGGGCTCCGCTGGCGCTGCCTGCCCTGCCTACCCTGCCTGCCCGGCTCATCCCTGCCCGGCCTGCCCTGGCCTGCCCCGTCCTGCTCCGTCCTGCTCTGCGCTGCTCATCTCTGCCCTACCCCGCCCTGCCCCACCTGCCCTGCGTTGCCCCACCCTGCCCTGCCTGCCCGCCCTGCTGGCCCTTCCCTTCCCTTCCCTTTCCCTTCCCTTCCTTCCCTTCCCTTCCCTTCCCTTCCCTCCCTTCCCTTCCCTTCCCTTCCCTTCCCTTCCCTTCCCTTCCCTTCCCTTGTTTGCAGTGTTCCCCGCTCCAGAGGGGCTGCAGGGACGGCCGGGGGATCCCTGCCAGGGGTTCTGACCTGGCCAGAATGAGCATCCTCAGCCCCAGAGCCCACCTGCTGCCCCCTGGGGCTGTTTTGGGGTCATTCTTCATTACTGTGCTCCCGCGGGACAGGGAGGAGACGCCGGAGCAGGGAGGTGACATCGGAGCAGGGATGTGACATCGGAGCAGGGATGTGTGACATCCCTGTCGTGGTGGCCTGAAGCAGCTCGTTACTGTGTCTCCTTACAGTGAGAGGGGAACCCCACGCTGAAGTCCGCAGTGGCTTCTCACACCACTCAATGACACAAATACCCTTCCCCAGAGCCAGAAACACTAAAGTGCTCAGGATAGCTTCGGGTGAGACAGAGTTCTGAAACACCCTCAGCTGGGGGGACCTTCAGGATCACCCACCCCAGCACTCCCAGCCTGTCCATCCCTGGCAGCTCCTGGAGCTCTGGCAGCCTCGGGCTGTGCCCATTCCCTGGGAGCCTGGGCAGTGCCAGCACCCTCTGGGGGAGGGAAGAGCCTTTCCCTGAGTTCCAGCCTGAGCCTGGGCAGTGCCAGCACCCTCTGGGGGAGGGAAGAACCTTTCCCTGAGCTCCAGCCTGAGCCTGCCCTGACCCAGCTCCAGTTCTTCCCTGTCCCAGGAGCAGAGATCAGATCTGCCCCTTGGGAGGAGCTGCAGCCCCTGGTGAGCTCTGAGCTCAATTTACTTCACTCCAGCTGAGCAAACCCAGTGCCCTCAGCTGCTCCTCAGCCAGGATAAGGCAACCTGGCTGGTAAGGAATGGGAAGAGGCAGAGGTGGGCCAGGCTCACAAGCTTCTGCCATCTATCGTGTGCTCAGGGCAGTGGCCTTCCTGAGCTGCATGAGTAGAGTTTGGGACAGGTGAGGCACATCTGGACAGGCCCAGGTGCTGCAGGAGGGCAGGCTGGCACATTTTTTCTGAAGGACCTCAGTAAGTTCAGTTTTGCATCTTCCTCCCAGGACATGCCCAGGGACAAAGAATGCATTTCAGATGGATCACCCCATCCCTACAGGAGTCACTGCAGACCATGGCCCCAAAGCCTAGCACCTTGTGGTGGGCACAGGAGCTGGATCCACAGCCCTGGAACCCACAGGACCTGCATTTCCAGACTCCTGCAGCGCTTCCCAGTTCCTCTGAGAAGCACCTTTGGTGTGTAAGGATGTCACAGGTGGCTGAGCTGGGGGTGCAACTGGGGGAGATGAAAAAAGAAAAAATGACTGCCTACTTTCTTAATAAATACAACCAGAGCAAACCAGATGTGGAAAGCAGGTCCTGTGCCCCTTGTGTGCCCTGGCTGAGGCAGAGCACACACATTGCCCTGTCCCTGCCTCCCTTGTCCACAGGCACAGATTGAGGGTCCTTCCCCCCTGCCCTCCAAGCTCACCCCATGGCTCCTGCCCTGCCTCTGTTCCTGAGACCCTCCCTAACACAGCTCTGCCCCTGCCCCTCTCTGGTTTCCTCCTGCAGGAGCTTTGCTGCACACATCTAAGCATCCCTGCCACTGCTCTGTCCTGAAACTCTCACTGTCCCCAGGACCTGAGACTCCACATCACCACAAGCCAGCTCACTGTGCCTGCCCTGCACGCACAAACTCTGCCAGTCTCACCCAGGAACACCCCCAGCTCCCTCCTCTGCCTCCCTGGCACCTTCCCCAAGGACACTCAGCCCCTGCTCCCTCTGCAGGCAGCAATCCCCTCCTCAGCACTCCTGGGGCTGCAGGGGTCTCCCCCATGGAATTCACTAACCCCACCTGGCTAAATAGGGCCTGGGCCTGGATCCTGGCAGCCCTCTCCTGTTCCCAAAGGCCAGGAAGAACCCCTTCCACTCTCTGGAGAAGGGACAGCACTGCAGATGTGCCCAAAGCACAGGCACAGGTCTGACAGCCCAGGGCTCCCTGTGGGGAAGGAATTATGCAGAGACTGCCCAGTCAGAGAGCACCCAACCAGAGCCTGCTGTGAGTGTGCAGTGTGGAGAGCTCTCACACTGCAGGCTGTGCTTTGACAGAGTGCTGCTACCAACACTGGACATAATGCTGCTGCCCCAGGGGTACCCAGGGTCAATCTGGTGCCCTCTGTGCCCATCACAGAGGTGTCTCACCCTTTGCAATTCAGAGACCCCACTAAGCAGACTGTCCCCAGTTCAGGCAGGTTTTCAGCAGGCAGGGGTGAGGTCTGTGTGTTTTGTGCTGCCCAGTTATGGGGACATTGTTCCATGGCGAGCCTCTCTAATGTATTCCTTGCATGGTGCTGCATTTAAGCCACTCATTTCTGTGGCCAGCTCACAGCATACCAATGAGCTAGGGCTGGAACAGCGAGGTAAAACCTGAGCAGAGCTCTCCTCATCTCTGGGAATGGCTCTGCCCTGTGCAGAAGGTGGTACAAACAGGGCCCTGCTGCTTTACCCTCCCTGCAGCCATCCCCATCCCCCAGCAGTGCTGGGAATGCTGTCCAAGGAGGCTGGAGGGAGGCAGGGCCAAGCTCACAGAGACACCTGGCCCAGGGGACACTCCCCAGGGGTGTTTGCAGCAGCACCCATTTGCCCTCAGGGAAATGATCCTTAGCAAGCTCAGCTTCAGGCTGGTTCACAGATCTGCCAAAGACACTGCTCTCAGAAGACAATTTCTTCAGGTGGCACTGATTCCGGGGAGAAGGATCTCATGGACCATCCTGGATGCACCTTGCAACAGCCCAGGCTGGACCAAGCTGGTTTTCCAGGACTTGTTCTCCTGCAGTGTGGTAGGTCCCCTGCAAATGCCGAGCTGGATGCATTCACTGGGACTGGGAGGGGAAGACTCCACTCCCCAGGGTGCTCCTGAAGAGACAGGAGCAAGGAAAATCTGATAGGGCAGCTTCAAAAAGACCCTTCAGAAGATGGGCAACCACAGACAAAACATTGGGAAAGAAAAACTGCTTCACTGTGTGGGAATAAGGGCTGGGTAAAGACTCTGAGGGAGAACTACAAACCATCATCCATGGGCAGCCTCCAGACTCCAGACCAGAGCCAGCAGCACAACAGCTGCCTAAGGATAAAGGATGCTTCCAAGGAAAGTGGTTGAAATCTTTTATCCAGGGGGGTAGCACCTTTCCCACAGTAATACCAGTTCTGGCTGTCCAGTCCAGATGGGCTGAAAATGTAAAATCCTGTGCAGCTTTCCAGCACTGGAAGCTCTCCTGCATTTCCATTGGCCGGCTCAGACAGCTCCTCCATGACTAAGGAGCTGAGCTTCAAGCACCTTCTTCACTCTCAGAGAATCCCAGCATGGGTCAGGCTGGAAGGATCATCTTGTCCAACCTCTCTACTCATTCCAGAACTCATGGCACAGGATTGTGAGCAAAGCTCCACTCTGGCCCCTCTGCTCACATCCCAACCCTGGCCACCAAGAGATGCCAGAACATGGATCCAAGGAACAGCTCTCATCTGGGTGGTAGATGCCACTACCAGCTCTGGGTAGTTAATTTTATTTTCCTAATGGCAGAAAAAAATGGTAGAAAAATCTAGTCTGGCAACTTTCAAAACCCACATTTGCTGGCAAAATCCTGTGTCAGGCAGAGGATGTGTTCCTGATTCCTGCAGGTCAAAATGCATCCAAGGGGAGAGTGCAGGTCCTGGGCACATGGGCACGCATTTAGTGCTGGGTGGTTGTGCTCTTGGGGCTGAGCTGTTTTTGCAGGTCCTGCTGCCCTTGCTGTTGCCAGTTCTGGCAATTCTGTTCTCCAGCTTCCACTGAAGTATCATGGAGAGTGTAACAGTCAGTAATTACTGAGCTGCAGTAGAGCTAATTGCCTCTTCTCTAAAGATTTATCAGTTCCATGGAGCAATTCATATTAAATACCTGCGAGTGAGCTACTCAGGGTTGCATTTGTTAATTGATTTGAGTTGTTTCTATTAGAGAGGGAGCTGTTCTGCTGTTCGCTGGAATAATGCTGAGTCATTCATTTGCTCACACTGAAACTTACCCAAATAACCGAGTTCTGTGTGGTGGAAGCAGCTGTGGCTGTGCACTCACAGCATCTGCCACGGAGGTCTCTCAGCTGCACAGGTGTCCCCCTTGTCACCATGTCACAGCAATTGTCCTTGTTCTGTCACATTCGGCTTCTTGAAGGGCAGCTCCAAGACAGCTGGAGAGGGACTGGGAACAAGGGCTGGAGGGACAGGACACAGGGAATGGCTCCCACTGCCAGAGGGCAGGGATGGATGGGATATTGGGAAGGAATTGTTCCCTGGGAGGGTGGGCAGGGCTGGCACAGGGTGCCCAGAGCAGCTGTGGCTGCCCCTGGATCCCTGACAGTGTCCAAGGTCAGGCTGGACACTGGGGCTGGAGCAGCCTGGGATGGTGGTGGAAGGTGTCCCTGCCATGGCAGGGGTGGAGGGGATGAGCTGTAAGGTCCCTTCCAACCCACACAGCCTGTGATTCCCTGATTTTTTATTCCATGGTTCCATGGGTCATTGCTCACAGAAGTTGCTGTGATCCACAACCAGACCAATGTTCCTGAGAGCTTGGAGGGTGCTGGGATCAGGCTAGGACTGTCTGCCCAAAACTCCTGTAAGAAGCCAATAGGCTGCAGCCAGGCTGGAACAGACCCACCCATCCTGGGCAAGAATTTCTAGGAAAATTTTTGCTCTTAAGAAGGATGTGTGGGAAGGTGGCAGTGCTCAGGGAGCATTCCCTTGGACAGGGACATGAAAAGCTGATGGACACACCCCAGGTGAGAGTGAGATGGACCCAGTGTCTAAAGCAGCCTTGTGCTCCCACAGCTCTGGAGAACATGGTGGGTCTGGGAAGGTTTGTGTGCCTCAATTCCTCTGTGTTACAGCCCTTCCTGCCCTCAGCATGTCCAGGGGTGGGGACAAACCACAAGTGTCACCTGGGACTTGTCTGTTGTCTGTCCCAGGCTGGGGTTCCTTCACAGCACTGCTGCTCCTTTCCCAGGTCAGGTCATGTCCTGGGCCAGGTGAGGATTAAGCCCATCACAGATTAGAGAAATGCACCCAGCCAGATCCAGAGCACCCATTTCTGCCTCTGTCTCCTTGTCCAGCCCAGAATCTTCCCTCCCCAAATATCCCAGAACTCCATCATGCTCTGCCCAAACCTGGTCAAACAGTGACAGCCAGAGATCACTGAGAGCCTCCTGTGCAGGAAATTTGGACAGGTCAGGTGGATTGTGGAGCCACTCCAGTGACTGGAAATGCCAGGGATGCTTTAACCCTCATGGAAACTGGGCTGTAATGTTGGGAAAATACTTAGAATGAGAAGAAAAAAATAAATTAATGGACAGCATCTAAGGCAAAAGCAGAGATTCAGCAAATCGTGGGATGCAGCTGACAGAGCCAGAAGGGCACAGAGTGTACTTCAGGAATGAACACACCCACTGGCATTTCCTTCTGCTCCATTAGAAAGCAGAGGCAAGGCAGGAGTGGGGGAAGCCAAGCAGATGCAAGAGCCTCTCAAACAAAGCCCAGCCAGTGGGGCTGGCACAGGGCTGGTTGTGACACATCCCCAGGGCTGGGCAAACCAGTGTACTACATGTTAAATATTAAAGGCAGGGATCTATAAACGTGCAGGAAGATGGAACTGTGAGGATCAGAATGGCAGAAAGACATTACTGGAAGGATTGATTGCTGTGTTTTTTTAATAATAGAAGCTCCTAATTAGTGCATGAAAGGCCTGTGATAGCAGCAGCCTGTCTGAGTTTTATTAAAATATCTGATGCATTGTCTCACGAAGCCACACTTGAAAAATTAATTCAAACTGACTTGGCTGTAGCTGGAGTCACATGGGCTGGGGATGAATGGAGATCCAGGGAGTGCAATAATAACCCATTATCTGTGCCACAGAGCTCATTTCTACCCAAATGAACCCAGCTTTGTGTGGAACACGGGCAGCTCTCCCTCACTTTGTCAGCAGGAGTGCCTCCTGCGAGGCCAGGAGTGCCAGTGAAGCCCAGCCTGAGCCTGGAGAGCTCCAGGATCTGGGGAAAGGAGGCAGCTTTTGGAAGTGTCAGGGATTTCACAGCTGGCGTGTTTGCTGCCTGGCTATGCCTGCTGTCTGTAACTCTCACAACTCCCCTCTCAAGTCAGCTGATACCTCATGTTTTTTCATCAAGCCCCAGCTGCTGAATCTGTGTAGTTTTCTCGGAATATCAAAAGCAGATTTCCAATCTTTCCTTTCTCTGAAAAAAACAGGGAAACCCTCCAGTGCCCATTAACACACGTTGTTGTTTATTTTCTGCTGGTTTCTCTGTGTTTTTTGATGTTTTCCCAGTACTTTCTCAGTGTGCAGGTCACTATTTTTGGATGCTGAAGGGAATCATGATGGTTTTCATTCACCTTTAATTGTTGCTTTCTGGTAAAATGTCTCAGTATCCCAATAAAGGTGCAGAAGTTGTCCCACCTGGCCCAGCACATGCACAGAATGGTTAATTAGCAGTCAGTCATCACAACAAACAGCCTTTGGTAACACTGGAGAGTAAAAATTACTCCCCTGCACCTCCAGCATCCATATGAATAATGAATCCATTTGCAGGACTGAGCATCAGCTCATGAATGAAACCTCAACCAAGGAGCACTGAGAAATAAAACAAAAATTAATCATTGTGAGCTGTTTTCATAAAGGCACAAACTCCAAGCTCAGGGGGGACCATCGCTCAAGCCGTGCAGGAGAATGAGTCTAAGGAAGATTGTCACAAGTTTTCTGCCCTAGCAGAAATGAGAAAGGTTATAAAAAAGCTCTCTTCTACTTTGCAGCCTCTGTTCCCATTTCTGCAGTCAGGGTGTGTGATTACAGAAAACTTCTGAGCTGAAATTAAGGATTTTCTTTAGAATCTCCTGTTTAAAAATGGAATGTTGCATCCAGATTAATATTTTCTACCATATTTTATCATGAAAAATGTCAGCCAATTCTTCAGCCTCACGTAAATAAAGAATCAGATCGGTTTGTCAAGTATCAGAATGCCTTTAATGCCTTCTGCTTTCTTTTTTGAGCATATTAGAGCAACCAGAGCTAGGAAATGATACATGTAGGATTTCTTGCTAGCAGCGGATCTGAAAAACGTCAGATAAAAGTAGCAACCTATTTGGTAAAAAGGGTTCCTGGAGGTTTGAAAGCTTCCCTGGAGATGGCACCTACAGCTGAGGATGAGCCTTGTTTGCTCCATCCAAACCAGAACAAGCCCAGAATTCCCAGCAGTGGAGGAGACAAGTGAAAAGGCTCCTTTTTCTGAAGGGAACTCCAGTGCAGGGTAATTCCAATGCCTCTTCCCAAATTCCTTGCTGTTGGAGAAAGCTTATGAGGAAGAGCCAGAGCCAAAGCAATGGGAATGCTGCTGGCAGGCAGGGAGAGGCCAGGCTGGGAGCTGGGTGTTCCCAGGATGAGGACATGGACTGCTGTCTGTGTCCCAGGCAGCTGGGGGCACCTGGCAGGTGCCAGCCAGGAGTTCCCTCAGCTGAACTGCTCCTAGGGAAGGGCACACAGCATGGGCAGGGACCTCTTTCCACTTGGCAGCTGGCGTCTACAGTGATGAGGCAGGTTTGGGAGAGCTCTTACACTGCTCCTGGCAATGTTCTCAGTCCTTGTGGATGCAGCAGTTGGACTCAGTGCCACTTGTGCATGCCTTGCAGCTCAGGATCTCTTACAATTCCATGCAGTGTTACCATCCTGGGTTCATCCTCACACCAAACCATCCCTGCCAGGGTGCTCTGGAAATAGCCAAGCTATAAACTGCCATTCACTCTCCTCACAAACGTTTTGGCCTGGCTCAAATGGCTGGAGGAGAGGAGGGGCTTTAGGGAGAGGCTTTAAATGGCTTTAGGGAGGAGAAGGGGCCCCTGTCCTCCAGTGGCTGGGACCTAAGGCAGGTCCTGCACCACCGTGCAGCCCTGTCACTGTCACACTGATGGAGAAGTGCCTGGGGGTGTCCTGCCCCCACCGCCCTGCCAGGCACAGGGAGCTGTTTCTGATTTAAGAAATGTGCTGCTTTTCCCCAAAACAAGTGCTGAAGGCTCTGCCCACTCTCCCAAGTGCAGCAATCCAGAGAGTTCTCCTCTTTTGGTGGGGATGGGATGACAATTCTTTGTCACAGCCCTGCTGCTCATGAGGCAGGGTAACCCCATGAGAGCCCCTGGGGGAGGAATGCAGAGCAGCCTTCCCAAAGAGCACCCAGGTCCTCTTGGACACTGAACACCCCACACCCCTCTGCCCCGGGGGTCACAGCCTACAGGTCTCTGGTCTCCACAGCAGCCACAAAACCCTAAGCAGTGTGTGTATTATTACTTTTTCTTTCGTAATGGTTACCTCTTGTGCGGCTGTAGCAGGGAGCAATATCCGGGAACAAAGACCTGGAAAGAAGCAGCGGCGGGAGTTCCCATCCCTGCCGGCAGCTGGAGCGGCACTGGAGCGAGCTCAGCTGGGCAGGGTGCAACCTGCGGGTTTACGGCAGGAGCTGCAGCCAAGGAAAACCCCAGCAGGATCCCAGGGAAAGAGTTGGCATGCACTTCCAGACTGGTGAGACACTGCCGAGTGAGGAGAGTGAGGGGTACAAAGAATCTGGGGGGGGGTTTTCCACCTGGGAAGGTCATTTCTGTGTGCCAAGAGCTCCCCGAGGGGCTGCTGTCATCATCACGGACACTCCAAAGGGCCCTGGGAATGTTGGGTTGTGGGTGCTGTTAAAGGCTCACGGAAAAATCCTAACACCATTTTCCTGGACTGAGACTTTCTCAGCCTCAGCTTGGGTTTCTTTCCCAGCCTTGAAGCTTTCTCAAAGGTAGACATAAAAAAAGAAAAAATTATAACAGAAGATAAACACCTGCTGGATGCCTGAGAGCATCCATGACAAGGGCTGTTGCTTCCTCTGGACCAATTCTTTCCTTGTCTCCAATCCTTTCTAAAATTAACACTGGTTTGAAATAAAGTTCTTCTGCTGACAGTTCATCTGCATGGAGGAAGTCTTGTTGCATTATCCTTTTTGTCACTCGTATAGCCTTAAAATGCAACACTGGGGATGCTCCCCTGCAGTTTCTGTGGGACAGAGTCAGGATCATGGATGCACCCAGGGCTGGCACAGCTCCCACCACCGGGCACTGCTCGGGTGCTGCTGATGGTCAGTGTCACTGCAGCCTCATCCTCTGAAATAACATGGAAAAACTCCCACATGGCATCCCTGAGTTCAGCAGAGCCCAGAACCTCCTTCCCCTGCCTGTCTGAGACCAGTGTGGGACCCACCTGGAGCACTGGATCCAGCCCTGGGGCCCAGCACAGGAAGGATGGAACCTGTTGGAGATGGTCCAGAGGAGGCCATGGAGCTGCTCCCAGGGCTGGAGCCCCTCTGCTCTGGAGCCAGGCTGGGAGAGCTGGGGGTGCTCACCTGGAGAGGAGAAGGATCCAGGGAGAGCTCAGAGCCCCTGCCAGGGCCTAAATGGGGCTCCAGGAGAGCTGGAGAGGGACTGGGGACAAGGGATGGAGGGACAGGACACAGGGAATGGCTCCCACTGCCAGAGGGCAGGGCTGGATGGGATATTGGGAAGGAATTGTTCCCTGGGAGGGTGGGGAGGTTTCAAGATGAGCTCTAAGGTCCCTTCCAACCCAAAGCACTCTCTGGGTTCATGATATGATTCCATGAGTGTGGTCCATGGCAGGCAGAGGAAAAGCTAGATCCAGAGGGAAGGATCTTAAGCCCAGGAGTGAGATCTCTCAGTTGGTGCTCACCCAGTGACCCCCACCCTCCCCGTGGTGGCACAGCAGCACCAGGGTCCCAATCACTGCAACAAATCCAATCCATCACCCACAGAATGTGGGATCGTTCCCAGACCCCAGTCACTGTCCAACTCCCTGGAGCCTCCTGGGAATCCTGGGAACATCAGGAGCCTTGAGCTGAGCCACAAAAAGCATCCAACAGATGGAGGAGCCTGATTCCCACACTACCCCTTCTCCTGTGTCCCAAAGAGGAACTGTCACCATTTCAGATCCCTTTTTCTGTCCCATACAGCAGCAGGGAGACACTGGAGTTCTGGCTCATGCAGCTGCACTTCTGTCACTGCTTCCTGTGCTGTGTGATATTCCCAAATGGTTTCTGACCCAAGGATGGGGCTCCCTTGGGAATTGGTTGTTTTCAGCACCTGCTCTGGGCACAGGCAGCTCTCTAGGTTAAATTCCAGCACCCAAGGCCACACCAATGGCTAATGAGGACCAGAGGTGGTGTCCCTTTCCAGGGGAAGGAAGCTGGACATTTATGCTAATTAAGGCACTGCTAAGATGCTCCTACCTGGAATTGCAGCATCTGCTCGAGGCAGAGATGGATGCTGCTCCTCAGGGCCAGGCCTGTGCAGGGAGGAGTGGCCCAGATTTGAGCAGTGGGTGGGGTGTGAAAAGTCAGTGTCAGAACAACCTAGCCAGTGCTTCTAAAAACTGCCCCCACATTAATAGCTGTCCACAGCTAGAAGATAATGCAGTACTCTTGACTTTTATTTGCTAAAATATAATTTTTGGGAAAAAACCCACAAACATTAACATCCTTATTTGGTGAGAACATGACAGCACAAGACAACTATTCTTGAGGTGTCACCAGGTAGAGAAGCAGAGCTGCAAACACTGCCCTGCCAACATTCTGCATGCAGCACAGTGCCTGAGCCCACACTCCCAGGATTGCCTCACTCACAGACAACACAGGACAACAACAGGAGCTAAATTAGGATAAATTACATCAGCAGTACAAGGTTTACAAGGGCTGGTAATTCACCCCCAGCAGCAAATTACTTCTACAGCAAGGATCTGCTTTTCATGGGCTTGGCTGTTGTCAGTGAGGGAGCCACCTCTGGAATGCAGATGGGATTCACTTTGGAATGGTTTAGTTACCCACAGAGAGGTGAGAGAAATGGATGGATGGATGGATGGATGGATGGATGGATGGATGGATGGATGGATGGATGGATGGATAATGGAGGATGGATGGATGGATGGATGGATGGATGGATGGATGGATGAATGGATGGATGGATGGATGGATAATGGATGGATGGATGGATGGATGGATGGATGGATGGATGGATGGATGGATGGATGGATGGATGGATGAATGGATGGATGGATTTGAGAAATTATCCAGGAAATAATTTGATTGTTTTAGAAACCTTGCAAAGGAGTTCACAGAAAGATGTTGACAATGCAGGGATTACCCTTTCCAAGCAGATTTACACAAAACAAATTTCAGATCTGGGATCTAGAAGAATCTGGAAAGATCGGCAGGCAGAGAGAAGAAAGAGGAAGAGCTGCACCCACACTCTTCCTGAAGGACACAATAAATGGTGAGATGGACAGAAAATCCAAAGGCACCTGGGAAGTCAGAACTGTCCTTCTAAAAGGGAGATCAGCAGGTTGGACCATGGCTGTGCCAGACAATGTTTTCCTGCAATGCCAGACCTCCAATTCATCCAGTGCCACCCCTGCCATGGGCAGGGACCCTTTCACTGTCCCAGGCTGCTTCAAACCCCAGTGTCCAACCTGGCCTTGGATATTTCCAGGGATCCAGGGGCAGCCACAGCTGCTCTGGGCACCCTGTACCAGGGCTTCCCTACTGCCACAGCCAACATCCATGGCAGCTGTCATCTTCAGGCAGGGCTTTTCCCCAGTTGTTGCTGGTCAGGATCTTGGCTCAGGCAGTGCCACAGCTTGGGCTGGTGCCAGCCCAGCAGAGCTGCTCCTCACAGGCCCTGCTCCAAGTTTGAGTGGAGCGTGCACCAGTCCGCCCACAGATGATTCCAAGCTTGGCTGTCAGCTGGCAAAGCACCATAACAGGACTGTGTAGCAAGACCTTGCTTTAATTTTATCCCCTAGTTTTGTTAACTGTGTAAAACAGCTCTAGTTGGAAATCATATGGTGCAGTATAAAAATCTCCACAGGATGAATTACAGCAACTTCACACAGAAGATGGAGAAGGATTTAGAAAATTATTTCAAAAGATTTTAATAGAAAATATCTTATCAATGCCCTCATTTGCTGGTAGACCAGGATTTCAGAGTGGCAGCTACTGCTTTTAATTTTATACGCACAGAGACACGTGTGTGTCCCACAGTGGGGTGTGTGCTGAGCCCTGGGGATGGGTCCCTCTGGGGTGGTGGCAGTGTGCTGCATGTCTCAGTACAAGTGCCACAGTTGGACTCAGACTGTGCAATCTGATCTCCTCATCGATTTCCAGGGATGGGATGTAAATAACTTTGCTGTGCACATGGGATCAATGGGGATGGAGAGAAGGTGTCAGTGCTCGGTGTTATGAGCCTCATTCATTGCAGCAAATGATGATCAACACAAGAGAACTTCAATCAAAACCACACCAGTTAATAATTGCTTTGCAGCTTTTGTCCTTTTCTGTCATTTCAGCTTTCTGGCAGATGAAGTTCATCCCCTCCCAGCTCCCAGGCTGCAGCTGATTGCCCAGGCAAGTGGAGCAGAGAGGATTAGAGGAGGCTCTGCAGCTCTGCACAAGTCTGGGCCACTAATAGCAAGTTCATAAAAATTGAAAGAGTTGTCAGCACTTGCTTATTGATAGTCCCAGATGAAAACCACAGACCTGGTTAAAAAGCTGTGTTAAGATTGTTAAAGACATAAGAATTACTCAGGGCAAATTTGGCTTCACTGGCCTTTGTGTTAGGCTCTTGTGAAGAAATAAACTTGACTGCAAACAGATAAAAAAAAAAAAAAAAAAAAAAAAAAGACTTAAAACTGAAATGTTAGGCAGCAGAGAAATGTTCATATAAAGTGTTGAAGTCTAGATGATAAAGAGGAATTCTCAGTGAAATTCACCATTCAAGAAGCTGGCTCTGTGCCCCCACTCTGTGCTGGGAGCAGGGCATAGGCTCAGGCTGTGCAGGTGCTCAGGAACCTGCTCCCATCTCTCCACTGGTCATCCACATTTCACCAGTGCTGCAAGCTGAAATGTGGCTCCACACCAGAGCTGCATGGAGCACCCAGCTCTGCAGGGCTTTCAGGAGCCTGGATGTTCCATTCCAGGCATGGCAGCCATGGTGAGGCACAGCAGCAGCATCCAGCACGTGAAGGTCCCCAGGGTGACCCCAAGTCACAGAATCAGTGAAGCTGGAAAAGGCTTCCCAGAACATCGATTCCAGCCTGGGACTGAACATCTGGACAACTTAACCAGAGCACTGAGTGACACATCCCTTGGAACACCTCCAGGGATGGGGATTCAAACCTCCCCAGGCAGCTCCTTTCAAGGCCTGACCCCCCTTTTCAGGGAGGAATTTTCTCATCCTGAGCCTCCCCTGGCCCAGCCTGAGGCCGTTCCCTCTCCTCCTGTCCCTGTTCCCTGTTCCCAGAGCCTGACCCCCCCGGCTGTCCCCTCCTGTCAGGGAGTTGTGCAGAGCCACAAGGGCCCCCTGAGCCTCCTTTGCTCCAGGCTGAGCCCCTTTCCAGCTCCCTCAGCCTCTCCTGGGGCTGCAGCCCCTTCCCCTGCCGCGGACAAGCTCCATCCGTGCCCTTCCCTGCCCAGGGCTGGGCATGGCAGCACATCCCCATGGCCAGCAGAGCAAGGGAAATCAGCCTGAGGAAACTCCCAGATCTGAATGGAGATGGGGTCCAAGGGTGCAGAAACCTGTTCCTGGAAGATTCACAGAGAGAAAGAAAGGCAGCATGGCCTGAATTAATTATTTCGTGCAGATGATTCACTTGTCTCTAATTATAGATGAGCTTCTAAACACAAATGTCATTTAAAATGTTACAATTCTCCTGCAGCTGTCATTCATGTGCTGGTGAAGAGATCAAGGCCAGAGCTATTAAAAACCTTGGGAGTGAAAGGAAGTGAAAAGGAGTCCTTGGTAGAGTGAAATTAAAGCAGGAATTTGCCCTGAGCATTTTAGGCCCACAGACCTCTCACCCGTATTCCAAACTTGTACTCCCAGCAGGCAGTCAGGGCCTTTAGGGCCAGTTTCTCATTTCTGAAAATGCTGCTGTGCACACAGAGCCCCTGCCACCCTGGGGGGGTGTGTGGGGAGCAGGACAGGACCTGCTGCTGGCTGCCCATTGCCCACAAACAGGAAATGGAGAAAAACTGGAAAAAATCCCAGTCCTGTGTGAGTGGTCACAGGAGACTCCCAGAATGAGGGATGGCTGGTGATTGCAGGGAGAGGATGTCTGAGTGATGGAAACACAGAACCATGGAATGGGAAAGGACCTCAAAGTTCATCTCATTCCACCACTGACACAGCAGGGACACCTTCCACCATCCCAGGCTGCTCCAGCCCCAATGTCCAGCCTGGCCTTGGGCACTGCCAGGGATCCAGGGGCAACCACAGCTGCTCTGGGCGCCCTGTGCCAGCCCTGCCCACCCTCCCAGGGAACAATTCCTTCCCAATATCCCATTCAGCCCTGCCCTCTGGCAGTGGGAGCCATTCCCTGTGTCCTGTCCCTCCATCCCTTGTCCCCAGTCCCTCTCCAGCTCTCCTTTAGGTCCTGGCAGGGGCTCTGAGCTCTCCCCATAGCCTTCTCCTATCCATGTTGAACAATCATAATTCTCTCTGCCTTAAGAGTTTATCTTGCTTTATCTGTCATTGAAATTCTTGGGTAAATTAAAGTGTTTTGGTTCATCATTCTGACACTTTCAGATAAGAAGTCCCTGCACAGGGAAGCTCCTCATGGACTGCTTTACTTACAGAGTTTGCCCTGAGCAGAGGGATGAGTCACTCTCAAAGTGGAGCCAGGAGCCTCATGCCACCCTTGTGCCACACAGGTTGAAGGCACACACATTGTCAGGGTGTTCCCTGTGTTGATGTGAGGGTAAAACAAAAAGAAGGGAGCTGTCAGAGAACAAAACATGATGAGAAGAAACTTCTTTGTCTGGTGAGTCAAGGGAATTGTCCTTGCAGCTTAGTGGTTTATATTCCAGGGAGTCAGAGCTCTCTCAGCAGCAGCTCCCATCACACATCACAGGCTTTCCCCCATGCCATGGAGATGTCCTGGTGCCCTCCTGCAGCACAGCCTGGCATGATAGATGGGTCACACAGCAGGACCACTGGGTTATATCCAGCTTCTCTTCCTGGAGCTTGGATCTTTGCATTCTTGGGGATTGTTCTTTGCCTTTTTCCAGCCACCTCATCAGGTCACCCAGAGCTGCCATCCCCACTCCATACTCTGAGGGTGCAGGAAGCTCCTTCCAGCAGCATTCCCAGCACTGTGAGCAGCTGTGGTACAGCCTCTCCTGTGTGGTGTCTGCACTGTGCCTGGGGCAGCTGAGAACACCCAGCACAAGGAAAACCTCAGGAGGAAGAGGACCTTGCCTGAGGTTTCTTCCTCCAGATGCTTTATCCTCCAGAGAAATATCCCTCTGCATGTGGTGGATGGCCATGGTCACCTGCAGCACTGTCCAAGCAGGAGTCCAGCACTCAGGTGGACATGAACTTGTTTGCTTGCTAAATAGCTGAATCTTTCCAAATATCTGCCCAGCAGAAAAGGTCCTGGGGGTGCTGGTGACAGAGGCAGGACAGGAGCCCAGGTGTGCCCAGGTGGCCCAGAAGCCAAGGGCAGCTGGGCTGTGCCAGCCCTGGGTGGCAGCAGGAGCAGGGCAGTGCCCCTGCCCTGTGCTGGTCCTGCTGGGGCACCTCAGTGCTGGGGCAGCTCTGGAACCCTCCTGACAGCAGAGACCTGGAGGGGCTGCAGCGTGTCCAGGGCAGGGACAGAGCTGGGGAAGGGGCTGCAGCCCCAGGAGAGGCTGGGGGAGCTGGAAAGGGGCTCAGCCTGGAGCAAAGGAGGCTCAGGGGGCCCTTATGGCTCTGCACAACTCCCTGACAGGAGGGGACAGCCGGGGGGGTCGGGCTCTGGGAACAGGGAACAGGGAACAGGGACAGGAGGAGAGGGAACGGCCTCAGGCTGGGCCAGGGGAGGCTCAGGGTGGACACCAGGAGGAATTTCTGCATGGAAAGGGGAGTCAGGCATTGGCAGGGGCTGCCTGGGGATATTTGGAGTGCCCATCCCTGGAGTTATCCTAGGAAGGCCTGGATGTGGCACTCAGTGCTCTGGGCTCAGGACAAGGTGGGATCAGGCACAGCCTGGACTCGATGGGCTGAGCTGGCTTTTCCAACCTTAATAATTCCATGCCTCTGTGATCCTTTCTGTCTGAGCACCAGCTCCTGGGTCCCAGCAGCACCTGCAGCAGCTCCCTGCAACTGAAGCCCCTGTGGCCCTTCCCTGAGGGCAGCAGAGCTCTCTCCAGGCAGGGGCTGTGCCATGAGCCCAGCCCAAAGTTGCAGCTCTGCTTGTTCTGTTCTTTAAACCTTGCCTTGGCCGAATGTGCCCGAACACCCTGGGTTAGACACAAACCCCTCAGTGCAAACTGCTGGAGCAGATGATGGCTCTGCTGCCTCCTGTTCCGCAGGCTCAGGAACATCTCAGTTGTTAACTCTGCAGCTCATGAACATTTGGAGTTTAGTTATTTTATTTTGCTGGGACAGATGGCAGACAGCTCTGTAGTAGAGGGGCAGATGGCTGTGCACCTATGAGCAAACCAAAACAAAACAGAAACCAAACCCAGAGAAACTGCTTGGTTCAGCTGCAGAGTAAGTGGGCTCTGCTCCTCCTCTCAGCCACAGCACATGGGCCCAGCCACATCCTCGTGACTCATCTTCCACATGCAGGTAGAGCAGGAGGGGGCCCTTGGGCTTTAGTAAAGCATCACACACTGAAAAATTTCAGTTGTGCTGTTTGAGATGGATCTGAGTGTAGGTAACTCATGGCCCAGGAGAGAAGAGCTGGCTCTGGCTCAGATGGGGGATTGCTCTCCTTTCTCACCCAGTGAAAGCAGCCCAAGGCCTCCTGCCCAGGAGGGACATCTGTCCCACCAGGGAGGAAGGAACACTCCTGCTGGGTGCCAGCCCAGGGAAAAGGGCACACTGGCTGCTCCTACTCTCAGGTGACATTGGCAGGACCTGGAACACAACAGGTCCCTCCTGCACCTGACCTTGGCCTTTGGACGATGCTTCCTCATGCATGAAGGCACACATGGCTTGGGAGGAGAAATCTGGGGGTTTTGTGTCACCCATGCTGGGCACCAATCTGTAAGGTACAGATTGGTGGAAACAGCTGGGAACACTCAGTGAGGATAAACATCTGTGCCTCTTCACATTAAATGCATAAAGCTATCCAGTTAAATGTTGAGAGGTCCCACCTATTATCTGGTGAAACCAAATGATCCACATTTACTTCATGCAAATTGTGTTAACCAGCTCAAAAGGTGAAATTCTCCAAGCCTGAGGAGGCAGGACCTTGAGAAATTCAAGCAGAGCTTTTTTCAAGGAAGCCTTTCCACAGAAGAGAAGGGCACATGAGAGACAGAGCTGAATAACTACTGATACATTTCCATGTCCCACAACATTATGTGACTAAAAACCTCTAGATTTTGATTAGACATCATGTTTCTCCAAGAAATACTAACTTTCAATATTTGAAACACTTTTTTAAAAGAGCAAGAAGAAGGTCAGACCCACAAGAGAGATGTCCCTCTTGCCCTCTAACAAATTAAACATCAGAGTTATCAAGCCAATATTAAGAAGCCTATATGTTGAGGAATTGTGGATTATTTTTCCCCAAACAATTTCTTTTTTTCCCCACACCAAATGTTTGTTTTCCCTCTTGGCTTTTATTTTATAATTAGTCTCTCTGGACGGAAAGTGAATCTTTCATTGACTTGCTGACAGAGCAGTAATTGTCAGCTAACCTCATTCTTTGAGGAGGTTTAATGTCATACCACAGCCAGCCTGTAGCTGGGCAAATAATTTGGCCATATATAAGAAACCCAGTTTGGCTAGCCTAGTTCAATAAACAGTTCCCTGGGTGAACAAGGATAGGCTGGATTCAAACCTACACAGGGACCCTCAGCCAATCTCATTCAGCCCAAAATGCAGATTGGCCAGGGGGCTGGGTGGTGTTAGGACCTCAAGCACATGTGTAAGTTTGGGAAATCATAACCCCCTGTAAAAGGAGGCACCAAACAATAAACAAGGCTGTTTGTCACAAGGATCTCGGAGAGTAATGTAGTCACTGTGTCCACCCAATCACTTTAGGCAACACGTGTGTGTTGGGTTGATGTGGCCAGAAATGTTTATTCTGTCCCCATCTGTTAAAGCTGGGTGAGGCAGTGACCCTGATCTCCTGGCACACATTATCTGCTAATGGGCCATCTTTAAACCAGCTGGGGCAATCATCTTTATATTTTAACTCATCCTCCCTCCAGGAGATATCTCCTGTTCACGGCCAGTGAGTCCCAGTGCATGACTGATAAAATTCCATCATCCCACTGGGAAATGCTTCAGCCAGGGGAGGAGCCAAGCCTTTCCTACCCAGAGAAAAACTGAGATTTGGAACACCAGAGCAGCCTTTCCCACTGGATTCCAGAGGAAAACCAGACCCTTCCACATCATCCTTGCACCTTCAGAGGAAACTGCACCTTGTCCAGGAGCACTGCTCCAGCTGAACCACATCTGCCACTGCAGGAGGATGCAGCACCATGGAATGGGACTGTGCCACCACCCTGACTGACTGACGGGTGTCAGCTTGGATTCTGACTCTGGCAGGGTTTGGGATTGTTCTTTGTAATACTGTATTTCTGTTTTAATTTTCCTAGTAAAGAACTGTTATTCCTAATTCCCATATCTTCGCCTGAGAGACCCTTAATTTACATATTTATTTATATTAAAAATTATAATAATAATTTGGAGGAAGGGGGGGTTACATTTTCCATTTCAAAGAGAAGCTTCTGCCTTTATTGGCAGACACCCATTCTTTAAACCAGGATAATGTGATGTTCCCAACATGATCCAACTCAGCCATTTCACATGGGCAGAGCAGGGGGAGACAGACCGGTGTGCAGGGACAGCTGCTGGAAAAAAACCAGCAAAATAAGCTGAAGAAAAAATAAGGCATGTGAGGAGGCCCAACAAATGTGAAATTTCCTTTACAAAGCATTATATTTCTTTCTATGCTGTGCACCTTATTACATTACAGCCAGTCAACACCTTGACTATATTACCTATAGCATATCCTAACTACTAACATTACCATATTCATGTTACCATTTTCCAATCACCAAAAGGTATTATGTTACAGCTTAAGCTAGTAGTTGTTTCTCAGTTTTCTTGCAATAGAAAGTTCTGAGATCTTTTCTCCACTTGCAACATGGCATTTTTGTTTGCGAAAATCTTTCTGCTTGCTAAAAACATCTTTTGTTTGAGGTGGATTTATCCTTTGCTCAGAGTCATAAAAGCCCCTTCCAACTCACTTGCTGTTTGCCTTCTTAGTCACCCGGTAAGACTGGCTCAGCATTCTTTACTTCTATATCAAAACTTGCTTTCATTTCTATTCCTTCTTCATATTCTACATTCAAAGATCTTTCTGTTGCACATACATATCTGTGAGACCTTCCTGTCAAATCCTTACCCTTCTCAACACCCACCAAAAAACCCCAATGTAGCAGGCCCCACGTGCTTTGGACATGGGTCACCCAAGAGCTAAGCCTATCATTTCTACAGCTAACCCATAGAACTTTTACATCTTTCATTATTCAAATTGCCTGTTACCACTACTCCAAACCGTCTAACCATACCACCTCATAACTTCCTACATTGTTTTGATTGCTTTTTGTGAATAGACACACCTGTAATAATTTTAAGTTATAACCTAAATTTCAAGCAAAAATTAACTGATGTTTTTCCAAGGTACCCTTTTCTAGAAAAACAGCTTCCACTTTGCCACTCCTTGATATATAAAAGGTTACAACTAGCATAAACAACTCTTTCATCTTAAAGCAAAATACTAAAACATGTATTATATTTAATAACCTAAAAGTTTCCATGAACTGCACAGCTTTAAATTGTTTCATTAACAAGTTTCAGTTGCAGTTTTCTAAGTACTTACCTCTTGTCCCTTCTGTTTGCAATGTCTAAAAAATAATTTTCAAGCTAAAAATCACTAACTACCTTTCATATTTGTGCATTTCAACAGGAGTTGGCTCCTGCCAACTCCTGTCTAAATTAAAAGCAAGTTTATAAATATAGCGAGTTTATCACAGCTATCACAGCTAAAAAACTAACTTCTATGTTTTTATTATCTTTAAACAAAAGTATGACCATAGCTTTTAATATTAAGTTTTTATAAGTAAGTATTCAGATACAATATTCACAGAACTGAGGTTGTTTGACATTACAAAAAGGTTAAAAACCATACATAAGAAGGTATTTAAAAAATCTTCTAATTAACAAAATGGTTTATTCTGCAACCTTGAAGTCATGTCCTAATAAGTAGATATATCTTTATACTTTTCCTAAAGAAAAGTATTAATTGAAGATACATAATCATCCCAAAAAACATATTTAAATTAATTAGAATTGTTGATGAACCCATATACACTGTGAAATAACACTTTCCTTTTTCTTTTCACTAAATAACTCAATTTCAAAACTCTTAACAAAAAATTCATTATTTACACTACTGCCATTGAGCAATGTTGTTAAGTATATTAGCACAATAACTGTGTAAGTAACTCAATTACTTCCATCCTCAAAAAACAACTTCATAGATAACAAAATGATTCACTTTTGTTATCTCTGTTCTGTAATGCTACCAACTATCTATATTTATAGAGACAAACAACCCAACTGATTTTACACTATGCTTTTGGTATTGTAACTTTACAAAACAATTCTACAAATACAACTAAATAAAGTTCTTAACATAGTATCTACCCATCACATAGTAAGTTAAGATCACAACCAAGCAAAAAAGCCTTCACAAGAGAAATTTAAAAGCTCCAAATATACAACTTTAACCATCTAAAGAAACCCTAGACTGACAATTTACTTATGACTTTACTCAAGAACTTCAAGATCCAAATATCTTAAAGATATTACTAATAACCAAATATCAAGATATAACCTATAAAACCTAAGACAAAGAGATACTTCCTTTGATAGTTTTGAATGGGTTTGCTTGTGACAAAAGAGTAAATGATACTTTCAAAGGAGTTGCATATTAGTGTGCATACAGTTGTTTACAATGTTTTTGTAATACCATTAGTTATTTAGCTAAAGATAGATGACAAAGCCAGCTGTTCCATGAACCATTACTGAAAGATTTCTTTTAAATATATGATAGGAAAGCCCACCCAGCTTAGGTCTCAGCTGTAGCCAAGCTATGGCCTTGGCTGGCAAGGTAAAATATGCTGCCAAACCCACAAAAGGATGAAAGCAAGTCCCTTTGACGAGCTGATTTGGCTTTGCAGAAGCTGAACTCCTTTCCTCTGAGATAAACACAGAAGCCTTGTCTGGAAGAGGTCTTCCAAGTCCTGATTGGGAAAAGGAAGCTCCTCACCAATGGCAGTAATAGAAAAGCATATACGCAGTTGTAAGTTTCACCTTGTTAATCTTGTTCAAAAGTACACATTTTGTTCCTGTTAGAGTTGTTTAAACAAAAAAAAGGGGGAGAAATGTGGGGTGGAAGTACACTCCTCTCAAAAGTCTTGGGTGCTCTCATGTTCTCATGTTTTTCTCATGTTTTTCAATCAATACACAACATAATTCATAAGTAACGAGCCTGCAGAATGCCATCTTAAAAACTTGTATTTCTAGTAATCCCCTTTAGCTCCCAAATGTGAATATTACAACTCCAATGCTACAAAAGATACATCACTGGCTGAGAAAAACTAGGCTTGTCAAGTTGAGTGGAAAGTCTTATTCAAACCAGATTTATTAGGGTGGTGGTTTTGTTTCATCAGTTTAAGATTTCCCAGCCAACACACTAATTATTGTGGTGGATTTCGAGTTGGTTAAATTGACAGTGCATCCACTAGAATCATTTACTCTTTTCTTGCTGTGAGATAAGATTAGGAGGAAGGCTCACACTTTAAAGGGTACAAAGGAAAAACTTTATTACTAGAAATTAAAGGAAAATAATAAGAATCAGAAGAAAACTTTCAGAACACTTCTCCTCCCCCACAACTTCTTTTCTTTCACACTGACAACATACAGCAACAAATTAGTCAGTTTACCATCTCTAAAAATAGTATTTCTCCAATTTACTTGGAAGAGGAGTTTTTCTCTTCAGTCTTTGGAGACTTCTCCACAATAAACAATTTTTTGTGGCCTTGATGTCACAGTGAATCAGCCATGCAGGAGAATAGAAATCTGATCACTGTGTTAAAATCCCTTCCTCAACTAACAGTCTTCCCACAACTGCTATCGAGGACCATGTGAACTTATGGGGCACATAAGTTTAAGGATAAGCAATTCAAGCAAAGGCTCTCATCATCCTCTTTCACTGCCCAGATGAGACTTGCAGACACTTTGTTGTATCAACCTATCCCAGGTGTAATTTTGGGAAGTTATAGCCCATATATAAAAGGAGGTGCCAAACAATAAACGAGGTTGTTTGTCACAAGGATCTCAGAGAGCAATGCAGTCTCTGTCTCCAACCAACGACTTCACACAACAGTATAATGCCAGGCTGCATCCTGAACTCAGTCAAATTCCCATAAATTCTTATCCAGGCACGAGGAAATGGTGTCAAACAGCTGCCAGTTCTGACAGCTTCTGGCAGAAGCAGCTGAGTGGCAGAACCCAGGGCTGTTCTCCAGCAGTGGTCTGTGCCCAAAGGAGCAGGAGCACAGCTGGATTCACTCTCTCACATTGCTTCAACTGGTTACTAGTCACACTTCTTTTCCATTTATTTTTTTTTAATAAAAGAGGTAAAATAGACTAATGGACAGGAACTCCTAAAGTATGACTGGAAAGAGGATGAAATATTAAACAGGATGAGAAAATAGCATTTAAATTATAGAATCATGGAGTTGTTAAGGTTGGAAAATACTTTTAAGTTCATCAAGTCTAACCATCCACCCAGCACCACCACACACACTACTAACCCATATCCCCAAGTGCCACATCCATACGTCCAGGGATGGGGACTCCACTCCTCTCCTGGGCAGCCTGTGCCAATTCTTTCCAACTGTTTCTGTGAAAAAAATTTCCCTGATATCCAGTCTAAACCTTTCCTAGTGCAACTTGAGGCCATTTCGCTTGTCCTGTTGTTTGTTCCCTGGAAGCACAGACTGACTCAGAACCAATATAAAATTTATACCAATGTCTCATCAGCTCAGGAACAGGGCCCAGAGTGTTGCTGTCAGCAGCACAAGGTCCCATTGGGAGTAAATCACTAAAGATGCGCCCTGATTGCTGCTATTGTCAATCTTAGTTAGTTACTTCATTAATGGCTTGGTACAGGCCCCATCAGCCAGCCAGTCTGGGATGACATCAACTGGGAGCAGTGGGTGACACCCCAGGTGCTGGTAGAGATGCCTGTGGGCCATTCAAGGGCTCTTAGCAGCTTGGAGAGCTAAGCAGAGAGGGATCTGAAGGAATCTCAAGGGAGATGCAAACCCCTGCTCCTGGGGAGGAATAACTCCAGGCAGAAGTACAGGCTGGGGCCCAGCCATTCTGCAGGGAAGGGCCATGGGGCTCTGGTGGGTGTCAGGCTCCCTGTGAGCTGGGGATGTGCCTTTGCAGTGCTGTCCTTGGGCTGTGCTGGACAGAGCATGGCTAGCAGCTCAGGGAACATTGTCCTTTCCTTTGCTGACCACTGGAGAAGCCACATTTGGAGTTCTGGGCCCAGTTCTGTTCCCTCCAGAACATGAAAAACATGGATTTATTGGAATGAGTCCACTGAGTTGATTAAAATACATTTTTGTCATTGTGAAAAAGGTCAAGCATGGGTTGCCCAGAGAGGCAGTGGATATTGTAAATATCCAAACCCTGACATGCTACTGGGCAAACTGCTCAGGGGGACCTCCTCAAGCAGAGCTTGCACTAGAGCATTTCCAAATGTAGCTTCACCTTGAGAGATTCTGTGATTCTGTATTAGACTTGGCCACTAAAGATCCTCAGCTCCTCCTGCCTTGTGCAATGATAAATCTGGTCAAATCTGAGAAGCCACACTGAAAACAAATACTGTTGAATTATGGCAGAGGCTGTCAGAAATAATAACCAGGCGGATTCCATTAGGAAATCCTTTATTTCGGGAAGGGAGTATAACATTTCATAGTATAAGAAAACATTTGATCATCAAAGGACTCTTAGAAAGAATGTAAACTTGCTTTCACTGTGCAAAACTCATTTTAGCCTGGTTTCCTGGAGAACAAAGACTGGAGAACATGGGCTCATCTTCCAGCCCCTCTGCCTGAGTGAGCTCCAGGCACCTCAGGAGCAGGGGACTGGTCTCAGAGACAGGAGATGCCACAAAAACCTGCAGCTAAGGAACAGAATTCCATGCTGATGGCTCTTCTCTGTGGGAAAGGCAGGGACAGCTCAGCCCTGGCCAGATCAGAGCATATATATATATATATTTAAAATAAGTGGATAGGATGGAATTTAAATCAATCAAGACACATCCATGCATGAGTCTTTCTTCAAAATAATCATGAATCTGAGAAGTATCTGAGAATTGGAAGAAATGTACAGTTCAAATGAGTCCCTACAGGTTTTTGGATTTGGTTGGTTGGTTGGTTTCGGTGGTCTTTTGGTGAGTTTTTTTTGTTGTTTGTTGGGTATTTTTTTGTTGTTGTTTTTGGGGTTTTGCTTGTTTTAGGGTTTGACAGTTTTTATATTTTGGCTTGGTTTTGGTTTGTTTGGCTATTTGTTTTTTTTTTTAAATTTTTCTTTGAAAGAGGTTTTCAGGATCAAGAGTGAAAATCATTCCTGCAATGGAAATCCAGCCAGGGCAATATTTTGGCTGTGATTTCATTCCTTTTGCCATTTAAAGGATTACCTATTTTGTCTCAGAACACTTGTGCCTCCTTCCTGGCCATGGAATATATTACTCAATGATAATGTTTTGTTCTAAGGGTTGGTTACTTATTCACCTGGGAAATGGAGAAAATGCAAAATGTAAATGCTCCTTCTAATGGGAATGAATCAATGGATTGCTAATATCTGGAATTTTAATAATACTATGGAAAGATGTGTAAAATTCAGATTGAATTTAGGACAAATGCTGCATCTGTAGGGTTTTATACTCTGCATTGTATCAATTTTACAATTAGCACATTCCTGGATTAGAAAGAAAAATCAAATTAAATGCTTTTCACTGACCTATTAGAACAGAAGGAAAAAACTTTTCTCCCCATCATTTTGCTCAGGATTCATTTCCACATCCTTTCATGGAGGAGAAAAGAAAAATACCAATATAGGGCCCACCTGCTTCTCTTTTCAGCACAAATAAAAGGGCAGGAAGCAAAAAGTTGTTCAGGAAACATCTAAAATCTATTTTTATTGGTAACTTCTAATCTCTCCTTATCTGCATCTCACTGGACCTTCCTCACACTTCTGACAGAGCTTCCAAATCCCTCCACAGCCACGACCCTTCCCAAACTCATCCATGCAGGAACTCAGCCTAAAAGACAAAGGAGGGAGCAACAATTGAGTCCACACTGCAGCTTTTTGATTAAGAACCAAACTTTCAGATCCTGTCCTAACTCAAAATGCTTTGAAATCAGTAAAACAGTTTGGAAAGGGCTGGGGGTTTAGAGGAGTGATGTTGGAGTAGGAGGGAGTGATAAGCAAATAGCAGAGAAACAGGCAGATAGACAGTCTGGGAAAAGGCTGATAAAAGAAATGTCCTATCATTAGGAAAAAGGCTGGAAAGGGAAGAAAAATAATTAAACCACATAAGTTTAAAGACTTAATAAAAAATTTTATAAAAATCAAATAAAAAAAGAATATTAAAAGATTAAAATTACACACTTAAATCTATACCCAAACTTAGTATTTAAACCTACTGCTGAAAAAGGAGCTCATATTGGGCCAGGAGCTGGATGGGATGGTCCTTGTGGGTCCCTACCAACTCAGGATGGTCTGTGATGATATTGTAAATAGTATTGGGAATTGCAGAGGAAGGGATGGGGAGAAAAAGGGAATGGGAGGGGGAGGAAAGATGCTTAAAAAACATTATTTTTCAAAGAAAATGCATTTATAGCCAAAAAAAGGTATAACCTTTCTATTTGAAGCACAGAATATGGACTAGTCTGGACCTGGGACATTTCAGTCCCAGTGGGAAGTCATCCAAATCTTGTTGTTAAATCTATTATTATTATTATTATTATTATTATTATTATTATTATTATTATTATTATTATTATTATCTACAGGTTTCAGCTGTGGAGGGGGTTTGGAAAGGGCTGAGCTGTTCCCCCCCTACAGTGAGTGGAGTTGATGGTGGTGGAGACCCAGAGCCACAGCAGTCACACTCCTGGGGTTAACTGAACCCAGCCCTAACTCAAATCCTTGAAATGTGCTCCCAGGTTTGCCATTTGCTGCTGCCCAAGAGGAATCCCTTTGGTCCATAGCCCCCTCCAAGGCAGGGAAATTCAGTGATGGGAAGTTTGCTTTAGAAGCTGCTTTCTGAGTTAGGATTGCCCCACTCTGCAAGGGAGCACAGGCCAGGAGCTCTGAGGGTTCCCAAACGCTGGCTGCTCCCAGCAGGCAGTCCTGGCATCCTCACACTTCAAACTCTTCTCTCTCCTGTCAGTCTGAAGAGCCAGCTGGGGAGCTGGGAGCTGCCCTTCAGTGAAGGGGCAGGGCATTAAACAGGAATTCTGACAGGAAGACACACTGCCCACATGCTCAGGAGGCAGCAGAGCAGAGCATTTTTGCTTTACAGATTTAAGGAAAATGTCTATAGGAGAATCTGTCAAAAGCTTCAAATCCAAAAAGCCAAAAGTGTTTGTGCATCCTTCTATGGTCAGAGTGGGAATCCAGTGGGAACAGCAGTTCTTCTTTCACCCACATGGAAAAAAAATTTTAAAATGTATAAATAAATAAAAACAAAGAGAAAAAAAAAATGCAACCACAAACCACTTTTGTGGCAAGGCTGGATAAAGGTGCACAGGTCAGAGCTAAGAATAGGAGCAGCTTCTGTGCATGGATTTAAATAGTGAAAAGGTCTTAGGCAGTAAATCAGGGCACCTGCTGAGAGCCTCCAGGTGGTCCAGACTTCAGACACAGGCAGGGAGATGGAAAAGTGTTTGGAAATTAGCTGAAACAGGGCTACAAGGATAGAGCCCTGTGGATGATGCTGAACAGAAGGAAGCAAAGAACCCCAGAGAGAAAAGATAAATGCAGGAGAAAGCTCTGAAGCGTATGCAGAAAATAATAAAATGCAAATTTCCCTGTAAATAAAAGTGAGGACAGTTTGGGAAAAAAACTCATCCAACCCAGCAGACAGAAAGGAGAAGGGAAAGGCAACCAAGCAGGGAAGGGGAGAGGCTGCAAGAGCTGCAGGGCAGCAAATGAAAACTTGCCAGCCTGATGTGAGTGCAGAGAAGGAGCAAAGTCCTCAGGCAGGTCCTTGGAAGCTCAGAAGTGCCAGGGCAGCAGAGACAGCACTTGTCCAACACTGCCATGAGTAACTGCAGAGAGGGACAGAGCAGCATGGTGAGGACATGGAGAGCATTCTCAGAGCCACAGCAAGGAGGCCAAGACCACAGAGCTCCTTCAGCTGCTCAGAGCAGAGCCAGAGCACTGAGGGCATCATGTGGATTTTCCAAGAGGTTCCACTGGCTCCCTGCATTTCCTCTAGAAAGGCAGCAGTGCTGGGGGGGCAGAGGAGAACCTCGTGGGACACCTGAGTCCATAGGTGTGCAGTGGGGTCTAACCCAGAGCCAGCTCACAGTATGAGACCCCCTGACATGGCAGAGTTGTCCCCACGTCCTCTCCACCCCATCACACACCCTAAATCTGCCCAAAGCTCGTGGGTTCCACTGCTCCTTGCCAAGGAACCTCAGGGGGTTCGATCCCCTGCCTGACTCTGCTCTTCTGTATTCCACCAGTGCCCCCCTCACTGCCAGGGCTCCCCCACACACCTCCAGGTTTAACCCAGACCTGAGAAGCTCAGGTGACACTGTTGGGGTGTCGTTTCTGTTCTCAGTGAATTTTTAGCTCTTCAGAAACCACATCCCCAGCTTTAATTTTAATTTTCCATCAGCTGATTGAGACCTTGAGCAAGTCCTGTTGAAATTACTGCTATCCCCAGGAATGGCTGGTTACCCCTAAAGTCAATCCCTTCTCCTGGCAAGTGACAGGAGAAGATGAAATGGCCTCAAGTCGCACAAGGGGAGGTTTAGATTGTATATTAAAGATTTATTTTGGGAAACTGTTGGCAAGTATTGTCACAGGCTGCTCAGGGCAGTGGGGAGTCACCATCCCTGGAAGCATTCAAAAGCCAGGTGGATGTGGCACCTGGGGACATGGTTTATGCTGGACACTGTGGTGCTGCTGGGTTGACATTGGACTTAGTGATGTTAGAGGGTTTTTCCAACCAGAACTATTCTGCCATTCTGTGAAAACCCACAGGCTAATTTAGAAGATTATTAAACATCAAGGACTTCATGTGTTTCTTGTCAAGTTGAACTCCAAGCCCTGGCCCTCATGCTGTGCCCAGGCACTGAGGACTCCAGGTTGAAAAGCAAACTGTTCCTTCACTCAGACAGAATTCTCCAAGGCACCCATCCAGGATCTCCCACTTCTCTGGATGTTCCTGCCCTGTCATCAGCCAGACCCAGGCCCTGTTTTGATACCCTCTGCCAACATTAGCACGCTCCCTCTGCACAAGCCCTGGATTTTAGGCTGCACCCTCTGCACAAGCCTCTCCCTGTCCCCCCAGCCTGTCCAGCTGGCTCCATTCCAGCAGCCTGCTTTGGCCAACAGGGAGCAGGGAGCCACCCCCTAAGCTGATTAACGCTCTCAATTAGCACTGACCCCATCCACACCAGCCACCCAGACAGCTCTGTCTGTGCACACCAGTTTCCACAGGAGGAAGCTCCCACAGGCACTCCCATGTGCCTGCTTTCCAACCCAAACACAGTTTGGATCGAGCCAGAGGTGCAGGGGAGCACTTCCCTGACTGGCACCCTCCTTTCCTGTCGAGATCTCTCCTTCTTTGACTTTGCAGTAGCTGGCTGATCAGCTAAATACTTTTATGTCAAATGGGAGGAACAGAGGACAGAGAAGATTTGTGCTCCTTAACTGCCAAGGGATGCAGAAAAGGAGACAAGAGCTGAAGGAGGGTAGATTTGGGTTAGGTATGGAGAAGGAATTGTTCCCTGGGAGGGTGGGCAGCCCTGGCACAGGGTGCCCAGAGCAGCTGTGGCTGCCCCTGGATCTCTGGGGGTGTCCATGGCTGGACACTGGGGCTGGAGCAGCCTGGGACAGTGGGAGGTGTCCCTGCCATGGCACTGGATGGACTTTAAGGTACCTTCCCACCCAAACTGTTCCATGTTTCTGTGATCCCATGAACATGTGGATGGATGCTCTCCAGCATTCTGCTCTCTGCAGAACCAAAAGCCCAGCCATGCAGTAAGAGCACAGCCCAAGAATTTTGTAGAGCAAGATTCCCTCTCTTTCTTATTTTTTTCCTGCCATCCTCACCCTCAGGCTCCCTCTCAGAGTTGCTCAATGGGCCATGGGCTGTGATCCTGCAGGCCAAACCTGCTCTGTGTGCTTGGCTGGGCTGGAGCCTCAAGCTTAGGCTCAGCACAAGGCTGTCAAAATGTCCAAACTGGGCAAAGTCTGGGCAGAAAAAGATCAGAAGAGAAAGGGGAGACAAGGCTCAGTAATGGAGATGGCTGAGGTGGAGCAGCAGCTCTCAGGAACACATCCCTGAGGGCTCTGCTGGCCCCAGTGCTGGGCTCAGGGTTCATGGATTCCTCACCCCATTGCACGGTGGAGTTTGGAGAATGGCACAGATAGAGGGAAGCCACTCACCTGGGCACCAGCTTGAGCTGGGAGGAGGTTTCCAAAGGCTTTTAGAGCTTTCCACCTGCCACCAGTGTCTCCCCCTCTGAGAGCTCCTCTACATATCAATTTCATTGACTGTTTTTCCTCAGCAATACCCTGCCCTCGTCCAAGAGACTGGAAAATCTTTACAGTGTTAGAAACCTTCTCCCACACAAGGCCTGAAAGAACAGCCCAAGCTGCACCTCAGGCTCCTCTAAAAGATAGAATAGGGAAAATGACCCTTAACCTCCCCTCCTGCACAGGTTTTCTGTGCCTTTGTAAATCCCTTCTCAACCCTTTCTTCTTCCCAGCCTGGAAACCAGCACCAGCCCATGTGTGATGCACCCTGTGCAGTTGTGACAGGACCCCAATTTAGACACAGCTTTGAGGTGTCTCTGCCTTGCCTTTTTCCCCAAATAAGCTCCCCAAAGAAGATCAGTCAGTTCGAGAGACAGGTATTATTTATAACCTGCATTAACTTTACACAGAAAGAAAAATCAAAGTGACAGAATAGAATTAGATCAGATAGAACAGACATGAAAAAGCTCATTAACAGCTCTCCCCTGCCTACAGAGACCTTGCAAGTGGGTCCAGCTTTCCAGGCTCCCTTTCAGCCAATTTAGGCTTCCTGAGCAGCAGCAGACTCTGCACAGTCCTGGCAAGTATCATTCCTGGAAGTTTTGTCCACAGATAATTCAGATTCTGGCTCTCTGGATGTCTGGTTAATCCTGTGGCCCCTTTGGGGCTTCCTTATGTTCTCCCCCCTGCCTTGCAGGTCAGAAATGCCTCTGCCCAAGCTGATCTTGGGACAGGAGTGCTTTCCCCTCTCCTGTGGGGTCCATTTAGCCACTGCATCCTTCCTGCAGAGGAGCAAGGCCCACAAGGAGCAAGCCAAGCAGGCAAACCCTGCTGCAGGAGGGAATGGCCAAGCCCTGCTGCTGCCCCATGGCTGTGGTGCCACAGACAGGGGATGCACCTTATTTAACTGAGCTGGCAGCACCCACTGGAACCTGCTGCCATTCCTCAGTCACACAATCACAGGATCATTAAGGCTGGAAAAGGCCTCTAAGATCACCAAGTCCAACCCAACCAAGGTGTCCCAGAGCATCCACCCTGCTCAGGGCACCTCTCTGGGGTGAATCAACCATATTAACCTCATCTTTCTGCAGCATTAAGGAAAAGGGCTGGACACAAAAGAAGAGTAACCTGTCCCAGTGCTGCCCAAGGAGCTCAGGGCTGATGTTTCCTGTCAGTGACAGAATCTCTGACAGTCACTGCACCGTGGCACGCCTCTCCCTCCCCTCAGTGTGACTGATCCCTCATACAGCAGACAGAAATATTGGTTCAGAATATCTGCTCAATGGAAAATTGATCTTTTGTCAAAACAAGAAACCTCCATGGGAAGTTTTCTATTAGTGCTTTCACATTTTTCATGGAAAATAAGATAGGGAATGGAAATGGGAATGGTTTGAAAAATGAGATGTTTTTCCTCTGACTAACTAGGGGGGCTGGTTTGGCTGTCCTAGTGCCTGGCACCTGCCCCAGACTCTGTCCTTGTCCTTGGGTAGACACCACACATGACAAGGGAGTGAAAGGAGTGGGATGTCACTTGAGCCAGCAAGGGAATCTGGTGTTCCCGTCAGCAAAGGAAGGAGGACAGTGGTCACCCCACGAGTCTGAGGAGTGGGCACATGTGAACCACTGCCCGCCCTGCAGCACTCTGCCCAGAGAAGGGGAAGTTTTTACCATTCATGGACACATTTAGGATTAAATTGGGAGGACAGGGGAAAGGAAAGCCAATCCAGACCTTTACAGCTCAACACCTCTCACAGCCTAGAGCCCTGTTTGGCCCTTTGAGACAAGGAAGCAGAATGTGGAGGGGAAACTCTCATTTCAGCCCTGGAACAGGGAGTACAGCAAGCTCTGCAGATACACAGATATGGACAGCTGAAATAGGTACAGAAATAGGTATAGAAATAGGTATAGAAACAGATACATAGATATAGATATATAGATTAGATATAGATACATGTATACATATGTCACATTGCATATTGCAGCTGGTTTAAAGCTGCAGCCTGAAACCCAACCAGCCTGTAAGCAGGCAGCTATCCAGATGAGTGATGATAGGATAGATTTGAACAAATCCAGAGAATCCCAGCTCATCTACTGGATCCTAAGTGCAGATCTAT
Source organism: Erithacus rubecula (assembly GCF_903797595.1). Lineage (NCBI taxonomy): Eukaryota > Metazoa > Chordata > Aves > Passeriformes > Muscicapidae > Erithacus > Erithacus rubecula. Next base: position 495,141 of record NC_136671.1, on the reverse strand, counting down.
CATTGGCCAAGCAAATGAGTGATTGAAACTCTAACCAACCACATGTGTATGCCCAGGAAATTCAAACTCTCTACTTCGGGAGAGCTCACAAGAATAAAGTGTCACATGAATCACAGAGTGTCCTGTCATCTGTCTTTGACTTGGCACCAGTCAACATTTATACAGATATATATATATGTACATATAGAAATATACATATACATACACATCCCAGGAGGAACTGAATCACCTATGGGATCAGAGGTGAATATTAAAGGATAGAATGAAAGGAAAAAATTGGGGGCTACGAACAGGTTTTGTCCTGCTCTGCTGTGTGCCAGGTGTTGCTGCACATGGAGGAAAAAGGGATAGAAGGTGCATGGGGGAGCTGATGTCCCACATCCCATTTCCCATATCTCATACTCCTGCTCTCAGCTGTGCTCTTTCTGGGGTTCTGTGGTGCAGTCTCTCCAGCCTCTGGGTATCTGCGCCACTGAACCCAATGTGAAAACTCAAACATTCAGTCCTTGCCCCTGCCCTGTGTTTTGGGGCTGGCTTTGCAACTGAATGCTAAAAATATAGCAAGCAAACAAACAAACAGACCCCAAAAAAACAATTGTTTATCCCCCCCCATTGCAACTTTGAGTTGTGTTGTGACAGCAGCTCCAAACCTCTCCAAGGCCAGAGGCTTTAAATGTTCCTCTCTGAAATCCAGCCTGAGAACCACAATTCCCAGCAGGACTCAGGCCCTGGCATCCTGGTAAGAAACTCACCCACAGCAAAACTTGTGACTGAATCCTGGGAGGTGGCACTGGCACCTCTGAGTTACCAAATTTGCCTGGCTTTGGTAGGGGGATCCTGGGGCCTCTTCCCTGTTCCTCTCACCCTCAACACCTGCAGGACACCCTGGGCACTCTCAGCAATCTCCTGCCCTCTCCTTCACCAGCCAAAGAACAAAGACATCAGCCCCATCTCCCCCTGCCTTCCCTGCAGACTGTGAGTCTTTTATCCACCTGGCTGCCTTCCCAGGAGATGAATATTTTAAAACACTCCTTTTTTCTGTTTTATACAAAATATATAAAATGTTAAGTATGTGTCAAAGTGTCCTTTTGATGTTTTCTCTCTTCTACATGCTGAGCTTGAGCTCAATGATTGATGCAGGGGAGTCCCTGTGTGCATCCCAGTGCTGGGGACACTGGGGGAGGCAGCCCTGGGCTGGCCAAGCCTGGGAAGGTGAGCTGGTGTCCCCCTCTGCACCTCCCCAGCTTCTCAGAGCCAATGGATAATTCATTCCTCACCCATCTGATTTATTTCTCAGGCTGTTGGCTCGCAGGAATGAAGAACCGTAAATCACCAGCGGCAGTGCTGGGGCTGGGATCCAGCTCTGGAGGCAGCACCCGTGTTCCACTGCTCCTGCTGGGAGACCAGAGCTGCTGCCTGTGCCTCTCCAGCCTGGCTCCTGAAGGGAAACCACGGGAGAGGGAGAGATGATAATAAATACAATAGCTCCGGGATTTCTAGGAAGCCAGTCCCACAGACCTGGATCCTCAGGACACATTGATTGTCCTGTCCCAGCTGACGAGGCGTGAACCTCTCCTCTGGAGCTTTTTTTTCCTCTCTTCCTTGGTAGTACAACTTCAGGCCCTGTTCTTTTTCATAAAAAGGAGCTCTTCAAAGGCAAATGTAGAGAGCAGCTGAGGTAGTTCAACAAAAAGAGAGATACTCAGAGGTGTTCTCTGCACCTCATTTGCTCTCACAAGCTCCCAGTGCAGGGTGACTCCTCCTTCACCCTGGCTCCTCCTGCAGGTTTCCACCTCCTGCCTCCACATGTGCTCCAATCTCCCCATCGTCTCCAGCAGCACCTTCTCCTCTCCCCCTTCAGTGTTTGCTTGTCTTCTCCTGCAGGAAGTGTCTGGTCTCTCCCAAAGGAGGGATGTTTTTCACTCTTTTTCTGTCGTGTCATCTTTCTCCCCAGCCCTTCCAGGCTCTATCAGTCCATCAAGGTTCTCTGCAGGATGTTTCTCTCCCCTGGCCCAGGTTCCTAGCACAGCTTGATCTGCTGCCTCTGCTGCCACCTCCTTATGGCCAAAACTCCAGGCCTCTTCTTCCTCCTGCTGCTTGGGGATATCCTTGATCTTATCCTGCCCTCCCAAACTGAGATGGAGATTCTGACCTGCAGAGCCAGACAGGGCTGAGTCAGGTCAGCAATCCCAGCGTGGCAGGAGAGCCTGGGGCAGGACCTGCAATCAGTGGGAGCAAGGAAGCTCTGAGCTGCGCCACGGGGAGACTCAGACATCCCCTCCCACAAAGCCCCACTCTGGCAGAACCTCAGAAATGTGTATCCTTGTGGCCCTGGACCCCAAAGCCACTGTCCTGGCTGAACATCAGCAGGCCATGCAGCACAGGAGGGTTCATGGCCACAGGGGTGCTGAGCAATACCCAGAGCTGCCCTCCACTGCCCTGATGCAAGCAGGTAGAGCCACTTCCAGCCCCAGCTCCAGAATGCCTGGAGAGCTCCCAGAATGGGTTCCACAGTCATCTGCTAGAAGTGAAGGATGGCCCAGAGGCCCCTCATCCCAAGCATGGCCTCTGTCAAAGCCTGCAGTGACACACCCACTCATGACTCAAATGCACCCAGAGTGGCTTTTCTGCACAGCTCCAAACCTCCCTCCTGCCTGGCTCTCACAGAAACATTTCTTCTCAGCTCATTAAAGGCACCAGCTGCTGATCATCTGAAGATCTGTCATCTCTGCTGAAGGTGGATGGTGGCTATTTATTTTCAGCATCATTTCTTAAAAAAACTGCAGTCACTTAAAAAAAAAAAAAAAAGGAAAAAAAAAGAAAACTGGCCCTTTAAAGATTCCAAGCATTTTCCTCCTCAAAACATTTGTTGATGGGTCTGACTATTCCCTGGCTTCCCCTCCACGGATCAAAGCCTCCAGCTCATGCTGGAAGGATGGTATTTCCAAAGAACCTCCCCCAGAAGGGACCTGCTCACCCAGCAAAGAATCACAGGCACTTCTTGGCTTCACCACAGCATCATTAAAGGCTGAAAATAGCAAAGGCCAAACCTTTGCTATCCAGCCATTTTTTATTTTAACTGTTTTATTCACTTGACCACTAAAAAATTCATTACATCTAAAGTTTAATGAGAAATTAAATGGATGGATTGGCTGCTAAACAGCCTGTGTGCGGGTGAGCACTGTGAGCACTGCCAGAGGGGCTGTGGGCTAATGAAATGTTTAATGCTGAAGGCTGCAGCAAGCTTGGGCACAACAGATGCCGGCTTGGGGATATAAATAAGTGCAGTGATATAAGCTCATGTTCTCTTGACACTCTGCTGAAACCCTCCTCCTCTCACAAAAAGCTTCAAACTTCTCAGCTTCTTCCTGAGTTGAAGGCTGAGCTCATATAACACTAGATCCTCCTCCTCCACCACCTGCAGGAGGGGCCAGCCCAGGCCAGGGATAGATTTCCTCTCATCATCAGCTCAGCTGATTCTGATTCTGTGATTCTGTGACTCTGTTACTCTGTGATCAAACTCAGATGCTGGAAAACAGCTGATCCCTTAATATTTGCTGGGAAAGTTCTGCCAGTGTTCAGGCTGACCAAGAAAAAAACACTTGGATGCCTGCAGTGCTCTCTGCAACCCTTTTGGGCAAATTTTGACACATTTTGGGAGCTTCAGAATAGGAGATCTGAACTCTGGCCATGAGGGTCCTTGTCTGCCTGCATTTCCAGATAGAAAACGAGCACCTAGGTTCAAATCAGAGAACCATGTGTAATTCAGATCCAGGGAAGTCAAAATGAAGCAAAAGTCCAAGGTGTTAGCCCAAAACAGCTCCATATTGAGCCACAGGCACCAGGCAGGTCACAGGTTCCTCAGGAACAGAAGCAGCATCTCACCTGGAGCTGGGTGATAACCAGGACTGTCCTCAGAGCAGATTACAGAAACACAGAATGAACAGAATCATTAATGTTGGAAAAGACCTCAGAGATCATCAAGTCCAACCATCAGCAATCGAGGCAATCCTAGGGAAAGGAGGTGGATCCTTGTGATCTCATCACTTGCATGCAGACCTCTCCTTGTACCTATAAATATCTTGGGAATCCTGAGCAGCTCCATGCTGATCACCTGCAGGGAGATGTTCCCAAGGAATACGTTTGAGGATAAAGGATTGCAGGCTCAGCTGACTGCCCTACTTTTTGCAGGATTCTTTCCAGGAGTGAGCTGGCTGTGCCCTGAGGTGTGTCCAGGTCCTGAAGTGTCCCTCTGCAGAGTGCTCAGTTGTGATCTGTCTTCTCTGGGGCACCCTGGTTCAGGGATGCTCAGACAGGACTGTCCCCCAGCCAGCACAGAGCCCAGTGCAGCTCCTTGGTGCAGGGGTTATGCTGAGGTGCTCTTGTGCTTCTGGCCTCAGTGCATCTCTGCCATTTGCACTGCTGGCTGTGTAGGGAGTGTCAGGCTGCCAGAGCCTTGGCCCATGAGATGTGACAGCTTGCCAGCAGTGTGACTGGGGAGCAGGGCTGTGGTCAGGGCCAAGAGAATCCCAGAACAGATGGGTTGCCAGGGCCTCAGAACTGCTCTCATTCCAGCCCCTGCCGTGGGGAGGCATATTTTCCACTAGACCAGGCTGCTCCAAGCCCTGTCCAGCCTGGCCCAGAGGAACCACCCAGGCTGACATTCACCCCCTGCCTCCTGACACAGCTGGGGTAGTGCTGGTGAGGCACAGCAAGGACTCCCTGCCGTTTGCAGAAGGGAGGCTGCCTTTGGAAGCAGCAGAGGGATTTGGATCTCTCCTGTTGTAATTCCTTAAACCTCCCATAATATTGGCTAGAAGGTTGGAAGGCAAAGGCAAATCCCCCAGATTCCCACTGGCATCCTCCAAATCAGGACACGCCCGGAGTGGGAGGGATGGTGCCCATGCCCTTCGTCATCACCCAGTGATGGAGAAGCTTTTGATGGTGAGCTCCTGAGAGAAGCAGAGAACTGGGGCAAGAGCCCTCCCTGCTCTGAGCCCTGAAGGTATTTGAATATTTCATGATGAGGTTTTTCTCCCACTTGTTTGTTGGAAGCAAAAGCACATGTTCAGACAAGACTGAGGACTGATGATCAAACACTTCCCATTGCCTCATGCTCCCAAATTACTTTTCCCCCTCAGCAGACACATGGGACAGGAGCCCAGCAGAGAGCAGAAAATGCTGTCAGAGCAGGATGGGCTCAGGTTATTCCTTCACCTCCCACAGCATTATCAGAACCTTGGAGCCATGACTGCTCCACACTCTGAAATGAACAAAGAAAGAAAACACTGATCTTCACCCTGAGTGGGGACTCAGCATTTGAATGGGAACAAAAGGCATCACAGGGCAGGGTGTTTCTTAAGGGCTGAAAATGAATGTACCTCTTAGCCCTACAGCTTAACCTTTTACAATAATTTGAAAAAGAGAGTATCATAGAATCCTAGAATGACAGGATGGTCTGGGTTGGAAAAGATCTTCAAAATCTTGTTCCACCCCCTGCTATGGGCAGGGACACCTTCCAGTAGATCAGATTGCTCCAAGCCTTTTCCAAGCTGGCCTTGGACACCATCCTTGCCAAAGTACACAGCCAGCACACTGGGTAAACACAGCAACCCCAAAAGTTTTGTAGTGAGCTATGAAAGGAGCCAGATGTGAAAGGACTCACCTAGGAATTAACAACTCCAACTGAGAATACCAGGGGATGCAGGAGTGGGGGGTTCCATCTTTGGGAGCCACATGTTATGGAGAAGATGGGGCAAGCAACAAGTTCAGAGTGATTTCAGCACATCAAGTCAAAGAGACAAATTAACTACCTGAAATTATTGAGAAAGGGCAGAGTCTGCAGCTCTGAGTTTCTCATTGCTGGAGACCCGTGCTGGGATCACACCAACAAACCCGAGAAGGCACAGGAGGGAATCAGGAAAATGGGTGGCAGACTCTCATCTGCTTCATTTATCAGGGAGAAGGTCAAGAGTGACTGGATCATTATCTGTAGCTGCTGCTCAGGGAGCAGAAATCCAATAGTCCTGAGCTCTTCAAACCAGGCCAGATCTAAGGAGATACAAAGTGGTGCCACCCTGCACTGAGCATAGGGCATGGAGGTCTTAACAGCAAGGTTTGGAACTAATCCACTGAGGATTGGGTGGGATTCACCCACACCACACATGTTAAATTAAAGCATTCTGCCTAGGAGATACTGACTTGAGCAAGGACCTGCTTGAGGGTAATGAGCTGCTTTCTGGGAACCAGATTGGAGAGCTTGTCCAGGAATGGCAAATGTGTCCATCTCCACAGGGCAAGTTAGTCTGAAGTGTTTCTCACATCCTGCTCTTCTCCATGGGCTCTCAGGGCCTGTTCAAAATGTTAACAACCTCTCCTCATAGCAGTACCTCTCCCCACAGCCCTGCTCAACCCTGCGAGGTGGGAAATACCCTGAAGTGTTTGAGCAGAAATGGGCTGAGGCAGGGGATGGGCAGTGACAGGCACATCTCTATGCTAGGGGGTGGTGGAGAGAGCACAGCCCTTGCTATCCTCCCTGCACACTTCTCCTCCCTCCTGGAGGTCCAAACTGACCCATCAGGAGCATACTTCATTTCTTTAATCTGGTATTTGGCAGACAAAGTGGTTTGGATGCTCCAAGGGTCGGGCACTCCGCCAGCCCTGCTGTCCCTGTGTGACAGCACAGAGCCCTCTGTGCCACAGGAACCCCTGGCAATGGACAGGCCAAACCCCTTCCCCCATCAGGAAGAGAAACACAAGTTGGCTCCCACAAAGCAAATTTGGGGCTTTGGAGGAAGCCACAGGGTGCTCAGGTTGACTGAGCACCTCAGCTCAGAAATCACCCTCCTCCCCTGTCTCAAGAAGCACAGGGATGTGGTGGGCCTGTCCATTAAGCAGATCTGGCACCAGATGGCCAGAGGAGCTGCTGCTCCACACACACACACACACACACATGCTCAGAGCTAACTTTGGCTCCTGAAAGGCTCCCAGACCTTTCTGTGAGATTTCCAGCAGCCCCAGGTAGGCAGGGACAGTGAGTCACTGCTGGGAGCAGCCTGCACAGAACATGTGATGCCTGCTAGCTCTACAGAAGGCTTCAAGAGTGGTAATCCTTAGAAATCAGAGAGCTGGTGTCTTCTGAGAAAACCCAGCTCTTGAGGAAAGGCAGGAAGGAAAGGCCAGGGAAGCAGAGCTCCTTGTCAGGAGTTATGGATTTCCCTCCACAACTGCTGATGTGTCATCCCAAAACATGCAGGAAGGCAGAGATTTCTGCAGCTCATTAACCCTCTCTGGATCAGAAAGGTCCCATCAGCCCTGCCCAGCCCCAGCCTCTCTGCATGCTCTGGGTGTTCACAAAGCTCTCCTCAACATCAAAAAACCACATCAGCCCCCTGCACCATGGCCAAGCCTTCTCCTCCACAATGACTCCTGTGGCTGCTTCCCTCCTGGCAGTGCCATCCCTCCCCTCTTGTGCAGGGCTGCTGGTTCCTCTGCAGAGCACAGGGCAGATCCCAGCTCTGGGCCCACTGGACTGACTCACCTCAGGCTGCTTTACAGACACAGCTGGAGCCTGCCTGTATCTGGGGTCTGCACAGTCACCGCTGCTGGGGGAGCATAGATGGTCACAGAGCTTGGCTGGAGCATGGCTGAAGGTTTCCTTCCAGCATCTTCCCTGTTTGGCTCTCCTGCTGGGCCCTGCATGTCGTGGTTGAGGTGCACCCCTCCCTCCCAGGAAGGAGCCATGCCAGGAGCTGCCTTTGTGCATGTTTGAGAGCAGAGCCCAGACAGCAGCAGGCTCCTTGAGATGTGCTGTGGGTTTCTTATGAGCAGATGCAGCTCTGAAAGGCAGGGCCTGGCAGTAGTCTTTACAGTTTTGCCTTTGCCAGCCTAAAGAAATCTGTCCTAAGAGACCACTCAAGGGATCAGCAAAATAATTGCATCTGTTTGAGACAGATCAGGCAGGTAGGAGCCCTTGGAGGTGCTCGAGGACAGTCCCTGCAGGCAGTAGGTTGCTTATAAGAGGTTTACTCCAGGTGCCATTTGTTCATGGCCTGGTAGTTTAGGGGAAGCCTTGGGAATGATGAAGCATTAATTGCTTCTCAGCTGCTCTGCTCCTGTCTTTCCTCCATCTGCTGATGAAGTCATCCTGAGCCACATGCTTCAGGAGCCTCCTTCAGCTGCTTCTCCCATGTTTTCATCCACACATCCCATGCCTTGCCAGGATGCTGCTCCACCACCCTCTCCTGCCCTCCCTTTGCACACAGTTCCTGTGAGAACCAGCTCATGAGTTCTGCCTCAGCCAGGAGCTAATCCATGAACACCCTGGAGCCATGGGATGCTGCAGCCCCTCAGCCTTGCCCCTGTGTCTACCCTTGCTGGCATTTCCCTCCAAAAACAGGCTGCAAATAAGCAGTCAGAGCCCCCAGCCTCATGTTTGAGCAGTGCAATGAGATTGTCCTGCCATCACAGGGACAGTCACACAGTGATGGAGAGCCACTGTTTGTGCTGACAGTGCCAGCTGAGAATGGTTTAGAGCAGGGCACATGATTGACCCGATCACCTTTGCCATGGTCCAGAGCAAGCCAGGAGTGACCAAAAGCCTGTGTTCTGGTACCTGCAGAGCATCCTTGGGCTCTCAGGGCTCTTTGGCAGGAGGGAGACAGACAAAGACAAAGCATCACATTGCCAGGACCAGCTTCACTCAGGTGTTGATGGTCCATGGATAGCAGAGGTCTCCAAGGATGGGGCTCAGACATGCAAGGTACAGGAAAATCAGAGAGCCCAGGAAGCTCCTGGCACTGATGGGGATGGGAAGGGGAAGTGCATCCAGCAGCTTTGGCAGAGCTCACACCATCCTGAAGGGCAAGAGCCTGAGCTGGGACAAGGACACACCAGGGCCAGAAAGGTGGCAAAGGGTGAGCCCAGGTCTGCTGGATGAGGATCCTCAGCATCAACATAAATGCAGCAGCTCCTGATGGCTTGGATTCACTTGATTAAGTAATTAATGTGTGTTGAGAAGAGAGGAGATGGCATTTCCCTGTAGCTTCTCTCTCCTGGGCTCCGTGGCTGTCAGGAGGGGTAGGGGGTTTTTTGCTCCCTCTTAATCCCCCTTTCTGAGGGTTTCCCCTCCACAGGCTGAGATCAAGGGGTTTGTGAATGCCTCTGCCCACGCCTCTGCTCCCCAAGGACAGCAGCCCTTGCTTCAACAGCTCTGCTGCCTTGACTTCATATCTTTGATCTCAGATTTAAATACAGCTGCCCATAAAGGGAATGGGAATGGTTCCCAGATGAGGTTTGATTTCCAGTCTCTCCATCCTCCCAAGTAATACTATCAAAGTATCAGATTTTGGAAAACTAACCATTGCCTTGGCTAGTCAAAAATAAATGGTGGGGGGGGGAGTAAAGGAGGGAAATAAATTCTCAAGAACAATTACCTTCAGGTTATTTTTCACTATTTCTTTTTTATACCATTGTTTGAAATTAAACTTTAAGCTGGCCTACCTCTGCATATTTGCACCTCCACTTTTAATCATGGTAGCAAAGGAGAAGCTCATAATCCTGATGGATTTCCCCCACAAACTCGTGATCTTTCCAGAGACATCGCTCCTGCCACCTCCTCTCCCCCACCTTTCAAGCACAGCGAGTATTTCTGGTTCCCCACATTTACGGCCTGGCATTTAGCTGTATTCAACCAGGGGCTTTTTTATCACCTCCAATTTGCTAAGTGATATAAACACCACCACCTGATTACTCCGCTCTTGCCATTATTTACTGCTCCAGGAGTCTCTCAGTGTCATCTTCAAACTTTATCAGTAATGATTTTCTGTTTTCTTCCAGATCACTGCTAAAGATGCTGAGCAACTCGGCAGCCTGGGGAGATACCTGTGGGACCCAATTAGGAGGGACTGTGCTAAAGGCTGATGGAGAGCCAATGATTCCATCTCAGATCTAGCAGTTAGCCAGTTTTTAAACCCAACCTAATCATGCCAGAGCCATTTGTTAAGTACTTATAAAAACAAAACCACAGTAAGACTGCCCTGGTTAACTCTTGACAATCTCAGCGAACCAAGCTCTGTGAAACTTCAGTGCACTGGGTAAAAAATCAACCACAGAAGTGACAGCAACTATGTCACTCTCAGTATGACCTTCACAGGCTGTTGGTCTCAGCTCCATTCACAGCCCTGGGGTCAGGTCTCTCACTCTGTTTTTTTCTGTTAAAGAGGATTTGTCTCCCAACGCCCAAGAAGAGGCAAGAATAAGGCAGGCAAGGGTAAAAGGCACCTTCAGCCTCTGCTGCTCACTTGTTCCCACTAAGCTGGTACAGAGCTCCAAAGGGCCTTTGGAAATGATGTTGAATCTCTAAGAAATCTCTGCTCTTCTTCATCTCTCCCATCACAAAAGGAACACAAACCTCAGATCATCTGTTTATTTAAATATTTTAACTGGGAAAACAAGTCAGGGGATAGAGAGGGTTAATTAATTAATGGCCTCTCTAAAGAGAGGCAATTAGGGTATTGATTGCAAGAAGTGCCAAGTTAATTTGGCATGTGACACATTGACATTTTTCACAATCAATAAACCTGCAACACCTTCAAAGAAATCTCGAACAGTGAGCGACCATATCAGGGTCAAAAATGCAATAAATTTCTTGAGCTGATTATAGCTGTTGGTTTCTTTCATGTTTTCTCAATACCGAAAGCTGTCTGACAGGGCAGCTCTTTCCCCATGTGGCTTTAATAAAAGGCTTTGATGGAGCCAATACAAGCTTTCCCTCTTTTTTTCAAGAAGAAATCTTGTCAGCTTCAGTCAGCTTCGCCTTTCCGTTTCCTGACAAGCGCTGGGAAGAAAGGGGCTGGAGAGGGCTGGGAGAAGCCAATTAATAGGGATAGTGCAGGGATAGCAGAGCAGCTGGCAGTGAATCTCTGAAGACAGGCTGGAGCCTGGAGCCCAGCAGGACATGCTGTGTGCTGGGAGGCACCTCCCTAACGAGGGACCAGCCAGCCCTTCCCTGCCTGCCTTTGTCTCCTCTGCTGCTCCAAAGCAGCCTCACAGCACACACCAGCCCAGGCTGTTCTGACAGTGGGCTGAGAGAGCAGCTGGGAGAGGCTCTGCTGGCTCCCAGTCCCACGGAGTGTCCGGCTGATCCCTCGGGACACACGCAGGCTCTGAGTGCTGGGGCTGCTGAAGATGTGACATGGGATCAGGGATGCTCCTGCAACCTGGCACAGGGTGCCCAGCAAAGCTGTGGCTGCCCCTGGATCCCTGGCAGTGTCCAAGGTCAGGCTGGACACGGCCTGGAGCAGCCTGGGACATTGGGAGGTGTCCCTGCCCATGGCTGGGGTGGAACTGGTTGAGATCTAAGGTTACTTCCAGCCCGAACAATTATGGGATTTTATGGTTCTGTGACACCCTGCTATGGGGCACAGGTGTCCTTGTATCTATACTGGAACTGTGCTGCAGACTGGTTCTCCTCTCCTGAGCTCAGCTTCAATCCGTTTCCTGCTCTCTGCCCTGGGGTTGCCCCTCTGGGTGTATTATTTCAAATTGCTTCAGGGGAATGGCACCAAGAGCTCCCAGCCTGACAAATCTCATCTGTCCTGTGGTGTAGGTCTAAACTGACTGGGCTGGACCTTCCCAGTACCTGTCCATGACCATTCCCATTGTCAGTGCCTTCTGTGTATCAGTATGACATAAAAAAATTAAATCTCATAATCTGAAACTTCACAGAGAAAAAATCTGAAATCACATTGCATGACTCTCCTGTCCAGAGAGGGAAGAGAGTTGGAGCTGGCATCAGGCAGGAGTGGGGACCAGGAGGTATTTTCAGCTCCCAGAGACCAATGAGACCAAACCCAGCTCTTAGCTCCAGGCAAATGCAGAAGGGGGTGGCTTTTTGCTCAGGGGTGAAGCTCTGGTGCCACTTTTTCCCCCTTGGGAGCTTTGCCACAGTGCTTGAGAGCCCCATTCAGCTCTTTAGAGCTGGACACCATAACCTCCCTCACCTCTGAGAACAGCCCTTGGCTGGGAATGTCGAGCCTCAGGCCCCGACTGGAGCTGCCCTGTGCCTGCTGCCCACTGGGTGCTAAAACATTTGGAAGTGTCCAACCAGCTGCTGACTCCCAGAGGTTATCTGTGCACTGCATTGCTGTGAATTCATGGTTAGAATAGACTGGATTAACTGAACACTCAGCTTTTTGCCCTTTAAATTGTTTCACTAAGTTGAACTGGGCAGTTGTCCTGCATTAACAGGATTATTCCCATTCATAAGCCCATTCCTGTGCCCCTGCTGCTTACATTTGGGACTCAAATTTCATTGCCTATGCAGTGTTATGGAATTTACATCAAGGAACTACTGTGCATTTGCAGACACATCTGCATGGCTGTGACCCAGCACAAACCTCTCGACTGTTCCCTGTGCATTGTCTGCTTTAACCTTACACTCAGTAATTAACTTGTACAATTAGAACTTGACAGGGTCCACAAAGCCACATCCTGCCAGTGTCCCCAGCCTACGTGTTGCCTCATTAGCAGCATCACCTGGACCAGCTCTACCCTTTTTTCCAGGCTCAGTGGGTTTTTTGCCCTGGACAGTGACACCCTCCCTCAGGATTAATGCTGAGCCCCATCACCTCATTACAGTCAACACTGCTGCCTTATCTCAGAAAAACTGGAGGGAAATTAGCTGCTCCTAGGAGACACAGGCTTAAGGCAGGCAGGCTCTCTGCTGCCCTTGTCAAAGTCAAGAGAGCAAATTCCAGGGGCTGTCAGGGAAAGCTTTCCAAAGGCTGGAGCTCGGGGTGAGAGTGCTCATCTTCCTCCTCTGCCCCAGCCTGGGGTGGCTGGCAGAGTCCCTGGGGCAGGGGGACACCTCATGGCTCCAGAGGGAGGATGCAGGGAGGATTCTCCATCACCCTGTGGTCATCACTCACCACAGGGTGGCCAGAGCTCCCCAGCCACTGCACCCACTGCACAAAATGAAGACCCTTGAAAACGATTCCCAAATAAATGCATCCAACATAATGCACCAGCTGAGCCTGAAGATGCTGCCCAAACCCTGTGCCAAGGGCAATGTCCTGCACTCAGGATGGTGAAGAAGCTGCTGGAAAGGCAGGAGGGCAGCTCTGTACAGGATGTCTGAGATACTGATGAGACAAAACAGACACTGAACTGCAGGCAGGGTCAAGCAGAAGGGTATTTTCAAACTGGTGTTTATGGACATAAGAAAACCACAGCACCAGCTTTCATGAGCATGTGGAAAGGAAAAAAGAAAAAAAGGAAAAGGAAAAGGAAAAGGAAAAGGAAAAGGAAAAGGAAAAGGAAAAGGAAAAGGAAAAGGAAAAGGAAAAGGAAAAGGAAAAGGAAAAAGGAAAAGTGAGAAAATAAAAAAAAAATAAAAAGAAAAAGAGAGAAAAGAGAGAGAGAGAAAGAAAGAGAAAGAGAAATAGAAAAAAAGAAAAAGAGAGAAAGAGAAAAGGAAAAGGAAAAGGAAAAGCGAGAAAAGAAAAAAAGTAAAAGAAGAGAAAAAAGAAAAAGAAAAAGAAAAAGAAAAAGAAAAAGAAAAAGAAAAAGAAAAAGAAAAACGAAAGAGAAAAAAGAAAAGAAAAGAAGAAGAAAAAAAAAAAAGAAAAAAAAGGAAAGGAAAAAAAAAAAGAAAAAAAAAAAAGAGAAAAAGAAAAAAGAAAAAAAAAAAGAAAAAGAAAAAAGGAAAAGGAAAAGGAAAAGAAAAAAGGAAAAGAAAAAGGAAAAGAAAAAAGGAAAAGAAAAAAAAAGGGGGGAAAAAGGAAGGGGAAGAGAGAAATAAAGGAGGTGAAAATGAGAGGAAAAGGAAGGGGAAAGGAGGGAAAAAAGAGGGGAAAGGTGGAGGAAAAAGAAAACTCTATTCTAGACATACTCCTTACACCCAAAAGTCAAGAATGGCAGTTCAATTCCAATTCTGCAGGTGGTGCCCAAAAAGCTGGTAGGGCCCAGGTCTCTTCAGGGATAATGGTTAATTAATGCACATGTTAAATGACCTGTGCCTTGTTCATGGAGAATGCCTCTGGTCTTTCCTCCTCACCATCAATCCATCATTCAGGCACCCTTAGGATGAACTCCATGAGTTTGAAAAAAGGCTAAAAAAGGGACTCCTGTTTCTCAAACCACCAGGAAGTTGGAAACTTTCCACCCTGGCCACAGTTTCTAATTAAAAGTTTAATTAATTCCAGGGAAGGAAGAGTTCCTTGGGGGTCTCTTCTGACTCCAGCACTATTAGAAGTTCTCATTGATGACCCAGATGATGGAGGAAATAGCAGGCTAATTTCATTTACTAGATACTACCAAGTTTTGAGATACCATGTGTAAGCAGAAGGACAGGATTCAAATTGAGAATCACTCTATGAATTAAAGAAAAATGGGTTAAAAAAAACCGGGATGCAGTGAGGAAGAGGAGTGAGGGTTCAGCTGCTGACAAGAAGGTTGCTTGGAGGTCTCTCTGGGACAAAATGAGTCAACAGGACAAAGCAGAGCCAAAAAATCCTATTTCATCATGGGGTCATGCACAGGGGTATCACTTGTAAAGAAATACACTCTTCCTCTTGCTCTCCACTGCTAAGGCAGCAGCTGGAATAAATTTTCTCTATTTTGAGAAAGCAAAGGGTCATTTGGAGGGTGTTCAGAAAAGAGGGGGAAGAATTGCCTTAGATCAGGGAAACTGGTCCCAACAGGCAAGGCTGGAGGGTTTAGGCAGCACAGAACACAGGCCAAGGAGCAGATGAAGAAATCTTTGTGAAGGAAAGCAAATCAAAGTTTGTTCCCCACAGCAGATGGGACCAGAAGCCATGGGGTTGGAGATACCTTTGCAGGTGAGGTATCAGGAAAATCCAGCTGTCTGGAAGGCCAGGAATGAACACAGAGTGTTGGAAAAGGTCAGAGCAGCCCTTTCACTGTTTGGTTTTAAGATGACAGTGGGAAAAGGCCTGTTATGAGTGGCCCAAGTGGAGCTGATCTTGTCTGAGACAGAGGTGGGCCACAGGTGTTATTCCCAGCCCCAAACGCTGCAAGGAAATAGAGCATTCACAGAATTGCAGAATCCTAGATGGTTTGGGGTGGAAAGGGACCCTAAAGCCCATCCACTCCCACCCCCTCTTGTGGCAGAGACACCTTCCACCCCCCAGGCTGTTCCAAGGCTCAGTGTCCAGCCTGCCTTGGACATTTCCAGGGATCCAGGGGCAGCCACAGCTCTGGGCACCCTGTGCCAGGGCCTGCCCACCCTCCCAGGGAACAATTCCTTCCCAATATCTGATTGAAACAAACTCCCTTTCAGGCTGAAGCATCTGAGTGGTGCATTAGAGAATTTGGGAATGTGCCTGTTGGACTCAGGAGAGATGAGGCAATAGAGCCTCACAGCACAAGCTTTGCCATGATGAGTGAACATCTCCAGCCTAACTCATCCTACAGAGCCCCAGGTACTGCATGGAGTCTGTGGCATCTACATCTCCACTTGGACCAGTTCAGGATGTGTTTCTTTGGAGAGCAGGGGATCATTCTGAGACAACAAAGAATGTAATTTTTCATATCTGTTAGTGAAAAACACAACACTGTTTTCACAAAATGATTATTTGTAAACTATTACCTGCTGGTACTGGTTTCAGACTGATTTCAGTGGAAAGTATGTAAAACTTAAACAGCTTTTCAAGAAATATGCTATTTTCTCCACAGTCCCAAAATGTTATACTAATACACCATTGCCACATTTCCAAATCAGCTTCTGATGTTTTTTCCATTGCCTAATGGCAAGGAGCACAAGCAAAAGATGCATATTTAGTGCACCTGAGATTGAATTTGTGGTCCTTGAAGACAGATTCAAAACAATTCTTTTTAGCTGCCTGGTATAATAGTTGTGAACACAGATATTCCTCCCTGTCAGGGTGGGCAGGGCTGGCACAGGGTGCCCAGAGCAGCTGTGGCTGCCCCTGGATCCCTGGCAGTGCCCAAGGCCAGGCTGGACACTGGGCTGGGAGGAGCCTGGGATGGTGGCAGGTGTCCCTGCCCGTGGCAGGGGTGGCACTGGATGGGCTTTAGGGTCCTTCCAACCCAAACCGTTCTCTGATTTGATGATTCATGGGTTCATTTTTAACTCTGCCTTCCTTGTGCAACTCACACAAGAAGAGGAATCCCCCACAGGCTCTCAGGTGGTGGTGGAACACAGGAGCTGAGCTCCAGCACAGTGTGCAAAGTTCTCCTCAGTGCTGCTGAATGGTTACTTGCCTCCTAACCCTAATTAGTAATCCCACACTAATCAGTTCTCATCACCCTGAAGTTCCCAGAGAGACTTTCTTCCTGCTATGAAAAGCTCTCCCTCAGAATCTGGAGCGTCTCAGAGGTGGCAGTGAAGAGCCTGTGGCTCATTGCTCAGGGCAGATGGTGAGTAACTGTGAATGCCAGGTTCCTCACTCCTGCCAGTGGCACTGGCAGTGCAGAGAGCACAGAGACTGCCCTGGCAGCTCCAGAGGAGTGGCTGAAGACCAGGGGATGACAACCAGCAGAGGTTTGTGCTCCATGGGAGCAAATTTCTGATATAGATGGACCAAATAGGTGGGCAGCAGCAATCTGAGTGAGCTTCATGAGTCTTCCTGCAGCTTTCCTCCAGGAGGGCACAGACAGGGATGGATAGTGACACAGGGTCCAGCAGGATGGGGCCATCAGAAACACACACCTGCAAGGGAATGGTACCAGCAGAGCCCTGGCACCTGTGTGCCCAGCACTGCTCTGGTCTGTCCCTGGCACAGCCAGGGGGGCAGGAGGGGCTGGCTCAGCATCACCACTGTCCTCAGAGATGCACTGTGAGAGGAGCCCCAAGTGAGAGCCTGTTTGGGCAGGACAGGGTGGTTGCAGAGGCCACACACCTCCATTCCCATCCCTGTGCCACCTGGAGGTGTGTTCTGCCTCCTCAGCACAGGATGCCAGGGGTGATCTGGAAACTGCAAAGGCAAAAGCACAGAGGATTTTGATTGTTTAAGAAACTCCTCTTAGGTGATTTATAAAGTGTGGTGACAGGCTTGAGAATAACGCAGTGATCTAAAAAAAAAAAAAAAAAAGCTTTAAATAGTGGAGGTAACATTTCCCAAAGGAGCCCTGCTTGCACGGCTGGATGAGAGCATCCACTGCCTCAGCCCCGTGCTCTCACGTCACTCGTGTGCGTAAATGGGGTGTCCCAGGTGGGGCCCAGGCAGCCCCAGCACAGCCCCACTGTCACAAGGGGCCTTACATCACAAAGACCTCAGGTGACAGATGCATTTTTTACTGGAAAGGGCTCTGTTACAATGAATGAGGCATTGCTGAAGGACAGATGTCAGTGAAGGCTGCAATCTTTCCAGCAGAGGATAATGAGTGTCACAGTATTTTCTTTTAAAAAAGAGTGAGACAAGACAGGAACTATAAGAAATTCCAGAGATCAGAATCATGAAATCATGGAATGGTTGGGTAGGAAGCAACCTTACAGCTCATCCACTCCACCCCTGCCATGGGCAGGGACACCTGCCACTGTCCCAGGCTGCTCCAGCCCCAGTGTCCAGCCTGGCCTTGGGCACTGCCAGGGATCCAGGGGCAGCCACAGCTGCTCTGGGCACCCTGTGCCAGGGCCTGCCCACCCTCCCAGAGAAAATTCCTTCCCAATATCTGACCTAAACCTCCTTTTGAAGCCATTTCCTTGTCCTGTCCCTCCCTGCCCTTGTAAATAGTGCCTCTCCAGCTCTCCCCTCAGCTCCTTTACGTACTGGAGGCCACAATAAGGTGACCTCAAAGCTTCTCTTTTCCAGGCTAAGCTATCCCAATTCTCTCAGCCTTTCCTCCCAGCAGAGCTACTCTGGACTCTCTCCAGCAGCTCCAGGTCCTTCTTGTGCTGGGCTACAGAGCCGAGGCAGTTCTGCAGGTGAGGTCTCACCTGAGCAGGGCAGAGGGGCAGAGTGCCCCCCTCCACTGCTGCCCAGGATGGGGGATGAACCCAGAGCATGGGGATTTGGGGTCAGCACACTCAGCCAGGGTGAGTTTGGCCTCTTATCCACCTCCCAAGTCCCTGTTGGCAGGGCTGCTCCATCCCTTCATTCCCAGCTTGGGTTGATCCAAGAGAAGAGGACACACCTAAGCCTACACACTGTGTTCCCAGATAAGGAAGAGGCTGATTAGAGGTGGGAGGAGTCCTTCTTATCCTAACAACTCAGCTGTGACCGCTCCCCTCCAAAGTACCAGGACACTCACAGGCAGGATGAAGGTTTTCACCTCTGGCAGGTGATGGTGGATCCAATGACACTGAGCTAAGAGACAGCTGCAACATCTTAGAAGGATTCAAAGGCTCCTGAGGAGTGACCCACACCATTCCATCACCCAGGTGTCCCATGATCCATAACATGACATCACCCAGGTGTCCTGTGATCCATAACATGCCATCAGCCAGTGTGAAACTCCCTGTCCCAGGGGAGGAGCCTGTGCACTTCTACCTGAACCTGAGTGGATATAAACCAAACAGATTTTTTGTCTGGGGGACTTTTTCCCCTCATAACCCAATGGATACAGTCTGCAAGCACTGAGAAGACTGGAGGAAGATCAACAGGGCATTATCACAATCTACAGAAGGATATTTTTTCTATTTCTCTGTCACTGTTTCTCTTCTTGCCTCCTCTCTTTTCTGTTTGTCTCCCTCTATCTCACATTTACTATTCAAAAAGAAATCCATACTATTGGCTTTGGCACACAATATTGTTTGCACCCTAACTTGGGCAGAGGCATCTCCCTAGTGATTTTAATAAATTGGATCTTAAAAAACACCAACACCTGGTCTTGTTAAACCATGTGAGCTTCCCATGGGCCACTCCTCAAGCACATCAAGATCCTTCTGAGTGGCCCCAGGTGTGTCACTTCATCACTCATCTGCTGTCACCTGCAAACCTGCTGAGGGTGGCTTCAGACCTTCACTTGTGTCACCAATCAGGGTCTGTGCTTCCATTGCACAGAAAGCAACTCCCAGGCTGAACCCAGAGTCCTGGTTCTTTGGTGAGCTGAAGTTTCAGCTTTGTGATCGGTGCCCAGGCAGGAGTTAGCAACAAAGGCAAACTGGGAATCATGTGCCTTGGCTCTTTGTCACTCCAGTCTGGAAATCAAATGCCCAGCCATGTACTTTGCTGCATGTTTCTCATCATTTTTCTTAACCTTGTCAAGTGTCCAGGGAGATAAAACCCAAGGGGCTTGCCAGGCAGTGCTGACACCACTGCCAGGGGATGGATGTGACATCACCCAGGGCTGGCTCTACCAAGCGCATCCCAAGAGCTGAGCAAGGGCTCTGCTTCCCCAAATCATTTCTGGTAAGAGCTGGATGAGAGGTTCAAGGGGTGTGTCCTGGGGTCTTTGCCAGCAGGATGTCCCAGTGGCAAGGTCTGACTCAGGTTTCGTGCCACAGACACCAAGATGGGGCTGCACTCACAGCACAGACACAGCCATGAGTGCAGGATCTCAGAGACACCAAGCCAGGCCTGGGTGCCAGTGCCTGAACATTTCCCCACGCCACATTCCAGCTCCTTTCCACTCGGATCCGACCTTGAGTTGAATATGCAATAGCAGCTCCCACAGGATTTGCTCCCATTATATTTTATGAGAGGGTTCATGTTCCAGTGTGGAATTCCAGCAGGAGCTGCCTGTTGGTGTGCAACCACCATGTCCCAGGGTGCAGCCTGGATAAAAGGATAAATCAGGAGAGGAATATTAATGTGGCAGAGATCTTCCAGCAGCAGTGCAGATATTTGGTCAGGGCGAGTTCTACCTGTTGTTGATTGCAGCTGTCAGGACAGCTCTACCTCTTCAAGTTATTTGCCTATGCCACACAATAGATATTAAAATGTCCATTACACCTCTTCCTGAAGAAGCAATCTGCTGCACGTGGAGACAGTAGCAGGCAATCACAGCTCTATTACCAGCAGTGAAGAGCTCTATGACAAAAATTTAATGCAGCTAAAACTGACTAATGGCTTCAAGATTTGGTTTTTTGTTGTTTTGTTTTTTGGGTTTTTTTACTAATGCACGTTATTGCTCACCATATTGCTGCAATTACTTGGGGGAAATTCCTGCTTCCAGAAGTTGTTTGTTGGGTTGTGTTTACTCCAAAAATAGGAAAGACATAGCTCATTTATTGTAGGTACAAACCATACAGGAACCATCCCTCTCAAGCTGTATCTTGCTAGTGGAGGTTTTACAGCAGAGAGTGGAACGTGAGTGAGAAGCAAGGAAGTCCCTGATAGGGACTGGAGCAGAGAGAAAATAAAACATCTCTGTCTCCAGGCTGGCCTTCCCTCTTCAGAAGTTTTTACAACCTCTCTCGAGGGATTCACATCATCAAGGAAATCTTCCTGGAAGGGCGTGAGGAGTTTTTCTGCTCACTGTACAGCTCCTTTGAAATGTGAGGATGGCTTAGGGGAACAGTGGGGCAGGAAAAAAGCTGCTGGTTGGTAATGTGCAAGTTAATTTGGACAAAAGAAGGGGAGATGACTGTGGTGTTCTGCATGCAGAAAGGATAGCACTAGTCATAGGACAAGAGGGAATGGCTTTAAAAGAAAGAGAATAGTTATAGTTTGGCTATTGAGAGGAAATTGTTCCCTGTGAGGGTGGAGACCTCTGGCACAGGTTGCCCAGAGAAGCTGTGGCTGCCCGTGGATCCCTGGAAGTGTCCAGGGTGCACAGGGGGACACTGGGGAAGGGATGCAGCCTGTCTCTGGGGCCAAGGGTGGGAAGGGGTCACAAGAGCAGCCCAGTCTGGGCAGGGCATGGGAGGTGATAACGACTGGGATAGATGCTCAGCAGGTCCCTTTGGTGACTCTCATTTTTCACCTGTCAAAACGAATGGGGCAATGGGATGGGTGAGCTCGCAGCTGGGATCATCCTTGGGATCACAGAGCAGAGCAGAATCTCTGAAGGGTCAACAGGCTTCTCATCCATTTTCAGGCATATCTGGAGGTCTTGGTTTGAAAGACATGAGTCTGCTAAGGAAGGCAGGAGCCTCTCTTGGAAGGGAAAAGGCTACCCCCTTCCCTCTGAATTATTATAACTCTGAAATTAAGTGGGTTTCAGGCAAAGGTATGGGGAAAGGAATAGCAGTTCTTTACTAGTTAGTATAACAAGGCAAACAAACAGCAACCATGGCATTCCCAGCAAACAGACAGACCCCCAGTCCCAGCCTCTCTCGGCCACAGGCACTTTCCCCTTGGCGCAGTTCCAGGCACGGCCAGCAGGGGCGCTGGTGGCTTGCGGCCGGGCAGGCAGGTGCGATGATTGCCCTGTGGCTGCAGGGGGCGCTGCGGAGCGGGCTCAGTCGCCTCTCTCACGTTGTAATGGTGGAAGGGATGCTCCACAAACTGGGTTTGCTCCTCAAACCCTCAGAGGCAGCTGATCCCGATGCCCCAGCAGGAACCTCAGATGTGGCAAGCTGAAATGGCAGGAACGGGCAAGAGGCACAAGAAACTTGACAGCTTGCAGGCAGGGAGTGTGGGGAAACAGTCTTGCAAAAAAAACTCTGGAGCAGTAGCAGAGGCATGGTGGGGGCTGGGCAGCAGCAGCTCGGCTCCTAAACAGGGCTGGGAGAGGCTCCCTTGGAGGAAGAAGGGGCTCAGGGATCCCTGGGCTCTTCCCCTGAGGTACCCGAGCAGATGGTGAAACTTGCCCTTTTTTAGTGAGGAAGGGTGCTAATGAGGTCCCAGTGCAACAGCTGCTCTTATGAGCAGAGCTCCAGTTGCAGTAGGAGGCATCAGGAGACAGAGCCTGCAGTGGCAGCGAATTCTTCCCACAGCGACTGCAGTCGCCTTCCCCTCCTAATGCCAAGAACACAAGTGAGCCAGGGGCCTGATTCTCAGTCCAAAAATCACACAGTATCTCTGCCCTCCATGAGAAACTCCAGGTAAAGAGAGAGTAGCAGGCTGCACTCCTCCCCCGAGATGTGCAAAAAAGAGATGTGCCCTGAGAGGCAAAAAAACTTACTTTGCCTCTGTTAAGTATCCAGTCATTATTGTCTCCTAGCTACATGTATGGGGGAAAATTCCTTAAGAGAAAAAAAACAAAAGGAGAACTCCTAAAATGACAACACTGGAGCTTCTGTGACTGCAGCATGTGTGAGTGACAGTCTCCCTCTCAAAAGTTGTTATTCCCTGGAAAGCTGCTGAGTTTTCCCTGAGCTGGGAGCCCAGACTGGCCCAGCCAGCACAGGGCCCTGGTGTGTGGAGGGAGCAACAGCAGGGAAGTCAAGCCCCTCGCTGAGACAAGGCACAGCATGTGCCCCTTGCAGGGACATTACAGTCCTCCCTCAGGGGCTGTTTGGCTCTGGTGTTTGTTTGTTTAGAGGGGTTATGTTTGGCTTTGTTTGGTTTGCAATTCAACATGTTAAAGCAGGCAGAGAAGTGCAAATTGCCGGGACCATCTGCTGGGAGCAGTCAGCAAAACACAATGATTGATCTCCTCCCCCTCTCTTGCTGAAATATGTCCATGGATCTGACAGCCCCAGGGAATTCTGTGCTTGGGGCACCACAGTTTGGGGCAGGCAAAGAAGGGAGAGATGTCAGTTCATCCAGCTCTGCTTAGAACTGCACTTCACCTGAGAAATTTATAACTCTGTTATGGAGATTTCAGTCGCCCCGTCCCAAAGCAGGGACAAATTGTCGCCTGTCTGCTGTCCTGACTGCTGCCCACCCTGTAAGGAGACCCCTGTGAGGTCCTCTGCTTTCCCAGTGGGGCAGCCAGACTGCCAATCTCATACAATCATGGAATCATTAAGGTTGGAAAAGACCTCCAAGGTCATCAAGTCCAACCTTTGACAAGATCCTACCATGGCCACTAAACCACACTGTGAAGTGTCACATCTTTTCCTTGTATGAACACCTGCAGGGATGGTGACTCTCCCTCTGCCCTGGGGCAGCCTATGCCAGTGCCTGGCCACTCTTCCAGGGAAGAAATATTCTCTCATATACAATGTGAACATTCCCTAACACAATTTGAGACATTTTCCCTTGTCCTGTCGCTTGTTGCCTGGGAGAACGACTGTTGATGTTGTTCTGCAGCATCCTCACCTGCAATGGCCTTTCCTACCATCACAAACTCCTCGTGATGGAGCTGAACACTTCATAGACTGTCAGGAGAGATGAACAGGGAGCTTCCCATGGCCTCTGCAGCCCAGAGCAGCAAACACTGCTATAGCAGACACTCCACTGCTTCATGGTCAGGTGGAGTGTGGCTGGAGAGCCCAGCACTCCTGAACCCTCACCCTCCAGGCAGGGGAACAGCAGCGTGTGGAGCTGCTGCTCTGTATCCCAATTAACTCTGCACCGAGTGCTTGTCTGTGCCTGCTTCGTGGGGAAGGTGGGTGAGTGGTTTTCTGTGAGCAGCAGGGCAGTAACAAGGGGCTCAGCAGCTTCCAGTGTCAGATCTGAGCTGCTCCACAGAGCCAAGAGCCCTCCACCTCCCCCACCTTCTGCAGCACCCAGGACAGCCATGCATTCTGCCTCTGCCAAATCGATTGGTGCTCCTTCCCCCTCTTCCTCCTCCCTTCCCCCAGCATTTATTTCCCTTGGAAAAAAAAAAAATACATTTTCGCCATGTGTTGGGGGGAAAAAAAACTACAGTGCAATTACACATTTTTATAGTGTACCTTTCACGGCTTATCGCGGAGCTGTGCACATAAAAAAATGAGTTGCATAAATTTTAAAGACATGTAATACATACACAGTTAAAATCCTGCCGCAACAGCAATAGAAAACAGGTGTGTGCTTAAAGGGAGATTTAAACCAGGGACGTGAGCTGCACACAGGAGCCAAGGGGAGAAGCAGCCAGGGAGGAGCTGCAGCCAGCACAGATTGCTGGGATGGAGACAGGGGCTCTAAATCTCAGCAGAACAGGAGCCAAAGGGAGAGCCAGAGGATGAGGGTAAATACCTGGGAATCGTCCTCGCAGGAATAATGCTCTGCAGAGCCCGGGTCTCCAGAGATGGAGCTGCACAGGGCTCAGAGCTCAGAGAATTTCCTGCTGAAGCTTTCCTCACAGGGATCCCAGTTTAACTTGTGTCCTTGTGCACTTCCAAGAGTTCCAGCACAGATGTGAGGGTGCACACAGCTCCCTCAGCCCAACCTGCAGAGTTTGGTGCAGGTTCCAGAGCAGAAAATGGCCTGAACTGGGCCAGGAACTCCTTTAGGAAACCCACAAAGGAACAGAGTCATCGGTGAGACTCCATCATGTGAGCCTGGAACTCAGATCCACACATGGACACATGGACAGCCATGACTTCTCTCATTCGTATTAAGGAGCAAAGGAAGTTGTGGGTACAAAGAGTCTCACACATCCTTTCCCATGTTATGCAATTTAATCAGGAGTCAGCCAGTGCTCAACTGCTGTGTCAATTATTCCAGCTTGACTCTAACTCAATTTTCCTTTGTGTTTCACCCATGGAGTAGTAGGGTAAACCTTGTCACTGAACTTTGTTAAATCAAACTTTACAAATTCATATTAAAGCCACTTTTACTACTACCTTGGATGGTGATTCTTTGAGTGACAGTAAATCACTTATTTCTGACAAATTGATGTTATTGGCATGCTCCTCAATCAGGATACACAACAAATTGATGTGGAGAGCAGGACTCAGAATCAGGATTTCCAACAGCTGCTACGCCCAATGCCAGGGATCCCTCCAAGGGCTTAGGGATTTCCAGTCGGCTCTGCCTTGCTGTGATGGAGGCTTGGAGGGTCTGCAGGACCTGAAATGGTGTCCCAGCAAAGTAGCCAGGGGGTTGCTGGGGTCTCTGGAAGAAGCAGCTGCTGGGAGTGTCTGCCTGCCCTGGCAGCAGCTTCCTCAGGCTGACAGTGGACAGAGAAGTTGGCCTTGGCGTTCATCCAGGAGGGAACATGATCCAGTGGGATGTGCAGGCATCCAGAGCCATTCCAAACCCCTCAGATGGAGCTGTGACAGCTGCGTGCCAGGCCAGGTGTTTGTCCTGAGCAGGTCCTGCCCAGCCCAGGCTGCAGTTAATTGGGCACAGCCTGGTTTTTGGTAGTGGGGAGTACCACAGAAGTGGTTTCTGTGAAGAGCTTCTAGAAGCTTCCACCATGTCAGACAGGACCAGCCCCTGATGGCTGTGAAGATGGACGTGCTGCTGGCCCAATCAGAGAGGCTGGTAATGCCTCTGTGATGGCAGAAAGAAATGGAAACTGATCCAACTTCTGCTCTCATCCAGGTGGAGATGATAACACAGGGACAACCAGAGGCACCCCTGGGGCAGAGGCAGCACTGTTACCCCAGCTCAGTCTGTGACCCCAGTGAAGGAGCAGCTGAAGGATGCAGCAAGGACTGACCCATCCAGGAATTATCCCATACCTTAAGATGAACACTTTCCCAGCCCTGCCCTCCACACCTTCACACTCAGCTGCTCTACCTGCCTGCATTTCCAGCTGTCCCTGTCCCAGAGAGTGTCACTCCAGTTGAGCCAGGACCCTGGCACAGTCCCAGCAGCACATGGGGATGCCCAGGGTAAGGACTGTCCAGAAGACTCTGCAAACCCCAAAAGTTCTGTTTGGGAATCACTCCAAAAAGCAGATGGGGCTTGTGGAAAGTTTTTGAGAGTCAAAATTTGGAAAAAAAAAAAAAAAAAGCAAAAACCTTAAAACCAGGCAGTTTCCCAATAGGAATTCCAGAGAGTATTCTTCAAAAAGCTCCCTCTGATGCAAGGGAGACTCAGATCTAAGATCTCACATATTTTAAAACTTTTTTCTCTAGCACAGCTGTCCTGGTGAGCCTGCATTATGAGTCCCACCCTGGACCCAAGACACACCATGATTATGAGGATTTTTTAATCATTATCATTAATTTGTTAACACTGTTATGACACATTCTGGCTCCCAGCCAGCACTTTTCTAATGAAGGATGTTTTGGCAGGAAGTTTTTGACTGGCTTATGCACCTTGGGAATCCCAGGCACTAAGAAAGCCATTAAAATGTATGTGAACAATCATGGGGACGCTTGGTACTTGTCACAACTTTTGCAGGATGGCTCAGTGCACCTCACATCCCCAGGTACCCCATGAGCACCAGGCTGTGCTGGCAGACCTCCAAGAGTGCTCCCTGGCAAGCCAGAGCTGCCTGTGCCCCCAGGAGGATGGAGCTGGATGGGTGTGGGGGATGAGTCACTTCAGTGCCCACCTGACGGCAGAAGATGCTGGTTTGGAGCAGAGGAGGGGATTCCTGCACTACTAACCCGCATCAGGAATAACAAGAATTGTTTGCCAAGGAAATTCAGTGAGTGTTTAACCGTGAGACCTGCCCATGCCTTGCAGGGTCCCAGCTCTGCATGGGGCTCCTCTGCAGGGCACCCAACCCCACTGAGACTAATTTATTTTCATTGCTTTTCCCAGATTTTGTGGAGCTGCAAGCTCTCTGCCAGCCTTGTTCTTCATCCCTGCCCCCCATCTCCAAAGCTCTGCTCTCCAAAGCCTCCACCCTTGCCTACATGAAGCAGCTGGCACAGTCAAAAATTCCCTTCTTGGTGGTGCCCAGGACTTGGGGTAGGCAATGTAGAAACAAACCAGCAAACAGGCACAGCAGACACCATTCATCACTGGAGGGTTTGCTTCACTCTCAAGAGCTAAGGCAGGAGAATTTATCTCCTGCATTTTGAAGTGGGGGGTTCAGTCAGTGCTAAGCAAGTTTCAGTGAGAGCCTCTCAGGAGAAATCAGTCTCTGCCCCTTTCTGGGAGCCAGATGGGTCACAAACCGATTTTCTCTCAGCCCTCGCCCCTCCCACATCTCTTGAGTCATCTCCCCACCACCCCCTTCTCATCCCTACCCTGCCAGCATCACAAACAGTCTCCTCCTGACTCACTGCCTGTCCCTCCCCAGCTCCTGCAGTGACCCAGCTCCCCGTGCTTTCCCTCCTCTCTGTACTGTCCTTTCCAAGGCTGCTGGCAGCCCCTCGTGGTCCCCCCAGGGCTCCACACCTGCTCCCTTTGCCCTCTCCTGCCATTTGTCCAGGATATTTCTCACACCCAGGCAATCCTCACTTGGTGACAAGCCCCTGGGCTGTCCCAGGGTTCCAGCAAGCAGGGCAGGCAGCCCTGTCCGTGTCCCCAGCTGAGACAGGACAAACCCTGGACAAACAGGAAGGACACGGTGCCTGTCTTCTGGGCAGCCCCTCAGCCCTCCCAGCACACCCTCAATAGGCTTTTCTGGGGCTTGCCCTGAGGACAGGACACATTCCCACCTGTGGCATGGCTATCCAAGGTGTCCCTGCAGCCCTCTGCTCACCCTGTGCCCCTGGAGCAGGTACACATCCAACTCTCTGGGGATGCTGTGCCTTGTCTTTGCAACTCAAAGCAGGACAATGTCCTGGGCTGGAGCTGGGACTGGGGGAAGCTTTAAGGAAACCCCAAACACTACAGGAGTTAGCCTCTGAAATTGGCTGCACTCTGTACACTTCTCTCAGCAGCCAAACCCACCCTGACAGAGCTGTTGCAGATTCAGGTGCTTTTAAAGACCATTTCAATCTCATGTTTATCTGGCTTACTGCAGACTCAGCCTGGCCACTGTGGTGAGAGAAGAGGGGAGTTCTTCAGCACTTGGTGGCCAGCAGGACAAAAAATAATCTGCCATTCTGTACTTGGGGAGGCAGAGCTCAAAAGGAGGCACCACCACCCTGCAGCTCTGTGGGGAAATTTGCCAACACTTCAGTTTTTTAAAGCTCGTTTCAACCCTTTTCCTTGATCGCTTTAATCCAGTAATTGTTTCATTCCTAAATGCCACTCACACCTCTGAATGCTCTCCAAGTCATTCCCGAGGTCCCCAAGCCAAGCCTGGCCTTGCAGTGCTCCTTGTTGGTGTCCTGGACCAAAAGCAAAGTCCTGGGGAAGTCTGGCAGCATCTCTGATTCTCAGTGATCCCTCAGCAGCACAAAGCCACAGCTCCCAGGGACAGCAGGACCCTGTATTAAAACATAGGGCATGGGAGAGTGACCCCCTTGAGGCTCTGGCACAGCTCAGGTGGGACTGGCAGCTGCTGCCATGTGCCCAGGGAACACCCCCGGACTGCAGTGACTCAGCCAGCCCTCCTGTGCTGTGCTCACGGGCAGGGCCCACGCTGCACACGGGGGACGCTCTGTGCCCGTCCCCCCGCGCCTTCCCTGCGGCTCCTTCTCAGATCCTGCAGCGCTTGGGTGCCCCATGGCAGCGGCAGCTCCCCTCAGCAGGGCCATCCCATCCCGGGGCAGGCAGGGCACGGGGAGCTGAGCTCTCCTGGCACGAGGAGCTGTGACAAGTGGGCACTTGTGTCACCCTGTCACCGTGCCAGGAGTTTGGGGCTCCAGGAGGCTCTGCCACGGGTGAGTTTCACCTGATGGTGCCACCTCACTGCCTTTCAGAATTCCTGCTATCTCCTTCACCCACCAGCAGAGCTCTTGGCCTTGTCAGTCCTTCAATTATACAATGTTTGAAAAGAGAAAAAAAGGCCACAGAACCCCACTAGTCACAAATGCAGGGTCCTGTTGGTGCAGCGTGTGCTGGCCCAGGGCAGCCCCACTGTAGCAGGGACCACAGCAGGGTGCACAAGCTCTGCACACCTGGGCGCCCTGCTGTGGTGCCAGCTGCAGGAGCATCACTGGGTACCACAGGGACACTCGACCAGCCCACAGGAAGTGGGCAAGTCTGCCAAGTGTGCAGGCTGTGGAGGGGGAGCTCCTGACCTTCCTGGGAAGCTCCCTGGGAAGGGAACCATGGGAGCAAATGGCTCAAGGGCCAGGGGTGTTCTCAGGGTCCAGGGGGGCTCTCTGCAGCAGGTGTTCTCAGGGTCCAGGGGGGCTCTCTGCAGCAAACAGTTAATCCTGAATAACTTCCCACAGTTGTGGAGAGGGATCCCATCCCTTATTTAGCACTCCCTGCCTGAAGCAGACATCTGGCAGCTGCAACTGGCCACTTCCAAAAGAAAATCCTGGCAATTTGGGGGAAAGAGGGGAAGCTTGAAAAGCTAATTTTTGCTCCTGTTTCTTATCCTGAGGATCAGTGCTTAGGTTATCCCAGCTTCCTACACCCATTTTGTCAATTTTTGGGCTACAGGTCCTAAATTCTCCACCTTGACTGTCCAACTTCATGAGAAAGAGCCTGGCTGGAAATATCAGATCAGAGTCCAAGCAGCAAAAGTGCATCCCTGTTCCAGGTCATTAGGGAGCAGTGCTGCTCTGGGCTGATGTCCAGCATCTCACACACACTGATGTTCTCCATGTGGTTCCCAGATTTGTATCTTTGTAAACAGGGTGTCACAAGTCATCATTATCAGGTTGTGTTAAAGCATGCCAAGATATCAGGAGGGTTGGGACTGATCCTCCTCTTCTAACGTGCTTCAAGTGAAAGGATGAGAGGAAATGGCTTTAAGTTGAACCAAGGGAGATTCAGATTTGATATAGGGAGTTGGAATAAGTTACTCAGGGAGGTGGTAGAGTCACCATCTTTGGAAGTGTTCAAGAGGTGTCTGAGTGTGGCTCCTGGGAACATGGTTTGGGAATGACTATAGTAGTTCTGGGATGATGCTTGGACTTGGTGATCTTGAAGTTCTCTTCCAACCCTAGTTATCCTGTGATTCTGTGACATCCTAAAAGCTGAGTGGGGAGCTCACACCACCAGCACTGGACATTGTTTTGCTGGATGCTTTAAGAGTTGTCCTGTGGGGCTGCAGTGCCACCCCTGAAGTCCTGCCACCCCAGAGGGCAGGTCCAGCCTGGTCAGGGTCCATCCTGGTCAGGGTCCAGCCTGGTCAGGGTCCAGCTCTGACCTGTCATTGCAGCCTCCATGTGACACCAACAGCCTGCATGTGACACTTGGCCCAGAACATGCCTGGTCCATCAGGAGGATGCTCTGCCCTGTGACACTTTGGTGACCATGGTGTGCTGGTTCTGAAGTCCCTCCTGTGCTGTTTCCATTCTCTATTAGCAGCATTTAACTAATTCCAGCATTATCAAACCAGTCTGTCAGCAAGAAAGGCCAACACATCTCCTCTCCTGAGCAAAGAGCCTGGCCAAACATTTGTTAGCATTGTTTTATTCTTCCTTCAAATTTATCAAGGTTTGGAGAACTCCATATTTCTTTTCCCTGTGCCTGTAGCTGGCCCTGGCAATGGGCCAGTCCTGCAAGATCCCTCAGCAACCTTCCTGTGCCCAAAGGGGTGCAGGACCTGAAGACAATAGCAACATTCCAGCTCCTAAAGAGGGCTCACAAGAAGGCTGCAGAGGGACTTTCATGAAGCCATGTAGTGACTGGATAAGGGGAGAATCACTTGAAGCTGAAGGAGGGTAGATTTGGATTAGATATTGTGAAGGAATTGTTCCCTGGGAGGGTGGGCAGGCCCTGGCACAGGGTGCCCAGAGCAGCTGTGGCTGCCCCTGGATCCCTGGCAGTGCCCAAGGCCAGGCTGGACACTGGGGCTTGGAGTAATCTGGGACAGTGGAAAGTGTCCCTGTCCATGGCAGAGGGTGGGACTGGATGGGCTTTAGGGTCCCTTCCAACACAAACCATCCTGGGATTCTGTCATTCCATGATCCCAGCCCTGCCTCTGCTGTGCAATGCAGCACATCCTGCATGAACTGCACAAAACCAAGAGACCATTCCTCCCCCAAGCCCCAGAGATGAACTGTTCTCACATGATGCACATACGTGTTGCCAAAGCCTGAGGCTGAGCTCTCTGCTCAGGCTCCTGGACCAGCTGGTACTTCCAGAAGCAGCTGGATTTGCTCCAGGCCACTTCCCTTGGCTTCCAGGGCACCTCGACACCTGCTCAGGTGAAGATGACTTGATGGCCAAAACTACACTTGAACAACTAACCCCATCCAATGCTTTGGGTATGAATCAAGGGCTCAGATACCTTCCTGAAAGACACCCAGACTCACTGGAGATCTGAGCACCAAGACCTTGTTGCCCCCTTGAAAGTTCTGTTACGCCCCTGGGAGAGCTGCTGCTCCCAGACTGGTGTTTAGCACCCTGCCAGCTGCCCTGGAAAGACCTGGCTCTCCCACAGCCTGGCACACACATGCACATTTTACAATCAAGAATTTGCCAAAGTTTCAGCTCTCTGAGCAACTCCTGGACCCTGCTGGGGAGAGAGAAACCTTGCAGCCCATGTATGAAATCTTTCACTTACTGCTTGGGGAGAAACACAAACCTCATCCTTTGTTTCCTTTAACCTAATTAAACGAGTTTCAAAGGTGCTGCTGCCTTCTCAGCAGGCTCCATCTTTTTATCTGCAGCTGTGAAGGCTTCCCCTGATGAGCTCATGAGCTCTACACTCACCCCAATCTCTTTCCCTCGCTGTAGGATCAGTTTTTAAACTGAGAACATTCCTGAGCTGTTGCATGGATGGAGCACAGAGACTTGGAGCATTTCCTGTGCTGTGCCTTTTTGCTGGAGCATTCCTTATCTGCTGCCCAGAGCACACTGTGTGGCTGCAGCTGCAGTGCCACAGATCCAGAAATTTCCTGAGCCTGCTCAGGGGTCAACCCACCCCAGCCATCACTCCTGCTCAGCTTTGCACTGCCCACCCTGCAGTGACAAATCCCTTAATGTATCACTTAAACTCCCTACAAAATTATAGTGATTTTCTAATTCAACTCTTTCATTTTGTTTTGAGAAATCTTTGACACTGAAAATGGGTCTTTCACAGGTGGGGAAAGAGACTCTTTGCATTTTGGCAAATGGTTTGTTGAAGCACAGAATCACAGAACCATTAACTCAAAATCACCTTATCCAATCATCACCTGAGCATCACCATAATCACCCCTAGCCTACATCCAGACACTTCTTGAGCACTTCCAGAGATGGTTACTCTGTTCCTGGGCAACTTATTCCAATAGCTGACCACTCGTTCAGGGAAAAATGTTTTCTTAAATCTAATCTGAACCTCCTCTGGTGCAATTTTAGGCCATCTTATCTCATCCTTTCACTTGAGACACAGCAGAAGAGCCCCACCTCACTACAAGCACCTTTCAGGGAGTTGTGGAGAGCACTGAGCTCCTCCCTGGGCCTCCCCATCTCCTGAGAAAGTTGTGACACTGCACAGTGAGTATCAGGGGTTGTTTTTTGTGGCACTCATAAAATGAAGTCCCACTCTGGTTTGGGTTGGAAGGGAGCTGACAACTCCTCTTGTTCTACCCCCCAGCCATGGGCAGGGACACTTTCCACTATCCCAGGCTGCTCCAGCCCCAATGTCCAGCCTGGCCTTGGGCACTGCCAGGGATCCAGGGGCAGCCACAGCTGCTCTGGGCACCCTGTGCCAGGGATCCCTACCCTCCCAGGGAACAATTCCTTCCCAATATCCCATCCATCCCTGCCCTCTGGCAGTGGAAGCCATTCCCTGTGTCCTGTCCCTCCAATAAAGTCCCCATCCTCCTTGTAGGCTCTCTTCAGATACTGGAAGGCTTCAGTTAGGTCCTCCAAACCTTCTCTTTTCCACAAGGCTTCAATTAAAAGCCTCCTGCCTGGGATACTGGAGGTATCCCTGGTGGGCAGGGCAGGCACAGCAGGAGGGGAGCTGTGGGCAGCACAGAGCAGGTTCTGCAGTGCAACCAGAGCCTCTGCTGTAGGAGCTGCATTGTCCTGTGTGAGCTGCTGTGCTGCCCCTGCAGGGCCTGTTGCATGTGGCTCAGTCCCTGCTGATCCTGCTCTGGCCTGGCTTGGCACTGGAAGCTGTCATTAATTAGCTTGGGGTTGTATCCAGAAAAGCCAGGGAAGGTGATAACAGTGTGAGCACAGAGTGATGCAGCCCTGTTACCCACTTGGAAAAGCAGAAGGTTGGTCCACATTGTCTGCAGAGAATTAGCTCAATAAAAGCTTTGCAAGTGGGAGCACACTGCTTCTCCAGGGGCAAGCTGCAGGTCTGCTCTAGACCATGTACCCTACCAGTCCCTTGGAAATGGTTCTGTAATACCCAGAACCTGGCAGCTCAGGCAGCTGTTTCAACAGATTGTGTTGTCTTTGCATTGACAGGTAAAATATGTCAGAGCAGTTACCTGGAAGTTTGGAAAGGTGAGCAGGAAACCTTTCCTCAACAACCAGAGAAGCAGGTTCAGGTTTCTTCAATGACAGGGGCAGGGACAGAGGGCTGCTCACCTGTCTCTGGGGATCCCAGCCCCTGGGGAAGAGCAGGCTCTGTGCACAGCACAGGGTGGGAAAGCAGCTGCTGCATCCTGTGGGATGTGTCAGCTCCCCAAGCACATCATCAGCCCCACACAGCACCCAGGGCACACAGCAGCCTCTCAGTGCAGAGCTCTCAGATATCTTTCTGGTTTCTTCCCAAACCCCTGAGCCTTGGCAATACAAATTTATACAGATGCCAAGTGCTGGTAGTGACATGGAAATAGAAAAGGGAAATGCTCCATGCCATGGTGATAGAGCTGCTTGGGTTAAATTTAGTGGTTTAAGAAACTGCTTTAGCCCTCCCTCAGCTGGATTGCCAGTGCAATCAGCCCCTTGTTATCCCAACTCCTCAGGCACCTCCAGCACCCAGCTGGCTAGGGCTGGGTATTCCAGAGTGTGGAAAGAGCACAGTGAACCCTGCTAGGAAAAACAGGAGTCAGGGAAGAACTGGGGGGGTTTCTTCACAACATGAGCGTGGGATTTCGTTTCCTCCATAATGGCAGCTTTGGGAATCACAGGTGCCACAAGGACAGCCAGAACTGTGTCACTGCACACCATCCATGGGCTCCAGCAGCATCTTCCTGGCTTTTCCTTGTGGTCTTGAGCTCGTTTCTGATCTATGTGCTCTTTGAAGACCCAACAGCCAGATTCCTCTGCTCCACATCTGCTTAGTCTCTGCTTGGGCAGAGCAAGGGCCTGGGACACTCAAGTGCTTTTTGGGGACAGATGTTGCTGCTGTCCTGTAGGTCTCTGGTGTCATGTGAGACTTCTGATCTAGGGCTGGGCCCCATGTTCCCAGAGGTAGGAGCTGAAGAGGAGAAATGTGAAGCCATTTCTCACATCCCATTATTTCCATATCTCCATCAGGATAAAAATTGTCCATGGTGCCCGACCCCTGCTCCAGCTGAGGAGACTCTCCAGGCCAGGAAATTGCTCCTGTGTGTGAGGAAGAGAGAGGGATGGCTTTGGATTGAGAGGTCACAGGAATTGGCACAAGGACAAAGCCACTCCCAAGGGTGCTGAGGGAGTGAGTATCTGCAGGTGGAGAGGGAATGAGAGAAGGATGGTGAGAGAACAGAGCAAGGAATGCTGTGAGGTTTTTAATGGTCTTAATTGCACAGTGATTCATGTCCTCTTTCAGGCTCTGTGCAGTGCATGGGCTGAGCTATCTCCGGGGCCTGTGTAACCAAGCAAGATCCCTCATTCACCAGAAGGATCTGAAACCTTATGGAACAAAGTGAAGGATTGCTTGAGAAAAAAGTTCACTCTCATGTGGGCTCCTTCCTACCCTTGAATTTCTGCCAGAATTCAGAGCTGAGCTTAATTATGCCTTTCTCTTGCCAGGTCCCAGTGGGAGATCCTGGGGTCAGGTTTGCATGAGCACTGAGCACTGGAAATGAAGCCAACAGGAGCTGTGCTTTGAACAGGAGCAATGTAAGGAAATTCAAAGAAATGCAAAGTCCATGGAAAATCCAACTGCAGGGATGGCATGGGATGGGATGAGAGCATCCAAACCCAGGCTCTCACACACTGGTGATGCTCTCTCTGCCTCAGCTCTCCAGGGAGAAAGTACAAGGTTGTTACACAGGTGTTTCATGGAAATAAATTTGTTCACACTTGAGAAGCATCCAGAGCCCCAATGAAAGAGCAGAGGAACCCCCAGAGGAAATGAATAATTCTGTAGTCAACAGAGGCCTTGGATGATGTGCAGAAAATAAAGCCTGCAGCACACATTGGATGGGGAGGATTAAGGGAAATATTGAATGACTACCCAGGCATGGAATGAGTTAGGGATTCAGTGGAAAAACCAGTATATGATCATTGTAATTAAATACTGAATTGTAATAATCCAGCTCAAGAGGCTGGAGCTGAGCACAGCTTTAATTTTGGTGCTTTCAGCATTTGAAGCACTTGACTTTGAGTGTCGTGGTACTTTCAGAGTAGAGTTCTAAATGTGATCTCACAAGTAAAGAGAAGAAACCTGAATTCTCTGGCCACAGAGAGCTGACTGACTGCTGTCTTACAGAAGTAAACACAGAAGAACTCATCCTTATTTAAGAAAGCAAAGCAGAGAAGGGGATATGCATCAGCAGTGATTTCCAGCTTTGGAAAGCCGAGAGTTGTGATGGCTCCTAAATCAGCTCAACAGAAATTATTTCACTTCCAGAGGTATTGAATGTTTAAGGATTTTGTGGCCATAGAATATCCACATCTATAAATGAGATTCTTGTATTGCAAATATGGAACTTGCCGTGACTTCAGCAGGTAGTTGTGGGTTTTGCATGTGGGAAGAGTTGTGTTCTCTGGGTGTGCTGTTCGTGCAAAGCATGAAATTGCAGTGGGATACACCTTACTGCACACAAAAGCAAGGGTACACAGAGGAGGAGAATCTGCAGAGCTGGCAAAGCACTCCCAGCAAAAAGGGGGGAATGGGTCTGAAAAGTGGCAAGACAATCCTGGAATTTGTGCTGAATTTGATAAAAAGTGGACTAATGTAACTGTGTTTCTCATTTTGGAAATGCTAGTTTGTTTGGATATGTCCTACTCTGTAACATTTTTTTTTACTTTGTATGATACCAAAAAAACCCATATTCATTAACTGCCCCATAGTACACAAGTAATTGGGATGCAAGAGTTGGAGCAGGACTGAGGTACCCCTGAGATGAAAGACAGGAGCAGTCAGGGATGCTGCTATGGAAATTGAGCCCGGCTTGGGCAGGAGGGGCTGGGTAGACAGAGTTGGGCTGTGCCCTCCAGCTTCACTGTCCACAGGCTGCTGATGGCTGTGGCATGAGCTCCAGTAAAAAGAATCACTCAGAAGAGGAGTAAACCTTCATGAAGGTGCAGAGAGAACCTGCTCCCCTCTGCAGCACGAGCTGCAGGAGATGGGTCAGGACCTGTGATCCTCTACCACACTCCACTCCTGTCACCACCAGCCACAAAAGTGTTCCCTGCCCAGAATGTGACAGGATCAGCCAGCACAGCTCCCTAGGATCAGGGCAGCAAGCACAGCTCCCCAGGATCAGGGCAGCACAGCTCCCCAGGATCAGGGCAGCACAGCTCCCCAGGATCAGCCAGCACAGCTCCCCAGGAACAGGCAGCACAGCTCCCCAGGATCAGGGCAGCACAGCTCCCCAGGATCAGCCAGCACAGCCCCCCAGGATCAGGGCAGCACAGCTCCCCAGGATCAGGCAGCACAGCTCCCCAGGATCAGAGAGCACAGCTCCCCAGGATCAGGGCAGCACAGCTCCCCAGGATCAGGGCAGCACAGCTCCCCAGGATCAGCCAGCACAGCCCCCCAGGATCAGATAGCACAGCTCCCCAGGATCAGGCAGCACAGCTCCCCAGGATCAGGGCAGCACAGCTCCCCAGGATCAGCCAGCACAGCTCCCCAGGATCAGAGAGCACAGCTCCCCAGGATCAGGACAGCACAGCTCCCCAGGATCAGGACAGCACAGCTCCCCAGGATCAGGAGGGCACAGCTCCCCAGGATCAGCCAGCACAGCTCCCCAGGATCAGGACAGCACAGCTCACCAGGATCAGGCAGCACAGCTCCCCAGGATCACGGCAGCACAGCTCACCAGGATCAGACAGCACAGCCCCCCAGGATCAGCCAGCACAGCTCACCAGGAACAGACAGCACAGCCCCCCAGGATCAGATAGCACAGCCCCCCAGGATCAGATAGCACAGCTCCCCAGGATCAGGGCAGCACAGTTCCCCTGGATCAGGACAGCACAGCTCCCCAGGATCAGACAGCACAGCCCCCCAGGATCAGATAGCACAGCTCCCCAGGATCAGGGCAGCACAGCTCCCCTGGATCAGGACAGCACAGCTCCCCAGGATCAGACAGCACAGCCCCCCAGGATCAGATAGCACAGCTCCCCAGGATCAGGGCAGCACAGCTCCCCCACCTCCACCACCCTTCTAAAAGGAGTGCATCTGTACAGACTCTGACAGGTTTTGTTCACTAAACTCTCATTACCATTCTCAGAGGAGCCTGACCTTTATTCCTCAAATCAAATGTCAAAGATGTTTAGCAAGAGACTCAGTGAACTGCAGAGAGCTCCTGCTCTGCAGGAGGTGGCAGGAGAAACACTGGAGGACACGGGCCCATCGCTGTGGGGTGCTCAGGCTGCTTCCCTGGCCCCTGTTCAAAGCCACAGCAGCTGGATGGTGCCTGTGAGAAGAGCCCTGGGGAGACAGAGCCAGGCCACAGCAGTGCAGGGTGGAAACACAAGAGACTGGACAAAAATTGAAACAGGAGAAGTTGAGAATGGATATGAGGAGATTTTCTCCCCATTATGAGAGACCTGCACAGAAATATGCTGCAGCATCTCTGTTCCTGGAGTTTTTAACCACCCACCTGGAGGAACCCTCAGCAGTCTGATTTCATTGCTGGTGTCTGAAGGCAGCTGCACCACAGCCCTCCTGTGGTCACCTCCAAACCAGGTCATTCTGTGAATTCAGGATTATAATTAGGGATCACAGTTTTCTGGGGTGTCAGGCAGGCCATCCCAGCCTGCTTTGCTGGGTGGTGGGATCAACATGGAGATGCCAGAGACACAGCAAGGCCAACTTCTACTTCCACAGGCTGGAAACAGATGGCTGACACAAGCTGCTGCTTCTGTGGGCATCCAGGAGGGCAGAGAAGGAAAACACATGGGGATGAGACTGAGACAGCACCTGGAGCAGGCATGACAGCATCTCCATGGCTAAACAGCCCCATGAATGCACCTGGACAAAGTGCAGACCTTCAGCAGCAGCTCTGCCAAAGGTACTGACACAGCCCAGCTGCTGTTCTGCTCAGCAGCTGCTGTGCCCAAAGGAAAATGGGCTACAAGGCCCTTGAGGATGTGCAAGGATAGCTCAGGATCCAGTGCAGCTCAGGATTGCTAAGGTATCATTATGCTGGAAATGGTCCTGGGCAGAACCAGCACAACTCGGGATCCAGCGAAAGCCTGAGGCATCCCCAGCTGAGCAAATCACAGCTGGAGAGACAACAAATACAGTGCCTGAGACATCCCCCATGTGTGATCTATCCAGGCTGTTTTCCAGGATAAGCACAGCAGGATTTGGCTGCACTTGGGCTGTCAGTGTGGGCAGAGCAGAGCAGCTGTGGCTGCCCGTGGATCCCTGGCAGTGCCCAAGGACAGACAGGTTGGACAGGGCTTGGAACATCCTGGGAGAGTGGAAGGTGTTCCTGCCCATGGCAGAGGGTGGCACTGGGTGAGCTTTGAGGCTCCCCCCTACCCAAACCATTCTGGCATTCTATATTTCTTTTTTGCAGCTTCAAAAGTGTAGCCAATCACACGAGGAGAGATGAGATCCCAGGGGGGTGGCAGTTTGAGGGGAAGCTGCTGGGTGGGATGCATGTCCTCTGAGCACATGGAATTGTGAGAAGGCTCTGGCTCGCTGAGTGTGAGGGTGTGGTCACACCAATAAAAACATCCATTGCAGGTTCATGTGGAAATGGCCTTTTTCTCTAGTAAGATGTGCTGATCCCAGACATGAATTCCAACAGTTCTCATTCCCCTTGCCCAGATAGGAGTGTTGGGGAAACAGGAAACAAGCACTGGGATGAACTGGACTGAGAAGACATCCCCCACTGCCTCGATGGTGCTTTATTACCCAGCAGGGAGCTCTGATGTGACATGGGGGCTGATCCCAGAGCACAGCAAAGTTCAGCCTTTGATGGATGGAGTCCAGGCTTTCCCAAGTGCCTCTGCTTTCTGCTCCTGTCACATGGCAGGTCCTTCTTATTGATTTTTGGGTGTTTTTTTTTTCCAAAAGCATGCTTGGAAGTTTGTTTACTGTGCAATGAGAAGACTCTTGCTCTTGTCATGGTCAACAATCCACCAGGGAGGATTTGCAAAACGTGCATCCTTTGCCTAGAGCTTCATCAGTGCTTCCTTGGCAATTCTGAGCAGGTCTGATCTCCTCCAGTTCTAACAGGAGGCACTGAGGTAAAGAGGTAAGGAGACAACTCAGCCCCAGAGCAGCTCAGCAGCAAATCTCCATCATACCTGAACATGTGAAAAAGTAATAAGGCAAAATATGGTTCACCACTGGCATCTTCCTGAGAGTGTGGCACAAATCTGATTAGAGTATTTTCAGTTAAATACATTCAAAACAAAGCTCAGGGTAGGGATTTCTCCTTTCAAGCTAAACAGGGCTGTTGTTGTGTTCTGTACATGTCTCTGCATGCTGAGGAAAATGTGTGTTTTCTACCAAAACCTGAGAACTCAATATCTCCACATGGAGGTTTCCACGCTGCATCTTCAGACATGGAGCTGCTTCCTTCCTCTCCCATGTAGAAAACTCCCCTATGATTTCAGTCTGGATGTGTATCCCATCCCAGCAACCACTGCCAAGGAGGGACACTGCTGTCAAAAGGAGACCAGGAAGGAGCACAAGGAACAGCTGTCCAGCCACACTGCTCTAACATTTCATAGTGTAAATTCTGAAAATCTGGGCCCAGTGAGTGCTGAGAGTCCTAGGAAGTGTCCCTCAGCTTTTGTCTCCAGAGAGGACACAAGGTCCCCACGGAGCAGAGTAAGGAGGGCTGGGATCACAGCCCTTTGTGTCCCTGGCAGTGTCTGCACTGCCAGGATGATGGGACAGGCACTCCAGGACAAAGAGACAAAGGGAAGCAGAGGCTGAGCTAACAGTAGGCATCAGGAATAATTGCAGCATTGACTGCTGCTGGCTCCCAAAAGGGGACTGGGAGAAGGAAGCAGAAATCAACTCACCTCTCTGGCTGATTTCCCAGTAGAACCCCCAGATGCACTCTCAGTTTTAGGGCATTAGAGGAAGTGGAACCCAAACAATATCTGTCTTGATATAGAAATGAACAAATACTCTTCTAATTCACATGTGCTGTAAAAGCCAATCTTTTCCTGTCCCTTGGCCAGCCAAGTCTCATCATCCCTTGCCAGGTGTGGCTCTTGGTGTCCTCTCAGCACCTTCAGAGAAGGTCTGTAGGCAGAGAAGCGTGATCATTCCCTCTAGCAAGACCTGTTGGAGCCAATGCTTTGTAGCACTGAGCTGAGACTCCTGGGAGTTGGAAACCTTCCCATTTGGATCTGACAGCGGTGGTGGGATCAGTAGATCCAGGCTGCACCCAGTTGCTTTCCCAGCAGGAAGGAGATGCCAGATGTGACAAGAGCAGTGTCCCTGAATGCTTGGGAGGTCCTGCAGACCTCTGGGATGAGTCTTCAGCCCAGCTCAGACCCACAGGGGCACAGCCAGGAAGCTGAGACTGATGGAAGGACCTTCATTCAGTCCCTGTTCCCCTCTCACCTCTTCTTTCCAGGGAACACTCACAGAGGGGGGAACTGGCCACTTCCCAAGGCAGGGTAAACCCTCGCTTATAAAAGATTGCACTTCATCCTAGCCTGGCTTCACAGCCTTGGACACTAAATCAGCCCTTTGGCCGTGCAGCTGAAGAGCCCTGCACTGTCAGAAACCTCCTCCCCTGCAGATGGCTGTGAACTCCCAACCGCTGCGTGGTGCCCTCTTTGATAAAGAAAACGGAGAAAGAAGCCCACTCAGTGCTCAGCAGGTTTTGGATTGCATTGCATTTTAATAAGGAAGTCTTGGGGTGACTTTATGAAAATTCTTTATTCCCTTATTGCCTGTTTTATGCCCAGAAATGTCTGTGGTGGCATTAGGATGATGCAGGGGGCCAGGCTGGTGCCTGGGAGCCCCGGGCTCTCCTCAGTCCCTCTCCCTCTGCCACAGTCAGGGCTCCATGGATTGTTACTTCACTGCTTTTGCTGGATTCATTTTCATCAGTTTAGGCAAGCAGCTTCTGGTGGTTTTGGGAGCGTTTCCTTCCCCTGACCTGCAGGTTTTCCAGCAGGAACTCTTTCTGGCACTTCTTTTGTTGTTTTTTCTCTCTGGCCTGGGAGGCTCCATGGTGGCTCCAGCTGATCTGAACCTCAGGAAGACTGAGCCAGTGAAAGAAGGGACATTAAACTCCACCAACTTCACTGGCTGCAAGGAGAACATCCACACCAGAAATCCAACAGGTTCCCAGCTGCTGTGAGCTCTGCTCTTCTCCCCTCACAGAGACAAAGAACAGCAGTCACTATCTTTGCCTCTTGACCATGGAATGGGATGAGGGTGGGGTGTAAGGTTCAATTTTCTTTTTTTCCTGTGCTTTGTGGGTATCTTTCTTTGTTAATAAACAGTTTTACTTTTCTTTTTTTTTTTTTTTTTTTTTTTCACTTTTATCCCCTGGTATCCATTTCTCTCATTGGCCGAAGGAAAGGGAGTTATTCAAGCCCCTTCTCTTAGACAAAAACTCTCCTTTTTGAGTGTTTTTCTCCTAGAATTTGTCTCCAAACTAAGATAGATGCTTTGCTGCTGGGCGTGACCCCTCAGACCAAATGTGAAGTGCACATCACCTACATGCACTATGGCACTTAAGGCCATTAAAACATCCACCAGTTTTGGCCTCAAAATCTCATCCCAGCTCCACTGAGGAGCTTCTCCTTGAAGTTTTATGGATGGATACATGCCGTGTTGGTTCCCTGGAATCTTTGCACCACAAAGCCCTCCTGCTCACAGCCTTGGGGACAATTGTTCAAGCAAATGACCCACTGTGGGCAGCATCCCACTTGGGCCACAGCACCTTGAACAGCACCTTGAACAGCAGCAGAGACCCACATGCTGCACTGAGGGGAAGTCTGCTGGGCTCAGAGACCCTCCAGGGCTCCTCCTGACTCTGCACTGTCTCATGTTCCAGCTCCACCTTGGAGCAGAGGAGCTGTGGAAGCTGTTCCCATCCCTCCCACAGCATGCAAACACCATCCAAGGGGCACTGGAGCTCTGATGCTGCTCTTGGGTTGTGTTTTTTTGAAAACAGGCCAACGTTCATCTTCTTCCTCTTCTGCTCCTCCTTGCTGCCTGGAGGTGACAGGCATCATGCAGCCAAGAAGAGCTACTCCAATCCAACCTCCTGACCTGAAAGCAGGGCTAACTATCAGCAATGAGACAGTCAATCAATGGGCCTGATTAATTAACTCCTAATAAGTTAATCTGAGTGCTCAGGCAGAGAGGAGGCCTCCTGGTGAAAGCAGTGCTCTCAGGCCTTGCAGGCAGGGGGAGAAAATCAATTCCCTGGCTGCCCCATTTATCTCAGCAGAGCACAGAGCTGGATGGAGCAGCAGTGCTGGATGGATGGAATGTCAGGGCAGAGTTGTGTGGTTCTGCTGGAGCACCCTGGGAGGAGGATGAAGTGATAAATAAAAGGAAGATTGAAAAAAACACACAGGAAAGAAACTTTTCCAAACACTACAAGAGAGTCTTTCTCCACGAGACACTCCAGGAACCATCAGCTATCCCCTGAGCATAGTCAGAACCCTCATGCCCCCCTCTGCTCCTGTTGGATCTGTGGTTCCTCAGACTGAGCAGAGGGGGATTGCTGCAAACAGGCTGCTTTGGCTGCTGCCTGAGAGGACAGTTTGAGGATGCAGAAGCAGCTCCTTTCTGAGAAGTTCTGGCAGCCAGGGTCTGCTGAGCCCAGGGACATGCTCAGGATTCAGGGCTCCTGGGAACCCACGGCCTCCTGGCATTGTTCAGTTCTCCCCTTCCACAGCTGAAAGAGAAGATGATACATTTCTACTGCACTGCCCAAATGGGCTCACTGGGACCCTTCTACCCATTTTTGACTGTGCAATGGGGCACAGAAGGTGTTAGATCCTGAATACATCCCTGCTTCCTCACTAGTTTGGCCCTGCTCTGTAACAGAAAGCAGCAAGGCCTGAAGGAGCAGGATCTCCACTGCCCCACAGCAGACTGCAGGATGAAAGCACATTTTCCCCTGCTGTCATTGACCTTTCTTTCTTGATTTCAGTATTTTCTTATTCTTTCTGCCCTTTCTTCTCTAGCTCTGTGCTCAGTCTCCCTGTGCTCCCTTCTGCTCCTCCCCAGGAGCCTGCTGTGGATTCATGTGCCTCTTTGTCATGCTCAGATTCCAGTGTCCCACACCAGGGACACACCAGACCCCTGCTTGCTCTTCCATGCCTTTTAGCTTGATTCACAGTCCTGGCTTGACCAAAAGAGTTGCTCAATCATCTTTGTCCCTGACTTTGGTGCTGTGCTCTCCTCTTTCAGCATTACCAACCTTTGCTCAGCCCTGACCCCTCCCTGCCAGACCACAGCTCTGGGCTCAGTCAGTTTATGAGGCTCCATCAGCCTGCTCTGGCTGAGCTGTCCAAGTTTGTGCTCTGTAGCTACCACATGATTAACCAGATTCACAGAGCCCTCTTCTGTTCCTGGGAGACACTGACAAAATGCTCTTCCCTCTCCCACCACTTCCCTTCCTCCTTCTCCTGCACAGCCTTGTGCCAGGTCTGCTCTCTGCCAGCTCCATTCTGCTCTCTTGAGGCTCCCACGGTGTTTCCTTTGGAGGATCTTTTCTATTCCCTTATAAAGTTCCTCAGGGATCTTCTCCTGGTCCCTTCTCCCTCCACACCTCACCTGCAGCCACACACAGGGTGGCTTCACACACCCAACTCTGAACAGCTCCTTTTCATCTCAAGCAAATTTTATCTTGTGCCTTTAATGTCTCCTGAGGGATAACCAGGCATCACTCAAGCTGATTACCACCTCCAAACTCATCTGAAAACTCTTCACCAGGGCATCTGCCTGGCCAGGATGGAGTGCCCAGGAGGTGACAGTTTCTCCTCATATGGAGAACAAATCTGACAGCTCCTGTTGGGGTTCGTGGGGCTGGATCCCAAGGCTGGGCTGCACATGGACAGTTCGTGTGCCATGACTGGAAATTCAGAGCCTGGCACCTTTCATGCAGCCTCCCTGGGTGAGTCTTTGCCCAAATATGCTGGTTTGTGATTGCAATGCTAAGTGCTTTAGAGCACAGTGCAAGGTCTGCTGAGCACTGCAGCATCTGGGCTAAGAACATGTTTTTACAACCAGCAAGGTTTGATTTAGAAATTACAACAATAATCTTTTAGTAATTCACATTTCTATGAGCTGGTGAATGGCTGGTAAATGTGCCAGACCCCTTCAGGCATGTTTTTGTTGTTAGTATTCAAAGTATTTAACCATGTGCACTATGTCTTGGGTTGCCGGTTGAATTAACTTTTTTTTTTTTCACTTACATAACTTGCACTTCTTAATCAGGATTGTCACAGACAGCCACCAAGGCATGTACAGAGAGGCTTTGTGGAATAATCACTCAAATTAAACTGCTTTGTAAATACCAGAATGATTAAAAAAATAAATAAATGTTTGGATGCCCAAATTCTTGTGCAGACTATCAAACATCTGTGAACACTTTCAGGGTTTTGAGGGAGGAAGGGAGGAAGGGAGGAAGGGAGGGAGGGAGGAAGGGAGGGAGGGAGGGAGGGAGGAAGGAAGGGAGGAAGGGAGGAAGGAAGGAAGGAAGGAAGGAAGGAAGGAAGGAAGGAAGGAAGGAAGGAAGGAAGGAAGGAAGGAAGGAAGGAAGGAAGGAAGGAAGGAAGGAAGGAAGGAAGGAAGGAAGGAAGGAAGGAAGGAAGGAAGGAAGGAAGGAAGGAAGGAAGGAAGGAAGGAAGGAAGGAAGGAAGGAAGGAAGGAAGGAAGGAAGGAAGGAAGGAAGGAAGGAAGGAAGGAAGGAAGGAAGGAAGGAAGGAAGGAAGGAAGGAAGGAAGGAAGGAAGGAAGGAAGGAAGGAAGGAAGGAAGGAAGGAAGGAAGGAAGGAAGGAAGGAAGGAAGGAAGGAAGGAAGGAAGGAAGGAAGGAAGGAAGGAATCATTTTCTTTCTCTTTCCAGCTTTTAGA
Organism: Erithacus rubecula; assembly: GCF_903797595.1. NCBI lineage: Eukaryota > Metazoa > Chordata > Aves > Passeriformes > Muscicapidae > Erithacus > Erithacus rubecula. Next base: position 450,200 of record NC_136671.1, on the reverse strand, counting down.
GGGAAAGTTTGATTAGTTGTAATTTTATGCATATGTCTGCCTCCTCACTCCTGCTCATCTCCACAGGTTCATGCATGTTTGTGTTTGTTCAGAGAAATAACGTAGTGAGGGAAAACACAGTTCAAGAGATGAACTTTGTAGCTGGATTTGAGGAGGGCCGAGCCTGTAGCCACACTTCTCCACTGGGATAGGGATACACACAGCCTGTGGCCACACTCTGATCTCTCTCTTGCTGCAAAATCACAGCAGAGGTAGCAACTGTCATCTTCATCTCACTGAGTATTTTAATGTTTGCTTTTCTTTTTTTCCAGTGTCCCACAGAGGCAATTAAACAGAGCAGGGAATTAAGCAGGGCTCACAGCAGGTCTGCATTTCCATGAGGAGGTTCTTAATGAGGATTTCCTTGATGAGGCCTTTGGTGGAGACTCCTCTCTATGTCCTTGGCAAGGCACAGCATTGTCCCATCTTCCCGGTGACTGGGACCAGAGTCACTCCTGTCCCTGGGTCACTTTTCTCTGGGAAGCTCTGCAGGGCTCCAAGCTGTGGTTACACACAGAGCAGAGCTGTGCAGAGAGCCTAGATGGAAATGTGTGAGTTCCTGCCAGGGGCAGGATGTGGCTGCAGGTTGAGCACAGCTTGCTGCCTGCATGCCAGGGCAACGTGGGGTGAAGTATCTGCCATTTATTTCCAACATGTAGGAGTCAGAAATTGCCCATTCCTGTCTGGTTGTCTCCAGCAGTGCTGCCATTTCCTGGGCCAAGGCTGGGCAGGACCATCCCTCAGTCCCAGCTCTCAGTGGCCTCCCCTGTGCTCTCTGTGTGCCTCAAGCACAGCCCTTCATAGAACCACAGACTCATGGAATGGGTTGGGTAGAAAGGCACCTTAAAGCCCATCCCATCCCACCCCATGGGCAGGGACACCTCCCACTGTCCCAAGCTGCTCCAGCCCCAATGTCCAGCCTGGCCTTGGACACATCCAGGGGCAGCCACAGCTGCTCTGGGCACCCTGTGCCAGGGCCTGCCCACCCCTCTAGGGAACAAATTCTTCTTAATATCCAAATTATATCCTCAACTTACACCCACTACCCCTTGCAGGTCTCTGCAGGCCTTTGCAGTGAGCCCCTCTCCAGCCTCCTGCAGGCCCCCTTTAGGCACTGGGAGGGGCTCCAAGCTCTCCCCAGAGCCTCAAGAGGCTGATGCACAACAGACACAGCAGAGATGAGCTCCAAGGGTGCCCTGACAGCATCTCTCTCCTCCCCAGCCATGGGGGCTTTGTGCTCATCCAGCATTTCTCGTTGGCTCCTGATGAGCTCAGCACACCATTCCCAGTCACTCACTTGAACCTGTGCTAAATATTCCAATTCATTCTAATTGAGGCTAATGGAGCTGGAAGAGCAGGGCTGGCAGCAATATGTCACCACACATGTGCCATATGGCTCCCATCACCATCATCAGGGGCCTCTTTTCAGCCACTTATCACAGCCCTGAGCAGCCCCCCATGGAGGGTGCAGTGGGGGCAGGTCAGCAGACAGAGGAGCCATGGCAGAGGTGTCATTCCAGTGGGATTTGGTCTCTGGAAGGGAGCAATGCTGGTGCACAGCAAGAAGAGACCTTGTCAAGCTGTCCTGTCTTCCCTTTCTCAGCATGTGCAGGGCCATGGCCAGTCACCAGCATGGGAGGATGAGGGATGGTGTGTTGGTTCTGCGGGCTGCAGATTCTCAGGATATTTTTTTTTATTGACAGGGAAAACATTTAAACTTCTCCAGAATTTTTCATTCGTGTTAAAATTTTTTGGCCCAAATCTGAAAGTAGGACAGCATAATTTTTCTGATGTTTGTGGTGTGTGCTGGAGAGCAGCCTCCATCCCACTGGGGTGTGGGAACACAGAAGGTACAAAATTCACTGTGATGGCAGGAAAATGAGGGTGTCAATGGGCAGTTGTGGGTCTGGTGATTTTGTATTTTGATCCAAGTGTTTCTATTAGAAATTTAGGTATTCCTCACAGCAAAAAGTGCTATAGGTCAAAATCTGGGCCAGCTCCACGACCATTGTGCCCATTGGGAGCATGTTCCTTGTTCAAGGCAGGGCTCCAGATCACAGGAAGAACCCCTGCAAAGGAAGGCAGAGCTTTCTCCAGAAGTGATGTGTGAATGTGAAATGTCAGCCCAGGCTCCCCTCCTGTGCTGCAGGTTTGGGGACAGTGCTCCAGAGGGAGCCCCATGGAACAGTCCCACCTCACTCAGAGCTCCTTCACCCTTTACTTCACTCAGGCAAGATGCTCTACTCCTTGAATGCCACCCAACAGTACATTCCTCAAAATATGCTAATTACTGCTGATTGGTTTATTAGCTTGCTGCCAATAATCCATGATTTTCCTAGGAAAGGCAATACCATGCAGATGCTGCTTGATCTGAGACCTGCAGGGCTTAACCCTTCATGCTGTGCAGTGTAAATACTCTGAGAGCCAGGGCCAGCTCTGTGGCACTGCTGACCACAGGTTACACCCACAAATCATCAGCACCCAAACTCGGGGTGTCAGAGCTCTGCTGGCTTCCCTGAAGAGCAATGAACATTCAGCTCAGATTTGGATTTTCCATTTCCCTTCTAGGCTGTGCATATCCCAAGCTGCATGCCCTGCAAATACTCACTTTGTAAAGACCTGTGAGTGCCCACATTCCACATTTCCAGTAAAATCCTTGTCCCTGTGTCAGTAAAATCCTTGTGTCCCTGTGCAGCCCAGATGGGCTGCAGCTCTATAGAGGGACCCTGGCAGCACTGGCTGGTGTCTGATGACTGATTGTTCCCAGCCCTTTTCTCACCAGACCTTTTCCTTTGCTCCTTTCTCTGGTCCAAAGGAACCTCTGGATGCACTGGGCCATGAATGGATCTGCCAGGAGCCCTGTCCTGCCCATTCCCAACTTTCCAACAACTCTGACACTGCTCACAGTGCCTTTCTTGCCTGCTTCCCTCTATCCTTCTCAAAGACAGAGATTCTCCTCCTGTCCTATCCCTGTCCATCCCATTTCCTTCTTTTCCTCATCAGCCTTCTAGAACCCAGCATCACCAGCTCCACACCCTCCCAGCCCAACCTCTGTGTCTCAGCCCCACCAACCAGGTCCCAGCTTTCCAGGCTCAGAGATGGGGCAGTGAAATGGGGAGAAGTTCTTGGATTTGCTGTGGCAGGAGTGTCATGTGTCCTGCCATGGCTCCTGCCCCACCTGCCCAGCCACACAAAGGCCCCTGAGAGGCTTCACTAGGTCCTCTGGCTTCATCCAGGACAGTTCCAGAGCTTGTTCCCAGAGTCCTGGATCTCCATGGTGTCTCCTCTGAGGTGTTCAGCAGCTGCAAGTCCTGCAGGATCACCAGAGAGGCAGTGTAGGAACAAGGTGGACTTGCTGCCACACCACCTCTGCTGAAGGAAAGTATTCCCACCACCCCAGCTTCATCCATTCCATCTCCTCTTTCTGGCTGAAAGTGTAAATCTTGCTTCCAAACAGGAAAAAGCTGCTTCTCAGGAGCATTCAGATGGTTTCAGTGGGTTTCTCTTTCTTTGCAAAGATCTTCTTAATTTTCCTGGGATCATCAAAGAGACCAAACTCACCTTCCACCTGGCAGGGAGCTCCTTGGTATATCAGAGACCAACATTTGCTCTTGTGCTCCCACATGAGAACCAAAGGCTTCCAGTGCCTGAGCTCTCCCAGGAGCTCATCCCCCTTGGCTTTGAATCCTGAATCTTTATTTTTTCATTAATTTTTTGGTAGCAGCCCTGACCTCCCCTGGCTGTGTGTACCTGTCCCTCAGATTTGTTGTTGTGCAGTGTATCTCTCCTGGATCATGGATATCTTAACCCCTACAATTCCTCATTTTCCAGCATGGCCCCACTCCCTCTGTGCTCCCCAGGGTGCAATCCCCCACTGGAAAATTGCAACCTGCATTTTTTGTTTCCAGACAGTGACCTGGCATCCTGCAGGATTGTTCTGCACCTTGTCTGATCACATGTCCCAAGCCCAGCCAGGCAGATTGATTGTCAACTATTTACTTCAGCCATTCACTCTTCATTATTCACAGTGTGTGATTCATCCCATAAATGAGAGAACTGGCTGGAATTGCACTTTATTGGTTTTATTCCATGATCATGTTCTGAGGCTTTTATAAACAGGAGGAGGGAAATTACAGGTGTATCACAGTAGCCACACAAACATATCCTGCATCAATTTATTTTAGTGAAGACATGCTTTCTGGATCTGATTCAAAAACTAGACTGGAAAAAGCCCTGTGATCTTCTTTTCTCTTTTTTCCCCTTTTTCATAGCTGATGATAATTTTCTTATAGCAAACAAATACCTGCATGTGAGAAACCTCCAACCACACTGATGTGCACTTGGATATTTTGAAGTTTTTGGGGTTTTTTTGTTTATGAAGAAAAAACCCACTTTTTTAGTGAAAAGCAGATCCAGAATACTCTGATCTCACTTATGAGTGTCACTGCCCCTTCCCTTCCACCTGCCAACACAGAGGTAACAACTGAGACCCATCAAGTCTTCCAGTTCCTTCTGCCACTGTCATGTCCATCAATTATATTTTCTTGGCTTTGTCTGACAACACAAAGAAATTTTTTAAAAATTTCCCATTCAAAAAGTACCTCAGGGGCTGATTCACATCCAAGAGCAAATTCGAGGAGGTACCTCTATCCATCAGCTGGCCAGTGGTGGAATGATTGGGCTCTTCAAGCAATTCCTAGGAAATGAGCAGGGAGGGGAGTGTTAATTAGCAGCACTTGTGAGCCCATTAAGTGGCCATGCTGGTCTATGCTGATCTGATCCAGACACAAACACGAGGAACAAATATCCTCTCTCCCAAGGAGCTATGGCCAAATTGATTTAATATTCACTCAGCAGAACTCCTTCCAAAAAGCTCTTTTCTTCCCAGAGAAGCCACTTTTCAAAGTGATGTGTCTGAGTGGTTCAGTTTAAATCCCCAGCACACTTAGATGCCTTTGCAGTCATCAGCCACCACTGTTCTTCACTTAAATCATGCTGAGCACAGCCCAGAAAGGCAGAGCAATGGATGCTAAAGCTGGATTTGCACATCTGCAGTGCACAGCTCCAGTGGGACTGCAATTTATAGGCATCATGAGAATATCCAATTAGCAGAGTTAACACCGACATATTTGGGAAAGGACTTTGCTATAGCTCCTCCCACAGGGCTGAGCCAGTTTGTAAGTGCTGGAGACCCAGGTGGGAAGAGTCCTAGAGATGCTCTGCAGGGCTGGTCATCCCCCAGGGACACTCTCAGCCTAACATGACAGGTGTGTCTGCCAGCATGTGGAGCAGGTGTGGCTGTCTTCAATTGATAATTTTATTGTTTTCACCATTTGATGTTCATTAAGGTTTTTACTGACAAGTTTTCAATAACAGTTGGTAAGTTACACCAATAAATGCACTTTTATAAGGGCTCTGTCCAAAGCACGAGGAATCTTCGTGCAGCTCTTCCTGTCAGAAGCAAACACCTCTGCTTGAGATTGGCAGTGGTTTGGGGGAGAACCCTCTGGTTGCGCTGGAGGTGCTCCTGCCACCACCCTCATCTTCACTCTGCTCTTCCCTGTGCCTCAGTGCTCAGCTGGAACTACTCAGGATATTCTCAAGTTTGTTCTTCCCTCCTGCCTGACTGCCAGGCAAAAACTTCATCAATTGGACACAGAGTTCAATTTCTCCCTGCATTTTGTCTCAGTAAAAATCTTAATAAACCTCAAATGGTAAAAATAATAAAAATCTTAATTGAAGACAGCAAAATGAGCTTTGCATTGGAACATAAACCCCAACGAGGAGCTGTGTGCATGTATAGCTCTCAGCTCACACAGGTACATGGATTTAAAGGCACTGAGGGCCCCTTTGGCCACACTGCTCCCAGGAGTGCAGGTTCTGGGTTTCCAGCTCTTATTCTGGGATTTAAGTGAGGACAGAAGTCAGTGCTTGCCTGTGCAGGTTTGAAGGGGAGCAGCTGCTGTGAGATGGGGAGAGAAATGCCAGGGGCTGGAATCCGGGTGTATTGAGTACACCAGGGGTTACCAGCCTGGGAAGTCTCACTTCAAGTGTTGCAATCTCCATAGAATGTGAAATGTCTCACTTTGGAAGGTATAAGCCATGAAACCCTGAGGTAGCTGAAGTTTAGGGCACAATTTGAAGAAAGCTTTTTTTGTACCGTTCTGTTCCTTTTCTTATTTGTCCACATTAAAAATGTTTTGTTTCTTAACCCCTGTGGCATCATCAGCTTCAGCAGGAGGAACTCCTGAGGCCAGGAGGGAGGGAATAAATTTGGATGTGTCAAAGAGATTATCAAGTGTGGGGTCATCCTCAACCTTGGGCTGTAGGTAACATTTTGGTGAGGAAAGGAAAGCTGACAAAGACAGCAAGAACACAGGGAGAGACATGAAAGGGGACTTGAAGATGTCAAAATGGCTAACAGACAGAAAGTTCTAATAGCTTATAAAAATAACAGCCTGAAGCTTAAGTTCTCCTCTGAGCTCTTATTTGGAACACAGAACTTTGAAAGAAAAGGCAATAAAATTCAGATCACAAACCTGAGTTCCCATCCAGCCAACATTGCAGCAGTCACAGGGCACTGGACTCAGAAGGGCCAAGGCAGTCACTCTGCAGCATGGCATGTGTTCCAACTGGGAGAGGCCTTTCCAGACAGACTCCTAAACATATTCTTCCCATTGTCAAAGGACAGCCCATTTTTCAAGAGAAGGTGCTTAATGCTTAGGAAAGAAGGATGTTGCTGCAAAACATTTTCAGTCAAAGATGGAAAGATCTGTCCCTAGTGAGGACAAACACTCGTGTCACTCCTCTTGAACGTCTTCATCAACTTGCCAGACAATGTTCAGTGCACTTGTGGAGTCCCAGAAACCCAGTCATTGTGCCCATGAGCTGGAATAATTCCAGTTTGGGAAGATGGTCCTCAGGCAGAGCTCAGCAAAACATGTTTGTCTGGACTTCTCTCTGAATTTCTCCTTCCTGCAAACCTCCTGCAGAAAAATCAATTTCTGCCTTAGTTCTCAGCAGCTCCCATCAAGAAGGTGCTTTTAGCCCAGCCTCAGAGAAGATGTTGCCAAGTGCTTCAACATCCCAGGCTCTTTGTCTCTGAAACAAAGGGAAATGCAGTTATGTTGACATGTTTTCACTAATATTTTCTGCACAGATTATTTGCAGCTTTTAACCTTTTCTTCTTCACTGCGTCTAATTTTCCCATCCAATAACTCTTCAAGGTCCTCCTCATTGTTGCTGTTCTCTAAGAGATGTGTTCCAGTCCACCTTTCTCCAGGAATTGTATTTTTGCAGTTCTTGTTAGTTCATCTCCACAAAGAAATGGGAATGAAGCCCAAGTAATGGAGAGTGAGTACAGCACCCAACCTGAACTCCTCTCAGGCACAGGCAAGTACAGCTGGCAGCCTCATGGTCCATCCTGGTCCATCCTGGTCCAGCAGCTTCACAGTCCATGTGACAGTCTGGACAGACTCCCAGGCTGACAAGGGTCCCTGCCTGAGGGCAGTGTGATTCCAGAAAGGCATTTGGGGATTGCACAAGGCATTTGGGGATGTCTAGAGGAGGAGAAAAAGGAGGGAATGGAAGGCAGTGCATGAGAACTCAGTGCCCCACACACCCTTTTGTATGAGGGGTTCTGAGCTGCAGGAGCAATGGGGTGGAACTAAGGAGCTCCTATTTCTCAGTGTCAGAAACTAGGGAGACCTGAGATCCAGGGACAGCTACTGAGAGACTATCTAAGCATGGCTGCTGCAGGGATCTGTACAGGATATATGCAAGTACCTAAATTCTCCACTGTTCTGTTTCATGCTGGTCAGACTCACTAGAGACACAGGAACAAGGAGCTGCAGCTGCTCCACCTGTGTTGGGCCATTGGACAGGGAAACACCTCACAATCCCAACCTCATTCCTGAATGCAAATCCCTTTTCTTGCTGGTCTTTGCTGTTCCTCCCAATACAGGATGCAAGAAATATGTATTGTTCTTCCAAACTCCCCCAGTTCACATCTGCTGTCTGTCCCAAAGCTGTGGCCTTGGAGTAAATATTTTGGGGGGTTTAGTCCCCAAGTTTGTGCTGATATCACTAAGCCTGTTTAGGCTGTGGTGTGACATTAACAGAGAAGAGTTATTCCCATGTACCACTTCCACATGGGAATAATCCAGTATATCCCAGCATTTTTCCTGCTGTACTATGCTACAGAACCTGCAGGACTCAATACCACAAAGACTGGGAGTGCACCCAGAGATTTGAGCACAGCCTCCTGCACAGAAGAAACACCTGCTCAGCCACATGCACCAGCCACACCATGTCATTTGTGTTCCCTCCAGCCAAAAGAGCAGATCCCAATCCTTCAAGAACCTCCTAAAACCTGCCCCATCCTTTTTTGCTCTACAGACCTGCAAATTATTTAGACCATGTTCCTGAGCTCTGATCTAGGATAATAAAGATTCATTTTAGCTTAAAAGCCAAAAATACCCCCCCCACACACACTTCACACCCTCTGCAGCCTGAAAGTCCATCAGTTATTTCCTTTACCTTACCCAAACCTGTTCACTCAGACATTTCCTCTGTGCACTTCTCCAGAATCTCCAAACCTGCATTTCCAACAAATTGCTTTGTAAAGGTGCTGTACTTTCTTTGTTCTCTGAGCTTATTCCATTTTCCCTTTACAGGAAAAGTTGCAAGAACAGCAGCTGCCTCAGCTAGCTGAAGCCATCTGTAACTTTATCTGTCCCGTTAAGCATCCGTTTCCCTCCCAGCATTGTTCTCCTCTAATACTTGTACAAACACTTCATATCACCACTCCACAATCCTCCAGCAGTGGTTCTCTGATTTCATTGTTCCAAGGCGTCATTCTCAGCTGTATTTATACAGCCCACAAGTCTCAGCTGAGGGCTCCAGTCTGGTCAATTTTGGTTTTGTGTTGATTTGGAACAGCCTGTTTTTTGGTAGTGGGGGAGGACCACAGAAGTGTTTTCTGTGAAGAGCTTCTAGAAGCTTCCACCATGTCAGACAGGACCAGCCTCTGATGTCTGTGAAGATGGCCGTGCTGCTGGCCCAGTTAGAGATGCTGGTAACACCTCTGTGATGACATATTTCAGAAGAACATCAAACCAGCACACACAGAGCTCTTTCCAGGGTAGTGAGGCACTGCCATGCCTGGCACCGTCTCAATGCAGCCCGTGGCAAGCCTTGCCTGCCTGGCTGCTCCCATGCTGTGGCCAGAAGGGCAGTTGTTGAAGAGTTGGGAATGGGCAGGAGAGGGCTCCTGGCAGGGGCAGGGGTGGCTCCTCCCTCCTGGCATCCCACATGAAGAGAGGCATTAAATAATGCCAGCATTAACAACGCCAGCACCATGGTGCTGCTGCCCAAGCAGTTGTGGCGAGGCCGTGTGGCCAATGGCAAAAGTATGGCAAGCAATTCCCCAGCACTGAACCTGAATGAAATCAACCTCTCAGAGCTGCAGGTCCTGCAGCAATCTCTGAGTTAGTAGAACTTGTTGGCAATGGAACTATGAGCAGCAGGTTTTTCTAGTCAGAGAAGAGGGGGAAGCGAGGACATGAGGGAGATGTTTTCCAGCACCAAGGTCAGTGGATAGAAGAGGGGCAGGAGGTGCTCCAAGCACCAGAGCTGAGATTGGTCTGCAGGCTGTGGTGAGGAGCATGGTGAAGCAGCTATCCCTGGCAGTCATGAGGCCACAGGACACGCAGGGATCACTCACAGCTGTGAGAGAAGCGCTCCCGCTGGAGCTGGGAGATGCTGGAGAAAGCTGAGCCAGTGGGAGACCCACGTGGAGAGTGAGGGCCCTGCTTCCAGAGACAGAGAGCCCTTGCTTCCAAACTAGAGCAGCCTGTCCTCAGGGGACTGCACCCATGGACCAGTGACCCACACCACAGCAGTTTTGGAAAGACTGTTTGCCCATGGGAGAGACTCACCTTGCAGCAATTTTGGCAAGACTGCTTCTTGTGAGATTAGAGCCACTCTGGAGGAGTTCATGGAGAACTGTGTCCCACGGGGGGGACCCCAAGGCAGAGCAGAGGGGGCATGGCATCCCCCTCCTGAGTGAACAGATCTCGAGTGACAAACTGACTAGAAAACCCCCACGCCTTGTCTCCCTGTGCTGTAACTGGGAAAGAGGGAGGGTCTGAGGGAAAAAAAAAGGTGTTTAAAGGCTTATTTTAATTCTCGTTTTCCCACTCTGACTCAGTTAATAATAAATTTATATCCCTCTAAATCTGAACATATTTTGCCCCAGAGTGTTTTCTCCCTGTCCTTATCTCAATTCATGCACCCTTCATTAATTTCTTTCCCTCTTCTCTGCTCACTGTAGCAGGAGAAGGTGAGCAAATGGCTTTCATGGGTGCCTGACTTTTGGCCAGTGTTAAGCCACAACAGATTTTCACATTCAGAGGATCTTTCCACCACTTTGATGGGACACTCTTCTCTCTCTTCTTTTCTGGATTGTTTTCAACCCAGCTGATGGTCAGCTAAGCTTGGCACAGCCCCAAGGTCATCCTTGGACTTGTACCAAACACAACATGATACACACATCCCTCTCTTTCCTAACAATGTAGGTCTTATTATACTGCAATCAAATCCTTGCCTTTGGGATTTTCCCTGACCCCTCACAGAACTTCCTCACCAAGCCTGAGTTCAAGCAGTTGCACTGCTGGGCTGGAGCTGAGATTTCCTGTCATCCCAACCCCACTGCCCCTTTAGCATCTTTAAAGGGGCTCCTCCCTGAGGGGAGATCTCCAAATGGTGGTTATTTTTCTCCAGGTACCAGAGGAAACTCTGAAGATGCAGTTCTGGTTGTTTTTTTCTTAAAATATCTTTGTTTTCTGAAAGTACTGGAAATCATTCTGCTGTGTTAATCCTTGGCATTGGAGACAGGGTAGTAACAGATGGATACAAAGTGGATGGGACTTGAAATCCTGTCAGAGAACATCCTTGTCCTTGTCCCAGGTCTAAGCAATGTCCTGCAGTGAATGAAAGCCATTCACTTGCTGCAAGCTTCTCTACTTCCCCAGCTATGCAAATAGTTTATCTACCCCTTTTGTTCTCAGACTTGATGAATTCATCTACTGAATATAAGCATCTAGAACTGAGTCACAGCCTTCCTTTGTAGTGGGTAGAGAGAAAGAAATTTATTTCTCATTCTAAAAGAGACTTTTAGTATCAAGTGAAACATGCCCTGCCAGAGCCAGCTCATTTGCAGACATTAAGAGTCTAATGCTAAGTGAGACAAATCCAATCTGACATCTCTTACCCTCAGCTATGCCCAGGTAGATGTCAGAGAGGACATCCCACCTCTGCTCTATGCCCAGCCATAGTCCTGGTACAGAAGGTGTGTGTGTGTGTTTAGGGATTATTTCCATACTCTGCTTCCTGATTTTAGTAGAGGAGAGCCTGAGTAGAGCTGAGATTCAGCCTGGTGTGGTTATTCAGCCCTTTCTACCCATGGGTTGTGGCCTACAGACTCTTCCATCACCTCCCAGCCCTCATCCTCAGCTATGTACCTTGTATTTTACTGCACTGGCTGCTGTGATGGCCCAGGGTGACCTGGATTATAACTAATTCAGCTCCTTAATCAAAGTTCTGCTTGTCTCCTGATGTCAAGGGGGAAGGTACCATCCTCACCCTCACAGCCTCACTCACCTGGATGGGAGAAGCTCTCTCAGCTGGGTCTGGAGAGTTCCAGCACAGCACTGCAGTGGCAGCTGCCACCCCAGCCCTGATGTCACACACAGCACATGCTGCTGACAGCACAACCCCAGGCAGCAATGACAGCAGATGGTGGTGATGTCTGCTCTGCTGTTCTGCCCTTACTGTAAACCATCTCATTGCCTGAGCAAAGCTTGGAGAGACCTCCAAGTCCTGTTTTAACCAAGTATTCCCCTAATCAGAAGCTTCTGACCTTTGGTCAGGGTCACCAGGAAAGGAAAAAGAGGAGACCCCACAGAACAAAGCCAATATCCCAGATCTGAGGAACCAGACATTCAAGGATCACCTTCTTCTACAGCCTCCCTGATTCCCTCTGTACCTTCACTGTGTGACAGTCACATTCAAGAGTGTCTGTAGAACCCTCCAGGTTCCATTCAGTGGGCATTTCCACCACCAGCAGCCCCCACATCTGGGACAGAGAGCTGTGTGAAGGTTGGTCATCCAAGGCTGCCCCCTGGCAATACTCACCTGGTTGAAGGGGTTTAGGAGAGATGAGGCCTCCCTCAGGCTCTCCTCTGACAGGATCTGCCATCCCCAGGAGCAGCTACAACACATGGCACCACCTCAGCTGGGGCAGCAAGGCCCTCTGCAAACCACATGGAAATGGACAGTCCCATATGGGCGGTGCTTCCCCAGGAGCAGGGCTCCCCCAGCCCTGGACACTGCACAGTGACAGCAGGGAGAACTGCAAGGTGCTTATCAAAGAGTGCTGGGGCTGCAAGTGACACTCCCAGGTGCCTCTGCTGACCTGCTCAAAAGTGCTAAGGTGTCTCCACCTGAGTCCTGGCTGCAGGGTGAAGAGAGATGGACTGCCAAGACATGGACACAAGAGTTCTTGCTGGGAGAATTACACAGCAAAACTGCCCAGTGCAGGCTCCTGCAGGTGGAAGAAATCTGCAACCTCTGCTCAGGAGGCAGGGCTGGATCTCAGGATCAGGATAGCCCAGCTGCCCAGGAGTGTCAGACATCAACTCAGTGTTAGAGTTAGGATAATCAAACCCATTGCTGGCTCATGTACTTGGCTCCTGTCCTAGGCCCCATTAATAGCCTTGCTTAAAGCAATTGTTAATAGCCCACCATGGCTCTGTGCCAAGCAGATGCACTCAGTTAATCTGCTCACTTTGCTCATTTGGCTGTTGTACTTCTGGGTGCCTGAGATCTCTTTCACGTCCCACCACCCACAATTTTCAGTTCAAGGCTTTTTACCAAAAGTGGGCTGGCATTCTTTCCCCTTCCAAGGACATTGGTTTTAAGGACAGGTACCAGGGTGACCAGGTGTGCTGAAGATGCCTATGGGTGCTGTGATAACACCATTACAAATTAGACTCTGCTTGTGTTGCCTTTGCTTGCAGTTTGGGGGGGTACTTGATGAATGTGAGGGGTCCCAGTGCCCTGTGAGGTTGAGCAAGGCTAAATGCCAGCCCTGCTGAGGCAAAAGGACAGGCCATGCTCAGGTCCACACCCCATGCTTTCAAAAGATTGATTTGAAAATTGCAAATGTCCATAGGAAAGCTCATATCAATTTTGAAGTGCTGGAAAACTAAAACTAGAGCAGCTGAGCACACTGAACTTGTCAGGTAAAGGGTGAAGGTTCTTCTGAGAGCAAAGGGATCTTCAGTTTGGAAGGCACACACACGTAGGACTCTGTGGGGTGACCCTGGAATCAGCCCACGACAACTGAAGTATGAGACCGTTTTTGCTGCATTAATTAGTTTAATTAGATTAATTAGTTATCACAGAGTGCTCAGGATTCTCCAGTGCTCACAGTCTTCACAAAACCCTTCTAACAGCTCCCACTGCCCACCTTACACCCAGATTGAGCTCATAACAAGAGGGCAGGAGAACCTGTGTGACAAAGGATTTCTAAGCAGGAGAGCACCACAATCAGCACCAACAGCCCCATAAACAGCACATCCTGCCCACACTGTGGCCCAGGGCAGGGGAAGGGCTGCAGTGTGGGAGAGAATGGAGCCAGACTGCCCCCCCAGCTGAGCTGCAGAGACAGAGTACTCTGGCCATGGGAAATAAAACAGAACTTGGAGGGACAGCTGAGAGAGCAGAACTGTACAAAAGCTGTTGCCACAAAAGCCACAGCCACATTCATGTTGACATTCAGGTGGCCTGAGGAGCACTGTAGGAGAAAAGGTGGGGCAGAAGAACACTCAGGGGAAACCCTCAGCAGACAGATGCATCCCAGAGCATTTCTCAGACCTGGATTGCAGGGTGATGGAAAGGACAAGTCTGTGTGCTCTATTTCATCCTTTTAAAATTTATTCATTTATTTAATGCCCAGGATGGATTTAATGGCAACACTATCAAGTTATGTGTTTTCAGAAAGGAAAATACCAGTCTGGTGGGAATAGTAAAGAGCAATAATGGGACACCTGTCTGTTGGGGGTCCATGTGAGTCCCTGTGGGCTGGCACCATGGGATCCATGATCCCAGCCTGCCAGGCCAACACCAGCCCAGGAAATGCTGGAGAGCTGAACAGAAACACCCCAGAGCACAGGGGCATATCCCCTGTTTCCATTCATTATCCAGGCCTGAAGCCATAACCAAATTTCCTATGAGTGTGTGTCCTGCTAGGAGTCATGTGGAGCCACGTTGGGATTTACAGACACTGGGCCCAGGTAAGAACACCTGCACTGCACACCCAGCAGACACAGCTTCCAGGGGTTTGTGCATTTTTTGAGCCAAAATCACAGCCTCTCTGTGGTCCTCGGTCTTCCTGGCTTTTACTCCAAGAATGCCATCCCAGTTGTGTTTCCTGATAGAAGTAAACACCTTTACTAAAAAAATACAAACCAACCAAACAACATTTCAGTGCTCCTTTTGGATTTGGCTGGAATGTAATTTATGAAATGTCACCTTGAATGGAGACTTAATATTTCATATCAGGTCCAACAAATCCATTCATTTTCCATCAAAATCAAGACTGCCAGTGCTGGAGAGGACTCAGGGGTTACAGCAGGCATAAGGTTGAATATTAAGGTAACAGTGAGCTCTAATTGCAGAAAAGATAAACCCCCAACTGGTGCACTTCAAGGGGAGCATGGCCAGAAAGCTGAGGGAGACTATTTTGGAAGTGTCAAAAAACACGTGGATGTGGCACTGGGGGACATGAGTTAGTGGTGGCTTTGGCAGTGCTGGGGAAATGGTTGGAATCAGTGATCTCAGAGGATTTTTCCAACCTTAAAGGTGCTGTGGTTCTGTGATTCCACCCTCTCCTCAGAAGTCAGATCCTTGGTCCTAAAGGAGTTTGGAGAAGCCTGAGAAGGTCCAGCTGTACTTGCCATAGTGGTCAGAGGCACAAGTCTTGTGGAGAGGGTTGAAGGAGCCAGGCTTGTCTAACCAGGGGAAAAGGTGGATCCATAGAGATGTAAGAGGAACCTGCAGCTCCCAGAAGTCCTGAACATCACAGAGCCAAACTTCACGGGCACAACAGCCAGCACAACAAGGGGAAATGAGGAAATGGGGCAGCACCCACGTGCTACAGCTTGAGAAATTAAAATTCTACACAAGGAAACAAAATGTGTCCTTGGATGGTGAACAAGGCCACAAAGAGGTGGAAGTTCTGCATCCTTTGAGCTCCTCCATGCTTGGCTGTTGAAAGGCACAGCTGGTTTGTCCTAGTGCTGGTGACAGTCCTGCCACAGCAGATGCTGGACTGGAGCCCTCCAGGGGTGCTTCACCACCACCACCTCACACTACACCAGATTCCAGCTCTAGAACAGGACTTCATCTTTGGAGAACCAAATCTATGTCCTCAGTCAGTGTGATGCACTGAATTTATGTCACTTTTTCTTCACAAGGAGTTATTTAGGACAACTCAGGACACGGAAACTGCCTCCAAAGGAATGACTGATGCTGTTCTATAAACACCTCTTCTGTTTTTATAAAGTAGCCAGGAAGGCTAGTGTGCCAAAAACATCACCAAGGTTCCAAAGCAAGAGCTGGATAGCTTCTAAAGGTAAGAACAAAATTTGAATCTGTTCACTGAGGGCTGGATTATCAACATTTAAATTGCTGCAAATCAGAAATTGACCCAGTGACCTCCACACTGGGCTTACCCAGGCAAGCAAAAAGCAACCGTGTATTGTATGTTCAGCCCCTGAAAACAAACACTTATTTCCAGTGTTTCTCCTTTGGCTGAAAGATCTCCAGCTATTAAAGGTTCCTGGCCAAGCAGATTTTGGATTCAAACTTGGCCCAGGAAAAAGAACTTCTATCCAAGGATACAGGGTAGCTGAATTATTTCAGAGCCTTCCTATGCCAAGCCTGACCTGAATCCAAGTCAGGAGAACCCAGATGAAGACTCCAGGAAACCTCTTTTTAAGGTAGAAATGGATTTAAGTACTTATGTTCCTATTTTAAAGGTCTCAGACCTCTGGCTCTACATCTCACCTGGGCAGCTCAGCTGAGACAGCTCAACTTTTAACAGGTATTGGGCACACCAGGACAGCAGGTACCCAGCAGTCCCCCAGCTCTCCTGGAGCTCTTTCCTACTCATCTATTAAACTGTATTTTGGCATGAAACAGAATTTCTAATGGTTCCTCACTATCCATGTTTCTTTGAAGCTGGCACAAAATGTTCTCCAGCCCTTCTCTTGGATCTCACAGTCTGAACTGACCTTCACACACACCTCTTAGCATGTGTTCAATATCACTTCAGGGATGCCAACCCTGGTGCCTTCCAAAGAAGTTTTATCATGGACTCAGGAACCCAATCAAACACATAATACATAAATAAAATTATGCTGTACCACTACCCTACACTGCAATTCAAGGAGCTGCTGGTCTGCTCATCCCCCATTCAGGTGAGATCAGCCAGTGTTTCCTGTGAGCCTGCAGACCCCTGATCTCTGTGTGACTGACACAGACAGGAGGCCACAGGACCCTCAGTGCTGCTTCACTGCCACCAGAGCCACCGTGTCCTGCCAGCCTGCCATTCCCTTGAGAGAAATGTCAGATTTGTCCTTACAAAGGAGCTGTGGGTCTGCTGGTAGATAAGGCAAGCATTGAGAGGTAAAATAAACAATGGGATGGATTCCACTGATTGATGAATGAAAAAGATATTTGCCTTTGCAAACAAACTGCAGGTTTGCTGATAAATGAAATTGGATATAGGAAGATGAAAGAAGCAATGGGGGAAAACCATGAATTCCATAGGAACTAAAAATTAAAAGGGAGGGTTATACATTAGAGGGGAATCTCAGGTATCAGGTGTTTGGGAAGTCTGGAACCTCTCAAGTACCTCAGTCAATGGGGAAAAAGAGAGGGAAATGTGGCCAGGAAAATAGGATTAAAAGGAGGCTGCATCCTCCAAACATTTGAGAGATCACAGGAGAACACCCCATGGCCTCCCCCTTTATTCAAATAAAGCAGAAAGGACTCCTCTGTCTCCTTTTTGGACATAAACCTCTGGTGTTTGTGGATTAATTTCCTGACACTTACCTTAACAGCACCTACCACCAGTGCCTGTACCAGGCTGAAACACAGCCAAAAAATTATGTGAGAAAAGAGAATAGTTCCATAGGAGTTAATTACCCTGGCAGGAAATCCATTCCCAGATGGCTAGTGACAAGAGGTGAGATTATCAAAACAAAAGGGATGGAAGGGAGTGCAGATCAGAGAGGAACCCACGGTGCAGCTCGGATCCTGCCTGCTCCCTTCCCAAATCCTCGCCCTCATGGAAAAGCTCAGAGTTCCCCCTACCACACCTAGGGACACCTCGAGGTGTCCTACAGCAGTGCCATCTCCCCAGATCTCTGCTCTGTTTGCAGGGCAAAGCATCTTCCTTTAAGAGAAAAGGATTCTGCTGCAAAGGAAAGGGAGAAGAAAGAAAACCAGTGCGGCTGCTTTGGGAGCTCTTTGGGCTTAAGAACGAAGTGAATGGGAGTGAGGACACTGAGCACAATCACTGGAACAGAAACAGCACTCCCAGCACATGCCAGGCTGGCGAGGAGCAGAAAGGGCACAGGGAAAAAAGCTCCAGGAATACCTTCAAAGCTGGAGATGACAAAGGGAAGCGTGGCCCGGCGGGACGGTGCCAGCCAATAACAGATGACACAGGTGAGGCTGAAGCTTTGAGCACATCCTCCAACACTCAGAATAAAGAAATAATTGCAACAAGCTGTGTAAGGCAACGTTCTGCAAAGAGATGAGACAGGCCAGGTGTGAGAAGGGATGAGTTAGAGATGGCTAAACCAGAACAAGGTACTCGGATGCCAGCACCTGCAGACACCCCCAGAGCACTCATGGATTCAGCTGAAGTTGCTTCTGAACTGTTTGCATCACTTTGAGGGAGCCATAGGGACCTGGAGGGTGAGAAGGGGCTGAGGCAGGGGTATAATATTTGTTTTTCAGAAGAGGAAGGAAATGGGGGTGGAAATTACAGTCATCTCCAAATTGTAGCTTAATCCCAGAGCATGGAGATTTTTCAGGAAAATAATATTAAGCAATTAGTTTACGGCCACCAAAGAGATAAGGTAAGAAAAATGCCAGGTGTGGGTTTCTGAGGAAGAAATCATCTCAGGCTCATTCCTTTGCTATGGCAGCTGACATCCTGAGAGGGGAGAAGTACTAAATGTGGCACCTACTCTGGAAAGGATTTGTGATTTTTCTTGTAACGCATTGGGGTTTGATACAGGTGGACAGCTGGGAGCCCAGAACATTCCTACAGCTGAAACCCTGATGGGTACAGAGAATCATGAGCCTTTCCCACTCAAAGTGTCTTTTATTTGGAAATTTTTCACTCCTTTCCCAGGAATGGCTCTAGGTCTGACAGCTCAACCTTGCCTCTCACTTGAGAGCAACGTGATAATTCAGTCTTCACCTCACATTCACTCACTCCCCCAAAGTGGATTTTCAACTCTGGATTTATCCCAAGTTGTCTCTTTCCCTTTGTGTAGTCTATTTAAAAACATATCATTCACACATTACATTTTTAGGCCATTTCAGATGTCCTTGCTGCTGTTTCATGGTCAGCTGCTCCTTCTCCCTGAGCTAATGGGGAGCTATTAAAAGCCAGGATGACTCTTGCTGAGGGAACAGGAGCTGCTGACTCACCCCTTCTTTGCAAACACCCCGGCTTGCAGGGCCAGGGTGAAGTCCTGCTCAAGCCTTCCCTGCTGGCTGCTCAAGCTCCCTGAGATCCAGCCCTGAAGGGCATCAGAAATCCTTTCTCTCCCCAGTTCCTTCCTTGGTTTGCTTTCCTTTGGTACAATGTGTTGCTCAGAAATTTCTCAAAAGCAGATTGTTTTATCTTTAATTTTGCTCTATTTTACAAACTAGGTAAAGATTTGCTCTGGCCAAAAGGCTGGTTTTCCCTGTGCTGGACATGTGGAATGAAGCAGCCTGGATGCAGTCTCATGTCCCACAGCAGGAGAGGCAGGTGGGTGACAAAGAGGATGTAAGGGCTCTCTCTGTCTCCATCACACCCCTTGCAGCCTCTCCTGGCACATCCAGGGGTAAAACCTCAAAGCTGCTGATCCTTCAGGAGGTCTGAAGCTGGATCTGCCCAGGAAGAAGCAATTCAGCAGAGCTGTGTTTTTCCCATGCCCTGAGCTCTGGCTCAAATTCATTGGCTTTGATCCACTGGTTCAGCTCCAAGAGGCTCTTCTCAGACTGTGACAGGGTTTCACCTCTCCCCAGTCACCTTCTCTTCTCAGAGCTGTAATTTCTGACCCTTGTGTCAAGGTTTAAGCCCAGCCAGCCACAGAGACCCAGGAAGCCATCAGTAACATGGGGCAGAAAACTGGAAGGGTAAAAGTTAGAAAATTCACAGCTTCAGGTAAAGACATTTTAACAGAGAAAGCAAAAGCCACACAAGAACCACAAAGCAAGACAAGGAATTAATTCCCTGCTTCCCACAGGCAGACAGGTGCTCAGGCACTTTTGGGAAAGCAGGATTTCATCACGTGCAATGGTTCCTTAGAAAGACAAATGTTCTGCATGTCCCCACCTTCCTGCTTTCTCCTCTTACTCTAATACTGACCATGGTGTCAAATGGTCTGGAATATGTCAGTGGTCAGTTTTGTCCAGATGTGTCCCTGCCCAACCTCCCATAGGTGTGCAGCCCTGCTCAAGCCTTCCCTGCTGGCTGCCACCCTCCCCTCCAGCATGGCCATAGGAAAAGTGGAAAAGGCCTCAGCTCTGGGTACTCAGCAATAACAAAAACATCTCTGTGTGATCAACCCTGGGTTCAGCACAAACCCAAAACACAGTCCCAGTGCAGCCACTTGGAAAGAAGAAAACCAACTGTGCCACCACCCAAACCAGAACACCTGGTTTGGGGAGGAAAACCAGATCCTGTGAGAGCAACTGCCCTGCTCTGCAATAGAAGAAGGACATTAAGCCATTAGAGAATGTCCAAAGGAGGGACATGAGAATGGCCAAGGGCCTTGAGGGGAACCATATGAGGAGTAGCTGAGTGCACCTGGACTGTCTGGCTGGGGAAGACTGAGGTCAGACCTCACCAGAGGCTGCAACTTCTTTGTGAGGGGAAGAGGAAAGGCAGCTCTGATCCCAGGTCCTGGGACAGGGACAGGACCAGGGAATGGTTGGAGCTGGGCCAGGGCAGGCCAGGCTGGAGCTCAGGGAAAGGTTCTTCCCTCCCCCAGAGGGTGCTGGCACTGCCCAGGCTCAGGCTGGAGCTCAGGGAAAGGTTCTTCCCTCCCCCAGAGGGTGCTGGCACTGCCCAGGCTCAGGCTGGAGCTCAGGGAAAGGTTCTTCCCTCCCTCAGAGGGTGCTGCCACTGCCCAGGCTCAGGCTGGAGCTCAGGGAAAGGTTCTTCCCTCCCCCAGAGGGTGCTGCCACTGCCCAGGCTCCCCAGGGAATGGGCACAGCCCGAGGCTGCCAGAGCTCCAGGAGCTGCCAGGGATGGACAGGCTGGGAGTGCTGGGGGGTCTGGGCAGGGACAGGGATGGGCTGGATGATCCTGGGGGTCCCTTCCAGCTCAGGATATTCTGTGATTCTGTAACTTTGGCCTCCAAGCAGGTCCTGTCTTGGAGTAGAAGCCTCCTCCAGGATAAGCTTATCCTGGATCAGAGCAGTCCTTCAACATAAAGTACCTGGTGAGTCCTTCTCTCATCACTGGAGCCAGCTAGAGGAGTCTATCCACTGAGGCCACCTGAATTTAAAGGTTTCATTCTAAAAGAGAATTTTAGATTAAAACAGACTCTACCTTGTACCTGGCAAAACCTGCAGAGGGCTGAGCAGTGTAGGAACCCTCTGATTGCCTCAGCAGCCCTGAGAACTCAGGAGAAGCACTCGGAGGTGGCACAGAGCCTCAAAATGATGCCTTGCCGTCCTCAGCATTTCCAACACTTCAGGCTCCTGGGAAATTTAGTTCCTGAGCCAGTCTGACAATTTTTGGAAATTTTGCCCTCTTTATGTGTATTATAGGTTGCATTTAATCATGCTGAGCTGGTGAGTAATAGCTATAAAATACTCTAGCAATTTCATACAAATTTTTTGAACAGTTCAAAGGGAAAAAGGAAAAAGGATACTAGAGAGGATGAGTCAGGCCCTGAGAAACAGGTTCCATGGACTCATTCTTTGGTTTGCAAATTGTCTGTGAGCAGATTCTGATTTCTTTATCTGGGTCATTTCCTAAAAGGGTTTCTGGCTGTTTTTCATGAGTCATTCAGAAGAGTTCAGTTGGTTGCCCACTGCACTTCACAATGGGATTCAGAATGTACATGCTATCATTTAACTTACAGTGTTTTGTTCCTTCATCCCTCCCAAAGGGCTCAGTGATGGTTGGAAGGAAAAACAGGAATGAACAGAGAGATGAACAGAGGGATGAGCACAGGGTGACTTTGGTGTAGATGCTGAGACTGGGCAATTTTAGCATTTGCCTGCTCAACAGGCTCTCTTCTACTCAGAGGGAGAAGAAATCTGACGCAGGAACTGAGCAAATTGGCCAGCAAAGCATTTTGGGGGGCTGACTGAGGTGCCCAGTCAGATTATGAATTGTGACCCAGAACTTGTGCTGGGGGTCACCCTCGCTGGGAGGGAGGGATGTGGGTGAGATGGGGCATGGCCTGGACATGGAGCCTCTCCCAGCCTGCAGGTCCTGAGATCCCTTTCCACCTTGGGAAGTGCTTTCGGTCTTGATCTCCTTCCAATAAACAATTCCTGCAGGGCAAAATGTTTCCCTGAGTGACACACACTTGTGTCATTTTTTCCCCTGTACTTGCCCCAGGACTAGAGATGAGATACTCAAATGCAGGAGTTTCACAACACCCAAGCTTCCAGACAATTAACTCCCAGGAGACAATTACTTTTAGAATGAGCTCCAAGCTGTAAAGTTGAGTTCTCCTGCTGCTCAAACTATAATATCTCCTGTAGCCACCTCTCTGTGATTTTTGTTTCATCCACACCTAAAACATAACCTTTCCTTCTTTTCCCCTTGCTCTTGGTGAAGAGCAGGGACTTTAAATCCTCCACAGAGCAGAGCAGAGGGGTGACACAACATAAAGAGTTTGTGTCTCATTTCCTGCTTTCTGAGATTACAATTCCAGCACACACACATCTGGTGATTTACATAGCCTCCTGTACACTGGGAGATGCTGACACTTGTTCATTAGCAGCCAAACCTTGACAAAAGCCACGTCAGGCTGTGCTTGGCCAGGGAGAGCAGGGGCAGGAGCTCCTGGTGAGGTGAGCGAGCAGGAGACGTGGGGTGTGTGGAGGGGGGGCTGTGCTTCACACTCAGAAATTGCCACACCAGATTTCCCTCTTCTCTAAGATGCAGGACAGAGCTGAGGGGACTGCACAGACCATGAGTGTCAGTGAAGGAGCAGGAGCTGTCTGACAGGATTGAATGCCAGGCTATGGTGGAATAACACCAATAGAATGCAAGGATGCAGTTTGGCTTTGAAGCAGAGCATTGTGCTGAGAGCATCAGGGTGAGAGAGAATGAGAGGCTCTCCAAGCATCATCCACTGCACCATCTCCAGACAGGCAGGGCAGTGCTGCATTCACAGCCACTAATTAGGCTGAGAGAGGCTCAATTTCCCCTGGATAAACCTGAGCTGATGGGACGCTTTGGTAGGATGGAAGCACTACAGTTCTAGAGTTCTTCAAAGCCAGGGAGTTTTGAATTAATGAGGAACGTGGGCTACAGTAGGTGCTTTGTGTTGGAAATCCAGTGTAACCTGTTCTGCAGAGCCACCACCTGTGTGACACCAGTGAGCTGTGGGATCAGAGCTCGTGCTGCAGAGGGCAGGGCTTTGCTGGAAGAGTAGATGGCACTCTCAGGATTGGGGCTAGGAAGTGTTACATGTTCACAGATAAATTTTGCTGGGTGTTTTTTATTACGTCTATGCCAGAAGTCAGAGTCAGAGGAGCTGCAGGAGATGGCTGCACTTGGGGTAAAGGTAACTCAGAGCAGAAAATCCCTTCTGTCTGTGAGCTCCCAGCTCTCCTTCCTTGTCAGTCCAGTTGCCACACTGGGACACTGGCACATCTGAGAAATGGAGGCCACAGGAACCATGTCTCCAAGACAAATCCAGAGACTCACATGGCACAAGCATTCCCTGGAGGCAGTGCTCCCACAAATCTGTTGGATTACCAGGTTTGCCAGGGCTTTATTTGCTCTCTGGGATATGCTGTGTGTCTGTGTCTGCTCTCATTCTGGAGAGCACTGAGCAGCCCAGGGCTGCTTCACCCCTGGCCACAGGGATATGGAAAGGCACCCTCCCCTCAATACACTCATGTGCCAGGCACAGGTAACATCCACAGCCTGGGATGGAGTGAAGAAACCAGGCTTCTCCTCATCACACTCCTGTTGTCTCCTCTTGCCACCTTTCTCCTGAGGATCCTGTTCCCCAGCAGTGACTACCATCACCTCCTGGCAGGGACCCAGGACAGGTAACCCCAGTGGATCCATGGACACGAGTGCCACCCTCACGGAGAGTGAGCTGCAAGCTCAGTGCTCATTCCCTTACTTTTAATCCAGTATGGAGCAGAAACAGAAGTGAGAGAGGCTTCTTTAGCAGATGTGCAGCATTTTTGCATGAACACTTGCTTTTTGTGTTCATGGCTTGCAGAATCCAGGGATTTTTCCAGGAATCCAGGAATTAATCACCTGGGATCACAGAAATGCACAAGGACCACGGGGCCCGCACACACACAAGAGGTTAAGTCTGCTCCAATCACGTGTGGACAGTAGGAAACTTCATAGTGCAGAGGTTGTAACCTCTGGCAGGACAGAGGCTGCTCGTGTTTCTGCTGGAATCAGACCCTTGGCTGAGGTCACCCAGGGCAGAGGAGCCCCTCCCCAGGGGCAGCCATCTCATGCCTAGTATGCCATCTGTATTTCCCGGAAGCTCTGGGAGATGAGCTGCCTGTCACCATAAAGCAGAGCCTGAGTGCTGACAGTGACCAGAGCTGGCTTTAATTCACTCCCCACCAGCTCCAGCTGTCTCCCACGCTTGCACTTGGTTTAACCAAGTGACCTCTGGTGGAATTTACAATCTTCCTGTTTCCTTGATTTATTAGTTGCAGCCTCTGGGTCTGATGATTAGATGGCCTGAGCCCAGCTCTATCCCTTTTTTGGAGTATACTTCAGGTTATTTGTTTATTACAAAGACTGATGATAAAAAATACTCTGCCACACTTATTCCCAATTGCATCACCATGGCAACAATGATCAAAGTTTTCGAGTTTTTCCTCAAAAGAGTTTGCTGGGTTAGGTTGTTTATAGAGATCTCTGTGTGTGCCAGGTAGGAGGTTTCTAGTGATTTATCTGGCACATGCTTTGTCAGTTATCTATGGTTTTTGTGCATCTCCACTGCTCGCTTCAGCATCTCTGGCCATTTCTCTTGGCCACTGTCCTTCTCAGCTCTCTGTGTGGCTCCCTGGACAGGTCACTTCTTCTCCTGTGTTCCCCCATCCCCTGATGTCAGATACCAAACCTTAGTTACTAAATAACTAGAAGACAATAGGATGGCTGGCTGAAAGTAATCCCCTCTTGATAGAACAATGGTCCAAAGGTCAGAGAAGACCCTGCTAGCTTGGCAGAAGGATCCAAAGAGTAGTTCTTAGGGTTTAACACATTATGGTAATGTAATGATTCTTACAGGCTGTATGTAAATGCTATAGGATTGGTTAGTGGAAATTAGAATATTCAACATAGAAGAAGACTTATTGTGTTGGAAATGAGGAAATCACTCTCTTACTTCGCTCTCTTACTTCCCTCACCACTCTCTTACCTCTTAGAACTCTTTCCACCCCCCACTCTCTTTCAGCCCTGCTCCTGCTCTCAGCAGGGCCCTTTTACCCATGCCCTGTGCAATAAACCACAACTTTCAGGACCTGGCTTACAGAGATCTCTCTGTCTGTCACGACTGTCCTGGCATTGAACAGTCTCCTACACCAGAAGCCCCACAGGCAGCAGGAGCTTCACAGATCACACCAAGGGTTTCCAGCCAAAGGAGTTCCAAAAACCAGGCATCCAAAACCATTCAAAAACAGAGGGATCTGTGAGATGCTTTTCTGTGAAACTTAATGCTCCTTTCTGTCTCAGCCTCACCCTTGGAAGGAAACAGCCACAAAGGATGGGGCTGGTGCCACCTGGAGATGTTCCCACCCCAGAGGCTGGTGGCCCTGGACTGCTCCAGTCACTTTGCACCTGCTGGCTTCAGACACACACAGCCAGCCCTCAGCACCCCAGTCTTTGCACAGTGCTGCCCAAATGTATCCAAGCCTGGTTCCCAGCCAACTGCTTGGCTGACAGCCATGTTTTCCCAGACATGGAAAACTTCCAGAGTGCACAGAGGGCCGTAGGCCCTTCTCTCAAGTCCCCTGTTCACCAGTGTCTTGCTGCCCTGTGGTGCCCAGGGCTGTGCCCAGACTCAGTGCCAGGCTCTGGAGAAGGTGCAGGAAGGTGCCTCAGGTGCAGGTGGGCTCCAGAAGCAGGTTCCAAGGGGGCCTGGAGCTCCTGGCCATGCCACCCGTCCCAGGCCAGACAGAGGGATGGCTCTCTTCCTCCCAGTGTCCCTGCAGCTGAATGCCAGTGGCAGAGAGGTACTGCCATGTCCCTGCCCTCTTCTCACCTATTATGGGAGCTGCTCATGCTGCTGGAAAGCTGTGCAGAGCCTATCCCTTGCTCTCCCCCTCAGATGGCACTGTTGTCACCTGCAGGTTTGTCCTGCACTGTAGCACCAGGAGTGCCTTCCCAAGCTGAAATCCCCTCTCTTATTCCCCACCCCATTACCACCTCATGCCCTTGACCTCCCCTGCATGATCCCAACCCTACCAGTTAAATGAAGTTGAGGTTCACTGTTCTGCACATCTAAGAGGGATTGGATTGGGCCAAGGAGCCACCCTGAGCCCTGGCTGTGTCCAGGGGTGTTGGGCACTGCCCTTCACTAATATCCACAGTCCACAGCAACTCTTCAGGCACAGTTTGTTTAGCCAGTAAGATTTTGGGAGTCTCGCCCCTTGATTTGTTTCATTTCCTCTTTATTATCATCATTCACTTTACACTGGTGCTTTATCTTATGAATATTGATTCTTTTGCCTCACTGGTTAGCGATTGTTTATTCCACACTAACGTCTTCTGCTCCTACATTTCTGCACACTCAGGTGATTTATAAAGGTAGTAAAACAAAGAGCGCTTGTTGCAGTGAACTCAAAAACTTTTGCTGTTCTAAAGGGACCTGGAAATAATAAATCAAATCTAACCTTGAGTCAGATTGTTATCTCTGCTGCATTCACCCTCAGATGGAGTTATCCAGCACCTCATCCAGAGTCACACCGTTCACCAGCTCTGCCTGCCCAAAGCTGGTGTAGGGAGATTCCCCTCTCCATGTGTGCCATTCATCTCTGGCAAAGCCAGAGGCTCAGGCTGGAGCTCAGGGAAAGGTTCTTCCCTCCCCCAGAGGGTGCTGGCACTGCCCAGGCTCCCCAGGGAATGGGCACAGCCCGAGGCTGCCAGAGCTCCAGGAGCTGCCAGGGATGGACAGGCTGGGAGTGCTGGGGGGTCTGGGCAGGGACAGGGATGGGATGGATGATCCTGGGGGTCCCTTCCAGCTCAGGAGATTTTGTGATTCTCTGATTCTGTGAAAGCAGGGTGTGGCTGGACTCCTGGAGAGTGGCCTCAGAAACTCTCTCGTTTACCTTCAACCCATGTGAAAAGGTCCTGCCAACATTAACAGACATGTCCAGAGGCACATTTGTCACCCAGGGTCTGGTGACCAAAGGCTGCTGGAATAGTTGTGCAGCTCCACGTGCAATCCTGTCCTGCTCATAGCTAGAGCTGCTGTCCATGCCCCCACAGCAGGCTCCCAAGGCTCTCTGCTCCCTGGGCAGCTCCACAAGCTGGTTTGGAGTGTGTGCAGACAGCTCCATTCACACACACTCCCCAGCCAGGGCCATGCTGGGACTGCTGAGGAACAGGAAAACAAATGCAGTTGCTGAAGATACAACTCAACTTTGTCACTGCCACACTGTGTCCAATAAGGCTGCCAGACCTTTGCTTACTGGCTCTGACATACTCCATGCTCAGAACCTTAATTCCTCTGTCTTTTCCAGGTCTGTCCATCTATCAGCTCTGGCAGTCTCTGTCAGCACAGAAGGGAGCAGTTCTCTTCAGCTGTGTGCTGATGTGAGGAGCCCCAAGCAGGGCTCTGGCCAAAGGGCAGGGACACATCCCTGTCTATTTCCAATGCAGCTGGGTGTGAGTGGTTTCCAGGGGATGCCCACTGGACCAGTGGTGCAAAGAGAGCCTGCAGGAAGGTGCCTCCTTACTGGGTCCAACTGGAGCCAGCCACTGCTACCCTGGGGTGGTGCCGGGCTCCTCCCCACCAAGGCTGCAGGAGGGTGTCACAGTACCTGTGGTCCCTGTGGCCATGGGGTACAGGAGGTCACACAGCCACACCAGGAGCGTTCCTGAAGCCAAAGGACAGTGCAAGGGAGGAGGGGGAGCCCCAAAGCACAGCACTTCCTCCAGCTGATGCAGAGCAAAGCACAGCCCAGCAGGCACAGTCACCTCCCAAGGAGATGACAGGGTGAAAACAGCCTTTCCACATCCCTGCTGGGCCAGCAGGAAGACAAATCCCTTTATTTCCTTTGTCTGTGAGAGTGCTGACCTGAAGGACCAACCAGCCACCCTTTAGCCCTCAGGTACACTGGGTGCCAGTGCTGGAGGATTTAACACAGTGAAAAGAGCAAACCTGCCTGGAGACCAGTGCAGCTGTGCTGGAGAGCACAGTGTGGCTCTTGCCCAAACCTGCACTCACCAGTCACGCACGTGTACAGCAGTGCTGACTCCATCAGCAAGGGCTGCCTGTCAAACTGCCATCCCAGCTAGGACAAACTGCTGCCTGTGATAAATTAAAGGTGATTCGGGCTGGGATATCAAAACCTAAGAAGGAGACCTGCAGTTTCCTTGAAATGCTGTCACTGCAAAGAGAAAACTCAAGAAAACCACGAGTTGAGTGGTTTCTGAAAGTTTTCTGGTGATTTATTCATCTCACGGTCAGAGAATCAAGGAATTCCTATTGTGGACAAAATTTGTAATTTCAAAAATTCATCTCATTGTTCCTCTGATCACGGAGGAAGCAGAGGACATTTGTCCCACTGGGCTCTCTCTCAAGGGATAGCTGCCAAGGCAGCAATGTTTTAACGAGGGACATCACTTCTAATTTTCACAGCTGGGAATGACCCCTGTCCTCTGCAGGGACGGGGACATGGTGCAAGTGCCAGTGCTAGTCAGTTGGTTTGAGGACCATCCAGGAGACTCGTCCTCATTTCTCCTCTCTTTGTTGAGCAGGGTGAGTCCAGTCTCCAGAGTCTGACATGGGAACTGCCCAGTGCCTGCAGTCCCATTCACTGCCAGGCTGCAAAGCTCTTCCTCATTTCCTTTCACAGCAGAAACAACCCCTGTTAGGTCCTCTGGATGAAGGAGTAATGACAGAAAGGACAAAAATCAGGGTTATAAATACAACTTATAAAGCTTTGGCATTTCCCTGGCCATATTGAACCACACCAGCACCTGAAGCAGTGTCCTTCCACACCAGCCCCAGGTTCCACTCCTCATGCAAACACAGCCCAAGGGTTCTGTTTCCATTTGTGCCAAACCAATTTCACAGTCTTTGGAGCTACCATTAAGCAAAGTCATAGATTTCTTTGCCAAGAAACCCACCAGAAGAGACAGAAAGGAGTTGCCCTGCCTGTTCATGCCCTTCTCCCCTCTCTGAAGAACCCAAAGGACCTGCAGTACCACAGTAGGTGGAGGTGATGCTGCCCTAGCAGCCACTGTAAATGATCATTACCTTCAGTGTGGGCTGAGCACAGACCCCCTGCACCCACTGAGCCCACACTGCCCCTGCACAGCCCATCTCCTGCTCCCAGTGCACAGGCCAGATTGGCTCTGGTGTGTCCCTGGCAGGCACACACTGACACTTCTGAAACAGGAGGTCTCAATTAGTGTCACATCATCTCCCTGTGACAGTCATTCTCAGCACCTCCCCTGTCCTGCTAAATGCCCCACAGTCTCCTTGCTTATCTGAGCTCCCAGAGTGTAGCTCCTGGCAGCCTCACAAAGTAGGCAAGCCCTGGAGGGAAGGGGATGAATATTCATGGTCACTCTGTCTGGAAGGAGAGGGGAGGCTCTCAGCACATCCACAGGTGAGCAAGACATTCATCAGAAAATTCACATTCAGGGTCTCACTCCTCTTACAGCATTAAATATTTAACAACAGAAACTTTCAAGTATCTTCACAATGTAATTACAGTGCCACGAGGATCAGCTCCAATTGCTAAGCCCAGCTCACTGCTGGGAGCAGCACTGCCAGCAGGAGAGCCTGGGTGGCCCCCAGTCCCACCTGGGCTTCCTAAGCACCTGCAAAGACAAGTGCCAAAGAGAAAAAGAAACCAAAGGTGTGAATGTTGTAATATGGAGAGAGGCTGCAGGGGCAGTACAGATGTCCAGGAAGATGAAAATGGAAGAAAAAAATCCCTGTTGCACTAATATAACAAAATCCATGGTGATAGGAAGATGGGGAATCTGTAAAGAGGACATGTACCATTTCTCAAGGGCAGCACTTTGGAGAGGGATGCAGGCAGGGCAGTGGGGAAGGAGCTGGACTCAGAGAAGTGCAGACAATGCCACAGTCCCACCCTTCCAGCTGCCTTTAGGGCAAGATGAGGAGAGAGGCAGCTTTTTTTATACCTTAAAACACCATCCACAGTTGAACACAAACACACAGACAGTGTGTTGCTAATGGTCTCTAACATTCCTTGAGGAAAACTCAGATCCTGTAGAATATCCACAGTCCAAGCATCAAGAGAAAGCACTGACCATCATTCAAGGGAGATACATTTCCAGGAACATTGGTTAGCACCCCAGCAAGAACACAAGAGCAGTTACACCTTTGGATGCTGACAAAATGGGGGGAAATGGTCAAATTCAATATGTCAGTGGGTAACTGAAGAAAAATATGGGGTTTCTTAGTGTAAGTTAATGTGTCAAGGCTGAATTTGCAGGCTAACATTCTCCAGCGATATCAGTCCTTGGCAGAGAAGCAGCAAAGATGATACAGAATGGAATTAATAAAGAATTAAAGGCTAGGAATATCATCAATGCCAGTCAGAATGATGTTATGGAACTCAGCCCCTGCCCAGCAAATCTGTTCTCATTTGCAGGGGAGGGCACCCATGTGGCTGATAGGATAGAGAGCCCAAGTACAATCAGGCTTTACAGATTTGGATTAAAACCAGGTCCAGCCAATTCTGGTAAAGCCCATTTGTAAATATGCTGAGTGCTGGACAGAAATAGCAGATCTCCAAACAGGCAGGGAATTCTCATCAAATAAGAGGGTGATGGAGGGAATCTTGTGAAGGACAGGTCTAAACACTGGAACTGTGGGCAAGGAAGATGATGAGATGGAGATGGAAATGGAGATGGAGATGGAGATGGAGATGGAGATGGAGATGATGGAGATGGAGGTTGGTCAGAGGAGAGCAGTTTGCTTGTTAGACAAAATTGGCAAGTAATGCCAAGTATGGAGCAGTAAGAGAAGAGGTCCAACTCTGAGCTCGCTGGGTCTGTGTGAAAAGCCCATACTTTGATTTAGCCAGGTCATAAGACCCAGGATGAGGACAAAGAGCAGCAATTGCAGCATATTGCCAGTGCTGCAGCCTCCCAGCCCAGGTACAGCAATCCATCCTCTGCCTGCAGAAAGCCCTGGACAGGCAGGAGCTTTGCCTTCCCCAAGTCTGCCTGGGTTTCCCCATAGTTTGCTGCTCATGGTCTTCATGTTTCTCTTTCAGGGATCAGCAGGTGAGGTGGAGCTGTTGGTTGTGTGAACACAAGGCATGGCTTTGCTCTTTGTTAACCATCCTACTGAAATCCATGAAATAAAGGCTGCTGAGAGAGAAAATCCTTCTCCCTTTCCCAGACTCACCTCCTGGCAGCAGCTGCCTCGTTTTGCTCTGGTCTCGCCCTTTGACAGCCCTGGTTGCATATTGTTACTTAATTATCATCTCATTACACAGCCCTGGCACATTTTGCATGGCCTGTGCTCTGCCCACATCACTGGAGGAGCAGATAACAAATGGCTCTGCATGTCTCATTAATCAGACTAAACCCAGGATCACCATTCTGGTAAGAACCCTGCTGATGAATAGGCACGAACTGCAACTCCTGGGGATCCCAAATGTTTTTCTCTCCCCCTCCTGGAGCACTGGGCACAGTCAGGCTGTTTCAGGAGGGCAACGAGGCATATTTGACATAGAGCAGCCTCTGGGGCACTCAGCAGAATTCACTCTTGACAGGCCATCCATGCATGGGGAAACCTGGGCCATCCTTGGAGGAGGGCCATGGGCAGACACAGAGCATCTGGGTGTCTGTCTTGTATCAAGTCCACAGAACAAGCACCAGAACAATTCCAGGGCACATCAAATGCAAACAAACAATACTGAAAAAAGTAACTGATTGAGAGGAAGAGGAAGGAGAAGCAGCCCCTCACTTGCAGCTTTTTCAGCCTTTCTCTCACCCTGTTGTTCTCTCCTCTTCCTGGCCTGGGGAGCTTTGCAGTGTGGGGGTTGATTCCTGCCACGTGCTTGCCCCAAGTTCATCCTGCCCACAGTAGTTTATGACTTCATCACGCTGAAGTGGATAGACTAGGAAATAAAGCTTTACAAATGTTTTCACTGAGAAAGTGACCCACATAAAAAAACACATCAACCTATTGATAGTTCTCTTACAGGAAAAAACAAGGCTTCTATTGAAAAATGTAAGAAATGTGATTTCTAAGACCCAGGCAATGTAAGCAGAAATTGAAATTTTGCATAAATTTGTGTAAAACTTGTATTCATTGATGTGATTGATATTAAACAATAGCAGTGCATTTGACAGAGAGATGTCATGATAAAACACCGTGGATATGACAGCTCACAGCAGAATTTTATGTTGCAGTTCAATTTTAAACCCCCATCTGTCTCTGCAGATAAGACTTCCACACTGCCTCAGGGTCTCTGAAGGCTGGCCAAGAGCATCCTTGCCAGGGATCAGTTTTCTCAGCCCTGGCATGGAGCAGAGGCACATGAGCTGTCCATGTCCATGAAACACACAACAGGGTCTATGACATGAGGCTGCAGGATCGGAGCTCCCCTGCTGCATGTGCCACTCCACACGGCAATCCAGTCTGTGCTTAGTCCCACAGAAGTGCTCAGGTCTCATTGACACAAAACACCAGGGCTGACAGGGAGCTCTGGGAATGGAATGTTACCTTAGGATGCCCATAGAAGGGTTAATGTGGCTGTTCATGATTGCTGCTGCTCCTCTTGTTTTTGCACAACAACAGTGAAAACTGATTATTTTTCTAATTCAATTTTCATCCCACAGGTCATCATGCAGGGTCAGCTTCCATATAAATGTAGTTGTCTGTCCCCACACAGGCAGCAGCTTGGTGCTGGAGACGTTAGTTCTACAGCTGAGTTTGCCCATATGCTGTGAAATTTCAGTCAAATGAATGGTCGTGAGATCCAAGTCACAAAGAGCAGTCTGTGGGAGTAACAACAGCTCCACTAGGCAAGGGTGAGTGCAGATCCTCCCCCAGAGGGTGCTGGCACTGCCCAGGCTCAGGCTGGAGCTCAGGGAAAGGTTCTTCCCTCCCCCAGAGGGTGCTGGCACTGCCCAGGCTCCCCAGGGAATGGGCACAGCCCGAGGCTGCCAGAGCTCCAGGAGCTGCCAGGGATGGACAGGCTGGGAGTGCTGGGGGGTCTGGGCAGGGACAGGAGAGGGACTGGATGATCCTGGGGGTCCCTTCCAGCTCAGGACATTCTGTGATTCTACCAGTCTGCTAAAACCCCTCTCTCACCCACACAGAGCAGAGTAGGGGATGCTCTGGGGTGGATGTTCCAGCCTATTCAACTCTGCAAACTGATTTGATCCACTTGTCCCTCAATACCTGCTGCCACTCACCATACAGGGTCACATATGTCAGCCTTCCATGTTCAATGCATCCCTGCAATAAGGCAGGAACTGTCAGTGAAGAGGACACATTGCTTTTCATTTTCAGGTAGCTGATCATATGCTGATCATAGCTCCTCAGCACATCACCTTCTCCTCCTCTTCTGATGACAGTCTGAAATTTTCACCTTAGGGCCAGTTTGTGATGATTTCCAAAATCTCAGGGTGATTGGGGCTTCCTATCTGAGCCTGCTGTGTGATCAGACCAATCTACTTACTCCAGGTAACATCAGTGGCATTGATGTACAGCAGAGACTTTCTCTTTGAACACACAGCACAGCACTGATAGTTGGGGAGCCAGAAGGAGCTGTGCTTCCGTGCTAATCCCTTCTGAGTGTCCTCAATGTTATCATGTCATAAGCCAATATCCCACAGTGCAGTAACAGAGAGATCCTGACCCCTCCCCTGCTCTCAAAGGAGCACTGTGATGGGCACAGACAGCATCTATGAAAATACAGACAGGGTGAGGTACCACACCCGCATGAACAGACCAAGCAACATTGTGGCCAGTTGCTCTGTACCTGATACAACAAATGCTTAGATCACATTTTGTTTCAAACCCTCTCTGGGCAGATCCATTGTTATCTCAAGTCCACCAGTGTCCCACACTGGACCCCAAAGAAGGCTGCTGTGGTTTAGGACTGGCATTCTCCAGTTCAGAGCTCCCACTGAAACACTCTAAACCACGCACTGCTTGCTCACTGCCCCCTCCCATTTTCCCTCCCTCTTCCCTCTGCAGGAAATGGGGCTGAAAATTGGAGGCACAAAAGGCAAAGATCACAGGCTAAGATAACAACTTACTGGAAACAGCAATGAGATAAGAAAACAAACAGTAACAGCAACAATATTGACAAAAAAGTGTACAAAAGAGAGAGTGAATCACATGCCAAAATGCTCCACGAGGACCCCCAGACAATGAACAAGGGCCAAAGGCTTCCCCCCTCTCACGTTTTTGGACTGAAAGCCACTTCCTTCTTCTCAGAAGCCCAAGAGAGCCCTTTGCTCCACCCTGGCAATCACCTGAGGTGGTATCAAACAACAGGAGGGCTCTGGCTGAAACCAGGACTGTTTTCAATAAATTTCAGCCCTACTCCAGCTAGAGATTCAGAGATAGAGAGAGAGCCAAAAACTAGAAGCAGAGGTCAGTACTGAAAGGCTCCCGCAGCATCACAGAGCCATCTCTGCCCCTCTGTGGTGACTGTTGGTCTGAGTGGTCAGCAGCAGATCTGCTCCACAGGAAAGCCCTGAGGGGATGGAGGAACCATCTCCCTCTGGGCTCTCAAGGGTCCCAGTGACCTTGTCCCCTCTCCCTGCCTGGAAAGTGGTTGAAAACAGTTAATTCAGTTGTCTCTGTGACTGACAAGTAAGCAAGGAGAACAGTTCCCCCATTAGCATTCTGTCAGATGCCTTCAGGACAGTTTAATTTACATCTGTACTAGTTTTATGATTTATGAGATTCGCAGGGAACTGCTGAAAATTCAGATGTGTCTGAAATGGGAGCTCCATACCCTGGTTTATTTGAAGATCTCTTTGTCAAATCATAAAATATTTTGGGTTGGAAGGGACATTTAAAGGCCACTTGGACCACCCCCTTTGCAATGAGCAATGATATCTTCAGCTAGACCAGGTTACTCAGAGCCCATCTGACCCGGCCTTGAAGGTTTCCAGGGAAACTTTTGAAAGCTACAAGCATGGAAAGTAACAATCCAAGGGGGAAAAAAATGGATATGGCCAACTCACACAGCACAGCCTTCTCAACAAGTTTCTGGAGGCCCTCCTGCCTTCTGGCCAGGGAGTTGCTGTCTGGAAAGTTTAAACATGATTTTATGAGCAATTTGCACTCTATGGACTGCTGCAGACTGTTGTCAATGCTCCCTGAATGCTTACATGGGTAGGTGTCCTGGTTTGAAGGGCAGATGTCTGCTAAGAAAGGCAGGAGCTTCTCTTTGAAATGGAGAATGTAAACCCCCTCCCTCCAAATTATTATTATGATTTTGAAATTAAGGGACTCTCAGGCAAAGATATGGGAATTAGGAATAACAGTTCTTCACTAGGAAAATTAAAATAGAAATGCAGTATTACAAAGAACAATCCCAAACCCTGCCAGAGTCAGAATCCAAGCTGACACCCGTCAGTCAGTCAGGGTGGTGGCACAGTCCCATTCCATGGTGCTGCATCCTCCTGCAGTGGCAGATGTGGTTCAGCTGAAGCAGTGCTCCTGGACAAGGTGCAGTTTCCTCTGAAGGTGCAAGGATGATGTGGAAGGGTCTGGTTTTCCTCTGGAATCCAGTGGGAAAGGCTGCTCTGATGTTCCAAATCTCAGTTTTTCTCTGGGTAGGAAAGGCTTGGCTCCTCCCCTGGCTGGAGCATTTCCCAGTGGGATGATGGAATTTTATCAGTCATGCACTGGGACTCACTGGCCATGAACAGGAGATATCTCCTGGAGGGAGGATGGGCTGTGGGAAGATAAAGATGATTGCCCAGCTGGTTTAAAGATGGCCCATTAGCAGATAATGTGTGCCAGGAGATCAGGGTCACTGCCACACCTGGTTTAACAGATGGGGACAGAATACACATTGCTGGTCACATCCTATACTGCAGTCCAAGACAGGAGGACAAGTCCACCACATATTTTTTCTCCTCTCACATTCCAGCTTGACCTCAGGAGGAAGTGTGGAAAATGTGTAGGTGTCATGGAATCATAGAATGGTTTGTGTTGGAAGGGACCTTCCAGCTGCCTGCCATTGGCAGGAACACCTGCCCTTGGAATAACCAGCCCCATCCCACCTGGCCTTGGACACTTTCAGGGATGGGGAAGCCATGGCTTCTCTTGGCAACCTCTGCCAGGGCTCAAACACTCTCCTAGTGAAGAATTTCCTGCTAATACCAGAAGTAAATCTCTCCTCTGTCAGTGTGAAGCCATTCCCCCTTGTACCATATGTACATAGATATGGAGAAATATGTATGTAGAAACTGTAGAATATGCTACAATAAATAGAAATGTATGAAGTTTATGGGACTGCAGGGTTTTCTTCTCAAACATCCTTTAATCTCATGGCCCTATGAATTGTAGCAGTTCTGGCCTGGAGTGTCCTGCATTATTTGTAGGTGAGAGCTGAATCCTTTAGGCAGTTGTGCCTCACCTTCTTACAATATCAGAGCTGAGGCTCTCTCCCAGCAACCAGAGATGAAGGAGAAAATCCTTATGCCAACCTGGTCAGGCAAGCCTGCTAGAGGGAGAATGTGCCATCTCCTGCCATTGGAAGCATCACAACCAGACACACAGAGGATGAGCCAGAATGGATTGGATACAGAATGTGCCAGCAGGATTACACCCACCACAGCAAGGATCAGCATCTGGTCCCTCCTGTGGTTTCTATTAGAAAACCCAGGTAAAAAGCAATATTTTTGGGTTTTTTTCACAGGTGTAAATGTGCAGGTGCAGCTTATCCAGGGGTACCAGGGCAGATGATGAGCCCTTTGTTCAGGCAGTTCCCTGGGAGCAGAGGCAGAAGTGTGGATGCACATCCCCTTCTCCATGATGTGTCATACATCTGGGCTGCTCCCCCCTCCTGCTCTTCCCTGCTCTGCACAAAGTTAGTGTGCTGCTGCTCTGGAGGAAGTAAAGCAAAGGAGAGAATGGAGCTCTTCATTCATCTGTGATGGCTGCAAGGGGAACAAAAGCCTTGGCTCAAACTTAGAAAGTTCTCAATTCCAAGAGGAGCTGAGCTCTTGGCACGGCAGAGGCTTTGGAGCCAGCCATAGCTGGAGAAAGGGAGTCAGAATAATGGCTCGAATGAAGGGAGGAAGGGGTCACCTGGTAGCACATGGGTCGAGCTGAAGAGCTGCCAGCTGCTTTTCCCTGGCCCTGCAGGGACTGTGTGATCGATGGCATTTGGCATCTTTCAGCTGCAGCCACTCAGTGCTGATTCTAGGCAGGTTGAGCAGAGCTCCCCTTGCC
Source organism: Erithacus rubecula (assembly GCF_903797595.1). Classification (NCBI taxonomy): domain Eukaryota; kingdom Metazoa; phylum Chordata; class Aves; order Passeriformes; family Muscicapidae; genus Erithacus; species Erithacus rubecula. Next base: position 412,986 of record NC_136671.1, on the reverse strand, counting down.
AGCCCAGCAGATATATCTGCTAAGAGAAGTGACTCACTGGGGTCTGCTAAAGAAAATCCATTTTGCACTGAAGCCCAGAGAGCCTGCAAGGAGGCTTTCTTTGGCAGATGAGCTCAGGGAAGAGTTAAAGCACAGCACCAAGCTTTCAGCAGAGATAAAAAGTTGTTCTCCTGCCTTTCTTTTCATTTTTTTCTCTCCCTCGCTTTTAAAAAAATGCCTCATTTTCACTTCAGTGAATCTGGAGAGACAGGAAATAATACAAAGGCTCTTTACAAAGCCTGGCTTCTTTCTTCTGTGGCATCTGTGCTGAAGTATCTGTGATGGTAACAGCCTCTGCTTTCTCTTCACAGGACTCAGCTTCATCAAATATTCCCTCTCTTGAGGCTGTGTGATGGTGGGATTCCCTCTCCCAGCTCCATTGCTTTTCCAGTCACACTCTAAGCTGCTTACAGAGCTCAGGCAGAGAAAAAGGAAAACATATTCTGTTTGCTGCTCCCAGTGAGAAGAAGGGGCTGTGGCCCCCCTCAGCCTCCCCAGCCCCAAGGAAGCTCCCCCATGAGCCAGCCAGTGGCAGGGGGCTTGGTGGCAGTGCTGTCACCTCCCCAGATGCACTTGTCAAATCACCATTTTCCAGACACAGTTTAATCCCATTTGGATTGCTCTAATCTGAATAATTAATCAGTGCTGAGTCCTCTCTTCACTTGACAGGAGTGCTGGGAGTTGGTTGTGCTCCCTGTGCAGCACCTGCCAGCCCTGGCACAGGCACAGCACCACTGCCACAGCCTCTATTCCCTGGGCTCCCTCTGCTCCCTCCGGGCCCAGCTGGTCCCAGGACCCCAGCAGATCTCTGTGTCTTCTTGTGGGTTCATCCCAGGGAGCATGGGCTGAGGTGAGGGCTCCCCACCTCCCCCATCACCCCCAGGACCCCCCACTCTACACCTGGTCGTCAGCTCTGCTCCAGCACAGTGACAGCTGCTTGTATGGCAGTGACAATGACCTACTGGGCAGCTCAGAAAGGAGCCATCCCACTGTCCCCAGCCTCTGCAGGCAGCCATGGACCCTGAGGGCAATGCAATTCCTGTCTCTATTGTCACCCAGCCCCCAAGGAGAGTATGGGGACAGCCAGATTGCCAGACACATGTGGGCCATTCTGCTCCTGTCCTGCAGCCCCTGCCCTCTGCAGGGCCAAGAGCTCATCCCTCTGGCCAGTGACCACCTCTGGCAGGGCCCAGACATGCAGCACACAGTGGGGAGCTTTCACCTCATGGGTGCAGGGCAGCATGGAACTTACCAGCACCCTGCTCAGAGTGGGGAAGCTGCCCCAGGTACCCCATGTTCTGCAGGAGGCACAGCAGCCAGAGGATGAGGTGACCTCAACAGCATCTGTGGGACCTGCAGCAGCACAGGCAGTGCTGCAATGTCCTCTGACTGCCTGGGACATGTATGAACACTGCCACACCTGGAGGAGAATGGTTTGTAAGGACAGTGCAGAAGGCAATTTCCCTCAATGAGTTACAGCTGTACTGGTTACTGAGGAGTAGAAACAGCCTTGCCTGTCCAGTGAGGATGGGCGTTATTAAAGAGTGAGTTAGCTGGCTACCAGCTCGTTGGAGATGGAGTCTGTTGGCTGTGCTGTGGTAAGGGACATGCAGTGGTGCAAGGGACAGACAGGGTTAGGTGGCTGGGTAAAGGACAGCTTGGGGTTAGCTGATCATGCAGAAGCAAGAAGGAAACTTGCAGAGGGAAGGAGTCAGTGCTGCTTGGAGCTGCCTGAGAGAAGTCTCCAGAGAGAAGGCATAGGAAGTTTTTAGTAAAAGACTGGTGATGGTGTCAGTCATGTCCATCTTGACAGCTGCAACACACACCCTGTAAGACACTGGGTCTGCTCAGGAGTGCAGAAGCTCCTGACCACTGATCTGGGAGCTGCCAGTGCTAGCCTGGGCTCTGGGTGTGCTCCTGCCCCAGGGGGATGCTCTCACCCAGGCGTGGCCCAGCTCAGCCCTCGGGGCTGGGCAGTGCTCACAGTAGGATGCTGGTGATGCTGGGCAGGTTCATGCTGCTGGGGGTCTCAATCTCTGCTTTCCCCCTCTGGCCCATCACTACTCTGGGAAGTCTCTCAGCACTCTCACACTGACCCCAAACACTCCAGGATATTTCACTCCTGCTGTTTTTCTTCCAGAAATACCATTTCCATAATGAAAGTGTTACTGTTTTCACCTCTCCCTGGTGCAAACACACTTTGTTCTCCTTCATGTTTTAATTCTCAAGTTCCTCTCCAGTACTTCCACTCTAAAAATTGACTCAGAACAGCACATTTCACCTCCTCCCACAGGTCCACACAAGAGCAGTTTTTCCCTGTCCAGGTGGTGGAGAAGGGCATCCCATAAACCACTGGCTAGGCTTTCCAGCAGACCTGGAGCATTGCTCCTGTTCCTGGGCAAGGAGAAGCCAAGCCTGGAGCATCCAGAGACCAGCTGTGTCCAGAGACCAGCTGCTCAGGGCAGGGAGAGCTGGGGGTGGGCTAGTGGAATGATGGATGGCTCAGGAGCCTGTGAAGGGGATCCTCACTTGGGTGATGGCAGAATGGACTCACTGAGGGTCAGTATGTCCAGTCCTGTGTCTGTAGCTCCTCCCTCAGCACTCTAGGTGCTGCATTACCCCATGAAAGCACCAGATAGAGCCACAGAAAACATGGATGATATTCAGGCTTGCTGGTCCAGCACCTGCCTGTGGCCACATGGGCTTGGAGTGCCAAAGTGGCTCTGGCACAGCATGGGCAGAGAGGCTTTCAGGGTCAAACTCAGCTAGGAAAAAATGGTGGAAAGTGGAGCTTTTGAATCTGCACACCTACTTCCTCATTTATCTGTTCTGCCTGATTTTGAACTGGATAAATATTATAAAGCAATTTAGGAAAACAAATAAGCAAAAAGCTAAACCAATTTTTTTTTTTTCCCCGACAAAAAATATCTGACTGGGGAAGGAGCAAGAAGAGTTTCTTCAGAGAATTTCATCTCACAAAAACAGCAGGGATGGACCTAGTGACTCCCAGTCCACAATGAATCCCCAGGAAGATTCCCACACCAGACTGCACAGCTCTGCCAGCCAGGTGGCTCAGAGCTGGGTGGGAAAGGTGGCTGCAAAGGGTGCAATGCCTGAGAAGGTGTCTCAGGTGTCCTCCAAGGGTGGGAGCCCACACCCTTGGGAGCAAATGTGAGAATCAGGCAGCCCCAGCCATGTGTCCAAAACACACAAATCTCAGAATGCTCCACGCTTGGTTCATCTGTACCACAAGCTGTGTCCTCCTGCCATTACCCAACACAGCAACAGCACAAGTTATTTACATATTTATGGAGTATTTACCCCAAACCTCATAATACTACAAAAAACTTGATCATACAGATGGTAATTTAAATGAAAAATTGTTATTCATACATTTTCATTGTAATGTCACATGTCACAAAATATTACAGGTTCATGAGGCAGCCAGGGCTCTGCTAATAATTAGAATACATTACCACTTTGATGAGGCATTTACACAAAACTGCAGAACCATCTTAGCGCTGCTGAGCTGTTCCCAGCACCCCAATTAAAAAAATGTCAGGGGCTTTTATCAACTCTACTGATTGTGCAGCATAATCCCACCTTTTGCCTCATTTCAGACACTTGGCACACAGCAGGATATGGGTGTTGTCACCCACTGCTTCCCCTCAGGACCCTTAGGGTGCAGTGCTTTGGGCTCAGAACAGCCAGTGCCTCTGTAGCACCAGGTGTGAGCAAGTCTCAGTGCTTGGAGGGGCTGTGGGGACAAGAGCCATGGCAGAACCTTTCTTTGGGAGGTGCAGAGTGTCTGGGTAGACCCAGGGTAGGAGCTCTGCAGGACAGGGATGCCCAGGGGATGGATGGACAGAGAGCACAATGTCTGTGGAGGACAGTGCCCTGACTCTGGTCCCCCCAGCAGAGAGCCATGGTTGCTCTGCTCCCCAGATACCAGCCAGGGCATCAGGGACAGCCTCACCCTGCTCCCAGCTGCTGCAGTGCCCTCTGAGCCTCGTCTGAGCACCTGAGATCCAGGAAGGAGGATACAGCCCTGTCTGAGCCCCTCAGTGCTGGCAGGGGATGCAGTGGGGCTTTCCCTGGGGACACCCCAGGACACCTCAGCTCTCTGCTGGTCAAGCACAGCTGCCTCACCCAGCAAAGGTGTACAGCCCTCACTGCCAGGCAAACAGGCCTGGCACATCTGTAACATCTGGAGGTTTTGGTAGAAGAGGAAATACACCTTCCATTCACCTGCTCACTCATCCCAAGAGCAAAGGGGAGCTGTCTCTGCACAGGCTGAGACTGAACCCAGCTTTTGGGTCAGCCCAGTCATCCATCTGCACCCAAGCAGCCACCCCAGACTCTCCCAGAAAAGCAGGTGGCCACCCAGAAGTGGCACCATGCAGGCAACTGAGACTTCAGGGAGAACTAGATGGAGTGCTGTTACACCTGGAAGGAAAAATTACCTTGGCAGGCAGGGCAGCAGTTAAATGAAGTTATGAACAAATACCCCACAGCACTCTCCAACAAATAGCCAGAAGTTGAGAACATGGCAGGCAAGTCCCAGATGAGCAGGGAAAACCCACCCTTGTCTCTGGGACCTTTCATGCCACTGGGCTCATTAGGGTGTTGGCTTCTCCTGATCCCATGGGAAACCAAGGCAGGGCCCTTGGGGGCAGCACACCTTGTGCCAGACTCAGCCTCACAAACACCTGGAGGCCTGGGCAGGACACAGCTGGAGTGCACAGAGAAAGGGATGAGCTGCAGGTAATTAAAGCAGGAGGAAATAACCAACCAGAGCAGGACAGAGTTCAGGGGCCACAGAATTGTGGAATCCCAGAATGGTTTGGGTGGAAAGTGACCTTAAAGCTCATCCAGTGCCATCCCTGCCTTGAGCAGGGACACCTTCCACTGTCCCAGGCTGCTCCAGCCCCAGCGTCCAGCCTGGCCTTGGGCACTGCCAGGGATCCAGGGGCAGCCACAGCTGCTCTGGGCACCCTGTGCCAGACCTGCCCACCCTCCCAGGGAACAATTCCTTCCCAATATCCCATCCATCCCTGCCCTCTGGCCGTGGGAGCCATTCCCTGTGTCCTGTCAAGGATGTCCGAGGCTGACAAGCCAAGAGGTCTCTCAGCTGATCTCAGCTGGTGGCTTCACATTGCTGATTATGACATCTGTAGATGTGCTGTTGCTTGCTGGCAGCAGGAACAGCCTGCCAGGAGTGGTGGGAAGGAGAAGAGGGTTCCTCAGCCTGTGTAGAAATGGGCTGAGAGCCTAAAACCCACCTGTGGCAGCTGGGACCATCAGTGGTGAGCAGCACACTCTGTGGGGTGAAAATAAACCATACAGGAAACGTCTGAGGGGAAGTGTGAGCTCAGCACTGTCACACTGTGGGACTCTGAAAGCAGACCATGGAGCATTGTCACTTAGAGTTGTGCCCTCTGCAGAATTTGTTACCCCTGTCTTTAATTGCACACTGTGGAAGCACTCACAGGACTAATCATATCACGAGGAATTTTTGGTCAGAAAGAAATAATTACACAATTGGCCTCTTAAAAGCAAGATGCCTCTCCAACAGCTGAGTAGCACAATAGCAAAAGAAAAACCTTTCCCAGTCATTCAGGTGTAGAAAAGCCCATCTATAGGAAGTGAGAAAAGTTTTATTTCGAATCAAAAAGGATGACCCCAGGGATCCTTACCAGAAGCTGTAAACTACATCATAAAAGTGAAATAACTTTTACCCAAGCTCACAAAAAAGAAAAGAAAAGAAAAGAAAAAGTCTTCCTTTCAAGAATATTCTGTGCAGCTTAAAAATTACTCTTATTAAAATGAATCAATTTCATAAGCATGCTAACATCTTTATTCCTCAAATGTTAAGTAGAACATTTAGAACTGGAGAATGTATCTCTGAACACCTTCCTTACATCTAAATTCATGTTTCTGCATAAAGGTCAAAGCTTTTCTGGGTATTTTTTCCTTGATAAGCTCCTTCAGAGGTGTTTATTTACAAATTATCTGCTTCCACATGTAAGCCTCATAATAACTCCTGTTGCTTTTGTTCTGAGTGTGGGAGATGGAGGTGTACAAGTATAGCAAGGCCATTTGATGTCATTATTGGATCTGAAAGCAGGCACTGTCTGAGTACAGAATGGAGCAGAAGTGGGCCCAGCCTGATAGAAGCAGAGGTGTGGATGCCTCACCTGGCACACAGACCTGTGGTACCTTTGCCTCCTTTGAGTGGCAAAAGCCCCCCAGCCACCTGTGACCTTCCCCTGCTGGTCACAGGTTCTCTCAAGGGGGACAGTGATGCTGCCCAGTACAAACACAGCAGTAGAGAACTCACTCCCAAGGAGTTACATTAAGAAGACAATCGCAGAATAAATTGGTCTGGAAAAGACCTTTGAGATTGAGTCCAACCTGTGACCAGCACCACCCTGTCAACCAGACCATGGTACTGAGCACCACATCCAGTCTTTTAAACACCTCCAGGGACAGTGACTCCACCACCTCCCTGAGCAGCTCCTTCCACTGCCTGCCCAGCCTTTCTGTGAAGAACTGCTTCCTAACATCCAAATGATGTCTGCAATGAGTGAATATCATTCTGTTTCAAAACTGTCTCTAAAATTTCAGTTTCTCAAAAGCAGTAGTCATGCTGAAGAGTCATAGAAGAGAGATTTTCCCATGGGTAAAGCCAAGTGCCAACTGCTTTAAATTCCTGATGATCTCAAGGGATGTTTGAGAGACCAAAGCAGGGAGGTGAACACTGCAGATGCTCTGGGACTCTCCCAGCACAGCAGCAGAAGCCATCAGGGTGATGTTGCACAAGCAAAAATGGGCTCCATGGCCATGAGCAGGCCAAAGCATCCAGCCAGGGAAAGGATGACAGAGATCACAGTTTCCTTTGAGCTCACACAGTTAAATTTTTTTGGGTAAGCAGTGCCTAGAGAGCTAAAGCAGGCAGTGGTGAACATGGAGAGGAGTCATGACACCCCCAGGTTTTAATGGCACACAGCACATTTATTTCCTCAGCACTGAGAGCAATAGGAGGCTGTCAGTGTTCTGGCAAGGAATCAGAGTTAATGCATTCTCATAATGAATTTAATGGGATAATGAAATGCTGTTGTAATTGAAGGTATTAACATCTTCTCCTGTTAAATACCAACTCGCTTAGACCATGTGTTCCCCGAGAAAAGACATGTGCTAATCTTGGTAAACACAGAGAAATAGTGGGATTTAATTCAGGTTTGGGACTCTCTGTATCCAGACATTTGGTGGGTTTCAACACTACTCCTTCAAGTGACTTTTTTTAAATAACTTATTTAAATGCTTTCTTTGGTTGCATTGGATTTAAATGAGATTAATCAGCTTTTCTTATGCAGATACTATTTAGATTATGTGAGATATGTAAAGACAGTTCTCCAGCCTTTGAATTTAGCTATCGTGCCTATCTCTAAGCTTCTTTAATTGTCTAAGTGGGTAAGGAGGAGCACACCAGCAACTCAGGAAAGGATATGCTTTGTCCCTGGCTGGCAGAGACCCTCCAGGCACACATGCTCTTGTCCCACACATCTCAATTATCTGCTATCAGCAGGGCTAATGACTGCAGCCACTGTTTACCATTCCTGTTCTGTCTCCTTTCCTCAATAGTTAAAAAGTCATGTTTACTAACTGTGATTCTTGTACCTGCCTCAGCTGTAGGGGATAACAGACAAACTCAATGTTTTGGGATCAGCAGACACTGAGGAGCACTCAACCTCTGGGCATTCAGGTGCCCCTTAGCTAAATTTTGGCCTTTTATTTAAAGAGAATTAGTGCCAACTGGTCAGGAGATGTCCACGAGAGCTCAAGTTCTTGGCTAAGAGCAATGGCCCCCAGAGCATCTGCCTGTGGGATGGAGAGGGAGCCTTCAGAGTCTGACTTGATTCATGGCATCTGCAGCCACACAGAGCTTTGGAGTGTGGGAATGATGCTATGGGAGGATTTCCACCAGTTCTGGGCAGTGCCTTCCTGTGTGTTTCACCTGCACCCCTCAGAGCTGCTGGGGAGGCCCATGACCTGCAGCTACAGTCCAGACCTCATGAGGAGAACAGGAGATACAGGAGTCCCTCCAGCAGCAGATTCAGTTTGAATATTGCCTTTGATGCCTGGGTCAGAAGGGACAGTTATTGATGTGCCTGGAAAACAAAAATAAAAATGCATTTTGTAAAAGAATATAAAAATCTGGACCTGTGTTTGTCCAGATCTCCAAGGGATATGCTGGCTCCTCATGGGGAGTTTCCAGCAGAGAGATCACAGCAGAATCCCAGGGCAGTGTCTCCTCCATTCCTCCACCTGAGAGGAGACAGGAGGGCTCCTCATGACAGCATGGATATTGTTCCTTTGGTCTCCCTTGGCCCCTTCCTGCTCAAGCCCTCACCTGGCAGCCTGCAGCTGCTGAAGGAGCCCAGGGATAAAGGAGCTGCCTGCACCTCATTTCCAGCTCTGAAATTATTTGTTTGGGTAGCAGGAGCACAGGTCATTCTCTAGAGGCCAGGACTGGCCTGTTCACCAGTTTTCAGCTGCAAAATTGCAGTATTTCTGTATGTATCTGTTTAAATAAATTCTAAAAAATAGTTGGAGGAACAGAGAGGTGCAGGAATAAAGCTGCAAAGTTGATTTAAAGGCCAGGAAGAACACTTTCCATGCAGAGATTTAAAGGCTCCAAGCTGGTTAGCTTTTAAAGAAGACTGAGAGGTGACTTCATCATCACATCTAAACTCCTTTAGGGGGAGAAAATATTTTGCAATAAAGACACTGTGACTGCAATGCAAAAGGCAAAACAAGAGCTGGGAGCTGAAGTCACCAACATTTGAATTATAAATTAGACACATTTTTGGAAGGAAAACATTTATCTACCACTGAAAGTAGCCTGAAGAGATCTTCCTGAAAGATGTGTTTCAGTCAAATTCAAGTCACTGGATGCACTGCATGATGAACGTGGTGAAATGTAATGGCCTGTGATTTACAGGAAATCAAGTGTGATGATCTAAATACGTCTTTCTGGCTTTAGTCTCTGTGAATCTATTAAATAAAACCACTACACAAGCTGCAAGCCAGCAGCAACTTGCTTCTTGCCACACACCTGAAGATGTGGAGCTGGAGCTCCCCTGGAGGCACATCCCACTCTGGAGAGAGACAGACAGATCCCTGCAAGACAGAGGGGAGGCTGGGGGAAAAAAACTCTTTTCTACCTTGTATTAGCTTAGTACAGTTTGAGATAAATGGCTGAGATCAAAGGCTCAGAGCAGCTGTGACTGCCCCTGGTGCCCTGGGAGTGTCCAAGGCCAAGGGTGGGACTTGAATCAACCTGGGAAAGGTGTCCCTGCCCATGGCAGGGAGTGAGACTGGGTGAGTTTTAAGGTCCTTTCCAACCCACACCGTTCTGGGATTCTGTGATCCTCAGGCTTTGGAGGATTCATACCCCTGGTGCAGTGCTGCAGCCACACTTGGGAGCCTTCCGTGGGCAGAGATGGCACAGGGACTCTGATAAGGCACTCAGGAATGCTCTCAGCTCAGGGGTGGGGACTCTGGGGACAGCTGAGCACAAATGGGGATGCACAGCCCCACTCCCAGCTGGAGCAAAGCCCAGGATCACTGCATTGCCACAAACACAACCCACAGCAGTGGCACAGCCTCCTGCTAACTCCAGGGCAGGTCCAGAGACTGGCAAAGGCTGAATCCCACCTCCCCTCTCCTCTCTGCACCCCACTAGAAGCACTGAAGAAGACAAGCTAAGCCAACAAGCCCTTGCCTGGGTGGGTGGCAGAGGACATCCCTGTTATCCTGTCCGCTGGAAGCCACAGCTGTGCTTGGTATTCACAGCACAACCCAGTTATTTATAACAGTTATTTTTCATTTTGAGTTTCAAGGTATAATAAGGTGGTTATAAAACTGATTTAGGGATAGAAAAGTTTGATTATAAAGGGAAATTATTTGAAGGTTTCAATGGTAGGAATAAGTTGTATGAAATAATGGTGCTCTTGGAGGGAAGAGATGCACAGAATCAAAATCCTTTTAACTGTTCCCTTGCCCCAAGCATGGCCATGCCAGCAGCCCTCATGTTCCAAGAGGAGGGCTTAGGTTTCCCAGGGAAGAAACTCACATTCCCACTGTGTCTGAGACTGTCATGGAGCAGGGAGGGCAGAAGGAAATACTCCCAGCAAAGGCAAACCTGCACAGCGGGATCTGCACCCCAGGTTAGTGGGGGGGGGGGGGGGGAGGGGGACGACAACAACTGTAGGAGCCTTGTGGTACAGCATCACCTCAGAAATTGATATAAAAGTGATGGAGTGGAAGCAGGCAGAGGGCTCAGCCTCCCAACACACAGGATGGGAAGGAAGGGACTGGGTTGAAAGACAGAAAACCCTTGATTTTTCACTGTGGTGGGACTGTGTTTTCACACCTTAGTAACAGCACCTCCTGAAGAGCAGGGGAGGCTAAAAAGCCATTCCCAGCAATTCCATCCTCCAACTGAGGGCCCTCTGCTCATACAGAGCTTGGAGCACTGAGATGGGTGATATCCTAGTCCAGTCCAGGGGATCCCTGCTCTTCCCTGGCCACCTCCCAGCCTACGGCCCCCAGAGCTCATCCAGCTACACCAGTGATGCTGCAAGGTACTTGGAACAGGACACACCAGGTATGGCTTACTCTGTAAATCAAAGTTTAAATATTTGTCATTAAATAAATTTCCATTTTAACAAAAAATTGTTGTTTGCTGGGACTGTGGGAGGAGTTAACAGGTTGTTTTGCAGTGGTTTCATCCTTTCTGATGTGGGCAAAGTCCTGCAGAGAGGACACCTCTGCTCTGCAGTATCCAAAGCCTTGGTTAGCATTGGTACACATAATCACAGGATCATTTTATGCAGGTGCTTTTATTGAAGAGCTCTGGGAATCAGGGATACAAACCGAAATCTGACTCCAACATGGATTCTAGATGGACATGTTTTTGTTATGCAACTATATATTAATTATTAAACCCATATTGTTCTATTGTTTACTTTGGTCTTATCCAAGCACGTATTCTTGTAATTTTCATCAGGACCCCAAACATCCTTTCTCATGGTTCTTGTCACAATTACATGGGTGCTCATGATTCTTATTACGATTAAACAATAATTGTATTCAATTACCAAACAATCATTACAATTAACAATCATATTATTTATCGTATGATGATTACACAGGTGCAGTTTCATATGATCTAATAAAGACAAAGCTCAGCATTCATTTCCAGGGCCTAGTTCCCTTTCCCAGGCCTACCAGACCCAACATTTCTTTCCACACCCTGCATCTATTGTTTTAGAAACATTTTAACCCTATGCTATCACCTTCACCTGTAGCACATACAAAAAATCATGGAATGGTTTGGGCATGACAGAGCACGCTGTCTATGTCCATCAGACACTCATCCTGCAAGGCTACAGTGGGAATGTGCAGCTGTATCCCTGCCTTTCCAGCAGAGAGACAGATGTGTGAATGCACCCAAGGTGCTCTGCAGGGCTGGGCACAGAGCTGGAGCCAGGGACAAACGTGGGGATGCAGCACTGCTCAGCATCCCCAGAGCCCAGCACCTTCTCCTTAGCCAGGGCATTTGCCAGGCACAAAAGCAGCTTGGTTCAGCTCTGCTCCTGAGAACTCCAGTTGATCCTGCCCCTCTACCCCTTGCTCTGTGCACGGCACCTAGGGTCAGATCTGGCCCTCAGGCTGGAGATGGGCTCAGCGGTCTGGGCTGCAGCTTCTGCAGGCACAGCAACCTTCCCAAGGGCCAGGGTGACTCTGGGCAGTGACCAGAGCCAGGGGGATGGGAGAGCACAGCAGTGCAGGAGGAGATGGGCAGCATGAAGCTGGGTCAGGGCAGGCCAGGCTGGAGCTCAGGGAAAGGTTCTTCCCTCCCCCAGAGGGTGCTGGCACTGCCCAGGCTCAGGCTGGAGCTCAGGGAAAGGTTCTTCCCTCCCCCAGAGGGTGCTGGCACTGCCCAGGCTCCCCAGGGAATGGGCACAGCCCGAGGCTGCCAGAGCTCCAGGAGCTGCCAGGGATGGACAGGCTGGGAGTGCTGGGGGGTCTGGGCAGGGACAGGAGTGGGCTGGATGATCCTGTGGATCCCTTCTAGCTCAGGATATTCCATGAGGAAGACAGTGAGCAGAACTGAGAGGTTCCAGCCCATCTGCAGGCACCTGTACTCTCAAAACACTTTGGGAATGAGCTCCAGTGAGTGGGGCAGGGACAGGCACTGGGCTTGAATACAGACTGGGAAGCACCACTGCCAGCTCTCTGGGATGAAAATAACCACAGCCAGCAACTTCCCACTGGGAAAGGAGATAGAGGATTCATAAAAGAATGCAAGTCAGCAGGATTGTTAACAGACAGAGATGATAAAATTGCTAATAATGAGGCAGGGAAGTCAGGAGTAGAAATATTTATGTGCTGAGTGGAGAGGAGCCTGAGGATGTGCTGGGGACAGCCAGGGAGAGTTTCCCTCACTGCTGTGGAGGGTCAAGTGCAGCCTCTCACTGGGAGGCTAATCACAGCACACAACGCTCCCCAGAACCCTGTGAGCTAACAAGGAGATATCTGGTCTTTATTAATTTTGACTCCATCAGAGACAACAGGAAGATGGGGAGAACACTGATGTTTTACTTTGCTGTGCTCCATGAATAAAGTAGGTCTCTCATCTAAAATCAGTCACAGGAAAACCAACACAAGTTTCAGCTGATAAAGAATTAAATTATAGAATTAACAGCAACCACTGTCACTGCAAGCAGGCAACTTGTTCTTGGTGGGCTGCATGGGAAAGAACCAGAGCTGTGCCATTGCTTTGAGAGAAAATTGAGGAGCAGCACCAGATACCAGCACAAGGACTCTGGTTTTGGGAAATGGGGTGAGCCTTGGCTCAGTGAGATCTGACATGCCTTGCACTAGCAGCTCTGGGGGTGCTTCACACAAACCCTGGAGCAGCTTCTCACCTTATCCATGCTGGGGTTGCCCAAGGGAGAGCATTGGCTAGGACTGGACAAACAAACATTAAAGATGGCTCTTCATAGTAGAGGGAAATTAAGGATGTGATAAATTCACTTTTTAAAACAATCAGATCTCCTATTTCCACTATTAGACTGGATAGGGGAAACAAGGACACGGAATAATGTGACAGATTGGCCATTTTGGGGAAATGAACACATTTATTTCAACTGTGCTGACAGACAAAATTCACTTTAAATTACATAACACGACAATATGTCTTCATCATCCATTACCTGGGAGTGTGTAAGTGAGAAACTGTCACTAGAGAGGCAGCCCACACTTGTCTTAAGGTTCAGGGAGGCTGGCTGGCTGGTACTGCAGTCAGGAGTGTACTTTGGGAGACTGCCCAGTGTTACAGCACAGTGCTGCTCCAGGCAAAGCCCCCACAGAAAGGGGCAGCCCCCTGCTCTGCTCCTGCCCCACCATCTCTGCTGGGCCATCTCCCACACCCACTGCATCCAGGGCATCCTTATTGGAGCTTTGCAAGAGCTGCAGCTCTGCTGGAGCCAGCCAGCCTCTGTCCCAGTGGGGAAAAGCTCAGGTGAGCCCTCATGACCAGAGCTGGTGACATCAGGCACTTCTCCAAATAGCCACTGTATTGAGAAATTCAGGAAGGTTTTCTTCCACTGTAGGAGTCCCATCTGACAGTATCTAGACTCCTTTTTCCCTCCAATGACCAAACTCTCTCATCATGGAGATCTTCTTACCTGGAAATTGTGGCTGTTTTGTTGAGAGTTACAGCTGGGTCTTCCCCCACATCATTTCTCACTCCTTGTCTCTCTGTGTTTCCTCTGTCTCAGATCTCAGTCTCAGCCCTGTCTTTTATCAGAGACTCAGCAAGCCCCCAAAATTGCAAGATTGACTCTTCTCTCTAGATCAATCACCAGTAATCCTATGATTTTGCTTTCTTTGTGTGCCCTCTGCTCAAAAGCCTCTCGCTCATGGGGTTTATTTTCTACATGGGCTGTGCACCCCCCAATTTTCTGTGCCACAGCTGGGTGCACTTAGTTTCTTCTGCCTGACTTGACTAAAAAATGTGAAACACTTCAGGAGCTTCAGAGCAAGCAATTGTCAAGAAAAACTGCCTTCAAACTTTCTTTTTTTAAATTTTTTTTCCTGGTAGCTGTTTCTTGAGGCAGAATGAGCAGGGAAAATGTTTAAGCATGCTCTGGTTGTAATTTGTTCATAGATTCAGCATTTGGGATGCTCTTAATTGTACATAATTTCTGCATTTGCTCAAGATGAAAGATGATGAGTGCAAAAAAAAAAGAAGTTCAAAAAAGGTTCGAGCCTGAAGTCTAGAAAAGGTTAAAAGCTACTTGATGTTGGAGAAACTTCCTTATAATCTGCAGAGTGGAGTACTGGCATAGGTGGTCAGAGAAATCCTCCTAATCAGAAGTTTGTTAATGGTCTGTTAACTGAGCACCCATCAATGTGATGCAGTTTGTATGGGACATGGACAGATGGGTTCATTTATTCTTTATCCTGGTTTTCTGTATTCCATTTTATCTGGCAACAGAAGCTTATAGGATCCCTGTCAGATATGTCTTCTCAGAGGATGAGGACACAGTGAGATTCTTCAGCTTTGCATCAATTTTTACTGAGCAAGTTGAAGAACCAAGAGCACTGAAGCAAGTCCAAGATCCGTGTTCCATGTCATGTCCTGTGGCTCATTCATTTGTGCAATGGGGATTGAGGGCGGTGACATCACTCTCTGTGTGCCAGAACTGGCCCTGGGAGGCTGAGTTCATAGTGGAGATCAGGAGGGATATTCACAGATTCATGGAATGGTCTGGGTTGGAAGGGATGTCACAGCTCATCCCATCCCACCCCCTGCCATGGCAGGGACACCTCCCACCATCCCAGGCTGCTCCAGCCCCAGTGTCCAGCCTGGCCTTGGGCACTGCCAGGGATCCAGGGGCATCCACAGCTGCTCTGGGCACCCTGTGCCAGCCCTGCCCACCCTCCCAGGGAACAATTCCTTCCCAATATCCCATCCAGTCCTGCCCTCTGGCAGTGGGAGCCATTCCCTGTGTCCTGTCCCTCCATCCCTTGTCCCCAGTCCCTCTCCAGCTCTCCAGGAGCCCCTTTAGGCCCTGGCAGGGGCTCTGAGCTCTCCCTGGATCCTTCTCCTCTCCAGGTGAGCAGCCCCAGCTCTCCCAGCCTGGCTCCAGCCCTTGGAGCATCTCCTGACCTCCTCTGGGTTCTCAGTGAATGAGCACAGTGGCTGCTCCCTGCCCTGGGAGCTGCCTGAGCAGTCTGGTACACACAGGTTCTATCCAGGACCCAAACAGCATCTCCCCCTGTACCTGAACTTTGCAAACATCATTTTACTCCCACACTTTATTTCAGATATGAAGTAATTAGTGAGTTCATCCTCAGAATGTTCCATAATCTAAACTTTCATTGCAAATAAAAGTTTATAGCATTGATGTTTGCTGAAGAAACCTGCAGATGTGAATCAGAGGCAGCAATCCCATCCCCACACCTGAAGGCAGCCTGAAATAACAAAAAAAGCTCTCAACTGCCTACTAAAGGGACAAGGCAATAATTTTGAAATTAAATAACATTAATCATTTCCCAGCTGATTTATTGATTGTAAATATTCAGACTGTGTAATCTCAGAACACACAGGGACAAACACAGATCACAAAAACATCAAGGGCTTCCTTGTTGCCTTGTGCTCCCAAAAGAAAATTCTGTGATGCTTCCTGCAAAGTACCAAAAAAACCCTTTTCACTACAAAACCCCTTTTCCTCCCTGCTTGTTTTAATGTATTCCAGCAAATATTTCCCAAGTCTGTGCCTTTAACAGCCCTCATTCTCAGAGTCTATAAATGATATTATCTTTGCTCTTTCAGAGACTTTAAGGAATTTCCTTCTTGTATAACTTTTTAATTGCAATAACTTCACTTGCACACATAAAACTAGTGTTTCCACCATTCTGAGATGATTCTAATTGGACAAGCAGACATTTTACCATAGCTTTAAAGATTCAGCTTCACTACAGCCCCACTAGAGAACAAATAAAAAAATATTCTAAAGTTCACTACACCCAACTTCCCATGGCTGGGGAATTAGAGACATCCTGATTGTTTGAAATTAAATGCAGACACCTATTGGAGCATGATGCTTTCAGGTGCCAGTAACAAATACTCTTTCATCATGCTGGTTGTGAAGCCATACCTACTAGAAAAGCAAAATCAAAGAATAAATAGAAAGGAAGTGGCTCATTGCCTGCATCAGATTAACCAGTGACCTACTTGAGGAAAGCCAGGCCGAACGGGATGTACTGATTGCTAAAATGCATTGACAGAGCTTTGACAAAATCACTCTGGTTCCCCCTGGACCACGATTCAAGATCTGAGCTTGGCTCCTTCCCTCTCCAGGCTGGATTCATTTATGAGCACCTGGGGGGTACCAGTTTTAAAGAGAAAGATCTGCTCTCTGATTTCCAACACCTCAGGCTCAGCACCATGTGCCAATGTCCTTGTCCATGCTCTGTCACAAAACCTGGATACCTGGGGGTGCCTTTGAGGTGCCTTTTGATACCACCTCTCTGAAGTCCAAATGCTGCTTTACCTTGACACTCTTCCTCTTCCAGATCCCACCAGCCAGGACAGAGCCAAAACTGCATCACATTATGTGGACTCCCAGGGATGGTCAGTCTTTATTAAATTCCTACTAAATTCTGAGTAACAAGGTCACAGAATCACAGGATCATAAAATGGCTTGGTTTGAAAGGGACTATAAAGATCATCCAGTGCCACCCCTGCCATGGCAGGGACACCTCCCACTGTCCCAGGCTGCTCCAGCCCCAATGTCCAGCCTGGCCTTGGGCACTGCCAGGGATCCAGGGGCAGCCACAGCTGCTCTGGGCACCCTGTGCCAGCCCTGCCCACCCTCCCAGGGAACAATTTATTCCTAATCTCTGATATCTAGTATAAATTTAATCTCTAATCTAAATCTTTTCCAGTTGGAAGCCATTGCCCCTTGTTCTTCACTGCATAACCCAGCAGTGCCAGGACCACAGCCCTTGTGCTGTGCCCTTACCAGCCTTGGACAGGGAGCCACCCTTCCCCAGCCATTGACTACTGCCTCTGATGGCTCTTTTCTGCCTCCTCTCATGGCAGCCCCACCAGCTCTGTACTCCCAGAGACACATTTCAGTCCCCCCACCAAGTTCTTTGGAATGCTGTTTTTCAGACACTGAGTCCTTCTTCCCTGTTTCATGTTTGGGGCTCCCAGGTGTTTAGCCCCTGCATCTGAAGAGACAGAGAGGGAAAGTGTTTGGAAATATCCAGGTCCAATCTGCCTGGTTGCTTTTGGCCAAGACAGGCTGAGAAGGTTGTGCTGAGCTGAAAAAAGTGGTGGGAGTGTCTTTCCTGAGATATTTCGGTTTCACAGCACCCCCAGCTTTGTTTGGGGCAGCCACGAAGATAAAAACACCTTTTACAATCACTGTGGTTGAAAAGTCCAACCCTTAACCCTGCACCATCGTGTTCATCACAGAACCATGTCCCCAGCTGCCAGATACAAATTCTCTTTGAACATTTCCAGGCATTGGAGACTCCACTCCAATGCCTGACCATCCTTTCTGGGAAGAAATTTTTCCCCATAACTAATCTAAACTTCCCATCTAGCTTGAGATCTCCTTCCCTTTTTCAGATCAGCCTGAGTGTGGACACATGTCCCTGGCCACCATTTCCCTTTGTCTCAGGCTCTCCCAGCCCCCCTCCCATGGCACATGTATGAGATCCAAGGGCTGCTCTCAGACAGCTCCCATAACACCCAAATTCATGAGCTTTTGGGGATATTTTCTCCACCCAGCTGGGGGTTTGGGCATCAGCTTCCTCCCCAGGTCTATCTGCCAAACATGGATGTCCTTGGCTGCCTCTTAGGAGCCCATCCAAAACCAGCCCTGCAGCTTGGCAGGGATTTCCATGGCACCTGATGTCCCTCTTTGAGTGGTTATGCAGCACAAATAAACTCTGAAATGGAACCAGGGAAGGAACAGGGACATAGGGATGGTTTAGCAGGAGAGTGGAGGCTATGCAGGGATGCAGGAAGGAAAATGTTCCCTGAAAGAGGCAGGAGTGATGCCATGGGCTGGCAGGAGCAGGGTGAAAAGAGACAGAGGGAACCTGGGAAAGCTGCCTATGAAATGCATTGCTGGTGAATGACAGGTGGCAGAATAAAGAGCTTTAAAAAATGCATTGTATGTCTCATTGTCAGATCTGCTGTGGGGATTATCCAGCTCAGTCCTTGAGTCATGCTTTGCCTGTTATTGTCTTCATTGGGTGGATGCAAGTGTGCCAGCAAATAAATGGATTGACATATGTGGGGGGCCATAAGTGTGTGTTGACATGAAGGGGCAGGGGGACAATCTGAAGAAGCAGAAATGCTTTGCCATGAGCTACATGATCCCATCAGACCTGGGAATAAAGGAATTGGCTGCATCTGGCAGGCTTTGTTCCATATGCAGCCACCTCCTTCCTGTCCTGGGTTTCACTATGATAATGGGATATTAGTATGATAATAACACCTGTATCCACTTGGAGTCTTGGGTCTCTCTGGTGCTTTGTCCCCAAAGGGACAAAACAGTGCAACATGACAAGGAGACCTTGGTGTTGGTGGCAGTGCCCAGAGTCATGCAGGGGCAGAAACAAAGCCTGTCCCTTTGAGAAAGACCCATGAAACCCACAAAGGACTGGGATGGAGCACTCCAAGGCCACCCCATGGCACACAGGTACCATGCAGCAAATATCACCATGGCAGGGGCAGGTGTGACAGGTACTGAGGAGGACAAAGAGCCCCAGCCAAAGTGACAGAGAAGTGTTGTCACTTGTGGAGGTCTGCTTCCCACTTCACCAGGCTCTTTGGAATGCAGCTAAACCATACAGCAACTTAACCTGCTCAAGGTCTATAGGATCACCCCAACAATTTATCCCATAACTCAGGTGCATGAAGCAAAGCCAAAGTTCTTGTTGGGAAGGCTAAAGAGAGACAGTACCCTTTGCAATCACTCATCAGAGAGAAAACAGACTCAGCTTCTTTCTGCTACTCTAATCCCTCAGGAGGTAGCAATAAATCCCAGGATTTGGCTTGTCATGTAAGTTTGCAGCATTTTTTCCCTCCTTTATTTTATTTTATCTTAGTGAACATCAATGCCAGACATTTGGGATAAACAGTCTTGCCAGTTTCCCAGTTCCAGAATGCCCATTTTGTCCCATTCCAAGTGTAGCCTGGACCACTAAAAACTCCGACACAGAAAGGTTCTCAGACAGAGAAAGCTTGGTGCACTTGGAGACACTGCAGGTGCTGCATGAGCTGCATTTCTCTCCCCTGTTATGGGGCACCACAGTTTTGGACACATCCACACTCCACCATCTCTGTGGGCTGGTGCTGCTGAGGTCCAGAGCAGACCTGCCCCCCTCCCTGGCTCAGGTCCCAGAGGTTCAGGCAAGAGCAGATGAAATCTCCCAGGTGAGCTCCTTTTACCAAAGGAAACAGGCCCAGAGAGCAGCCCAGAGCCCCTGGGCACAGCCCAGATGTGCTGTGGTGAATGCACCGATTCATCTGAAGAGATAGGAGCAGGTGCTGAAGAGCAGGAGGGATCAAACAGTGGCACAAGGGACCAGCACAATCCCCCTCACGAGCAGAAACTTTGTCCCTATCACTTTTTGTGGTGTATCAGGAGGGACTTTGCTGTCCTGTGTTTGAAAGTCACTCAAACATCACTAAGCAGGAACCAACACAAACTGCCACCAAATGCAGCAACCCTGACCCAAAAAGCTGCTTTTTTGCTGAAAAAGGGTGCTTAGACATCAAGGGTGACCCTGCACATTGCAACTATGGAAGGACTCGAGGAAAAGCCCTTAAAGCAGCAGGAAAAGCAGCTGCTCTGCTCTGCAAGCCCCCAGACATCCAGCATTGCAGACTTCACTGAAGGCAAGCCACAGCTGCCTCTCTACCTCTGCTTTAGTTACTTTTAACTGCACCTGTCCCCTCATTTCAACCCACGCTCTCTGCCTTGGGGTATATGTATTTTTTAGAGTAACACAGTTTAAGCAGCCTAGGAGACAAGATTAGGAATAATTTAGCTGCTGTCTTTCAGATCTCTTTGAACAATGGTAATGTCAGATGCCCCAAGTATGAACCTAAAATTTAACACAGTGGTAGATCATCTGTAAAGGAAAGGAAGTTTTCCTTTTGTTGTTTTATTTTTTTCCTTTATTTAGTGTCTCAGTCAACATCTAAAGGAATTTCCCATAAATCAAAACCTGAAAAGAAATAGGAGGCCACATAAAATGAATGAGATGTGAAAAACCAGCCATGTCTGTGGCTCAGAAGCTCCAGGAAAAGTGAGTTCTTGTTACCTGTGCAGTTCTAATTCCAGCATCCCCTGACTTTTGAGGGCTTGACTCTTCAGTCAAGGCAAGCACTTGTAGCCCATATTCTGAGCAGAGGACAGCTCCAGCTCTCCAGAGGGCATCAGCCCTCCACAGGAAGAAGCAGGAGCAATTGGCTTTGCACGTCCGTCCTCTGGAAGCCAAGGGGTCTGACTTACAGGGCCCATGAAATGTACCTGATTTATTTCTAACACATTTATAGTTCACATAAAGCTTCAAGATGGGATCACGTTTAGTATTTTGTTTTTATTCCATTTTATCATGTCTCTATGTAAATGTTTGGCCTGAGCTCAGTGGGTGTAAATCAGGGGAGCCCCTGGAAGCAAGTGGTGCTCCACTGACTTCCACCCACCAAGGATTAAGCCAGTTCTCTCCTAATATATGTCCTGAAAGGCATATTTTTATTTGTGGTTGTATTAACTGGGGTCTGCCAGGCTGCCAAATAAAGAACTGCTATCCAGAGGACAGCAAAATGCTGCTCTTGGCAAGGCTGTTTCCTACTCCCAAAACAACCTCACTGGCTATGAGCAAACTACAGCATGGACTGGGAGAGGAAGGATGGGGAGGGAGGGTGAAAGAGGGAAATACAAGAGACCCTAACAGGGGAAAAGAAAGAGAGAATGGATAGAGAGCCCAAGACAGCAGCATGAAGGAGAAGCCAGGCCCCCCATGCCCATCTCTGCCAAGGACAGAGGATCCAAGCCACTGGGGCTGGGTAAGGCTGAAAGGGACACAGGCACTGTGAAGGACAGTGGAGTGTTGGGGCTGCAGAGAGGGATGTGAGGGCTTCAGACTTAAAAACAAGTCAGAAACATCAAGAAGTGCTTTATAATTGGGGTGCCATTACAGCAATCAGACCTTGTCCTCCCTGGGCCACAGACAGCCCTTTTCCAGCCCTCTCTGCTGAGCTTGGCTCAGCCAGGAAAGGTTCCTGCCAGGCTCCAGGGAGGGACCTCTCTGGGGGCAGCAAGGACAACTTTTTCCTGAGGGACCTTCACACTAGCAAAGGGCAGGTTTAGATGACACATTGGGAAGGAATTGTTCCCTGGGAGGGTGGGCAGGCCCTGGCACAGGGTGCCCAGAGCAGCTGTGGCTGCCCCTGGATCCCTGGCAGTGTCCAGGGCCAGGCTGGACATTGGGCTTGGAGCAGCCTGGGATGGTGGGAGGTGTCCCTGCCATGGAAGGGGGTTGGACTGGATGAGCTTTAAGGTCCCTTCCCTCCCAAACCATTCTGAGATTGAATGATCAGATCTTCCCCGAAATGAGTCACCAAAGCAAAATCTTCTTTGCTTTGCTTGGCTCTCTAGTGACACAAAGGCTGGTGGAGCACCTGGAAGGTGCACACAGCCCTGCATACTCATTCCCTAAATGCAGGGATATGCCTATTTATAAATGAATAGATATGCAGGTATTTAGATACAGACAGATATATAAACTTTTATGAACATATATGAACATTTTCTCCTTTGCAACCAGGGACACATGTGAGGTGTGACCTCCCCCCCACCAGAAGAGTTCCAGAGCTGAGAGAAAGGTGAGCCCTGGCAGGGAAAGGCAGTGAGGCAGCAGCATAAGCAAAGTGAGATTTATTCACTTCCCAGATCTGGGGTGGGATGCAGATACCTGAGATTCCCTCTTGCCTGCAGGACTTGGTTCTTTGACCAAGCTCTCAAACAGCTGCAGACATTTCTGCCACACTGAGCCTTTTGAGCATCCAAGTCCTGGAGGCCACAGGAAAATCCAGCCCTCCTGATGCACTGGAAAGTAGAGGGGCCTTGGAGCCCTGCTGGTGTATCTGCCCCAGGAAGCAACCACATCCCCAGGGCAGAATGGAGGGACTCAGGGATGCTTCCTGGGATCAGACCATGTCTCTGCCCTTCCTGCCTACCATCCCCTAATTAGCATTCCTTTGGCACACTTAATTAGCACATTCCTGCCTTTAAGTTATAGGCTGCTTTCCTATATTTACACCCTCCTAAAACATCAAGGGAGAGGTCTATAAATTACATCTCATGAAAAACATTAATTGTGTGAACTCCTTCTAGCATTTATAATGCTCAGCTTGTTCCCCACTCTGCCTGGAACCTGCAAACACACACAGATGGGGGATTTACACACATGCTGCCTCTGTTCCCTCCTGCACACACCTGCAAACACCTGCACACACCTGCAAACACCTGCACACAGGTATCCATCACACCTAGCCAGGGCAGCCCTGCACACACACAGCAGCACCATGTGCTCTGTGAGGTGTTTGTCCAGCATCTCCTGACCACACTGCTGGGGTGAGAGGCTGCAGTGGGTTCTGCTGCCTGAGAATGTCCTAGCACAGCACTGGTGTGTGCAGAGTGCCTGGTTCATTGAGCATGAGCAGCTATCTCAGCCAGCTAGGACCTGCTGCCTCTTGCAACCACTGTTTTATAGATGAAAATTTCCTGCTGAAGGGAAGAACTGGCAAATTTTCCAGCCGTCCTGCAAGCCTGGCAGCATGGAAGGTGAGCACCAACCTGTCACCAGGGCCTTGGCACAGGCAGAATGGAGTTTGAGCATTGTGGCACCACAACCCTGCATCCTTGGGACCTGCTGAGACTCCTTCAGAAGTGCAAGGTAAGAGGAGCATCCCAGCAAGGAAGCTCAGTGCAGAGATGCCAGCTGTCCTCAGAGCATTGCCCAGGAAGAGCCATGTCCCTCTGCATGCAGGATTGGACTACAGCTTCCATGCAATTATTCCCACCATCTATATTTGCCTCATCTTTCTGATAGTACAACTGAGCCCCCTACTCTCCAGGCTGAGAAAGGAAAATGGCAGAATGCTTGTAGTTTGGGAATAATAGTATGTAGAGATCAGAAAATCAACATCTAGAAAAGGAAAAATGTTTGAGGATTGATCTCAGTTAGAGAGGAATCCTAGAAAACAGGTGCAGGAAGTGACAGACATGAGCCACGTTTGGGTTTGTTTGCTTGATGCTGCAGTGAGTTTTGTGTGCCTGGGCCTTTTGAGCTCCTCTGCAAAGCTCAGCCCAGCAGAAGCATCCCCAGGATTAATGACAGTCCAGAGACTCCCTCACCAGAGAAAGATAAATCCATCACTGTGAGTTCAACTTTTTCCATAGCAGCCCCTTTCCTAAACACATCCCCACATCCAAGTTTTGGATAAGCCAAAGCTTTAGGGAAAGGGAGCAGGGAAGATCTGAGCTGTGTGCAGCCTTTGGCAAGGGTTCAGGTGTGTTGGGGTTGTGTTTATCCATAGCTGTCCTGAGAAATGAGTTGTTCTTCTAAAGCTTCATAAGGATGTCCCAACTTTCTCCTGACCAGCTGCAGATGGACCTCAGCAGACATCTCTGGGAGCTTCGAGGGAGAGGAATTGCCAGCCTGAAATACTGAGGAATCTCCACACTAAATAGAGGAAGACTTTCTGTTGCAAGACACCCTTGAGTCATCACAGAATCATGGCATGGTTTGGGTTGGGAGGGACCCTAATTCTCATCTCATTCCAGTGCCCTGCCATGGACAGGACACCTTCCACTAGACCAGGTGTCTCAGACCCACATGCAGCCTGGCCTTGAACACCTCCAGGCATGGGTGTGCTGTCACCCTTGTCACCCAGCTGGCTCATGAGGAAGGCTTCAGACCCCCCTGTTGCCACTCCAGGTCCCAGACCCCTCTCCAACCACGGCAAAGTCCTTGCTAAACAAGGTCACAGCAGCAGAGGAGGTGACACCAGCTGTGCTCTCTACTTGGTACTGGGGCTTTTCCTTCACTGTCTGCTGGGAGTTTGTCCCTCTGGAAGGGAAGTGGTGGCTGCTGGTCCCAGAGCAGGAGGAGGAGGAGGCTTTGAGGCCAGCGCAGGCACCACTGCTGGGCCCATTGACCCTGGAATCTGACTGATTACCAAATGGGGCTGGTGACTAATTACCAAATGGGGCTGGTGACTAATTACCAATGGGGCTGCTGATTGATTACCAATGGGGCTGGTGACAGCGAGATGCTGCATGCAGAGCTGCCAGAGCTGTTGCAGCCCAACGCCGTGAACACAAAGGAAATCAATGATGGGGGAGCTGCAATTTCCCAGGATTTCAGAAGTGCTATTTTCCCTTCTATTACAACATATGAACAATGGTCAAGTGTGTTACTTCTCCATCCACAGGCCTCCCAAAAGAAAGGGATTACAACTGTATTATTAATATCACAGTGACCTGGCAGCAAGTCAACAGATTTAATCTGGTGACAAGATGAGTGGCACTGGAACTCTCGCATCTCCCCAGAAAATGAAAAATGGGTTCTGCCTGCTACTAGTAAATATTGCTGCTAAGTGAATAAAAATTCAAAAGGGAAAAAGCAATTTTCCTTCTGTTCATATTGTGCTTAGTTCTCAATACACTTCATGCAAGAGGCTCCCCTGGCTGATGGATTCCTCCTAGATTGTATCATGCCTTTGAATTTATATGCCCCAGCTCTTTAAAAGACTGTTTGCCAAGGCCTTTGCATTCCATGTTAGTCTGGTTACTGCTGACATTTGAAAGATGCTGTTGAAGAAAAATCCAAAAGGTTTTTTAAGTAAGAAAAGGAGACAGACCTAGCAGGTAGAAGGAGATTAAAGATTTAGTCAACAGCTGAAATCAAAGTTTTCATGAAGTGGTAATGTCAGAAAAAGTTTACAAGGCCTAATAGAGGGCTCGTGTGTCATGAAAACCCAAATTAAGCTTGGGGTTTTTTTTCTTCTAGCACTCCACATGAATTTTTCAAGGCTCTGGCTTCTTTGAAACAGCAGAGCAGCAACCCAAACACAGTCCAGTGGGAGCTGGCAGAGGCAGAGGCTCCAATGGGATCAGGTGTGGTGAGCGGGTGGGAGGAAGACTGAGCTCCAGCCCACAGCCCCTAAGGAACAAAGACAAGTCCCACATGTGGCCACTGGGTTTGTATTAAGTATCTGCCAGAAAGGCTGTTGTCTGCTATCAAACTCCAGAAAAATGCAGCAAATTGCCAGGGCTTCTCCTGCTTTGAATGACCATTTGTAGCCCAAGGCATCACTTCAGTCCCACAAACCATGGCTGGTGTGGGCTCCAGTGCTGACATCATGTTCTGCTTCACCTCACCTGGTTTGATGTTGAAGGATGGAGGCAGCAGAGCAGGGCTCTACACCACCTCCACCACTGTCACCCTTTTCAGACCCTCTGACTGCACATCGCCCTCCCTCCACACTGCTGGAACCTCAACACTCCTGAATTCCTCCCTTTCCACCCTGGTGGGGCTGGGGTGGGTTTCCACCACATGCTTCTGTTCTACCTTTGCTGGAGTAAGGGGTCCCCTGGGCTTGGCAAGTGCTTGGCCAAGGGATCCTTCCTGCAGAGTGCTGAGGGCAGGTGGAGCTGCCTTGTCTTCCTCACTTCTGACACTGTGACACTGCCTTGGATGTCCCACCTGTTCTCTACTTTGGGCTCTGCTTCTGTTTCTCTCCCAGGGATACCCTGCACCTTTCCCCAGCAGTAGAGGCCAATCTGTTCTGCAGGATCAATTATGTCTTATGCTAAAGCATCAGTTGCCCTTTTCTTCCACAGTTTTTCTCCCACATGGGATCAGGCCTCCAAGCCCACCCTGGGCTGTTCAAGTCTGCCATGGTCCTGGCACTGGGGCAAAACTGCTGTATGTCAGCAAGAGCAATCACTCCTGGCTTGGATTGGTTCCAAGAGCTGAATCTGTTCAGAGCAGCAGCTGGGCTGGCTCAGCCTCACTCATCCCAGCAGTGGGGATATCTGGAGATCAAAGACAGGGGTTCCTCTGCAGCTGGAGTACCCCAAGGTGCTTAGGTAAGAGGCCACTGGAGCCCTTTTATGGGGTGTCCACATCTGCCACATCTGCATTGCCACTGATTTAAATAACACACACTGAGAGTAAGAAAATGATATCTGGAAACCAGGGATTCAAGGGGCTGGGAGGCTAGTGATGAATAAACATCCACAGCTTGCAGTGAATCACAGCATATCCTTGAATATCCCTGAGCACAGGGCCACTGATGCCAGGAGTCAAGGAAGGTGAGGAGAGGAAGCTGCTTGTGCTAAAGCCTCACCAAAACTTCCCTGTCCTTCAGATAATTGAGGAAGACAAGTGTTGAGTAGGCAGCAGCCCTCAATGGGCATAATTCAAGCCTGGAAGTGTTTATAGTGTCAACTCTTTGAGCATAATAGGGAATTACATGAATAGGCTGGCTGAGTTCTTAAAGTAATAGCTTTGTTAAAGGCAGTTAGGATCAGGAACACTCGTCAGTGCCCATGGCACTCACAGCTTTGCTGTCCTGCTCTGGCCAAGTAACACAATCTTTTCCCTTCTGAAGTAAATAGCAATAAATGAATACAGAAATTAAGAGCAATTCCCAGCACCTGTTGTGTGGGAGCACACTGAGTGCATGGGCAGCACTGATGTCCCCACTCTGGCAATGAGCTGTTCTCATGATCTTTTGCATTTTAATAAAGGCCTGGAGTGGTGCTAACTGCTCTGGGTTTGAATCCATTATCCCGAGGGATCGGTGCCGAGGGTGGGAGGGGATCTGTGACTGTGCAGGGGAGAGAGGCAGCAGGGGCTGTGCACAGTGGCACATTGCCCGTGCTTCCCCCCAGCCCAGGGGAGAGCTCAGCACTCATCAGAGGAAACACCGCACCTACAAGGGGCAGGTGTTCCCCCTGGAAAAGGGGATGCCCAGTGGGATGTGTAGGATTCATGCTTGGGGATCAAATGGGACCTGATTTTGCAAGGATCAGACTTGGCTGGGCAGTCAGACCCAGTGATAAGTAAATGTCTCTTCAGGATATTCTCTCCCTCCAGTTTTCCCCGTGACACCCAGTGTCGTACCCCAGGTCACAGAACACAGTGCAACATCCGTGTCACATCCTCTCACCTTAAGTGCTAAAGAGGTTTCCATGGAGATGCTATTTTTAGCATTTCACCCAGCTGCAGAGCTCTGAGGTCTCATAAGCATGCTCTGGAAGCTGATTAGATGTTTCTTGCAAAGTTCGACTGAAGTTGGTCAACTTGTCATGGAGATCCAGGTTAGGAGGCATTACTGAGATTTGAACTTGCTCTTTGAATAGTGGGTTTTGAAGTAGATCCATTTATCTTAAGTAGAAAAGCTTTTCACATCTTCCACGGGACAGCCCAGGCCAGGGCAGGAGACCAAGAGTGGTTAAGCACAGCTGCTAATGAGGTTTTCAGTCAAGGCTTACAAGTGCACCTTTTGGCAACAATTTTAAGTGTAGAGGTCACAGATGTGAAAATCTGGTTTGGTTTTGATATATTTTTGTTGAAAACCTGGGAGGCACAGCCCCAGAGCTGAGTTGCTCTCCATGGCAGACCCAAGCCACAGCACAGCCTGGTGCTGATCAGGGGCTCTCACCCCTCTGTGCTCCCTCTTGCCAGGAGATGGGTGGAGTGGGGCAGGGAGGGAGCAGGAAGGGAATGAGGTGTTGGGAAAGGCAGAGATTTGCTGCAGAGGTGAGGAATGGACTCAAGTTTGAGTCTCTTGGCTGTGGTTGTTAGGTTGGCACAGACCATGGTCTGTGAATTAAGGAGATGGTGAAATGCTGGTGTTTCCAAGGAAAGGGGACACATGTGGAGATGGTCTGTGCAGGGGATGAGGCAGAGCTCTCTCTTGGTGCTGGTGGTGGGGCTGACCCATGGCAGGGGGATGTAGGAAGGTCAGTCTAGGCTGGACATCACCCACTCTTAGGGACAGGCACTGCAGGACATCACCCATCCTGCAGCTGCATGTGCAGGGGGACAGCTCCGTGCCAGTGTCACTGCCTCCCCCGAGCAGCCCTGGGGATGGTGGCCATTCCTTCCTGTCCTCACCAGCTGAGTCACTCCCATGTACCACCCAGCCCTGCATGTGCTCTGACCCAGCAGTTCTGCCTTGCTTGGTCTGTGCCATTGTCCCATCTGCAGGGCCATGTGTCTGCGCCTGGGGCATGTCCCCACCCCTTGGTGACAGGGCCAGGATACCTGCTCTGCTCTCCACGCCCTCAGCCTCACAGCCTCCTGCAGGCTGGGGCTGGTGGCAGTGGTGGAGGTGCTGTAGAGCCCTGCTCTGCTGCCTCCATCCTTCAACATCAAACCAGATGAGGTGAAGCATAACATGATGTCAGCACTGGAGCCCACACCAGCCATGGCCCCACAAAAGGCGGTTTGTGGGACTGAAGTGATGCTTTGAGCTACAAATGGTCACTCAAAGCAGGAGAAGCCCTGACAATTTGCAGGGTTGAAAAGGAGGAATTCAGGAGTGCTGAGGTTCCAGCAGTGTGGAGGGAGAGTGATGTGCAGCCAGAGGGTCTCCTGCTGCTGCCCACAGTCCCTGAACCTCTTCACTGCTCCCAGGAATGAACTGTGCTGTCCCTGTCACCCCAAGGTTGTTGTGCAGCTGAGTGTGGCTGAGGCTGTGCTGGCCAAACTACTGACAAGAGATTTCTGGCACTGGTTGATTGTTTCTCTGCCAGTGACCCCCACCCTCCTTCTCCCTGGTCCTTTTGGGCTGGTGAATTGGAGTTGTCCCACTGCCATTTCTTTCCTTCTGCAGCTGGGTAATTGCCAGTGACACCTTTTAAATCACTTTGGGGAGGTTTGATGAAACAAACTAGATGGAAATCAAATTTCAAGTAACTGGTAGGAAATTGAAAAGAAAAATGTTTATGGAGCAATTTTCTTTGCTTCCTCGAATGGTGGAAATTGTTACTGTCACTCATAAATTATTAATTTCAATTTGCCCTGTTCTCTTTTCAGGTTACAGCTCTACAGGAGCTTGGGCTCTCACTGAAGGTGCCTCAGCAGTGCTCAGGTGATGGAGGTAGGCAGCACCTCCCCCATACACCAGGACAGTGTGTCCCTGCCTTTTGGAGGGTGTCAGTCCCTTCAAATCAGTCCCAAGGGGGTTTTGTTTGGTCACCCTGGTAGAACCAGTCCCGTGAGAAGCAGGCAAAAACACACACAAGGCTGGGAACAGGCTGAGGTTTGGACCTGTAGTGAGTAGAAATCCACCCTGGAGTGGTTAACTTGGCTGGGAGGTGTTGAGCTGGAAGGTGGGAGGGAAAGTAATTCCCAGAGTGACAGTGGCCCAAGGAGTGCTGTAATTATTGTATTTGTACAATTACTGGAATGGGAGCCAGGAGGGACTCTGGGGAAGCAGATAGAGTTGCACTCCCTTGGAGTGCCTTGGCAGACAGAGGGACCCACCACCAGAAGTGGCTCACCTGGTGTGACAGAACATCCCCAGCAGGGAGGTCAATTGAGAGCAAAACTAATTGGAAAGGACACAACATTGACAGAAAAATAGCAGTGAAAACAGGGAATTTTTCTTCCAGGGCAAGAGCCATAATTTCATAATCAAGTTAAGTGGACATCTTTGGCCAGATGCCCATCCTCCTCAGTGATGAAGCAGAGGCAGATATTGGAAATCAAGAGGGAAAAATCCAGTATATAGCAAAATGGAGTGTAGGGGGGAAATAGATAACCATTGATTTTGAATTAGAAGTTATGAAGTACAGAAAATTGCTATGAGAAGCTACATTCATCAGTTAAAAATGCATGACTTAGGAAATGAATGGCAGTAAGGAAGCAACTGAAATACTCTGTGAACAACAGCAACAAAAAGAAATACTGCTGATGCTTTGTTTATAGAGATGGCCAAACTCTTGGTAGGGCAGAAATGCAATTGGTGTTTCTGGGCTGCCTTAGCACGTGCATCACAACAGGTTGCTGA
This sequence comes from Erithacus rubecula, assembly GCF_903797595.1. Taxonomy (NCBI): domain Eukaryota; kingdom Metazoa; phylum Chordata; class Aves; order Passeriformes; family Muscicapidae; genus Erithacus; species Erithacus rubecula. The sequence continues at coordinate 382,742 of NC_136671.1, read as the reverse complement.
AAAACTCACCAGCATTTTTAGCTCGAGGCAGGTGTTAAATAGCACTGAGTGGGATGGGTGATATCAGGGCAAACCTGGAGAGGGCTCTGCAGGAGCAGCCTCACTGTGTCTCAGACCACTGCGGAAGCTGGAGCATCCCAAAGGAGATGCCAGGGTGGGTGAGGCTCCTCCTGAGCACCAGGCACAGGCAAGGACAAAGGAAAGGGATCCAGGAGGCAGCTGAAAGGAATTTGGAAGATTTGTGCCAATACTTTAATGGAAAGAGGTCTTGTCAGCCTTCATTTCAGTCACAGAGGAGATTCCCTGTGTGGCTGCTGTGTGGCTGAACAGATGTGATGTGCTCCAGCCTGTGGAACGTGCCTGACTCGGAGCTGCATGGCTGATTAGAGATGGGAGACACACGTGAGACAGGGGCTGATGAGGAGCCCAGGCAGCAGACCCTGATGGGGAGCTGTCAGGAAATCTGTTTCTCATAATGCTTTGGAGCAGGAGGCTCAGACTAGTCAATATTTTCATCAGTGATTCAAACAGACATATTAAAAACTCATTCATAGAGAATCTGTGGCTGACACAAAGCATGGAGAGATTGATAAATGCCATGGAGCTCTCAGCAGGGCTGGGGACAGGCTGGGATCTCCCAGAGGACTGAACCCTCTCCCATGCATTGTGTTACAGCCTAGTGCTTCAGCAAGGAGTGCTGAAGGGCTGGGCATGGGCTCTGTGCCTCATTGGGAGTGTGTGGGCTGGGACAGAGGGAGGAGGGCAGCAGTGTCACCTTTGTAGGTGCTGAGCCCAGCCTGGCTGTGCCAGCCACGGCATTCAGGGCTGAGAGGGATGGGAAATGAGGGACTCAAAAGAGCTCCACCTGTCTCTCTTGGTAAGGAGAAGGTCTGCAGGCTGGTTCAGTCATCCCACACAAACACTTTCCTGTGGAGGAGATGCTTCGTGCTGGAAGGAGATTTAAGCAGTGGGGAAATGTCTCAGTGAGTGGAAAAGAAAAGCAGGAGCTTCCTCAGGTCTCCACCTCTCCTGGGGAGAGGAGCTGTCCTGGGGATGCTTGAACTGAAAGTGACACGACTCTGTAGGAGGCCTAAGTGGGTGAAATGCAATAGGCTGTGACTTGCTGGAGTCCAGGAAGCCACAAGGATCCTCACTTGAACTTGTGTGTCACTTATTTCTGCTCCTCTGCTGGGAGCACTTTGCTTACAAGGATTCTTGCCCAGAAAAGCCTCACCACCTGTCCAGGACAAACTCCTTGGGGAAACCCCCACATCGCTTAAAGAAATTACTGTTCACCATAACTTAGAGTCCAAAGTCCCATTCATAATTGCATTTTTCTGCAGGAAAATAAGGATCTTGTGCAGATGCACTCAGGCAAGCCTACCAGCAAGCAGATGGGCAGCCTCCTCAGGCACTTGCTTAGGGCAGTGACAGCTGAGCAGAGGACTTGTCACCCCAACCTCTCCCCAGGGATGGGCTGTCCCTGCACTCAGAGCATCTGCAGATGGGGCCAGGCCTCCAGAGCCCACTGCACCCCAGCTCTCAGCAGAAACCACAATCAATTCAATTAATTTGTCATAGGACTGCAAAGCTTAATGCTGCCATTTCTGTATGTGGCTTCTCTGGATGTGGAAACTCCCTCTGGAGCTCCTGGCCAGGAGTGAACAGCAAGCTTCCATCTATTGTGATTGGAACTTCCCATCTGCTGGGTCAGCTCCAGGCTGGGTCAAAACTGAAGCAGATGTGAGCTGAGGCCATGAGCTTGAGATTGAAAACAGCTCCATATGGAAATGAAACCAGAATTCCCCAACAACCTGGAAAACAATCTCTCCATTACAGACAGAGCACACTGGTGGTGTCTGCTCACAGGGAGTCAAATGCGCTCACTAAATATTTGCAGAAAGCTCAGCTATCAGAGCACTTTCTGTGTTTTTAGCCTTAGCCAGTAGCCTTATCTCCCATAGCAAACAGTGAGCATTCAGCAAAATCTCTCTGCTGCAGCCTCCTTCAGGGAGCCGTGCTGATGTGCCTCAGGTGTTCCTGCTCTCCACGGGCCTGCCTTCCCCAGCAAGGTGAGAGGCTTCTCCCCACCTCCCTGTGGGGCAGCACCTCCAGCAGCGTCCACACTGCAGCTCTGCCTGTAGCCAAAGTCTTGGTTTTGCTCAGCAAATCTCTCTGTTGCTCCCAGCAGCATCACCCCATGACCTGGGGCTGCCTGTAAGCAGCAGCATCTCCAGGTGTGCTGTCCTGGCCAAGGAGCTCGAGCTTCCCTGAGGATTTTCCAGCCTTGCAAACTGAGCATGATGCTGCACTGATGGGGTGGGAGGGTGCATGGCCTCAAGACAGCCCCACCCAGAAAACAGGAGTCCAAGGGCACCTGCCATGGAGGATTTTGTGTCTGAGATGTCATGGTCTGAGAGCAAATGCAGATGGTTGAAATATCAGTTTGTGCTGATGGTGTGGTTAAACCAGGAAAATGAGCCACTAGAAGAAAGTGGCAGAGCTGAAGTGCTCCTGGAGAATGTCAGGCAGAGCCTGGGGCCTGAGCAGCTCAGCTGTGAAGAGAGGTCAGACAGCCTGTGAGTGCTTTTTGGAGAAAGCACAGGCCAGAGGGGCCCAGTGATGTGATAAATGATCTAGAAAAGAGTGACTCACAGCATCTGCTCTCTCTCCCTCAAAATCCAAGGACACCCAGTGAATCTGGAAAGCAGCAGCTCCCATGGGGAGAGGCAACATTTTCTTGCAGAAGGTGCCTGTGGGCCTCACAGTACCTGAAGACAATTTAGTCTCAGAATTTAGCAAGACAGAAGCAGATCTTGCACATTTACACTAGTAACAAGATTATTCACGTGCTGCTGAGCCCAGCCGTGGGTCTGGCAGAGACTCTGCCTGGTACCTTGGGAGGAAGCCAGTCTCCAGCTCTCAGAAACCAGAATTGAGCCTCACATGCAAGACCTGGTGCTGCACCTTCTTGTGCAGCATCTGGCCATGTCCCCTTCATCCTGGAGGTGAGGAGGTCTAACAGGACCCTGCTCTGAGGGGTGCAGTGAGCAGCATCTGACACATTGACCCTCCATGGACAGCACCTACAGAGTCACTGGGGCAAGAAGGGCTCTGAGTGCCATGGGCCAGGCTGACACTGGATTTTGGGTCGCAGGCTCCATCCAGCTGGGGGTTTGGAGAGCAGACACTTGAAGTAAACAATGACAAAGCTACGTGGAATACAGGATGAGCCCTGGCAGATCCTTCTGCATTGCTTCTCCCAGCTGAGCCCAGCAGCTCCAGCAGAACCACAGAGTATTATGGGCTGGAAGGGACCTTTAAGGGCCTAGTCTGCCCCCCCTGCCATGGGCAGGGGCACCTTCTATTTTCCCAGGTTGCTCCAAGCCCCACTGAACCTGGCCTGAGACACCTCCGGAACAGGCAGCCACAGCTTTGGGCAGCTTGTGCCAGGCCTGCCCACCCTCCTAGCAAACCGAGGGCAGGAGGCCCCTTCAGCCCTGCAGCAGGAGCACATCTCCCACCTTCCTGGAGTGTCTCACGGGGGCCCTTGCTGCCCTGTGATGGGAGATGTCCATCCCCACAGCAGGACTGCTGCTTTCCTGGGGAGGTCCATTTCATGGAGCACTCCCCACCCAAATGCTCCTCACTGCTCCCTTCACCACTCAGAAAACACTGCTGACATACAAAACTGCTTTTAGACATCAGAGCTCTGCCTGCAAGTGTCACTTATTAATTAGTCAGCACTTGGCCGCTTTCCTCACATGGCTGCAGAGGGCATTGTCAGCCAGTGCCTCCCAGACACACAGCCTGGCTGCTGGGGCATCCCCAGCCTCCTCACAGCCATCAACAGCAGCTCTGAGGTTTGCTCCAGACTGGCCAGGAGGAGCAGGTCAACAGCACCTCCTGAGCTCTGCATCCTGATCACCACAGGGATGGATCCCAGACTGCGACAAACAAATCAATAAATTCAAATTAAATGACAAACAGCAGGGTCAGGCAGGGTCTTGGTCCACAGGCATGGGGCAGGTTAATGGAGGCTCCATTCCTGAGCCCTAGGGCAAGGAAACTGCCTCCAACTGCACCGCCCTTCAAACAGAAAGGGAAGAGCCAAATTCAGTGCACAGGGCTGGAGGACAGAGATGGCATTTATAGGAGGGGGGTGCTCAACACACAGAGCTGGAGAGTGATCACCCTCTTTCCCATTCCATCTCATCCACAGGAACCATGCAGATTCTTAAAAAACTTCTTACATGAAAAAATGACACTTTATTGCTTCATCTGGACTATCTTTATCTTATGGTTTTGATTTTCTTGTCACTTTTGTCCAAAAATATTTGTCCTCAGAGCTGACTGGGCACTAAGCCCCCAGCAGCAGCACTGGCCAGACAGACACTGGTGATGTCTAACTTCCCAATCTGCTCTGTGCCCAAGGTTATATTTTGCTCCTGCTGATTTCCAGTTTGAGGAGATCCTGAGCCTTTCAGCACCACTGGGAAGCAGCTGACCTTGTCTGCACAGCTCCAGCTCAAGGACAATTTCCCAGTCAGGCAGGACCATGATGATCCAGAAGCCTCTAGCCCTGTGGGTGACCCCTTTGTGGGGTAGTCTGGACCACTGTTGTGCCCCATCCCATGGGAAAAAAAAAAAAAAAAAAAAGGTGTCCATTTGAATACTCTGCTGCCTGTGGCTATAGGGCCAGGTTTACTGAACAAAAACCTTGTCCCCTCCACCTCCCCTACACATTCCCCCCACTCCTTCCTTGCCTCCAGCCCCACTTCACCTCAACCCCAGCATCCCTGTCAAGTGTCTCTCCTAGATGAGTCCTCCTGCACTGTCCCTGCTCCAGTCTCTCACATAGCTCTGGAGCTGTCTTTAGGCTGTTCCATGTCCACAATTATCCTGGCCAGGCCGGTCAGAGATGCACCAGCAGCAGTACCAAGGCCTGTGGAGATCCTGGTATTCCCATCTGCTGTACACCTGCTCTCCCAGGTGGTTGCTCAGCCATTCTTGGGCCGGGGGCAGGGTTTTTCCCAGTTCAGGAGGACCTAAAGCACATGATCCATTCTCCCCCATGTGTGACCTCCCTGCTGACTGCAGTCATTTGTGTGCACACACAGGCACCTCATAGCCTGAACTTGCCTCTGCCAGCCAATATTTCTCTTGCTTCTCCCTGTTTCAAGAGCAAGGACAGGAATTTGTTTCTAGACCTGGGCACGGTTCAGGCTATACCTCACCCGCAACTGCAAAGCCCAAGCTGTGGATGCATCACCCTTTGCACCACAGGCCTCCTGCACCCCCTCAGCACTCTGAATAATTCATCACATGCCCCAGCCCTCCTCTCTTTCCATTCTCGAATTAACCATGAGCAGATTGCAGCTTCCTCGAAAGAATTTGTTACTTGGAGTCGTTCCTGTGAACATTTCCAAGGCTGGGGCTCATTTGCAAGCAGTAAATAGCTACAACACGGGTGTCCTTCAGCAGCCCCACCGGGCTCCAGCTCTGTGGAGGGACTCCTTGCATTCCACCCATAGGATGCTGTCAGGGGAAGCTGCTCCTTCTTCTGCCCCTTGGGCTCAGGGCTGTGTGGGGACTCAGCAACACTGGACTTCCAGCTGGAGGAGCACAGGCAGCACACCACAAGTAACGAGCCTCTGATCACCACACCAGCTCCAGGAGCCTTCTCAGCCCACTCCAGGCAGGCAGATTCAAGGAAAGAAGACATGGCAAGTAACGAGGTGCCAGAAGGAGCAGAAACCCTGACAGGGCCTCCCTGGAATATCATCCCTTAGATAAGAAATTACTTCCTTAGAATGACTAATGCTAGAAATACCTTACCTCTCTTTTGCAGACCCCTACATTATCTCTTTGTGTTTTAATTGGTCCTTTTTTCAATCCCTTAGGTAATTGGTCACTTCTACCTAATACCTTTAAGTAGTTGGATAATTTTCAATCCTTGATATCATTGGTACATTTTTTTAAGGCACCCTAGCCCTATAAAAGCCCCTTTTATACTTCATGTATTCAAACTGCTGCTTAGATCCCTTCATAGAAGAAATAAAATTGTCTGCAGAACCTCTGTGCAGCTTTCTCAGTCTCTTCTTTCAATGGCTGAGAAGATCCTGCACTCAAAAATGAATATCACAAAAGAGCTGATAGCCTGAGCTTTAGGCATTGCTTGCATCTAAGCACCTTGTGGCTGAAGTCTGCCTGAAGCAGCCAGGAAAAGCTGTTCCATAAGGAACCTTTTATCCAGGCTTGTCGTGGCAGTTTGGGGCAAATCCCAAGCCCTGGCAGCTACACCGTGCATCCCTCAGGAGCCAGAGCTCTGGGAAACAGTGCCCAGAGTTGCTGGAGCCTTGCCCGGGATGTGCCTAAACCTGGCAGATGTTTGAGGAGATCTCGAGTAGGTTCATGGCTGGTGATGTGAGGCTTTGCTTTTCCTTCTCTGTGGATCAGCTGCACCCTTTGCAAATATTTGGGGGAAGGGAATATCCACTTGTTCATATTGCTTATGTGTCCAGAGAGCAGAACAGAGCTGAGAAAGGGGCTGGAGCCCCAGGAGAGGCTGAGGGAGCTGGAAAGGGGCTCAGCCTGGAGCAAAGGAGGCTCAGGGGGCCCTTGTGGCTCTGCACAACTCCCTGACAGGAGGGGACAGCCGGGGGGGTCGGGCTCTGGGAACAGGGAACAGGGACAGGAGGAGAGGGAACTGCCTCAGGCTGGGCCAGGGATTAGATTGTGTTAAACTGGATATTGGGAAAATTTCTCCACTAAATGTGTGGTCAGGCCCTGGCACAGCTGCCCAGGGCAGTGGTGGAGTGCCCATCCTAGGAGGGATCACAAGATACAGATGTGTCACTTGGGGACATGGTGAGCACAGTGGTGCTAGGTTAATGGCTGGACTCAATGGTTGATCTTAAAGGGCTTTTCCAACCTTAAGGACTGTATAATTCCATGATTCCACATCTCCTCTCAAGCAGGCCTTGCTGACCATCCTTGGGGCCCTTGCAGTGGTGTTCTCCAGGCCACAGGGGAGATCTGGGAGGCTCCCAGCTCTGCAGGCTGGGTCAGGACTCCCTGAGTGGCTACAGCCCCTCTGCTCCATCACTGAGGGATAAAATTAATCTTCTCTTAATGCAACACATTTTCATGACAACTCACTAAAGGGACAAAAATTGCTGTTATAATAAATGTACTAACCTCTATATTTACTTCTGATATCTGACCTATCAAGGAACTGCTGAATTACTTCTCTAATTAGTTTTCCCATTTGTAAGGGATATGACCTTCCCCTCTAGAGGGAAAAGTATAAATGAGAAGTCATTTCTTGAAGGTAATACCATGAAAGCAGCAGTCATATCAAAAATAAACAAGGATTCAAAAATCTACTATTATAGCACATTTTCCTTCAAGACTTAACAAATTTTCTCCATTTCCAAAATTGGGGGGCAGGGGGAGAAATAAAAAAGAATATGAATATAATCTGCTCTTACTCCCAATCTGGGCTGTGTATCAGTTTCAAGAGGGAGTATCTGACTCTAATTTCTTTCATGGATGTGGTCATTAACTCCAAAGAAATTCCTAAATCAAAGTCCCACTTCTGCCTGCCTTCAGGTTCAGAAGTGTCACAAAGCTTTGCTGGCACCAGCATTTGTTCCCAGCACTCAGCTGGTCCTGGCCATGCCATGGTGCTGTTGCTGTGAGTGACCTCCAGGAGCTCAGACTCACCAAGGCTGCTTCTCCCTTCCCCAGCAGTGAACATTTTCCCTTCAAGGCCTGCTGAGCATCCCCCCCTCATGTCACCAGGGCTCCCATGCTGCAAACAGTCTGAAGCACCTCTTGTGCATGGGGGACATCTGGATGGGACTATCTCCTGGGCCCTGCACTGGCAGAGGTCACTGCCAGTACTCAGAGGTCACTACAGGTGACATGGGGGCAGTTCCTTCCCTCCTTCCCTTGAGCCATCCTCATTCTGTGCAGGATGGCAGAGCACTGTGGTGGGTATGGCCATCCAGGAGGATGGAGAGCAGGGCACTACACCTGCACCCTGGGAATGTTTGAGGGAGGAGAGGGGAGGAGAGGGGAGGAGAGGAGAGGAGAGGAGAGGAGAGGAGAGGAGAGGAGAGGAGAGGAGAGGAGAGGAGAGGAGAGGAGAGGAGAGGAGAGGAGAGGAGAGGAGGAGAGGAGAGGAGAGGAGAGGAGAGGAGGAGGAGAGGAGAGGAGAGGAGAGGAGAGGAGAGGAGAGGAGAGGAGAGGAGAGGAGAGGAGAGGAGAGGAGAGGAGAGGAGAGGAGGAGGAGAGGAGAGGAGAGGAGAGGAGAGGAGAGGAGAGGAGAGGAGAGGAGAGGAGAGGAGAGGAGAGGAGAGGAGAGGAGAGGAGAGGAGAGGAGAGGAGAGGAGAGGAGAGGAGAGGAGAGGAGAGGAGAGGAGAGGAGAGGAGAGGAGAGGAGAGGAGAGGAGAGGAGAGGAGAGGAGAGGAGAGGAGAGGAGAGGAGAGGAGAGGAGAGGAGAGGAGAGGAGAGGTCAGTCTCCTGACAGATTATCCCCTCACTGCTCCCAGCAAACCAACCTGCATCACCCATGGCCACCAGCAGCAAAAGGCAACCACTGCCAGCTCAAGGAGCAGACAGCACTAGGGTGGAGTGGATTTATGTTCCATGGGGAGTTGGAAACCATAGAATAAACATCTCTAGAGAAGAGGCAGGAAAAGACTCTTACCAAGCAAGAGCAGCCTCATTGCCAAGGCCAAAGGGGAGCCAGAGGGGGGTCACTCAGTGACTGGGGGCTATAGTCTGCCCCAGGCTGTGTCTCCCACATCAGGAAATAAGAGCCCTCTCCTGCCTGGGAGCCACCAGAGCAATGATCCCAGGGCCCCTCGTAGCTTCACCTGCTCTCCTACTCCCCTGGCAGCCCAGGACCACTCAGCTCAGCATCCTTCTTCACCCCTTCCCAGCGAACCCTGGAACCAGGACAGGACCCTGCTGAAGGAATAGGACCTCACACATGAGACCAAGACCCAGAGAGCTGCTGTGTCCCCACTGCTGCTACTGCCCAGAAACCTGAGAACACCCAGAGCAGGGCAGGAGCAGGAGAATGGAGGGATTCTCCACCCAGCTCTCCAGAGACCAAAACACAGGGTGTGGGCTGGCTGAATGTAGAGGGCAATGCCCAGGAATCTGAAGCTGAACTGGAAGCAGCAGGATGAGCAGCAGCAGCAAGGCACCCCCACCTCTGGGCAGCAGCAGAGCAGAGGTGCAGAGGGGATGGTGCAGCTCAACTTGCACAGATCATGGAGCTCTCATCACTCCTGGAGAGCTTTTTATTAAGATGGTAATAAAACCATCCCTGCAGCCTGGAGACTCAGCCTTTTGGATGGCACCTTTGGACCTTTCTCAGTGACATGGCCTGGCAGCCCCTGTTCCTATTGGGAAGGTACTGTGCAGACTGGAACATGTTCCAAGCACTGTAATTGCCCAATAAAACCGTGTTTCTTCACCATCCAGTTGAATTAGTGCCTGCAATGTGTTTGAAAGCTTTATAGCCCAGTTAATTGTGAGGCAGTAACAGGAAGGGGCATAATGGCTTTAGGAACACAAGTTGCATCTGTATTTAATGATAGTAAACCGTAAGAAGCCTCCATTCCAATAAAGCAATGGCTGCTGTAGTGCCTATAAAAGCAATGATGGCTGTGCTCAGCAGAGATGCTGAGCTTGAGTGCAGCAGGAGAAGGGACATGATGCCTGGGGCAAGGACATTGCCCAGCTCCTGTGACCATCCCTGGGGCAAGGACATTGCACAGCTCCTGTGACCATCCCTGGGGCAAGGACATTGCTCAGCTCCTCCAGCCACAGGGGTCCATAGGGCCAAGAGCAGCCACCCCTGCACCCAGGACCTCTCCATGTGCCTGCTCTTCACACAGGCTGTTAAATTCCACAGTCTCCCAGCCAACAGTGTTCCATTTGCCTTTGAAGGGAAAGGCCACCACCCCCCTTCTGGCCATTAGTCAGAGGCCCCTGAAGGCTCCCACCACAACCCAACCCATCCAGCAAACTGGGAGTGGGTACCTGGACCTGCCCATGCCTCTTCTCATGCCTGGTGTGGATGGAGAAGCTTTTCTTGGGAGTGAGAACTGGAGCATGAGTGTTCCTAAGTGAGACACACTCTTTGTTTTCATTAGGAGGACATGGATTTGGGGTTAGGGAGGGTCCAGGGCAGCAGAGCACTGACAACAGCCCATGGTGATGCTCATGGACTCAGCAAGGTTCTCGCTTGGCACCTGCAGATAGTTCTTCTTTAGAACCTCTTCTTTCTCCAGCCACAGGAGCATCTGGAGTAGCCTCTGGATGGATTAAGGATGAAGAAGCTGTCGGTGATTGTTCTTCAGCTTATCTTCTGGATTCAGCAATAGGGGGCATGAGAGTATTGAGGGGAGGGACTACAGCATCTCCCACACCTCAAAGGCTTTTTGGAGAAATACCTGGATTCATTCTTGTGCTGGCAGGAGGGAATTTCAGCTGTATCATGGATCGTCCCATATCATGGATCTTACTGCAGACAGCCCAGTTCATCAGGCAGGGCCGCTGGTGACAAGGATAACCCTAATCCTTGTCTGCCTTGGCCAGGGGAGATAGCATAGAAGGGCCAAGAGGAGCAGCAGTGGTTGTGCCTGATGGTGGAGGAGCTGTGGTCATTTCACTGGCTTTTCCCAGCCCATCCCAACCTTCTGTGCAGCCTGGAGTGTATCCACCTGTACAGGCATTGTGCACCCCAGGGCTTGGACACATGGAGGGTCACCAGGGCAGCAGGGCCTGAAAGAGTTCAAGGCTAGTAGTGACCATGGACAGAGAGCAACAGCCCCATTGTACAGTCCAGGTAAAGCACAGAAGAGAATTCCAGGGACACAGAGAAGATCCTGGCCAGCAGCACTTCTTCCTTCCTTTAGAGGCTCAGCCCTCCCTGAAGCAATCATGGGGCTGTGTTCTCCATCTCTGAGACAGCCACACCTGCTGAGGGTGACTATTTGTGACCAGCCTGGCACGTCTGGCACGGCTCATGAGCCTCCAGCAGGATCTCAGCAAGCAGAGGAACAAGAGCCAAGAGCCAAGGTCAGGCCAAGAGCCCTGACTGGATGGAAACCCCCAAGAGCATCCTTCCCTTCAGGGCAAAAGCCTTGGCTGTGTTCTTTTGATGCAAAGGGTGAGTATTTAGCACCTGCAGGAGTGGGTGACAGGCAGGTGACAAGCCTATGATTCCTCCCATGTTGTGTTTTCAGCTGTATCAAGTGTTGAGATTAATTCAACCTGCAGCAGGGAAATGAGTTGCCAGTGAGTTCATTTAGAATTAGATATGCAATCAATAGAAAATTAATACAATTAAGTTTCAAACTGTCATTTAATAAAACACCTTTTTGCAAGTGGAATATTAAGTGGGGCACAAACACTGTGACACTGCTGGAATGTGCAGCTCTCAGAGAGGGAGGAGTTTTGCCCAGGAATTTCGCACACACACTCTTCTCCAACTATAACTAGTTAGACAGACTCTAATTATATATTTATAGCTAACAGAAGTTTCAGCTGATTGCAGGATGTCTCTCAGAAGCTGCTGCAAGGTCCTGCTGCTGTTGTGGAGTTGGTTGTTACTGACACACCCATAGCTGAGAGTGCTCAGCAGATCTGCTGAGGAGCACAAGCCTCAAGTCTCCCTGCCTGACACATTAACTGCATGCAGGGACATTGCCATTGTTAGTTCAGCCAGAAAAGGAATAGAAAATACCCCAACTGTTGGTTTCTTTCATGGATTTGGAGAGAAATTGCCCCAGTTTTCCAAAGTGATGTGAGGGCAGTGATGGGACACCACAGGCTACTCCCTAAACTGCTACAAGACCATTCCCAGAGAGTTTTCTTGGTGTAAGCACTGGGTTTTTGCATGAGCAGGCACCACAAGGGATGTGGAGAAGGAACTGGAGGTGCACAGGGGCGTGTGGCTTCAAGGGGATGAGGACACAGGCAGAGGCAAGGGAAGGAGATGTGGAGGAAGGATCACAGCCCCAGCAGCCCTCCCACACCTCAAACCTGCAGGATTTAGCTCCTACAATCTCTCACTTCCTTGGGAGGAGATCATCAGTGACACCAAATCTGATAGATCCTTAATTAACTGTTCATGCACATCTTTTATTTCTGCTCTGACTCATCCAAGTGGCTGTTTGTACCGTGGGCTCTTCTCTGTGTGCTGTTCTCACTCAAGTTCCTGTGTCTCCCCATTTCCACTCTCCCAAACAAGGGCTCCTGCTCTACAGGCAGCTCACTGGGACACCTGCCCCTCACTGCCCAGGCTAAGGCAGCTTTTCCAGCCACTCTGCCCTTCCTGCAGCTCTCTTCTGTTCATCTCCCACTTCATCAACACCCCTGACAGAGTGGGGATGCCATCCTCAGCCAGAGGATCCAGTCACTCATTCAGAGCTGGGAATGGCACCCCAGGGGTTGGCACAAAACTGGGCAGCTGCAGTGAGGAAGGGAAGGTAATTAACAGCAATTGCTTGCTTGAAAGATGCACTATTGAATCTCACTTGCACAGCCAGTGCAGTAGCCTGAGCTAGCAGGGAGCACCTCAGAGTGTGTGAGTGGGAGAATAAACCCATGTAGGTCCTGCTGGACAGAGATCGGCTCTGTAATGCATTCAGCAGTTCTGGGAGCAGGAACTCAGAGCCTTCTCAGAGCCTGTTTGCATCACACAGCCCAGCCTGGAGTGTGCCAGGGGACCACACAGCAGCAGGACCCCACCCTCAGCATCCGCCTGAACAGCAATAAAAATACAAACTGAGACTCAGAGAAGCTCCACTGCTGCAGGTTTATTACACAAATCCCAGAAAGAGTTGCAGCTAAACATAGTATTACGTTAAAAAAAATAAAATGCATTCTAGAAAATGTTTTGAAATTCATCCTGCAATTAAGCTATTAATTTAATGGTCTTTCTTACATGGATTGGAAAATCACACGGTCCTCATCTCACTCCCGTTATTGACAAGTGTGCTCATCATGTGCAGTCATTACACATTTTCATAAACATTTGATGAACAATAACTGTGAGAAACATTAAGTATTGGTTTTGTCCTCCAACTGAAATGACCATATGGAGATGAGCTGTGTCTTCAAGTCAGCAGTTACAGCACATCCTCATTAATAACAGCACTTGCTATTTTTACTGTTTACAGCACAAATGCAGCCCTTTAACAGGGGGGAAGAAGGGTTTAATCTGTAAGGCCTTTGTAGTGATTTGTAAGAGAGCTGCTGTGCCCACACTTCTCTGTGATTCAGGGTGAGCTATAATTACTCAGTATTCTGGACAGCTCTCCTACAAGATGTGAATTTATGTGTAAGCAGAGCAAAGGCGGTGGCTGGGGACAGCTCAGGCCTCTCCCCTGCACACACACACACATAGTTTCCTTAGGTTTGCAAAGAAAATATTTTCCCAGGTGATGGAGTGAGGTCCTGCCCTGGAAGCAGGGCTGCTGAGCAAGCACATTGTCTTGATGGTGGCCAAGGTCTCCTTGTCACACATCGCTGTCTCCACAGGCACCTGGCTCTGCTTGTGCTCACCAGGCTGGGATGCACCATTCCCTTGACTTCCCCACACTCCAGCTGTCCTGTGCCCACTCCTGCTCCTGGCTCTGCAGCTGACAGGGAAAGGACCAAGGTGCTGCACCCAGAAGAGGAGGCCTGGCCTGATGGGTGATCACCACCATGCACAAGGTTTGTGCACACACAGAGTGCTCTGGGACAGCCACCAGCAGCAGGGAAGGTAGCTGGCTCTGGTCTCTGCTGCCAGCTCAGCTCAGGTTTGCACCAGGCTGAGCAGACCCACAGACATGTCCAGCACCAGGGGATGGATGAGATTGCTCCCACTGCCCCAGGAGGTCCCAGCTGTGCCCAAAAACAGGAGCCAGGAAACTTGTACTGCCTACAATACCTGCCCTTGGGCTGAATTCTACCACAAGCCTAGAGTGCAGGGCCAGGAGCCTTCCCCAGTGAGTTCCTGTGGCAAAAGTGCCTCCACCTGCTAGATGAAGTGCTTGTCATCTGAAAAGAGACACCACAGACCACAGCCATCCCTTGAATGTGATTTTCCTCATGTTCCAGAGCATCCCAGACCTGAGGCAGAGCAATTCTGTCCAGAGATCCAGCAGTTATGCACCAAGGACCTCCCTGGACCAAATACTTCCATTCAATTTCAGGTCTGAGGAGAGAGGCAGTTTGCACCAGAAGTGCTCCACAAGTCAGAGGAGGCAGGAGAGTAAACAAAATCACAGCAAAATGTGGCACTTCCTGTTCCTCCTCCCAAAACAACACCCCAATCTCCTGCCCAGAGGAGATTTGACAGCACAAAACCACACACCAGGAGTGCCAGGCTGCAGCAGGAGAGCCTGCAAAATGTGGGGATTAATGTCCCAGGGCTTGGATGCATCTGTCTCATCGCGCCAAGCATTAATGAAGTTTCTCCCAGGGCAGGACACAGATTCAGACACAACAATTCCCCTTCAGCACCGAGTCCCCGTCCGGTGTTGGCCCCGTGTGGATTTATGGCTCCCTGTGCTCGTAAATGTCGCATGGCCATGATGGATGCAGGAGCTGGGAAGCAGTCCCCCAACTGCAGGAGGTTTCTTTATTTTTTTTCTGATCTTTTACAACAGCCATAAACCAGCTGCTGATTAGTGACAGGTCTTAAAACTTTAGGCAAAAGCTGTTGAAATCAGCTTTAAGTGCTAAGCTTCTCCCAAAGCAGAGCAGCTTAGCATTTCCCTTTTGAGGTCTCTTATGTGACGTGTGGCCACTGCTGTTCCCAGGGCAGGAGCGGGTAGCCCTCGCTGGGTCAGGGGCCAGCCCTGCCCCTCCTGGTGGCACAAGCCAGACAGGTCCGTACTTGTGGCCCTGGGTCCCACATTGTCCAGGACAGCTTACAATGATGTGCATCACCACCTCTGCCAGTAGGACACAGTCCCCTCCAGTGTCCCTCTGGGCTAGCACAGTGTCCGTGGGGACTGGCCATTGCTCCCCAGTCCTGAGCCGGTGGTCACAGATGATAGATAGAACCATCAAGGACATGGAGTGAAAAAGGCTGAAGAGCATTCCCAGCAGAGCAGTCCCCACTGCCCGAGGACAGGGCAGGCTTGATGATGACTTGGTAGCCAATGGGCTACTGCAATTTTGTTTCCTGAGATTTTCATTAAGTATATTGCAGAGGCCACAAAATAACACTGAGCATGACTTCACATTTTGAGATGGGAAATTGTCTTCGGGTTCTTCTGATGTGGCTTCCTTCCATCTCCCAGCCCATGGCTGAGTCCCTGTGCCCAGCCTCCTGCTGACCTTCCTCTGGCTGCTGCATGGGCTGCATGTGGCCTCTCCAGGCTTCAACAGCCTCTACAGATGTGCTTTGGACTGTGCACCCCTGCCTCCTTGGCTCCAAGTATTTTGCAAGATACCCAGTCCCTTTTCCCATTTCCCACCGTCACAAAGAGCAGATTGTGGTGGGCTGGCTCCAGCTGGACACCTGGTACCCACCAAAGCCTCTCCATCACTGTCCTTCTCAGCTGGACAGAGGACAGAAAATAAGACAAGAGGGTTCTGGATTAAGATAAGGGCAAGGAGAGATCACCCACCCATTACTATCACATGTAAAACAGACTTGATTGGGGAAAATCTGATTTATTGCCAATCAAATCAGAGCTGGGCAATAAGAAAGAAACCCAAATCTTAAACCTTCTACCCACCCCTTCTTTCTTCCTGGGCTCAACCTCACTCTGATTTCTACACCTGTGGTCCCCACCAAACGTTGCCTCTGCCACTGCTTCCTCCCCAGAGGGAGTACTCCCCACTCCTCCCCTGCTCCAGCATGGGTCCCTCCACTAAGTCAGGATCAGGCTGCTCCCATGTGGGTCACCCACAGGGTCACAGTCCCACTAGCACATCACCACTGGGCTCAGCCTTGGCCAGTGGGGGATCTATTCTGGAGCCAGTTGGAATTGGCTCTGCAGGACATGGGTGAGGCTGCCAGAAGCTTCTCACAGCAGCCACCCCTGGAGTCTCACTGCTCCCAAAACCTGGCCATGCAAACCCAGTCCATGGGTGGATGGATGATGGATGGATGGGTGGATGGATGGATAGATGGATGGATGGATGGATGGATGACGGATGGATGGATGGATGGATGGATGGATGGATGGATGGATGGATGATGGATGGATGGGTGGATGGATGATGGATGGATGGATGGATGGATGGATGGATGGATGATGGATGGATGGGTGGATGGATGGATGATGGATGGATGGATGGATGGATGGATGGATGGATAGATGATGGATGATGGATGATGGATGGATGAATGGATGGATGGATGGATGGATGGATGGATGGATGGATGGATGGATGGATGGATGGATGGATGATGGATGGATGAATGGTGGATGGATGGATGATGGATGGATGATGGATGGATGATGGATGGATGGATGGATGGATGGATGGATGGATGGATGGATGGATGGATGGATGGATGATGGATGGATGATGGATGGATGATGGATGGATGGATGGATGGATGATGGATGGATGGATGATGGATGCTGGATGGATGGATGGATGGATGGATGGATGGATGGATGGATGGATGGCTGGATGGATGGATGGATGGATGGATGGATGATGGATGGATGGATGATGGATGGATGGATGGATGGATGATGATGGATGGATGGATGATGGATGGATGGATGGCTGGATGGATGGATGGATGATGGATGATGGATGGATGGATGGATGGATGGATGATGGATGGATGGATGGATGGATGGATGATGGATGGATGATGGATGGATGGATGGATGGATGGATGGATGGATGGATGGATGGATGATGGATGGATGATGGATGGATGAAGGGATGAGTGGACAGACTGACTCTGGCTAGAGAATAAGTGTGGCATTTTGGGTACATTTTCTGTGGTGATAACCACTCTTTAACCCACCCCTTCTGCTGTCCCACTCTCCCTTCCCATTCCACGTTCAGACTCAGCCTTGGCAGGTCCCCATCACTCCCTCCAGAGGGAAGGGGCTCCATTTCCCTGCAGGATCACTGCTTGGACCATCTGTCCCATCAGGCTGGGCACGTTCCCTCCCTGCTGCTGCTTCTCGCAGGAAGAGAAGTTAGTGAAAATTTATCATAGCACTAAACCTCAAATTGAGCACATTTGAAAGAAGAACAATTTATTAATCAAAAATATAGCTTCATTTTATCTGCAATTATTCTCAAGTTAAGGCTCCATTCAGCAAGTATTTGGCTGAATAAACAGCAATTTTTTATCTCTAAACCATCCCATTTTGACATTTCATCACACACAAAAATACAGGAGGACACAGCTCACCCAAAGATTATTTAGAAAGTTCCCTGGATACTTTATTTATTCCAAAGTGCTGTTCTGTGGTGGTAGGGTGGGAGCAGCTCTTCCAGCCGCTGACCAGTATGGAAGGAGCTGTGGGGCAGAGTCAACATCACCAGCAATTCATCAGTTTTGAAATTAAAAGAGAGAATCCAAAAAAAGACATGTGGCTGCACAAACATGAACAGAACAAACTTCAGGAGATGCTTTTCCACCAGCAACATCCCACAGAAGGGCATTCCAAGGAAAAAATCAGAAATACTGGACTGGGGGAAGTTGCTAAAAGAGAGTATATGAGGTGCACAGCAGCTAAACTTCATGCTGCAGAGAAATCACAGGACAACAGTAAAAGGCCAATATTGCTGCATCAGGAGCACTTTAGTGTCCTGAAAATCAAAAAGGAATCCTATAAAAATGGGAATGAGGGTATAAGGATGAGTATAAAGGGGAAGCTCAAGTGCATGGGGGCAGAACAAGAGAGGGTAAGGAGCAGAGAGAGTTACAGCCAGTGAGGGGCATAAAAGACAAGGAAATAAGTTCCAGAAATATACTGGAAGTGCAATGAAAAGAAAAATGAGTCAGCATTTGTGTCTTGTGATGGAAAGAACCAAAGGGATGACACAGAGACACAAACAGTGACTTCCCCACTGTGGCCACATGGTGCAAGCCTGGAAGCAGTGCCCGGAGCCATCACCAGCAGTGAGAGAAACCCAGTGTATTGAGTAAGCAGGGGTCGAGAGAAATCACCCTGGAAAATGTAAGCAACCTCTGAACAATCAGCAGCAGATTGTGACAAATTCTGAAGGCTTAGGGAATCCTGGGGAAGTGCAGAAAAAGCACTTTTTCTGTGAAAAAAATACATAAATAAAGGAAATTAAGAGTTTGGGGAGCTACAGATCAGCCAAGCTGGCTTCAGTTCCTTGAAAAAATTTTGGAACAAATTATTGAACAATTTGTAAGTATCAATACTGTGATAAAAATAAAGGATAAAAACCAGCCAACACAATTCTACCAGGAAAAAAATTATGTCAGGGTGATCTAATTTCCCTCCTTTCCAGGTATTTGGTCTCACAGAGGAAGAAACAATGGATGTGATCTGTTATGCAAAGCCTCTGGTGCATTCCCAGGAGCAGGAAGTACCATCTGAGAGAAAACCTGGGAGACAGGTAAAACTGAGAGTGACAGGTGCTCCAAGCAAAGCTGGGGGGTGAGAGCAGGGCACAGGGAGTGGCAGGGCTGATCCCATGGTCTGGGTGCCTTTCATTTTTCTACAGCATGACTGGTGGGCATGTCCATGTCCAAACACAGGGGTGACATCTCTGTGGATCCCCAAGACACCAGGGACCTCAGCCCCCCGACAGACACTCAGTGCTGACACATTTCCCTTGGGAAGGAGGGTAGAAGCTTCTTCAAAACATCTGCAAGTGAAAGCAGTTCCTCTTAACTGGACATTTCAGGTGATGGGAGTGCATGGCTTTGAGTAAAGCCCTGTTAAATGTAGATATAGATGACAGAGATATAGAGATGGAGGTAGAGATAGAGATAGAGATAGAGAGATAGACACAGATACTATTCAGATGAAAATAATGGATTATTGTTATTTAGTTCTGGTTCAAGAACTGCAGCCCCACTCTGAAGGCTCCTGGCTGTTCTGCCATGACCAGCAGCAGTGTCAGCTCTGTTGCTCAGCCCTGGGGCAGCACGAGGGGAACCTCAGGCAGCTGCCCTGCTGCAGTGAGGGGGGATGCTTCAGGATAGAGCTCCCAGCTCAAACCAGTTCAGCACAGACCACCAGGACCCACCCTCACCCCAGAGCAGATAGTTCCAGAAAAGTGCTCCTCTCTGGGCAGCCCCAAACAATAAAAAGTCTTTGAACCCTTTCCTTTCCTCCCTTTTTTCTGTCAAGGCCAGAGAAAATACCCCATTTTGAGAACAAAATAGTGCAGAAAACCAAAATGACACAATCTTGGAGTTCAGTGTCATGCACAGCCCCTCATCCTGTAGAGGTTTGACAGTTTGTACTGGGAAGAAGGTGTGATGCTGCAATGTTTCTTCAGAGAGGAAAAAAAAAGAAAGAAAAAAGGATGGCTTTTATTTTTAGAAATTTTAGCAGCCAAATTGTTGTCAGGCTGTCTGTGCTCCGCTGAGCAACACACAGTGTTGGGCACAGCCAAGAAGAGCTTTCTTACAGAGCAAAATGTCATGATAAAACCAAGTTTCATCAGAATCCCAACACCCTTCATGGAAAAAATTGCCAAATTTTGGACAAACTGTATACTGTTTATCTTTTTTTTTTTTTTTTTTTTGGTCAGCATTTGCTTATGGGTGGAGAAATATGAGACTGGGCCTGAATTGCTGCTTTATTTGGGAACATGCCACATTTTGCTTTGGTGTCCTCTGGTGATGCTGGACAGCCAAAGGAAGTCCAGGACTTTAGTTCTCTTCTGTCTTGCACCACCACCCAGCTTTTCCCCCCACTGCTGTCCATCCTCTGCAACTAGAGATGCTTCCAAAAGAAAACAAAACTGGATTCTTATTTCTCTTTCTCTGGCCTTGGACATTTGCCCCATTGTTCCAGGGCTCAACACTGTCACAACTCTCGACTCACAGCTCTCTCAGGTTGGGGAACTTCTGGAGATGATCCAGCACCATCCCTGCACATGCAGGGTCATCTAAAGCTGGATTCTCTGGGCTATAGCCACACCCTTTGGGATATCTCCTAGCATAGGAAGCGCTCCTTCTCTCCTGAGTGGTTTAACCATCCTCACAGCTCTTCCCTGGACTTGGATCAGTACTCAGCATCTGTCTTGTACTGGGAAGCACAGCAGGGTGAAACACTCCAGATGTCACCACACCTGTCTGTAAACCCAAACTGCTACCCCAGTAATTCCTGGCACCAGACAGCCAGGCTGTGTGAGTTGTGCCTGTCCTAGTGGGACACTCAACCATGATTTTACCCAGGCCTGTACAGCTGTGACATGGGCCAGGCTGGCAGATGGGCACGTTGCAGTGTGGCCAAGAAGACTCTGGAGTCCCTTTCCCAGGAAAGGACAGGCCTTGGGCCAGCCCAAGGGGGGTCCTATGAGTGCTAGGAGGAAGCAGGCACAGGCAGGGGTTGCAGGGATGTTGCTGAGCCTGTCTTTGACACCACGTAAGTCCCAGGGAAAATTTGTTGCTTCAGGTTCTTCAAAAATGCCAAGTCAGTGTGTGATGGATGGGTTGGGAGCTCCTCCCAGGATCTCTCCACAGCAGCTCTCAAGAGCAGCAATAAAACTCCATTGCCAGCTAGGCCAGGATGAGGTGTGTTGGGGACAACCTGGAAAGGAGCCTTTCTGGGGGCCAGGCACCCCTGGGCCAGAGCAGGGACAGAGCCGATGGAAACACTTTGGTCTTGCTGGACACTGCTCCACGCACACCCCTCTTCCTCCTCCCACCCTCTGTACATGTGTGCACCCCAAGAAACACTCTTCTCTGCCCAGATCCCCCAGGTGTGCACCTCCAGAGATACATGCACACTCCCTGCACAGCCCTGCGTGTGCTCAGCCCTGCTCCCAGCACCCCATCATCCCACCCGGGACAATAACACACAGGGGAGAGAGAAAGGCTGCTGCAGACAGCTGCCGTGTCCCACAGTCCAGGGACAGGGGACAGCCAGGAGTCCGCAGCCCTCCCAGCCCGCTACGGGAGCCCTGGTGCAGGCGGTGAGGGGACTGGGGCTGCCATCCCAGGGCAGCCTCAGCGCCACCCGCCTGCGACACCCACCCTGGGGCTGCAGTCCCTGACACCCCCCAATTCCACCCCACCGCTCGCCCTGCTGCCTGCAGAGCCCGGGTTCCGGCTGGAGGACAGATGCCAGGACACCTCGGCTAGAACAGCTGGATAACTGGAGTTTCTTGGAGCACAGCTGGATAACGGGATAGCTTTCATGAGAACTACAGGGCCCCCAGAGCTCTGCTGAGGGAGGGGTGCGGTGGGAGCGGCACAGAGGCTGAAGGAGCCTGCGGGGCTGAGGCAGGAAAGTTCACGGGAGCAGCCGCTTCCAGCGGGGCCAGCCCCTGGGCTGGTGATGCAGGCACCGGGGGAAAGAGGCAGCGCCGGCCGAGGCCGCGGCTCCCGATGGCGGCCGCAGCTCGCGGGGCCGGAGAGGCCCGGCCGCGGGCCCGCAGCGCCCCCCAGCGGCCGAGAGCCGCCCCTGCCCCGGGGCCGCGGCTTCGTCCGGAACCGGGAGGGCTCCGGGACCGCAGAGCGACACCCCTGCCATGGCAGGGACAGCTGCCACTGCCCCTGCTGCTCCCGCCAGCGCCCAGCCCGGCCTGTGCCACCCCGTCCACCCTCCCACGGAACAATTCCTCCCCAATATCCCATCCAGCCCTGCCCTCTGGCAGTGGGAGCCATTCCCTGTGTCCTGTCCCTCCATCCCTTGTCCCCAGTCCCTCTCCAGCTCTCCTGGAGCCCCTTTAGGCCCTGGCAGGGGCTCTGAGCTCTCCCTGGATCCTTCTCCTCTCCAGGTGAGCACCCCCAGCTCTCCCAGCCTGGCTCCAGAGCAGAGGGGCTCCAGCCCTGGGAGTGTCTCCATGAATTCTCGGAGCCTCCCCCAGCACACCCAACCCACAGTCAGCCCCACTCACCATCCTGGCCAGGAATGGCTGCCACCTCCCTGTGCTCCACCCAACATCACCTCCAAGCTGCATTGCTGTCTCGAGTGGGTGAAGTGACCCGTGGAGGGGCAGGAGCATCCACTGAGGATCACATCTGCATCATGGTGCTTTAAGCACCTCTGCTCTGGGACTGAAGCACATCCCTAGGGATGAGCAGCCCCTTCCTGGCCATGCAGAAGCCCTGGTGTGCCCTTGGCCTCTCATCATCCTCTTGATGAAGGAACACAAGTCAGCAAAGCAGGGAACAAGAGATCTGCACAGGCAGGTTGGTGGAGCTTTGTTTCTGTTTCTGGGTAAGAAACACAAATCCATTCTCTCCAAAATCTAGGAGAAAGGAGATGCCACAGTGCTCCCTGGAGGGAAGGAGACAACAGCACCCCCACATCAAATTTGGTGATGACTTCTCCAAACTTGCACCAGAGTAGGTTCATCTCTCATCTTCAAATTGCTCTTTTTATTTTCACCTCGAATTTGTTGCCTTTTCTCCTTTCCTGGAAAAAAAAAAAAAAAAAAAAAAAAAAAAAAAGTGTAAAGACATCTTTTTAGTATCACAAAAATGGTTTAAACCCTTCAAATGACTCAAATTTAATCTTGCTTTTCAACAGGTGAGTTTTGAGGCCTTTGGCCTCAGCACCTGGGGATGTCCTCAGTGACTCATGGGGTCCCCAAGGAGTGCTGTGAGGTCCTTCTGGTGCAGAGGAGCCCAGGACTCAGCTCAGCCCTTGAAGATCCTTCTGCAGAGCTCCTCAAACCTTGCAGGGATGGGTTGGCATCCTCTGGCAAGACATGAGTGGAAGAATTCACGGGAGGGAGATGGAGCCAAAGCAGCATCCTACATGTCCCTTGCTCAAAGCACCCTCATGTACATTCAAGAGCCAGCCAGCAGTGCACAGATACAGAGCAGCTCTTTGCTTCTGGTTTCCATAGCTTGCAACAAAATCCCAGTTCCTCATTGATTTTTCTGGGCTGTGTCAGGATTGTTCTGGTGCTACAGAGTGTCTGCTGTGGACAAGCAGCCAGAGGACCAAAGCCTCTGGGCCCCCTCTGGGAGTGGGGTGGGCTAATGGGACAGCCATTCCCATGGGATGCAAGACCATTGCAGCATCTGCTTCTGAAACATCCTCAGCTCCAGAGGAAACAACAACAACAGCAGCAGCAACAGCAGCAAAACCTGGGAAAACCCAGAGAAAGTCACCTGCTGTAGTGTGGTGTTAACATCATCTCTTACACTGGCAGAGCCTGACCTGGCTGGAGCAGAGCTGCACAAAAGCTCTCCAAAGCACAGAGCAAAAATGTCAGCACAAGGAACAACCTTTGCTGGGTCTCTCTGCCAGGTTCCACCTGGATTCTGTCCAACTTTACCCTTTAGACCTGAAATTTTCCATTCTGGAGTGTTTTTCTTTCCAAGTTCCAGTGCAAAGAGCCCCAGCCAGAGGGACGAGAAGCTGGGGCAGCCAAACACCCCAAGTTCTGCTGGGGGGATGCTGCCCTTCACTGGCTTTGGAGAGAGAGCTCACTTTTCCCAGCTGTATCAGCAGTTCTAATGAGAGAAAATTAATTTGGCCAGCATTAAGAAAAAAAATTATGTCATTCCAGTGGAAAGCTATCATGTTGCCAGTCAGAGGAACAGGGACTTGGAAGTGTTGCCTTCTCCTGTCCCCAGCAAAATCTGCAGAAATTTGGCTGGTGATGTTGAAAAATTATTTGAGTTCTCACAGAGTCAAGGTGTGAGTTCTGGTGACAGCTGCCAGCACTGCTGTCCCAGGCCCAGTGTCCCCTGGCTGTGCTGGTGAAGCATCCTGCAGAGCTCTGGAGGGGCTCTGTCCTGTGTTCTGGGGTAGCTGCTACAGCTGTGAGATAACAGGAATGGGGCAAGGTGGGCCTCCTCTGTGGATGCCATGGCTTGAATCCCTCTTAGGAGGGATGCTCCCTTTGATACTTCCTTTTGCAAAGAATTAAAAAAATTACCCATAAAACTACAGTTGGAAAAAACTTTGAATGAGAAAAAATGAAGCCACACAGTCACCAGAGTGAAAGATTCAGCCTTGAAATAAATAAAACATAAAGGGTGAAAAAAAGCCATGAGCAGGTCAGCAAGGATCTGCAGCCTATGCAGTGAGCAAGGAGCCATGGGTTTGGATGTGAAGTTCAGGGCTCTCTGAGCATCCCCTGGCCCTGTGTGCCCATCCCAGCTCTGGGGCAGGGACTGGCTGGGATCACAGGCCAGACCCCACAGGGGACAGGAAGGAGGAGGGAGGCACAGACATGGAGACTGCACAGGAGCAGATGGAGATGGAGAGTGGTGTCCAGCTGATCTGTCAAGTGGCAGATGGCCTTCAGACTGGCCAGGGAGGGGGGAAAGGCCAGTGCTGGCAGCCAGCAACTGCAGCCACTCTTCCTTTTCCCCTTAATTTGTCTCAGAATGCCCCTGTATTCCCCTCAGTACTCTGTGCTCAGCTGCACAGAGGCTGTGGTGCTTGTGGGAGGGTGGGTGTTGGGGGTTGAGTGTTTTCTGTTACTGTGTCAATTGAAAGAATTTTTCCCATTATCATGCCAATGGAGCTGGCCGGGTTACACCCACGGTCGCTGATGGGTCCAGACAAAGGGGTGGGTGGGGACGGCCCCGGAGGGGCCTCTGAGGCTTCCAGGAGGGCACTCGCGTTTCCGGCGAGCTCGGAGGAGGACGCGCGGGATCGTTCAGCCACGCAGCGGAGCACGGGAGAGCCAGACCCTCTGCGATCACCTGCCCTGCATCTGCCCCGTTCCAGCCTCCTGCCTCTGCGGACACAGCTGATCCCCCGGACACACACGGTGAGCGAGGAGCCGCCGCTGCATCTCGTTCCTGCCTGGGACCGGCGTGGCCACTGCCGCCCCTCCCCCCTCCTTCCTGCCTCCGTTCCTGCTTGCCTTTTGGCAGATCCGGGCGCTGGACTAAGCACAGAGACAGCGTGCTTGCATCTAAAGGGACTGACACCGAGTTACCTATTTCGTTCTGTTAGCAATTTTAACTGTTATTGTTTTCTGTTTGTATAGTTAGATATATTAGTAAAAGAGCTGTTATTCCCACCCCCCTTATCTCTGCCTCAGAGTCCTTGATTCAAACAATCATAATACTTGGGGGAGGGGAGTGGAACCAAAGTCTCTATTCCAAAGGGAAACTTCTGCCCTTACTGGCAGACACCTGTCCTTTCAAACCAGGACAGATTTTGGCGCCCAATGTAGGGCAGAGGGCACTGAGTTGAGAGTTAAGACAGGAATAACAGCTCTCTTAACTGGCCATATGTTGTCTGGTTTAATCTGGTTTGTGTTTCATGTGGTCACAGCCATCTCCCTCCCATTTGCAAGCCCTTTTTTGAATTTGGGCCCCCTCACCAAGGTTGCTGTGGCTATTATCCGATTGGTTTGGTGGATTGATTATGTCAGGAATTCATGGGTTTTTAATTTTTTCTGGGAAGCGGTTGCATGGATCCGGAGCTATCGTACTCTAACTGCGTGTTTCTGGGGCTATTTCAGTAATGGTACTTACTGTGAGATAACGAGTGCAAGGGAAATTTTCTCCCAACCCATCACCCAGTTTTTTGAGGCTACCCCACTGGTTCTCAAGGATTTCAGATCTGTTTTAATTGCCAGTGTTATTATACAGTGGCTGGTGTTGCTGGTAGGCTTGTTCTACTTAGCATTCAGAAACAAGGGAATATTGGCTTGGACAACAACTCTGATACCTGCCCCAGGGACTAGGGATGTTGCCCCAGAACCTGCCTCTGCCCCAGGGACTAGGGATGTTGCCCCAGAACCTGCCTCTGCCCCAGAGACTAGGGATGCTGCCCCAGAACCTGCCCCTGAGACTAGGGATGCTGCCCCAGAGCCTGCCTCTGCCCCAGGGGCTAGGGATGCTGCCCCAGAGCCTGATGCTGCCCCACAGCCCACCGCAGAAATGAGCCACCCAGAGTGGGTGGGGGCTCTAGTGAAGGATATAGGTCAAATGTTGAAGGAGCAAAGCCAGATGTTGAAGGAACATAGCCAGATGTTTAAGGAGCACAGCCAGATGATGAAGGAGCATTTTTCTCCAGCTGGTGAGAAACTCTGCCCTAAAGAGGGAGAGTCAGATGGTGCTACAGTGGAACCCGTAGATGTTGTATCTGTCCAGGTTCCAGCTGGATCACAGGAGCAGCCACAGCCAGCAGCAGTTGCTCCTGTGGAAACTAGGAAATCTAAGATTAAAACGAGGCACTTAGATAATGGGGATCAGCAAGGAGGGTCCTCACAACCAGCAAGGGAGCCAGAGGTTGAGATTGTCACCGAGTCCCTCTCATACGATAGTCTCCGTAACCTGCGTAAAGACATTGCTCGGCGGGGCCGTGAGCCTTTCATAACTTGGTTACTTTGGGTCTGGGACCTTACGGGAACAGGTGTTCAACTGGATGGAACTGAGGCCAGGAATTTGGGATCCTTGGCCCAGGATTCAGGTGTGGACCAGATATTCGTAAGGGAGCAAGGCCTACTTTCCCTCTGGGACCGGCTTTTAATGAGTGTGAGAGAGAAGTTTGTACACAGAGAGAGAATGCAGGAGCACCACCGTAGGATGCGCTGGAAGACCCTTGAGGAAGGGATCCAGCAGCTGAGAGAGACAGCAGTATTAGAGGTACTCTTTGGGAGGGATGGACAGCATGACAATGACCCTGACAAGGTCAAGTGCACAGGGCAGATGTTATGGAATCTGACAACCTTGGGTCCATCTCAATATACCACCTACATAGCAATGATTAATGCCGATAACAGTCCAGAGACAGTGTGTTCTGTTGCCAACAAACTCAGAAATTTTGAGAGCATGATGAATGGCCCAATGCAGGCTAATGTCTCTGCCGTGGCCAGGGACCTCCAACAGGTCGAAGATAGGGTGAGGGATATGAGGGAGGAGATGATGGAGGAGATGAGGGAGGTGAGGAAGGAGGTGAGGAAGATCAGCGTAGCAGCAGTACGAGTCACAGGCCCCCAAGTCAGAGCTTCACGTCCCCCAGCAAGGGAGAGAGGGTACACCTCATGAGCTGACCTGTGGTTTTTCCTGCGAGACCATGGGGAAGACATGGGAAAATGGGATGGGAAACCCACTTCTGTCCTGGCAGCACAGGTGCGTCAGCTCAGGGAGGGAAATGCTAACCGAGGGAGCCGCACTAAAATGAAGGTAGCCTCAACCTCCCACAAGCAAGGTGCAGGGTATTACAGCAAGGAGGATGTTCTGTCAGATCCCCTGGAAGGAACCTCCACTATGTATGCCCAGGAAAGAAATAATAACCAGGGCTAGAGGGTCCCTGCCTCTAGCCAGGGAGAGGCATGGGATGACAGGATCTATTGGATAGTGTGGGTGC
Source organism: Erithacus rubecula (assembly GCF_903797595.1). Classification (NCBI taxonomy): domain Eukaryota; kingdom Metazoa; phylum Chordata; class Aves; order Passeriformes; family Muscicapidae; genus Erithacus; species Erithacus rubecula. The sequence goes on along the minus strand of NC_136671.1, from coordinate 355,286 downwards.
GATGGCCTGGCACGTCAAAGCCATAGAAACATAAAGTGTTAGTTGATACTGGTTCACAATGCACCCTGATACCATCAGAACATGTGGGGAAGGTACCTGTTTCCATTGTTGGGGTGACGGGGGGATCACAGGAATTCACTTTGCTGGAAGCTGAGATTAGCCTGACAGGGAAGGGGTGGCAGAAACATCCAATTGTAACTGGCCCAGGGGCACCGTGCATTCTAGGCATAGACTTCCTCAGGAACGGCTACTACAAAGACCCAAAGGGGTTCAAGTGGGCTTTTGGAATAGCTACTGTAGAGACAGAGAGCATTAAGCAGTTGAACACCTTGCCTGGACTGTCAGAAAACCCCTCTGCAGTAGGACTCCTGAAAGTGACTGAGCAACAGGTGCCAATTGCCACCATGACAGTGCACCACCGGCAGTACCGGACAAATCGAGATGCTGTGATCCCTATCCACAAAATGATCCGTGATCTAGAGAGCCAAGGGGTGGTCAGCAAGAGCCACTCACCCTTCAACAGTCCTATCTGGCCTGTGCAGAAATCTGATGGAGAATGGAGACTGACTGTGGACTATCGGGCATTGAATGAAGTGACTCCACCGCTGAGCACTGCTATGCCGGACATGCTGGAACTGCAGTACAAGCTGGAGTCCAAGGCAGCAAGGTGGTATGCCACCATTGACATTGCAAATGCATTCTTCTCCATTCCTTTGGCAGCAGAGTGCAGGCCTCAGTTTGCTTTCACCTGGAGGGGCGTGCAGTACACCTGGAACCGACTGCCCCAGGGGTGGAAGCACAGCCCCACCATCTGCCACGGACTGATCCAGGCTGCACTGGAGAGGGGTGAGGCTCCAGAACATTTGCAGTACATCGATGACATCATTGTGTGGGGGAACACAGCAATGGAGGTGTTTGAGAAAGGAGAGAAGATCATCCAGTTTTTGCTGGGAGCCGGTTTCGCCATTAAAAAGAGCAAAGTCAAAGGACCTGCCCGAGAGATCCAGTTCCTGGGAGTGAAGTGGCAGGATGGACGGTGCCAGATCCCCACTGAGGTCATCAATAAGATCACTGCAATGTCCCCACCAACAAGCAAGAAGGAGACACAAGCTTTTCTAGGTGCTATCGGCTTTTGGAGAATGCACGTCCCTGAGTACAGCCAGATTGTGAGCCCTCTCTACCAGGTCACTCGCAAGAAGAACGATTTCCATTGGGGCCCTGAACAACAGCAAGCTTTTGCCCAGATCAAACAGGAAATCGCTCATGCAGTGGCCCTTGGCCCAGTCAGGACAGGACCAGAGGTAAAGAATGTGCTCTACTCTGCAGCTGGGAACCATGGTCTGTCTTGGAGCCTTTGGCAGAAGGTGCCTGGTGAGACCCGAGGCTGACCCCTGGGATTCTGGAGCAGAAGCTACAAAGGATCTGAAGCCAACTACACTCCCACAGAGAAGGAAATCTTGGCTGCCTATGAGGGAGTTCAAGCTGCCTCAGAGCTGATTGGCACAGAAGCACAACTTCTCCTGGCACCCCGACTGCCAGTGCTGGGGTGGATGTTCAAAGGAAAGGTTCCCTCTACTCACCACACCACCAACGCCACATGGAGCAAGTGGATTGCCCTCATCACGCAGCGCGCCCGTATTGGTAACCCAAATCGCCCTGGGATTTTGGAGATAATTACGAACTGGCCAGAAGGTGAAGATTTTGGTCTCGCTGATGAAGAGGAGCAGAAGCAAGTGACCCGGGCTGAAGAAGCTCCACCGTACAACCAGCTGCCAGCAGATGAAACACGCTACGCCCTTTTCACCGACGGTTCCTGCCGCATTGTGGGGATGAACCGGAAGTGGAAAGCTGCCGTATGGAGCCCCACACAACAGGTTGCACAAGCTACTGAAGGAGAAGGTGGATCGAGTCAACTTGCTGAACTCAAAGCTGTTCAGCTGGCCTTGGACATTGCTGAGAGAGAGAAATGGCCAAAGCTCTACCTTTACACTGATTCGTGGATGGTAGCCAATGCTCTGTGGGATTGGCTGGAAAGGTGGAAAAAGGCTGACTGGCAATGTAGAGGAAAACCAATCTGGGCTGCTGATGAGTGGAAAGACATTGCCACTCGGGTAGAGAAGCTCCCCGTGAAAGTCCGTCATGTGGATGCCCATGTTCCCATGAGTCGGGCTAATGAAGAACACAGGCACAACAAGCAGGTAGATCAGGCTGCACAGATAGAGGTCTCAAAGATAGACTTAGATTGGGAACACAAGGGAGAACTGTTCCTGGCTCGATGGGCCCACCATGTCTCAGGCCATCATGGGCAGAGACGCCACCTATAAGTGGGCACGAGACGGAGGAGTGGATTTAACCATGGACAGCATCTCTCAGGTTATTCATGACTGTAACACGTGTGCTGCCATCAAACAGGCCAAGCGGGTGAAGCCCCTCTGGTCTGGGGGGCGATGGTCCAAATATAAGTACGGAGAGGCCTGGCAGATTGACTATATCACACTGCCTCAGACCCGCCAGGGCAAGCGCTACGTGCTGACCATGGTAGAAGCCACCACCGGATGGTTGGAGACCTACGCTGTGCCCCACGCCACTGCTCGGAACACCATCCTGGGCCTGGAAAAACAAGTCCTCTGGAGGCATGGTACCCCTGAAAGAATTGAGTCAGACAATGGGACTCATTTCAAAAATAGCCTTATAAACACCTGGGCTAAAGAACACGGCATCGAGTGGGTGTACCATATTCCCTACCATGCACCAGCGACTGGGAAAGTCGAACGGTGCAATGGTCTGCTTAAAACCACCTTAAAGGCACTTGGTGGGGGGACTTTCAAGAACTGGGAGATCAATCTACCAAAGGCCACATGGTTAGTGAATACCCGAGGTTCCACTAACCGAGCAGGCCCTGCCCAGTCAGAGCCCTTGGGAGCAGCAGATGGAGATAAGGTTCCAGCGGTACACCTGAGAGGCATGTTAGGGAAAGCTGTCTGGGTGAACTCTGCTTCCAGCAAAGACAATCCTGTTCGTGGGATGGTTTTCGCTCAAGGACCAGGTTGCACTTGGTGGGTGATGCAAAAGGATGGAGAGACCCGATGCATACCCCAAGGGGACCTTGTTCTAGGGTGAACTATATATGATACTGTGCCTGTAACTACATGTATGTATATAATTTAAAGATTTCAATATGATGTAGCATGTTGGCATGGAAAAAATTCGGGGTGGATAATGTTGGGGGTTGAGTGTTTTCTGTTACTGTGTGAATTGAAAGAATTTTTCCCATTATCATGCCAATGGAGCTGGCCGGGTTACACCCAGGGTCCCTGATGGTTCCAGACAAAGGGGTGGGTGGGGACGGCCCCGGAGGGGCCTCTGAGGCTTCCGGGAGGGCACTCGCGTTTCCGGCGAGCTCGGAGGAGGACGCGCGGGATCTTTCAGCCACGCAGCGGAGCACAGGAGAGCCAGACCCTCTGCGATCACCTGCCCTGCATCTGCCCCGTTCCAGCCTCCTGCCTCTACGGACACAGCTGATCACCCAGACACACACGGTGAGCGAGGAGCCGCCGCTGCATCCCGTTCCTGCCCGGGACCGGCGTGGCCACTGCCGCCCCTCCCCCCTCCTTCCTGCCTCCGTTCCCGCCTGCCCTTCGGCAAATCCGGGCTGTGCACTAAGTACAGAGACAGCGTGCTTGCATCTAAAGGGACTGACACCGAGTTACCTATTTCGTTCTGTTAGCAATTTTAACTGTTATTGTTTTCTGTTTGTATAGTTAGATATATTAGTAAAAGAGCTGTTATTCCCACCCCCCTTATCTCTGCCTCAGAGTCCTTGATTCAAACAATCATAATACTTGGGGGAGGGGAGTGGAACCAAAGTCTCTATTCCAAAGGGAAACTTCTGCCCTTACTGGCAGACACCTGTCCTTTCAAAACAGGACAGTGGGGGACCACAGGGCTCTGAAATATCCCCTCCTCTCCATCTCCAGGACATGACAAGACACTCCTGACACAAGTGCCCAAACTCAGAGAGATGAAACAACTCCAGGAAATAAATCTATTTTCAATTCTATTTTTTTTTTCTCTTTTCAGCCTATTTGGGATCTTGTACACCTTCTCTAGGACAGGAGAATAAGGGAAAAGCATGAAGGTTCCCACAAAGTACTTCTCAATGTAAAGAATGAAGGTGGGAAAACAACACAAAATAAGAAGTAAAGAAATCAGAACAGTTTTTCCATTCAATGCAGACGGTTCAGGAGCACTAGGGAAAAATTAACATTTTTCCTCCCATTTTGTTCCACTGGAGGAGAAGTCCAAATGCCCCTCAGTGCCACTTGCTAGCAATTACATGCACGAAAGTTAAGAAGCAAAACCAAGTGACACTTGGAGAAAAACCAAATATCCATCATCTGTGAGGTGGGAACTGACCTGAGCCAGCCTGGAACCTCCTCTGGCCAGGAGCTGTCTCTGGCAGGGTCCATGCAGGCTCTGTGGCCATCAGGCCCTCGCTGGAGCTGCAGCTGCCCTCGAGTCAATCAGGTTTTGCTGTGAGACAACTCTGTTTCCAGAGGCTCAGTAATTAAGAGCCTATTTTTAGAGAAATGACCCACCACATGAATCAATAAGGAGCAGCCAGCTCTTCCAGGGTAGGGGGGGCTGGAGTTGCCCTGGCCCAGCCTCGGGAGCTTGTCCCCAGCCCCACAAGGTGTGATTGCCCCCAGGTGCTGCAGGGAGCTCTGCCCCATGCCCTCACCTCGCTGGGGTCCCACAGAACACCTGGCACCTTTGGTTCCATTGGCCTTCCCAGGGGATGCTCCTGGCAGGCAAAGGCTGCAAAAAACAAAGGGGCTCCTTAGGAGCATCCCCTGGGAGGGGTTTGGGAGGATGCCTCTGGCCAGCTGGGCAAGGAGCAGCTGGTTCAGGTCACAGCAGCAGCTCTTGGGGGACAGTAGGGGCACAGCCATCCCCACCACACACTTCTGCTGTCCCTGCCAGGGCTGGCTCCTTCTGCCTTCCACCTCTCCTGCACACCCCTGGCACACCCAGGAAGAAGAGGCTAGCAGCCCCTTTCCTGGGAATGTTCCCTCAGCACGAGGTGTTTAAATCATTTACAAAGGGCTAAAACAGAGCTGGCTCCCTTCCAGGCACTCTGGCATTCAGGCTCTGTAAACAATTCACCTGCCAAAGGAGTCAGCTGGGAAAAAAGGCTTTTCATGTCCATTCCCCAGGCCCCACTTCCATAGAAACCATCCAGCATGATCCTTTCTCAGCTGTAAGAGCAGCAAAATTGTTTCAGGTCTTCACTGATGTTCCTTTTCCCCCAAGCACACTTGTGGACATCTCATGACTCCCTTCTGCCAGCAGATGGAAAAAGAGAAGGACTCTGGGAAAAAAAAACCAAAAGGCAAAGCAACGGATGGGATAAGTCTGATGTGTCTTTCCCTGTCTTGGATTTTTCCTAGGTTTCCTTTCAGAGACAATTTATTTTTGTAATAGTATTGACCTTTATGGAAACAGGAATTCACCTGGGTATTTTCTCATGGCTGCTGAGCTGCACCCAGGAACTCACAGGAAGAATCAAGAGGACATTTATTTCTTAGGCTGCAAGTGATTCACCAAAAATCATTGGGATGCAAGTGGAAAATGACAGAGACCAGAACACAGCCCAGCTTTTAAAACCCTACCCATGCAGGGAGAGCAAGGTCTGGGCTGGCCAGGAGATCAGCTGCAAGAGGAGCCATGCAGCCAGCATCTCTTTCCTCTGCAGGGTCTGTGGCAGTTCTCAGCTGCTCTCTCCAGGGGCCCCAACCCAAGGGAACACCTCAGAAACTGGAGCTCCCACCCTGTGACTCTCCAGGTGACCAGCAAATTCCCAAGACTCCTACTCTGGTCTCACAGAGGCAGGACACCAAGTGCTGCACCTGATCTGCCTGTGCTACACCTGGATGAAGATCACCCCTAATCCTGCTGGAGCAGCTGAACCTCCCAGGGCCTGTGCAGCACCAAGTGCAAGAGGAAGGATGCAGTTCCCTGGTTCCCCAGCTGTGAGAAGGAAGGCTGGTACACCCATCCTGCTGCCAGAATGTTGTCCATAAACAAGTCAGTCTCCCCAGGAGGGTGACACTGAGGTGTCACCTGACAGGTGTTGGTCTGGTCAGAGAGTACCAGCTCATTATCCAAACACACCCCATCCTAAGGCTGGGAGTTCCTGTGCACCCCACAGGAGTTTAACCCCTCAGAGTGGGCAGTAGTGGATCTGGAGCTCTCCCTGAAGAGTTGCACAGTGGGAGATGAAGCCTCTTGTGAAGAAAAATACCACTACAAGATGAGAACCCACATGTGGCTGCAATTCAGGAAGCACTGTCCTCAAGTCCATCTTCTCTTGGGTTTTGCCAGTGGATCCACGTCAGTCTCTGACCCACCCAGCTCCTGCCACCCCAGCACCTGCTGCTCCAAGGGACACCTATGGCAGAGCCAGATGCCAGCTGAGGATCCACCCTGCTCCCACAGGGTGCGGGGATCCCTCCTGCATACTGGCCTGCGGTGGGAATAAATTGGTAGCACAGGTGCTGGGCACCAGTCAGGCATATGATCAGTGAGAAACACCTGACAGAGGAGGACCTGAGTCAGCTCTCTCCAAGGAAACATCAGAGGAGCAATGCTGGAAGCACAAAGTGCTGGGGCAGCAGGGCTGGAGGGCTCATAGAGCTATGGGACAGTGAGGACAGAGCCCCAGCCTCAAGGATGGGGCAGGCTTGCCCCTAACCTGGTAGGAGGTTGGAGGAAGAGGAGGGTGAGGAAGGCTGGTCCCACACCCAGGGAACAGAGCCAGCAGCTTCCAGATCTTGTGCCCTTGCCCACTTCTACCATGAGGCAGAAGGAGTGATCATCCCACAGGTTCTCCTTCCCAGATGTGGGAGCAACTGCTGTTGCTCCTTGCCATCTGTGATGTTTGTGGTGTCAAAAAAGCCTCTGCTGAGGGCTGGCCCATGAAATACACATGGCGTGGGCTCCCCTTCTAAACTGCATCTTCTCCTGTGCCAAATTCCCTCCTCACCATTTGTCTCACATTCAAATGTTTTTTCACATTTTATGGCTTCTCAAGCCATCCATAACAACTGCTTCTGGGTTTATTCCCATCACTGGTGCAGGTGAGAGTGCTCAAGGAAGAACTTGGGTGTGTGTTGTCCAGCTTGGGCCATGTTACCCATGTGGAATATCACAGCATGGCTGTGTCTGGGACGTGTGTTCCAGCCATGGGCTGGACTGAGCTTCCCATGCCAGCTGCAGCCATTGTGAGCAGGGCCCCTCTGTGCCAGCAGCGCCTGCCTGGGCCTGGTGGAGACAGGGACAGTGGCCTCAAGAGCATAATGTACAGCCAAGAGGGATTGGGAGCTGGGGTTCAGTGCTCTGCCAGGCCACGGTGACCCATGAGGGTTTGGTACAGTCCCCACAGCAGCCTGGAGCACCCTTTGTTGGTCTCCCTGCTACTGGCAGGGCTGCCAGCTCAGGGATTTCCTCTGCTTCAGGTACCACCATCCTGAGAGAAACCTCATCAGATTTCATTTCCATCAAAAAGTGGCTTTTTAACATTTCATCTCTGAGTTTGGCTCTGAGACTAAAGTTTCTTCAGAAACTCAGACCTGGTTTTGCACCCAGCTGGATGCAGCAGTGCTGCAGCTCTGCTGGCACAGCAGGCAGCACTTGGAAGCTTTCCCTGCCAAGACCAGGCGTTTCCCAGGAGTGACTGGTGCCATTAGAGCCTTTGAAGGGAATTTTTTTGTGGCAATTGACTGAGAAATAAGGTTTGAACTGCATCCCAAAATTTCATATATGCAGTCTCATCATGGCGAGGAACTTCAAGTGAATTATTATTATCACTAAATGGCACAAAAGAGTCAACACGGAATGTTTTGAAGGAGGTTGATGCTTTTACAGAGTTTTGTACCCAGCTCTGGTCAGAGGCAATGCCACTGTCTGGCTTTCTCCGTGGAAGGACAAGATGTTCCCAAAGAAAACCTTACAAAAGAGCTCAGGGAATCCCGGAGGTTTCACTGCCGGTCAATGCCAGTGTACGGGAGGGCAGGAAAGAACAATTGCAGAAACTAATTTTCCCATCTCCAGCCTGCGCTGAGCATTCCCAGCACAAGATGTCACTGAGGAGCTGGATTTGGACAGCTCTGCTTCAGCCCGGAGTCTTCCTCGGGCAGCCACCAGAAAGGGGGCTGGAGAGGTGGGCACGGAGAAGGGACATGGGCACAGAGAGAGGACGTGGGCACGGAGAAGGGACATGGGCACAGAGAAAGCATGCAGCTGTGATGCTGCTGTGAAACAATCCTGCGAGAAGGAAGGGGGTACCCCATCTCCCACACCAAGACTCGAGAGCGTTTCTAGCCGCGAGGTGTCAGGGAGGCGCTCGGTAATCTCCGGAGCTCAGCACTGGGTGTGCCGAGGAGGAACAGCGCAGGCAAACGCCTGCCAGGAGCAGGACAGGCACTCGCCCTGCCTGGGAAAATCCCGAGGTTCTGCCAGCCCTCTCCGGGGCGCCGTGGAGCCAGCAAAGCCCAACAGCCCCGGCTCTTGACGAGGGAGCCAAGTCTGCTGCCTCAAGCAGCCCAAGCACCCATGGACCCAGACCAAATAAGAATTCAACTGAAACCCCCAAACTGTTCATGCACACATCAGGAGGAGCAAGTGCAGGAGCTTAAAACATCTCTCCCATGACAGGTCCCGCAGCTCTGAGATCCCTTCTCCGAGTGTTTCTAGCTCCACAGGCTGGACATACCACAGCCTGCCCCAGGCAAGGCTACGAGGGAACAAGCACCCTTTGAGACATCCTTTGGCCCTCCCTGGGGCTGCCCTGAGCAATCAGTAGCCCGTTGGCCCCGGTGCTCCCCATAGATCGCCTTCAGGAACCACTTCAAGGCTCCCTTGGGACCTTTATCATTTCCCCAAGGCCCCCCCAAAGGCATGAGGACCTCTTTGCGCGGCTCCCGGCATTGCTCCACGAAAGGCAGCTCCCTTCATCCCTTCAGCCCTCCATCCAGGGCTTTCCTCGAGCCGCACTTGCCCCTCCAGGCCTTTCCTGGGGCTTCCGGGAGAGAGATGGCCCCGGGACCGGATGCTTCAAGGGGATGGGAATGGTGAAGGCACGGGGCAGGTGTGGGGTGTGCTGGACAGGGTGCCTCCGGTCCTGGTGCTGGCCCCTTGACCTTGCCAGTCCTGACTCCTATCCCCGACCCGGTACTTATCGCGGTCGGTCCCGGTCCCAGTCCCGGTCCCGATCGCAGTTCCGGCCCAAGTGCCAATCTCGGTGCCGGTGTTGGTGCTGGTCCCTGTCCAGATCCGAGTCCTGGTGCCCCTGGTTTCGGTTCCAGTGCCGGTCTCGGGGCAGGTCCCATTCCCAGTCCCGCTGCCGGTCCCTGTCCTCGCGTCAGTGCCAATTCCCAGAATCAGTCCTAGTCCCTCCCTGTGCCGGTCTCGTTCCCAGTCCCGTGGTGGTGCTGATGCCTGTCTCCGTACCAGTGCCAGGCCCATTCTCAGTCCCGCTCAGGGCCCGGTGCCGATCCCAGAATCAGCCGCAGCCGCAGCCCCGGTCCCGGGGCGGTGCCGGGGCAGTGCCGGGGCGCGGGGCCGGTTCCGACGGCAGCAGAGCGCGGCCAAAGGCGGGGCGGAGCGGGGCCATGGAGCCGGGGGCCCGGGGGCGGTCCCGCGCGGGCCGTACTTAAGGCGGCGGCGGGCGGCGGCCCCGCCGTGCCCATGGCTCTCCCGAGCGCCGCCCGGGTGCTGCGCGCCGCCGTTCGCCGGAGCGATCACCCGAGCCGCCCGCGCTCCGCGCCCGCCGCCGCCCCCCGCGGGGTCTCCCCGGCGGCGGCGGGCGCGGGACCCCGGCCGGGGTCGCCCCCTCCGCCGCGGGGCGCGGAACGGGCTCCGCCGCCGCCCGCCGTGGATTTCGGGGACCCGCGCGAGGCGTTCCGCAGCAAGAGCAATGCGGAGCTGCTGCGGGGGCTGGTGGTGCTGGGGCTGTGCGCCGTGGAGCCGCTGGTGCAGCACAACCGGGAGGTGGGTGGAGGAAGGGGTCCGGCTTAGGGGGGCTGCTCCGGGGCGGAGCTTGTCGCCGTTCAGTGGGTTCCCGGCACTGGACCGGCGGAGCTCTCGCTCAGGGGCCGCCCGCTCCGGGGGGTCCCCTTTTGGAGGGGGCTCTTGCTCGGGAGAGTTACATTTTGGAACTGCGAATCCCAGGATGGGGTGTGCCCCTTCCGGATCTGTCGGTGCGGGATGGGGGTTCTGTCGTTCCAGAGGTGACTGCTTCAAATGCGGGGATCTTTCGTTCCAGGAGAATTCCTGCTTTGCAGGATGTTGGTGCCTGCCGGGAATACTCACACTCCGGGGGGTTGCCCATCCTGGACTGGCTGGGCTCTCACCCTAGAGGTGCCCATTTCGGGACGTGTCATTCCCCTTCCGGGGGGACTCCCCTTCTGAGGGTGCGCGTGTTGGGGTGTTCTCGGACCCTAGCCGGGGGGTGCCGGTTTTGGGGAATGCCAGTCTTGGGTCGTGGGGGCTTTTCCTCCGGTGCGAGACGGGTGCTGAGCCGCCGCTGTCTCGCAGCTGCTGCTGTTGTGCCAGCGAGTGCTAGGGCAGACGCTGTTCGAGCGGCTGATGAAGATGACGTTCTACGGGCAGTTCGTGGCCGGAGAGGACCAGGAGGCCATCAAGCCGCTGCTCCGGCGGAACCAGGCCTTCGGCGTGGGCGCCGTGCTGGATTACAGCGTGGAGGAGGACCTGGGCGACGGGCGGTGAGTGCGGGGCTGGGGCGGGCCGGGGGCGGCCCCTGGCCGCGCTGCCATTGGCTGCGCCCGCCCAGCCCCCCGGGCCCATTGGCTGCAGGGCCCTACGTCACTGCCTCACCCCCCCCCCACCCGCCACCGCCCATGGTCCGCACACGGGGGGTGGCGGCGCCCAGAACACGGCGAGTGGCAGTGCCCAGAACACGGGGGGCGGGGTTGGCAGTGCCCAGAACGCGGCGGGATGGCAGTGCCCCGAACACAGGGGGTGGGATGGCAGTGCCCAGAACACGGGGGATGGCAGTGCCCAGAACATGGGATGGCAGTGCCCAGAACACAGTGGGTGGGGTTGCAGTGCCCAGAACATGGGATGGCAGTGCCCAGAACACGGCGGGTGGCAGTGTCCAGAACACAGGGGGTGGGGTGGCAGTACCCAGAACATGGGATGGCAGCGCCCCGAACACGGGGGATGGCAGTACCCAGAACATGGGATGGCAGTGCCCAGAACACAGGGGGTGGGGTGGCAGTGCCCAGAACACGGCGGGTGGCAGTGCCCAGAACACGTGGGTGGCAGTGCCCTGTACTCGTGGAGCGGTGCTCACTGCGATACTGGGCTCTGTCTCTCACCCCGCCCCTCTGCACCTACCGGTTGCTGCCCCCCCCCCCCCATCCCCCACCCCCCGTTTGCTGTACCGCCTCTGTCCCCATCTATTCCCGTGCACACATCAGAGTGCAACCTGTCCCCGGCGGTGCTGTGCACCCCGAATACTCTCCTGCACACACTGAGGGGGTTTCCACCTCTATTCTCCATCTGCTACGGGACGCTGACCCCATCCATTCCATCTTCCCTCTCGGGTGCTGCCAGCCAGGTCCCTTTTTCCCCAAGCCCCTGGAGTGCTGTGTCCTCCTCACTCCTCTGCACAGACAGCGCTGCTGTCCTGCCTGAAGTCCCCCTCCCCCTTCCCATTGGGATGCTGCCCCCCTCTCTATCCCCCACCATACAAACACTGGCATGCTGTCTCACATTTCGGTAGACTCAATGAGCTTGGAGCTCTTTTCCAATCTTAACAATCCCACGATTCCATGATTTCCACCCTCCACCATTTCTCTCTCAAGCTGGGGCCGTGCCCCCTTTCCCGCACTGCCCCCTAGTCCCGGGCAGCCTTCACTGTCTCTCGCCCTGTGCCAAGAGCTGGCACCAGCCCAAAACCGCCGGTAACTTTCCATTATTCAGGCGGCAGCTCCGCTCCGCTGCTCTCCCGATCGATGTGCCGCTGGCCGGCAAGCCGCGGTCACGGGGTGGGCGGTGTCCCCCCTCCCCGCGACAAGGGTGGCCCTTCCGCGGGACACTGGCTGGGGGCGCGCTGTTCCCCGCGGAAAGCTGCTCAGGGCAGTCCCTGTTGGCAGCTGGGACACCGTCCGGCTGTCATGTGTTTGTCACGTGGTGGTAAAAACACAGCGGGAGCGGCTTTTTAGGGTGGTTTTCGTGCAGGATGTGAGTCAGGGTGGTGTTGCAGGTGCTGCTGCTGGGATCCTTATCTCTGCTCCGCAGCCGGGCACTGCTTATCGGGGACCCCCATGTGCCACGGCGGGGCCACTGCCCCTCGCTGCTGCTGCTGCCATACATCCCCGGGAGTGAAGGGTCTGTGTGGCCGTGGTGGGAGCAGGCACTGCTGAGGGCAGCATGGGCACGGGAGCTGGGCAGGGGGAGGCAGGGTTGCGCCATCCCAGAATGGGCCACAAACTTGGGGGGTTTTCTAGAAAAACTTCAAAACACCCTGCTGCTTCCTGGCAGGAGGGTGGCTGCCTTGAAGGTGTGTAGCTATGGCTGGACACGCAGCCATAGTCGGGGTAGAGTTCAGCATTCCTGTGGGGCTGAGCCAGCAGCACAGGTGCTGCCAGGCTGGCACTGCTGCCCTCTGTGCCAGGGCTTTCCTATGGGTGACCATAGAAGATTTTCACAGTCTCTGCCTGTGCCTGTATCCCTCCTGCTGATGGGTGGCAGTGGTTTGTGAGCTGGCTGGACTGTGCTGCTCCTCCCCTGCTGCAGATTTAGGGTTTGCACATGTGGTACTCCTGGCTGCATGAGTTCTGCCTGTGCTGTGTGGGCCATTCGTGCATCCTTGCCCAAGCCCCAGTGAGATTTGCCTGGATATCAGGAAAAGGGTCTTCACCCAGAGGATGGTCAGGCACTTAACAGGCTCTCCAGGGAATGGTCATGGTCCCAAGGCTGCCAGAGCTCCAGGAGTGTTTGGACAATCAGCATAGGGTAGGACTGTTGTCCTCTGCAGGGCTAGGAGTGGAACTTGATGTCGTCATTTGTCCCTTCCACCTCAGGATGTTCTGTCATTCTATGGACAGGTACCAATCCCAGGGTGGCATTGAAAAGGTTATCTTGAATGGTGTCCCTTGCCAACCATCACTCTGGATCCTCTCTGGCTCTGCTTGGGTTAAAATCCCAAATTCTCAGTGCTTCTGCCAGGGCTGATGCCAGGGCTGCATGTGGTTGAGAGGGTTGGACAGTCCTGGGTTCACAACTGCTGCACTCCAGAGCTGTGTCCTTCCCTTTGGGACTGTGCTGCTGCCAGCCAGGAAGCAGAGTTACAAACCACAGCACAGTGGGTATTTTGGCCTCTTGGTGCCATCTTCTGTTGTTCTTCTGGAGCAAGCCCAACATAATGGCAGGGAAATTCCCTTTCCATCCCACCAATGGGCTGTGGCACCTCTTGCACAGCATTTTTGGCTGGGAACAGCAATGCAAAATGGGCAAGAAGTGACTTATCCTGCCTGCTGCAGGCCCCTGCCTGCCCTGCTCAGGCTGGCATCCAGGACTCTGGCAGCTTATTCCAGGAGGCCTCAGCCACGTGCTGAAGGCTGCTGCCAGGTCATGGTGACACAGCTGGAAAATAAGGGTCCTGCAGGCAGCAGAGGGCTGGGGGTTCAGCATGGCTTCAGCATGGCTGCAACTCTGGGTGGGGGTGGAGAGACAACGCTGGGTAGGGGTTTCTTGTAACTGAGGGGTGAAACAGCAAGCCACCCCATAGTGGAGTTGGTTGTAGCCTCCTGGCAGCCTTGGGGCCACTGATGGCCCACATGCATCCCAAGATTGCAGATGGGTTAGGGCTGTGCTGACACAGGGCAGGGACCATCCTGCCCCTAGCATTGTCAGATGTTCTTCAGGCTCTGCCATGCAGAGCGTGGACTTGGCTTCCTCTAGAAATTCCTTGTGTGGATATCTGACACTTGCCCCAGTGTGGGATCACTGTTCCCATCCTGGTCAATGCTACTCCCAGAGCTGCCACCTCCCCTTCTTCTCCTGTTCCCAGTGCTGCTGCCACCTGTGCTCTGTCAGCACATGCAGCTGGGGCAGCTTCTGTTTAACTTGAAGCTCTCCAAGGCAGTCCTGGGGTAGTTCCTGGGCTGGTGTGTGCTGGCAACTCTCACATGGAGCAGGTTGAAGGTCTATTCTGCCAAGACCTTTGCTTTATTTCTATCTGTGGGATTTTAAGTGCCACCTATACCTCCAAAATGGACTTTATGTAACCACAAGTCTTTTCCTTGGATGTAGTAATTCAAGGACAGCTTCCCCCTGATCCTTCATCCCCTTTGCCAGACCCATTTGCTGCTGAGCAAAGCAAACACGCTGTGCTGCTGGCACCCTCTGGGTAACCTCCAGGGCCAAAGAGTTTATTTCTGACAGTGGGTCCTTTGTGCTGCTCCTGAGCTGGTTTACTTATCCTGGTCCAAAACTTCCTGAAAGCCCCATTCTGTGTAAGGTGGATTATTCTTCCCAGCCATCCAGCAAGTCCTCACAACCTGCATTAGGCAAATGTGAGCTCCCAGGCTCTGAGCTCAACTTTCAGGTTGTTCCTGTCAGGATACAGCCTGCCAGGAGTGTCTGGACAGCACCTGGAGATAGGACCTGCTCTGGGAGACTCGTGGGTTTGCATGGTTAGGTATAAGCTGGGTTCAGTGGCACTTGGTGGGTGAGGGAATGGCTTTACTGGCCAAGATTAATATTGCAAAGTGAGCAGCTGATGTCCAGGATGAAATTATTTCTTCAGCTGGAAGGAGCTTCCTTTATTTTGCTTGATGCAGAAGAACAAAGTGACACCGTGGCACTGCTTTGAATGCCCCCCTAGAGGATGAAGGAATAGCTGGTGCAGTCATGCAGCAGAAATCCTCCTGGGAAGGGTGTGTTTATCTTCAGGAACATAAAACACCCTAACTCCAAGGGATGCTGTTTGCTATTTGAGCTGTGTGCCTTCACTCCAGCCACTTATCCCTGGTACCACAGATGTTGTGCCCCAAAATGTGCCTTGGGCTCAGAGCTGTCCCCTGCCCACAGGACCCATGTCTCTGTGTCTTGATGTCACAGCCGTATTCAGCTGAAGCTGTCCCCTATGCCATGCCACCTGCTTCAAAGGGAGCTTCCACCTAGCAAGGGCTTTGCTGGCAAGTCCTGTTTCTGAGAGTATGATCTCTCCTGTTCCCTTTCCTCCACCCTCTTTCTGTACTCAGAGACAGAAAGCTGCTTTCCCTGTCCTCAGGTGAGTAAAATCAGGGAGCAGAGCCTGCTAGATATGGTGCTTGCTGCTTGCCATGAGCTCCAGCTGCTCCTCCCCTGGCTCACACCAGGTTTTGTGGCACTTTGAGCAATGTGGGACTGTTCCTGGCTGCAGGGGGCTGGTGAGAATGCCTTGTTTCTGGTTGCTTGTGCTTCCAGCAGCCCCAAATCCTTGTCCCAGGGTTTCCATATAGGAGAACGTGTCCTGGGACCATGCCATGTGCCTCTCTGCTCTCCTGTCCAGGCCTGCTGGCTCCCCATGGGTGATGTTGCTGCTTCCCTTGCACTGTGCTTCTTCCCCATAGGGCATGGCCACTTTGGGGACATGGATGCCAAGGCAGAGACCTCCTGGAGGAGATGGCCCTGCTGCCACCCAGGGCTGCTCTCCCTGGGTTCAGGTCTGTGGCTGGGTTTAGGGTGTCAGCAAGAAGGCTTAGCTACTCAAGCTCAGGAAAGATCTCGTGACGTGGCCAACATCCCCCAGGCTGTAACAGAGCCCTCTTATCTCCATGGCAGAGAGTTTGGGCTAAAAATGACATCTGAGGTCAGCTGGAGTTGAAAACGAGATGTTGTTTGTTGAAGCCATGGCACAGAGGAGCGTGGGGTAGCAAGGCACCCTTGGCTTGATGTGCTCAGGGTCTGGAGAAGCTCTGTGCTTTGTGGTCTGGCTGCTGGTGCCATCAAGGTTAGGAGGCAGTGGGTTGAGGCTGGATGTCATCACAGCAAGGACCATGGGCAGGTTGGAGATGGAGCATGCCAGCCCCACCAGACTGTCCTTACCATGGGCTCTTGGAGTGCAACTCTGAGCCCTGGAATGGGGCATCCTCGCTGTGCTGCCTCAGGGCTCCCAGGTCTTCCTGTTCCCTTCCACAGGTGGGTTTCAGGTGTCTGACCTGCCAGCTGGATCCCATCAGCAAAGGGATGGCAAGGGAACAGCAGGGTCCAGCACAAGGAATGGTAGCACAGGAGCCTCAGAGCTGCCCTGCCCATCAGCATAGGGTTGCAGGGGGTTGCTGACCTGGCCCTTATCTTTCCTGTTTCTCTTCTTAGCTCCCGCACCTCTGCAGCCGAGAAGGAGATGGGAGGTGAGTGACAGGAGATAGCCTGGAAGCCCAGGCACTGCAGGTCTGGTGTTGTGGGGGAAGGACCCAGGTACCACAGCCTCAAAAAATGAGCTGGATGAAGAACAACATGGTTCTTGGCCATGTCTTGCCCCTCAGCAAAGACTCAGCCTCTGCTTGGGCACAGAGCAAGCAGAGCCCATGTCAGCGCTGGGGGTTCTTCTGAGGTCCAAGCCAGAGCCTCTCTCCCCTTCACCTACACTGGAAGCTCCTGGGGAGGCAGTAGGAGCTTGGTAGGGCATGGCCCATCTCCAACCTCTTCCACTGCAGGAGTAGAAAAAAGGGAGAAGCGATTCCGAGCCCATCAGGGATTTGGGGATCACCATGGTGGAATCACTGGTGCCCACACCTATTTCTACGCTGATGAGGCCAAGTGTGACCAACACATGGAGACTTTCCTCCGCTGTATTGATGCCTCAAGTGAGTGCTCCAGGTGTCCTGGACAGCCCCACTGCTCTGGGGACTGCAAGGATCTCTCAGTCCCACCACCACCTATCT
This sequence comes from Erithacus rubecula, assembly GCF_903797595.1. Classification (NCBI taxonomy): domain Eukaryota; kingdom Metazoa; phylum Chordata; class Aves; order Passeriformes; family Muscicapidae; genus Erithacus; species Erithacus rubecula. Next base: position 338,328 of record NC_136671.1, on the reverse strand, counting down.
CTCCTGCCCAAGGGCTGATGGTTAGATTGACTCTGTCCTTGTGGCTCCATCCAGGTGGCAGTTCAGATGACGGCTTCTCTGCCATCAAGCTGACAGCATTGGCCAGACCCCAGTTCCTGGTGAGTGCCAGAGGTGTGACACAGTGTGCTGGGGCAGAGCCAGGGCCACAGATGATGCTTCTGCTGGGGCAGATGCCATATGGCATCTCTAATTAATGGCAGTAAGGAGTGGGCACCAACAGCCTGTCCCCTGTGAGCCCAAGACCCCTGGAGACCCTGCCTCAACTTTTGGGAAGACACAAAGAGCTTAGAACTTTAAAGGTCCCAACATGAAGGGGGATGTGTGGGGTCTCTACTGCTTGGCTTGGCCAAGGTGCCCTGCTCTGGGGTCAGCATCTGCTTTGGGCTGGGTGTGATCTTGCAAAGCCCTGGCAGGACTGGAGGCTCCAGCCTGGGTGTCCCACCTGGAGCCCTGTCCCCACAGGTGCGCTTCTCAGAGGTGCTGGTGAAGTGGCGAAGGCTCTTCCACCAAATGGCCACAGAGCAGGGCCAGGCCGGGCGGGCAGTGCTGGACACAAAGCTGGAGCTGGAGAAGCTGCAGGTGAGGCGAGTGGTGCCTGTGGGAGGAGGCTGTGCTGCAGGGATGCACTGCTGGAGGTGGCCATGGACACAGAGGTGCCAAAGCAACCCTGAGCTGTGACACCTCAAGCAGACAGACCCCTGTAGCCCAACACTTCTTTTGGTGGCAGGATGCACTGGCCAGCTTGGGTATTGCAGACAAGGCAGAGAGCCAGCAATGGTTCACAGGCGAGAACCTGGGCACGAGCAGGTAAGTTAGCCTGGAGTGCTGCAGGGCAGGGACACTGGGGGACTGTGTCCAAATCCCTGGGGCAGCAGCAAGGGGAGGTCTCCAAAGGCCAGCTCTGGGTCAGCACAGCAATGGAACATAGGGGGAGTTTGGGTGGAGGTGACAAGACAGGACAATGTGGCACATGTCATGTGTCCTTCCTGCTGGTGGGGTTTGGGAGCTGATAGAGAGCCCCCTGCCTTTGCAAGACACCAGCAAGGACCTGGCTCTCTGCTCCCAGCACTGTGGACCTGCTGGACTGGAACAGACTGTTTGACCACCGCACCAAGCTCTCCAAGCCTCTGCTCATCCCCAACAGGAAGGTGGGTAGCCCAGAGTGGTCCCACAGAGTGTTTGTGGGAGCAGGGCAAGGGTCTCGTGCCCTTTCCAGTAGGTGCTGGTTGCTGCAAAGCTCAGCCATGCTGTGACCACAGTGTGCAACTACCAGGCTGGCAGGGTGGGCACCCTGCCATGCCGTGCTGGCTGGTGGGGGCTCAGGGAGTGGGATGGGTCACCAGTCCTGGGGATGAGTTCCCTCCAGGGGTGTTTGTGTCCCCCATGGGCAGAGCTGGAAGCAGGCAGGGTGCCACAAAGTAGTTCTTGTTTCAGACTGGGCAGCTGGAGCCTCTGCTTTCACGCTTCAGCGAGGAGGAGGAGCTGCAGATGAAGAGGGTGCTGCAGCGCATGGATGTTCTTGCGAAGGTGAGGTGGCCTTAGGGCTGGGAGAGCCACACAGGGGACACATGGAGCAGGCAGCTCCCATGAACCCAACCCAGGTGTCATTCACCCCCAGAGAGCCATGGAGAAGGGTGTGAGGCTGATGGTAGATGCAGAGCAGAGCTACTTCCAGCCAGCCATCAGCCACCTGACCGTGGAGACGCAGCGCCGCTTCAACAAGAGCCGGCCCATCATCTACAACACTTACCAGTGCTACCTGAAGGTGAGGCTGGCATGTCCCAGTGCACTGGTGGGGACAGATGGAGACCTCATCTCCTGAAGCCATGGCAGTGCTACAGCACAGCTGCTGAGGCAGTCAGAGGTGGCACTGCAGCAATGATCTTGTGCCATCTCCTCCACTTGGTCGCAGGAGGCTTACAACAACGTGACAGGGGACGTGGAGCTGTCGCGCCGGGAGGGCTGGCACTTTGGCACCAAGCTGGTGCGTGGCGCCTACATGGAGCAGGAGAGGGAGAGGGCAGCTCAGATGGGTTATGAGGATCCCATCAACCCCACCTATGAGAAGACCAACGAGATGTACCACAGGTAGGGGACAGCCCCAGCCACGCTGTTGCCTGTTGCCCCAGTGGGACGAGGCCTCACCAGAGACCCATCCTGCCTTACAGGTGCCTGGACTATGTCCTGGAGGAGATCAAGCACAGCCGGAAAGCCAGCGTGATGGTGGCATCTCACAATGAGGACACGGTGAAGTTCACCCTGCGCAGGTGAGTGCTGGGCAGGCAGCGTGGTGAGGCAGGGTCAAGGGACTTGAGGAATGTGGGGGCCCAGCAGAGATGCGGGGAGATGTGCTGTGGTTTGTCAGGTTCCCCCTAGGCTCACCTGGCGGGATCCTGGCTCCCACCTGGTGCTCAGGGCTTTAGATTGGGCTTGGAGCTGAGGTACAGCATGGTGGCCCCACTGGCTGCAGAACTGGTCCCATCGCCAACCCAGAGGTGGTTGTAAAAACAAATCCCTCAAGCTCTACATCCCAGCATCCATCTGGGATGTGGTCAGTGCCACACTCTCCTATTTGGAGATGATCCCCAATCCTCTGGTGGGACACACTCCCTGGTGAGCTCTGCTGTGTCTGCTCTCCCCCTGTGCTGAGGCTTATTTTGCAGGATGATGGAGCTGGGGATCCATCCCTCAGACAAGAAGGTGTGCTTTGGGCAGCTGCTGGGCATGTGTGACCAGATCACCTTCCCCCTGGGTGAGTGATGGGAGTGGAGGATGGAGGGAAGGGAGGAAGGAAGGAGGCCTGTGGGGCTTGGGGAAGATGTAGATGAGGATATAAATGAAGAATCACATCCCTCTCCTGGAGTTCCATGACCCTGTAGTGGCTGGGCAGGGACATTCCCTCTTTGGAGTCTGAGCAGAGATTGGGGTGTTCCAGGGTGGGGCAGAGACTGGTCCCAGCAGATAGAAACCCTCTCCTGTACCTCCTCGGCCAGGGGCTGTCGCTGGGCTCCATGGGAGGCGCATCCTGGGCTCTCTGCTGACCAGATGGCACCAGCCTCTTGTGTGACCTTGGCCACAAGTCCAGGCAGCGGAGTAGCACTGCCAGGGCCTGGACAGAAGGACACACAAGGGTCCAGCTACCCAGCCCAGGTCAGGGACTGAACTCCCTTCCCACAGCAGTGTCCAAAACAGAGTCCCAAGGCCAGCAGAGCAGCAGGAGGCAGACTGGGCAGTTGTCCAGCGCAGATGCTGCTGTGTCCTGGAGTTCTCTTGGAAGCAGGGCTTGGCTGCCCATCTGCAGCCTCCTCTGGTCATGCTGGAAAAATGTGTTAACTTGATGTTTCTGGTTGAATGCTCCTTGAGCTGGCCCAGCCCTGGCTGCTGACATTCCCAGGGCTCCTGGTGACCTCAGCCCGCTACCTCTAGCGCTTTCCCAAGCTCCTGGTGATGAGCCAGGGAGGATGTACTGCTGCTCCTCCCAGACTCTGCTGCTGGGATCCCCCTCCCAGTGCCCAGCCACAGCTTCCTGGACATTCATCCCTGCCCCATCAGCCCTCAGAGCATGGGAGGGCAGGCAGGGAAGGGCAGGTGGCTTTTTTTTTCTTCCCCCCTCTTTTTTAATTTGCACCTTTGTTTTTTCTTCACCTCTTTTACCCTTCACCCTTTTTTCTCCCCCTTCCTGAGTCTTTCTTCCCTTTCCCCTCTCTTTTCCTCCTTGCTCCTTTTTTTCCCCTTTTAATGTATATTCCTCCTATTTTCCCTTTTCACTTCTTTTTATTTTCACTTTTTTCCTCCTTTTTTACCTTCTTTGTTTTGCACATTTTGACTCCCAGCACTCCCCTGATGCTCAGCCTCTGTCCCTGCAGGCCAGGCTGGTTTCCCCGTGTACAAGTACGTGCCCTACGGGCCGGTGAGCGAGGTGCTGCCCTACCTGTCGCGCCGGGCCCAGGAGAACAGGGGCTTCATGCAGCGGGCAAACCGCGAGCGGGACCTGCTCTGGAAAGAGGTCAAGAGGAGGCTCCTCACAGGAAACCTCTTCAGCCACTGACCTTAGCCCCAGCCCGGGGGCTCCTGTGCCTTCACTCTGAATCACTGGCACCACTGCCCATCCCATTCTGCTGCAGCTCCCCCAGCCCCCTTTGCCCGGGGCGAGAAGTGTCCTTGTTGCTGTTGAACCACTGAACCATCTCACCTTCTGGTGGCCTCTGGGATCGCCCCAGCTGGCACTACCCCAGGGATGTCCTCCTGCCATGCCACAGCCTCTTGGGCTGTTTCCTGCCAGCCCACTCTGTGCCTTGATGAACACTGTCCTGGCCTTTTTTCCCTGGCAGGATTGCACGGGGTGATTTATCCACTTACCTTGTGCCCATGGGCTCAGATTCAGGTTGGCTGGGTGACTTGAGGACAAGCTGGCCTCAGCCAGAAGCTTCTCCAGCCTCTGCCAGGGTTGGAGCTCTGCCTCCACCAGACCTTTGAAGGGGTGGGATCAGCCCCAGTTGCCTGTCCCAGACAGCTACCTGCCTGCTCACTGGCTTTGCACTGACCAGAGTTGGGCAGATCCAGGCTCTCCCCCATCCCACTGGGATAAGCTGCCTGGGGTTGTCCATCCTCAGGCACTCATCCTACAGAGCAGGAGGGGTGAGGGGAGTGGGCTGGCCCCATCCCTGTACCATTCCTGCCCTGCCCACAGTCCCTGGTTCTAATAATGGACCAGGGGCAGGGGGAGCACCAGGAGCTGGACCACAGCTCATCTCTGCTGTACACTGGATTTGTAGAGAATGGAAATTATTAAATCACAACTGTTCCTGCTCCCATTGCTCTCTCTGTTATTGGGCAGCCACATGTTCCCAGGCACTGCCGTGGTCTCAAAGGGGGGTTAGTGCTGCACGCTTTGGCCTGAGCCAGAGCTTGGGGAAAGGAGTGAGGCCAAACTTCCTGGGACAGGGACTGGAGCTGTGAAGCTTCCTGAGATGGGTTTGGGAGGAGCTGGGAGCCCTAGGGCATCCCCCTGCCTACAGAGGAGGAGCTGGCAGCATGGGAGAGCCTCTCCCTACCCTCATACAGGCTTTTGGGGGACATGCACCCTGCAGGCTTTCATGCCCAAAATTAGGGGCACTTTTTCCTGAGTTCTGCAAGACCATAGGCATCTCTGAGATTGCCTGCCTGGAGCTGTGGCAGTGTCTCCTTTGTTCCTGGGTCAGTCCCTCTACTTGGTGAGCCCCTCACACCAAAGGGGTGATGTTTTGGCTTTCCAGAGCTGTTCATCTCCTGCCTTTTCTCTAGCTGAGACTTTTCTGCCTTTAAAAAAAAAAAAAAACCACAAAAAAAAAAAAAAAAAAAAAACAAAAAAACCCACAAAAAAAAAACTGGAGGGGAGCAGTCTTGCCTGGAGCATGGGACTAGAATAGCACTGGTGCAGACAACAGTTTGGCTCCTGGAATTTAAGAGGAGATAGGAGATGGCCCTGGGCTGCCTTCCAGCCCATGCAGGATGCTGTGACAGTGGCACAGAGTAAGTACCCTGGTGCACAAGGGGCTGAGTCTGCTGCTGCAGCTGCACCCAGGGCTGGCTGATGCAGGAGCAGCTGTTACCCACTGTGAGCTTCTGCAGACCCCCAGGCATCTGTGTAGTAAGGCAGGAGAAGCCCCTCTTGACCCTCTTTTTTGCAGATAATCCCCAGTCCTCCTCCTAGGACAGGACAGCTTTGCAGCCTAGGTCAGTGGTGTGTGCCTGTTTGCAGGGGCTGTGTAGGGCTGCAGGTGCTGCCTCCTGAACACCCAAGGCACAGGATGTCCTTGAAACCCCAAATCCCTGATTCCCCACAACTTTTCACAGAATGTCCCTAGCTAGAAAGGACCCCCAGGATCACCCATCCCAGCCTTGTCCCTGCACAGACCCCCCAGCACTCCCACCCTGTCCATCCCTGGCAGCTCCTGGAGCTTTGGCAGCCTCGGGCTGTGCCCATTCCCTGGGGAGCCTGGGCAGTGCCAGCACCCTCTGGGGGAAGAATCCTTCCCTGATATCCCACCTAACTGTCCCCTGGCACAGCTGTATCCATGCTCAGCCAGAAAACAACAACTGCCGCTTTTATTTCTGGGTGCACTGACCCAACCAACCCTCCTATATCTCAGGCATTCCCCATCCTGCTCAGTTTTAGCCTTTGCTGCGTTTTCTGCTTGTCCTGAAGGAAGAGGAGGCAGGGAATGGCAGGCAGTATGTGTGTAGGACCCTGTGCTGCAGCCTTGTTGCTTGCAAAGCTGCTGCTACAGCAGGGGGGAGCTGGAAGGGGGAAGAGTCATATCCTTGCAGCAACCATCCTGACAGACTGGGCACAGTGAAGATGATGACAAGTACCTCACATTGTAGGTGCTCCCTGTGCCCTGCTGTGCAGTCCTGCCCACTAAACCAGCCATGGGGATTTTTGAACCATTGACAAAACAGCATCTTTTTACTTGGTTTTGTGTTTGGAAATACTATAGTGCTGGGGTTTCTTTCTTCTCTGGTGCTTTCCAAAGCACAGAAAGACAGGAGACAGGCACCTGGCAGGGTCTGAAATGGGAACTGCAAACAATTGTGTGATGGAAAGCATGGGCCAAGCTCTGCATGGACAACAGCCTGGCTGGGACCAGTGGGAGATGAGGAAGGGCACGAGCCAGCCCAGAGCACTGTGAAATCTCCCTTCACCTCTACTCCACAGCATCTGCAGCTTCTCCAGCCTCTTCTGCCACCTGGCAGCATCATCTGAGGGAATAGTTTATCTCCCTGGCTACAGCCTAGTCCCTGCCTTGCTGTGGGTTACACAGGTGGAAACAGAGCAGTCAAGATTGCCTGCTGACCAAAAGAAAGAGTTAAGTTTATGGAAGTCAAAAAAACATACGAAAGCTGGCATCCTCACATAAAGCACCAGCACAGTGAAGGTGAGGCAGTGTGATCCCTCCCTGGCTCACTGTGGCTGGGACAGCAGAGTACAAGGGCTACTCAGCACAATGCAGGGGGATGAAGAGAGCAGGATAGGAAGGGAATCCTAGCTGTGGAAACAGCCTGAGTGAGGATAAAGCTCGAGATGGGCACAGCTGTCAGAGGAGGCACCACCACCAAACCCAGATTTCTGCCTAACTTTGGAGCTGACCCTCCCCATCCCACTTTCCCCAGTCAAAAGGGATGCTGAGCTCAGCCTGAGGCTGAGTAATCCCAAGAAAGCAATTTGTGCCTCTATGGTCTTCACATTCCTGTGACCAGCATGGGGCAGAAGGGACAGGGATGTGGAGCCAGGGGGAGATGGACAAGGGATGTTACTTCCTGGTGCTACTGCTAAACACGTGGAATGTGCCAGGGAAAAAAGGAAGGGGGAGAGGGGGTGGTACCCAATGATCACATTCTCACTGGTAAGACCACCATTGGGAGTCACCTGTCTGAGCAGGAGAGAAGCCTTCATGTGCATCAGCACTGCCAATACTGAAGATGGAGAGAACACACCAAATGTCTTTACTCTCTGCTTGGTGCAAGGATCCCAAGGTGCTCAGAACTCCCTGATCCTTTTCAGAAGAATGCTGCTCAACTCATGTCTACAGGGAAGGAGGCTCCACATCCACAGGATGTCTCCAGAGGTGTGTGGCGCTCAAAGTCAGCTCTCTGGGAGATGCACTGTCTGTTCACCTTCCCCAGCTCTGTGCAAGCCATCAGCATTCCTCAGGAGACACGTGCAGCTCTTCAGCTGCATTTGCACCACCTTAAGGGAGATGGCCAGGATGTCCCCATCCACACTTCTCCCATACTTTTATCAGGTATCCTGGGAGCTCAGAGAAGCTTGACACATCTCTTGCAGTGACCATTAAGCTGAAACTCCAGCTGGTACAGAATGGTGGCCAAGGAAGCCCTGGCCTATTCAGTGCTGCTTCCCTGTCAGGCTGAGGAGGTTTATTAACAGGGCTGCCTCACCATGCTAGAGGTGTGGGACTCGTGTAGATGCCCAGGGTGTCCCCCTGATTCCCAGCTGTGGGTCAACCAGTGGCTGTTCTGATGCCTTTCTGTCCCTGTACAGGTCCTCGCCCCCGCTGCTGCAGGCACCACTTGGCTTGCACAGGTCCTGCATGGCTCCCAACAGACTGGTCCAGGCTACCAGACACATAGACATCACTAGCATCTGGCACCTCCTGGACCTGCAGGACAGCTGCACACTGGGGCTGTCACATACCTGAGGCTACCAGACTTTTGGGGAAGCTAGATCCTGGGGCTGTCAGGCATCCGGAGGTGCTGGATCCCTGGGTCAAGTGGACACTGGGGCTTTCAGAATCCTGAGGGCTGCCAGACTGCCAGGACAGACCGACCCTTGGGTCTTTGGGCACCCAGGACTGTGGGACCCCTGGAGCTACTGGAACCACAAGCCACACAGATCTGTTGTGCATCTGGGACTGCCGGATCCCAGACACAGTCAGACTGCCAGACCCCCGGGACAGTCAAAACCCGGAGCTCTTGGACACCCACGGCTGTCGAGCCCCCGGAGCTGCTGGATTCCGGGACAGCCAGACCCCGGGGGCCACCAGACTGCTGGGGACTGTGGGGGCTCCGGAGCTTCTAAACCGCCGTGACAGCCTGTCCCTGGTGCTATCGGTTCGCTGGCCATCCACACCCCGAGCCACTGGACTCCCAGGACTCCCGGGAGCTGCTGGACCCCCGGGCTGCTCTGGAAGCCAGGACTCCGCATCCTCTCATTCCCCCTCGGGGACCCTCCCCGGTTTCGGCGGCGCTGCCCACCCGGGGGAGCCTCTCGGGGTCGTCGGGGCGGCGCTGCCCGGGGCCGGGGCGGCGGCAGCGGCCCCCGGAGCCTGGCCCGCCGTCAGGGGAACCAATGCGGAATTTCCTGGCTGGCGGCGGAGCCCCTCCCGCCGCTACAGAGAGGGGCGCGGGGGAGGCGGCAGCGAAGCGATCGCAGCGCGGCTTCCGCCCGCCGAGCGGCCACGGGGACCGGCCGGGACCGGGGCGGGCGGAGACCGGCAGCGGCGGAGCCGGGGCGGGGGGGCAGCGCCCGGCCCTGGATGGGCTGTGCCGGCTCCGGCTGGGCCCCGCCGCTCCGCCGCTGATGGCGGCCCGTGGGCTGCGGCTGCCCCGCCGCGCCCGGGCTGGGGCCGCGCTGCTGCCGCTGCTGCTGCTGCCGCTGCTGAGCCGCGGAGCCGCCCAGGAGCTGAGCCCCCGCGGCAGGAACGTCTGCAGGGCCGGCGGGTAGGAGCGGGGGCGGGCAGGTGTGCGGGGCGGGACGGGACCCCAGCGCCGGGACGGGGCCGCGGGACGGGACGGGACGGGACGGGCTTGCCGTCCATCCCCCATCTCGGGCAGCCGCGGCGCTGGGCGCCTTCCAAGACAAAGTCCGTCCTGTGCGCGGCTGAGGCAGGGGGAGCCTGTGGCGGGGAGAGCCTGAGGAGCGGAGCCCGAGCGGGGCCAGGGACGTGGGGGCTGGTCCTGATCCCCGGGCGGCTGCGGGGAAGCGGTCCTGGATGTCTCCGGAGCCAGTCCTGGATGCCCGGGGCCGGTTCTGCTGGAGGGAGCTGGGTTTGGGTGTCTCTGGCGATGGAGTCATGAGAGGGACGGAGGACAATCCTGCATCCCTGGGGCAGGATCTGCGCTGGGGAGTCGGCGATTGGGTTGCACTGATGACCCTGTGCTGGTGGGATACAGGATGCTTTGGATATCATGGTGAAGCTGCCCCAGGCTGCTGAGGATTGTGAATTGGCAGCCCCAGGACCCTCGTGTTTCCCTTCAGAAAGTGAGTGCTGGCACTGTCTAGCTGTCCCGGGGGTCGTATCCTGCCTGCCTGGCTGGGGGCAGGGTCTCAGGGAGTGGCACTGACTTGTCCCTGCTCCCAGTGCACTCCGTGTCCCACAGGTCCCTTTGCAGAGCATCACCTCAGCCGAGCTTCTCTGCAGCGCTCAGGCTCGCTCTGCCCAGGCTCCTGGGCCAGGCTGGCCCCAGCGAAAGGGAGAGAGCCCACAGCCGCTGCCTCCCGCCTGGGAGAGCTGGATCCCCTGCGCTTGATGGGGGGCCCAGGCCATAAATGCACCTTTACATCTCGCCTGTGAGGTCAGATGAGTCCACAAGAAAAACATGTGCTTCGAGCGAGAGGGGCCGCATAATGGCTCCATTCAGCAGGGCCACAGGGCGCTGGTGCCCCCTCCTCAAATTACAGCCATAGTTTCCTAAGGAGGCATTTCACGAGCCAGAGCAGCCGCAGCTCCCACCGGTGCTGTTCCTTGACAGGGAGCCGTCCCTCCTCGGCAGCCCGTGACCTGCACAGCAAAGCTGCATCTCGGGGTGGCAGAGGGAACTCGAGTAGTGTCTTGTGTTCTTGTACCCTGCTCCGTGTGCCTGGGTTTTTCCCCGTGCAGAAGGACCCCCTCATCCCCACTGGATGAGGATGGGGGAGGTGCTGCACCAGGACTTGCTCACTGTGCCACCATGGTGCCATGGGATATGCAACAGGCTGGCTGTTGAGTGGGACAGCTTGGTTGTGTCCATCCTCCTGCAGGACTGGGGCCTGAAGGCAGCCTAGGGGCTGGGGATGGTGGGGCAGGGACAATCCCTAGGAAGCTCAGTTGATGTTTGCATCATCTTCTATCCCTCACCCTTCTGCAAACCCTTCTTCCCTCTCCACCCACTCACTTGGCACCCACCATCATCACTGCTGTGTACAGTGGATGTGGAGGACCCCCTATATGTTACCATCCAAACCTACCCCAGTGGCCCCAAGGCTCTGGTGCTGCAGATCCTGGGGCCAGGGGCAGTGGGACTGGAGGTGGCTTTGGGAGGAGGTCCCAGTGTCCTCCACCCAAGGCTGTTGGAGCTTGTTGGACCCTTGGCTCTGCAAAGCCCATCCAGACATCCTGTGGAGATGCCCCCATGGGTTTCAGAAGGCTCAGGATTGTGTGACTTCTTGGGACTTGGCTCCTGAGTGGAAATTCAAGGAATAATTTAGGGCAGATGAAAAGGGCATATTTGGGTCTCTTGGGGGGTTTTGTGTTCTGAATTCAACTTGTCCTTAAATTTGAAGTTCTTTTATAACTGGCTTCCCATTGCTGTGACCAAAGGTGCCATGGTAACAGCCTGGGCACTGCTTTGTCCCTGTCCTGCACTCTTGCTAACACTCTCTTTTCCAATCTTTGGTCTTTAATTTTCTTTCTCTGCCTTAAGGGTTTCTATTTATGTCCATTATCCTATTCCTGCCTACCCTGGGGATGTCTGTCTGTCTGTCTGCACCCTGAGGCTGGGGTCAGGGAGCTGCAGCTGGCATCAGCTGAGGAGTGTAAGTGCCTGGGACCCAGTGGTCCCAAAATCACTGTGTACTAGCTGGGTGGCACCAAGTGATGGGTGGCACAGAGGAATATGAGCTATGGGGTGATGCTTGGAAGGAGCAGCAGGGCAGCGATGGAGAAACACTGGGGGTGGGGAGGGTGCCAGTGGTGCTCTGAGCACCAGGGACATGCTGGGTGTCTGCAGGACTCCTCTGCAGCTCCATCCACTGCTCTGAGCTGGGTGGTCTCACATGGGACCACAGGCAGCAGCTCCCAGCTGAGCCCCAGAGTATTGTTCCTGCTTCCAGGGATGTGAGCCTGCTTCTTATTGTTCAGGGAAGGCTGTGCTGGTCTGACTGAAAAGCCACCCCTCCTGCTTTAGAGTTGTTTCTATAGCCATTGGTAAAGTGATTTTTGGGAGCAGTGTATCATACTAAGTCACAAGAAAAGTATTCTACCTCTGTGAAAGCCTGGGATCATTAACTGAGATCCCAATGATGCTCAGCATGAGTAGGATGTGGCTATGGACCGGGGCATGGTTGGCATGGTCCCTGCAGGTGACAGCTCCAGCTCTGTCCATATCCCACTCCTTTTCCCCCACATCAGCTGAGGTCTCAAGCTCTGGCCACAGCTCAGATGCAGCTTTTCATTGTTTTTTTTTTCCCAGAATTTGTAGTGCTTTGAAGGAAAGAAGGTATTTGCATAGTGGATGTCTGCAGTGCCATGTCTGTGTGGGTCAGGAGGCAAGCTTTTAAACACAACTCCCAGTTATCCTTTCTGAGTGGTCAGGAGGCAGATGGAGCAAGCCCTTTGTCATGGACCTGAGGCCATGAAACATCTTTTAGTTGCACACCCTGGTGAGCACTTGTGATCTGCAGCCAGCACTGAACCTCTATGGGCTGATTGTGCTCTGGGACCCGTCCATGTACCCCACTGGGAGCAATGGTTTTCCAGTGTTGCATCCTGGCTACCTCTCCTTGCCACAGGACCAAGTTTATTTGCTGTCAGAGCTTCAGATAAATGAGGAGGAAGGCACAGGGAAGGAGATTAGCTGTCAGGGAACAGATAAGCCCAAATCCTGTGAGGCAGTGGGATGGGTCCCAGCTGGGTACTGGTCCCAGCAATCATGGTGCTGCTCACCTCCTCCAGCTCATAGCAGAACTTTTTTCCTCCTGCCTCCATGTTCCAGTAACTCCCAGGTCCCGACCATCAGCTCATCACAAAGAATACTTTTTGCCACATTTCCCGTGATGCCAATTTTGGTAGCCAGGCTGGGCTGTTGGAGGCAGGTTTCCCAGGTGTAAAGGTTTGCTCTTGCAAACCTGTGATGGTTTCAATCTAAAAGCCACCAAACCGAATTTCTAAAAGGTGAAAGCAACCCCAGGTGCAACAGTGAGGTTTTGGCCGTGCATGGGAGGGCAAGAGCACCATGGACCCTTCTCCACCTCTGCCTGAGTATCCCAGCACAGGTGGCAAAGCTTTTTGGGGGGGCTCAGGCTGAAGCATCTTGCAGAGGACCTTGACTCCAGCCCACCCAGTCCTCGGGGAGGTGATTTGGGGTTGGCCCCCCTTTGCCATTAACCCCGTGCATCCCCTCGCATGCTCTGTAGGAGCAGAGCCCCCCATTGAGCCCTGGGATCCCTGTGGGGGGTGTTTGTGCTGCTGCCATCTCAGCATCTTGCAGCTGCTTCCACAGGCTGCATAGATGGAGCTATTTTGGGCTCCGGCTGCAAGGCATTTTTTCCAGGCCTTGAATCATTTTTGTGGTTCTTTTCTGCCTCTTTTCCAACTTTTTGCAGTCTGCCACGCAAAGGGGGACATGGTGCTCCTGGCTGGGCCATGCAGGTGCTGCCCACCGAGGAGCTGGGTGGGAGCTGCAGCCCCAGGACCCCACTGTGGCCAAGGGGCTGCTGGCAGCTCCTCCCCAGCCCCAGGATGAGGCGGTCTGGCAGCCAGACGTGATCCTGTGACTGCACTGGGTTTCGAGCAAATACTTCCTCGCTGTCTCCTCCTCTTTTGCATTTGTTACATATAAAGAGGAAAAGGGGAAAAAAAACCAGCCAAATGCATTCCAGGCCGTGCCGCCAGAGCAGCCCGGGTGCAGTTTTCCTTGACTGCAGCGTCCGTCTGGGCCGTTTGTCTGGCTCTGCCCCCTCGCCGGCAGGACAGGCAGTGTGGGTCACCCCGAGCAGGAGTGGCTGGCTCCAGGGATGAGCAGGGGTCCACAAACAGGCATTTCTGTGGGGTCATGGCCAGTGTACTCCCCACGCCCAGCTGCAGCATGGTGAGCCCCCAGACTTTAGCTTGGGGACATTCTTGGAGGAAGCGCGGGTGAGGTGTCCCCGGGCGTCCCTTCCCAGCAGAGAGCTGAGCATGCCTGCTGAGCCCCAATTGGGTCTGAGCCCCTATCCTGCTCAAGCTTGTGCCAAAAACGTCCTGCCTGATGATCCTGTGCCTGGTACTCCATGGAAGTGGTGGTACTCCAGAGCTCTCAAGAGCTCAGGGACACATTCCAGCTGCCTGCACTTGGCACCCCCCTGCTCGTACATAGGAACGTTACCTGGGAGCTGAGTGTGTTCCAGGCTATTCCAGCCAGGTGGTTCCAACCTGCCTTTGGGGCTCCACCCCGGGTCACAAAGCATCAGGCCTGGCACTCAAGTCATGTTTTCCCCTGGGACATGTAGAACCTTCCCTTTTTTCCCAGCTTTTTTTTTTTTTTTTTTTTTTTTGAGGTGGGGGAGGGGGATAATTTTTTTATTGCAAACATGACTTTTGCTTTTTCATCACTCCTTATTAATGGAAAAAAATGGTTCTGTTCTTACTCCTGGCATCACCTTAATGGCTGGTGGGGCATCCTTGGGATTCCACAGCAGATCCATTAACTCATTGTGTACTGGACGAGGAGCTCCCTTTCCCCTCTGGAGGTGTAGAGGCCTCTAGCAGGACATCAGGGTGCTCCTGGTGGGTTTTTGGAAAGGACTAGGACTTTCTGAGGGTTGTAACTATTTGTGATGCTTTTTTTCTCCCTGCAGGTCCTCGGTTCTCGTGTGCTGCCTGGGATGGAGGCAACAAGGAAGCGAGTGTTCAATAGGTAAACACCAGGATTTTCCTTCATTGGGCTCTGCCCATCCTTCACTGAGCTCTCCTGGCCTCACCACCAATGTCAGGGGCCACCTCAATGTGTCCTGTGGCTGGGACCCCGTGTCCTGGGGACCTGCAGGCAGAGCCCTGCCTCTCTGCAGTGCTCTAAGCCAGCACCATGTGGATGAAATGGGTGCTCAGCCCCAGTGTCTAGGGTCACAGAGCTGTGGGGGATTTTTTCCTTACCAGCCTGCTCTGGATCTAAGGACTTGGAGATGTTGACTGGGATCTTAAGGGACAGTGAAGTGTCCCCCAGGGTGAAGCTGCAGGGATGGGACTGAGGTTCCCTACAGATGCTGCAGCAGCATGGGGACCTGAGCCAGAGCCACCAGTGAAGCTGAAGCTGCCCAGACCAGGCACATGTTCTCACTGGGGAGAGGCTGCCAGGGCTGCCAAAGACCACTGAGCTTGGACTTGGGCCATACAAGGTGTCACACCTCTTTACTGGAGCCCCAGTGAGCCCATCCACAGCATGGATGCTAAGCATGAAATCCTGGCAGCATCATTCCCTGCATTGCCACCACAATGAAGACAGCTGCTTTGGGGCTTCCCCACAGGGAGGCTGGCCACAGGCTGGCCACAGGGCTCACCATACCCTGGGAGAGCTGGAGGTGGCACTTTGCAGCTGGGACCAAAGCCCACATAACCAACTAACCCACTGTGCATGAGCCCTGTAACTGCTCACTGCGTGCATTGAGAATGGGGTATGGCCTGTTTGGAGGAGAGGACAGGATCTGCCAGGTCAGTGGAGGGGGGATGGTCCCCCAGCTGTTCCCATCTCTTGCCCCCCCAACCTGCTCTAACCTTTAGACTCGCTGCTCCTAACCTGTGTAATCTGTCTATTTTAGGGGTTTCTATAATATCCATCACCGTAGGTCTAACAACTCCCAGGTAAGGTGGCTGGGATGGGTGGTTGTCTCTCCCCCTCCCAGTGCCTAAGGAAGCTTGTCCAGGGGGGTGTGGGATCTGCAGGTGCTGCCTGCCCCACATGCTGCACTTGCCTGGCTCCAGGCATCGGCCTCAGCATGAGCTCCCCTGGCAGGAGAGGGGCTGGTGGCCTTTGGGGGCAGGTAGCCATGTGGGAGAGGCAGTGCTGGGATGTCAGTGCCCACAAGGCCTCCATTCCATGACCCCTTCTCCCCTCTAGCAATGCGGAGCTGAGCAAGGGACAGCACCATTGGGTGCAGCCTCTGGCAGGGACATGGCTTGGCTGGATGGCAGGAGACTGGTGGCCAGGATGGGTGGCATCCTGTCTGGGTGGCAGAGATGGAGCTGAGCTGGGTGACAGGATGCTGGTGGAATTTTTCTGGAAAGGGTTCCATCCAGCCCAGGAAGCTACTCACCAGGATGGTCACAGTGCCACAGCTCAGCAGCACTCAGAGGGTCACTGCACAGCTCTTTTTCTGCTCTGGAGGGGTCTGGGGAGCTTTAGGGAGCAAGCACTGGTACTCATGCCTGCTGTCTGTTCATCTGTCCAGCCGTGTGTGAGGGGAACTTCACCTGCAAGGAGAACGAGGTATGCGTCAGGCCCAGCGAGTGCCGCTGCCGCCATGGCTACTTTGGTGCCAACTGCGACACCAGTGAGTACTGGCGGTGCCTTCGTGTCCTCAGGGGGTCCCCCGGACCTGTCTCATGCTGGGGTGACTTTCCAGAGCAGATCATCAGGGATGGAGCTGTGAATGCTCTTGCTCTGCCTGATTTTCGGCTCTGTTTCCCGGGGCATTGTCCCCTTGCTGGGGTCTCCTCTTAGATCCAGTGCACTGGGGAGGAGGAGAGGGAGGACTGTCAGGAGGTGCTGTTGGGACTGTGGGTCTCCACTGTGCCTGGCTTGGGGATGTCCCTGCGGGCAGGGCTGAGGCTGATGGCTCTCCCACAGAGTGTCCCCGGCAGTTCTGGGGTCCCGACTGCAAGGAAATGTGCACCTGCCATCCCAATGGGCAGTGCGAGGACGTGACAGGCCAGTGCACCTGCAACATCAACCGCTGGGGCCCCAAGTGCGAGAACATCTGCCTCTGCAAGCACGGCAAGTGCGACCAGAAGACGGGCAAATGTACCTGCGAGCCCAACTGGTGGGGCCCGCAGTGCTCCAGCTCCTGCATTTGCAGCCACAACTCCCAGTGTGACCAGCAGACAGGCAACTGCCTGTGCCAGCCTGGCTGGTGGGGCCGTGGCTGCAACAACCAGTGCTCCTGCAACAACTCGCCCTGCGAGCAGTTCACGGGGCGCTGCCAGTGCCGGGACAGGACCTTCGGGCCTCGCTGCGACCGCTACTGCCAGTGCTACAAGGGCAAGTGCAGCCAGGTGGACGGGACCTGCACCTGCGAGCCGGGCTACCGGGGCAAATACTGCCGCGAGCCCTGCCCGGCCGGCTTCTACGGCCAGGGCTGCAGGAGGCGGTGAGTGGCCAGCCTTGCTGGGTCTGCTGCAGCAGGAGGGAGGTGGCAGCAGGGGGATTCGAGGTGTGCTGGGTGATGGGTTTGTTGCCCTCGTTGCAGGTGTGGGCAGTGCAAGAGCCTGCAGCCGTGCACCGTGGCCGACGGGCGCTGCCTGACGTGCGAGGCAGGCTGGAACGGCACCAAGTGCGACCAGCCCTGCTCGCCTGGCTTCTACGGAGAGGGCTGCCAGAAGCTCTGCCCCCCCTGCAAGGACGGCCACACCTGCAATCACATCAATGGCAAATGCTCCCACTGCAACCCAGGCTGGATCGGAGACCGGTGAGTGCAGCATTGGGTTCTGTGAGAGCGGTGTCTGGCTTCCCTGATTCTCCCAAGAACAGGATCATTGAAGGGTTGTGCAGCCCTGAAACTAATCCTAGGCACTAGAGTTTGAGGAAGAGTATCTCAGGTTGAGAGCTGAGCCTCACTGTAAGCACCCAGGGTCCAAGGGGCATAGGGCAGGGGTCTCACAGGCTCCCTCCAGTTCCATGGCCATGTCAGTGGGCTCAGTCCATCCCTGTACGCCACTCCTGGCTTCAGAAACCACAAGCCACCATGGTGATATACAGCCTGTCTCGGTGCATGTGGAGGGATGCTGGAGGTCCTCAAGTGCCATGGGTGCTCCAGCCACTTGCCTCATCCCTTCCAGGTGTGAAAGCAAGTGCCGGAATGGGACGTACGGGGAGAACTGTGCCTTCGTCTGCAGCGACTGCGTCAATGGCCAGTGCCACTTCGAGACTGGGCAGTGCCTCTGCCACCCTGGCTCCCATGGCACATAGTAAGTGAGGCACTGGTGAGCACACCTGGGGGCACCCTGGAGCATAGGTGGTGCTGAGACACCCTTGTGTCCTACGCTTTTGCCGGCTGAGAGGTTTCCTACAGTGGAAGCACTCCTGGGCAATAGTTCAGATGATTTGGTGAGCAGTGGGGGAAGGACAAGCTCACTGAGCAGCAAGGGCTGTTGTGCTTTAGAAAAGGCTGCTTGGCAAAAACAAATCAACAAACTGGTGGGTTTTTTGGGGGTTTTTAAGTCCAGAATGGATTTTCTGTCCAAAAACAGAGAGAAAGCCACATCCCAGAACAGCAAACAGCCTCACAGACATGGCCTCTGAGGGAGGCTTCTGCTTAAAGCTCTGCCTCTACTGGGGTCTTCCCCAGGCCTCCTTCTTCCCCCACTCCAGGGACACAAGGGCCATCAAGGGTCTGCTTACATCCCTGGGTAGTTTTTCCCAGCATGGGACTGAAATGTTGCTTGAAACGATGAGGAAAGCATTTTCCACCCAGCTGGGACATACAGACAGATCCCCCAGGTCCTGCCAGGTGGTGCTCAGGTTTTCCCAGCAATTAACTGAGGGTGACAACAAGGACAGGGATTTGAAGCTGGCATCTTGCCCACGCTGGCATTTCACTCAGGGCATAAAAACAGGGAGCAATTGCATTTTGAGAGTGTTGTGGCACTTTGCCAACCACTTGTGGTGCTGGAACAGTTGTTGTGCACTGGCACCAGCCTGGGCATCATGGCCACCTTTGGTAGCAAAGGCAGAGGTGAGAGAGTCTGAATGCTTCTCAGGGTGGTGGTGATGCTTTCATCACAGTGCCAGAGGGCAGAGTGTGGATTAACCTGTTCTGAGACCCTGGCACAGCACTGGAAAAGTGGGGATGGGGGATGCTCAGGATGCAGCCTTGGTGCTGTAACCTTGATGTGAGCTGTGCCAGGCAGTGCAGTCAGGCAGGCTCAGGAACGTTCCAGGTGCTCAGGCAGATCCCTGTGACTATACACAAACCAGCACATTTGTCAGCAGGGTACAATTTTGCTAAAAAGGGGATTTCTGCAATGAAGGCAGAAGCAACATCCTTGCTATGCAGTGTGCCCTCTCAGCTCTGTCAGGAGGAGGCTAAAGGAGCAGCTGCTAAAATATTTATGTGTGCACCAAGTGCTTTATCTTCTCTGTCTTTCCCAGAAGTGTCAGGACTCTTGTGGAAATATCACCCTCCTCTGCTCTCCCAAGATCTCAGCCTGGGGCAGAAATGTGGGGTCAAGTGGTGGGGTGAGAGGTTTGCCTTGCTGGGAAACTATCCCTTGCCCCTGTTCTGCTGTATTAGCTGCCCAGTGCAGCAGAGCAGATGCAGAAGTTCAGCAGGCATCCTGGCAGGCACATGATAGCACACGAGTGGCACATGACAGGCACACAGCAGGCACAAGGCATGGCCAAGGTGGCACTGTGCAGGCTGCTGGAGCATGAAATGGGCTGAGTGCCTTGGGGCACAGCGTCGAGGGCTGTGGGCAGCTGTGTCCCCAGGGGAGTGGGTTTGGGCTGGGGCCCACTGGCTCCCTGCAGCTGCAGCCACGCCAGCTGGGATACAGCTGGAGGAGGGTTTGGTGCCCAGCAGTACTGCCAACATCTGTCAGCTCCAGCTGGGTCCTGCTCTGCGATGCCTGACCCACGGCTGGGGAGGCAGGTTGGGTTGGACATGCTGACACCATGTTTTCTGTGCTCAAGCCCTTGAGACTTGTGAATTGGTTCCCATTGATGCATGTCCCCATCATCTCTGTGATACATCAGGAAGTCATTTTAACAGCAGTGGAGATTTGGCACCAGGCATTACCAAACTGAGAGAGTCTTAAGGCTGCTCTGTTGTTTTTCCTTCTTGGAGGCAAAAAAAAAAGTCAATCTGGGCACCTTCCCAGCTTGTGGCCGCTGTGGCTCTGCCTGGCTTGATGGGGGATGGGGCTTGGGGTGCCATGGCCACATCACCACTGAGCTGAGCTGGAATCCCTGTGTATCAGGGTATCTTTAGATGTGACTGCTGGGTTAATGACCTTTTCCTGATTACTGTGTCTAATGGTAAAGTCCCATGCAGAGAGCAGTAGGAGTGTCTGAGATTCAGCTGGGCCGAATCCTCTGAGCAGTGGGCAAAGCCACTGCGTGGGTGATGGGCTCCTGATCCCTGTGGACTGAGGCTTCCCCCAGGGTGTGGAGGAGCTGTGTCACAGCGAGCTGGAGGAGTGCTCCCTGGAGCATGGAGGGCTTGGGAGAAGGTGGCAGCCAAGTGGCCCCCACTGCTGTGCCTGGGGTGGGGGTGCAGTACTTGATGCAGCCCTTCCCTGCAGCTGTAACCTGACTTGCCCTCCCGGACGCTACGGAGCCAACTGCGCTGAGGTGTGCGGCTGCCACGACGGCGCCTGCGACCCGCTGACAGGCGCCTGCCACATGGGTGAGTGCGGGGCCGGGGCTGGGCGCTGCCGCGGGGCGCTGCCCGGGCTCAGCTGCAGCTCTGCCTTGCAGAGGCCAACCAGAGGATGGGCGTGATTGGGGCAGGGGCCCTCCTGGCACTGCTGCTCATCCTCCTGCTCTCCCTGCTCTGCTGCTGCTGTGTCTACCGCAAGAAGGACGAGGCCAGCAGGTGAGTGCTGGGGCCAGGAGAGATTTCACCAGGTTGGGAATGCAAAAGGAAGATCGGTGGGTTCTGGGACTGACTGGGGGATGCAGAGACCATGCTGGGACGGTGGTTCTGCAGGGAAGCTGAGGCAGAGCTGTGCTGCTCACATGACACTGTGTGGGTACCTGGGTCTGAGCAGTCCTGTTGTATCATCAGGGCTGATGGATGCACTCAGGGTGAGCCCCTTCAGGGGAGCCCCTTCCTGCTGTCCCTGACTTTGTTTCTCTCTTGTGGGCCATCATTTCATGGAGACCTGCCAAGTCACCTCCAGTTTCTGGGGTCTGGACCTGGTCTGCAAAGGAGGGACTGAATCACAGCAAGGGTATCACAGACAAAGCCCTTAGAACAAACCCCTGGATGAAGGGATGAGGCCTGGGGGATGGGAGAGATGCTGACTGTCCCACATGGGGATGGATGATCAGTGCTGGGAGGGTGGGTTCCTCCAGCAAAGTCAGGATGCTGACAGCATTTTAGCAGCATGAGGTTAACATCCTACTATCAGATAGGAGTGGGTACAGACCCAAGGCAAGGGGAAAGGTTTGTGCTGCCCAGCAAGGGATGAGAGGGCTGTTGGAGCTCCTCCAAATGTGCCACCAGCTAATGCACAGGAATTTTCCAGAATCCTCCCCTTGCAGCCCTGTGAGCTCAATCCCAGCCAGGCACAGATGCCTTGGAGAGCCTGCGGGCTGCAGGTAATTATTCTGCAGATAAAGCACAAACCCATCAGGTGGTGAATGGCACAGGGAGAGAAGGAATAGCTACAGACAGTTTCCTCTCTCACAGGGTGTCCAGAGCACAGTGTCCCCAGATTGCTGGGTCACCCGTGGTGCTCTCCCAGCACAGCCCCTTGCAGGGGGTGGTGGGCATAGTCCAGGTTCCCTTGAGTCAACTCACAAAGTCACCCACTCCTGTGGCTGAGGAGAATTGCTTGAAAACGTGGCCCCAAAGCAGAGAGCAAATAAAGAGAACCCACATGTTTGGCTTTGGATTGGGATGATTTCTTTTTTTTTTTTTTTTTTTTTTTTAAGATTTGTGGTCTTAACTAGGCATTATGGGTATTGTGGGGCTGCACTGCCAATAGCCATGGTTGGATCCAGCCTTCCCACCATTTTCTCTACATCCTGGTGTGGTGCAAGCTAGTGCCTGGGGCTGGCAGCAGATGCTGTGGGTCCTCAACTCCTCCAGCCTGGGCACACCCCTGCTTTTCATCCACCCCATTCTTGCTCCAAGACCCCTTTGCACTTGCAGCATCCCTGAGCTGCCTCTCTCTGGTGCCCATGAAAGCTGTCCCCACCAAAAGAGGGGAACAGTGCCTCTGATAGTGCCATTACCTTCTCTGCACCTCCAGCCAGGACCCAGCAGCAGCCAAGAAGCCTCCAAGACGTTTGTGTGGGCGCTTCAGTCGGATTGGGATGAAGCTCCCACGCATCCCCTTACGCCGCCAGAAGCTGCCCAAGGTCATGGGTAAGGCACTGAGGTTTGGGGAAAGTGCAGAGAGGTTTCACTCCTGTCAGAGCAGTGTGTGTGGCTCACAGCACCCTTTGCAGCCCTCAAGCAGGGCGGTGAGCATGGCAAGGCAGTGCCAGGGATTCACGGATCCCTGGGAGCATTTCAGTGGTTGGTATGAGCTGCCTGGCTCACAGGAGCTCAGCTGTTTGTGTCTGCAGCTTCCGGATCTCCAAGCACATTTTGCTTTGTGAGGATGCAAATGTTGTACTGGTTCTGGAGCTCTGCTGAGTAGTTTTGGGTTTACTCTCCTGAGGTAACCCTGGAGAGGAGTTGGTCCCTGTCACTCAGCAAGACGCCTTGTTAGTGCTTTTGATCCTGAAGTAAGCCCAGGAACCAGAGCATCTGGGCAGATGCCCACTCTCCTGCCATGTGCAGCAGAGTTGAGGATGGAGGGGCAGAGATACAG
Organism: Erithacus rubecula; assembly: GCF_903797595.1. Classification (NCBI taxonomy): domain Eukaryota; kingdom Metazoa; phylum Chordata; class Aves; order Passeriformes; family Muscicapidae; genus Erithacus; species Erithacus rubecula. The sequence continues at coordinate 316,093 of NC_136671.1, read as the reverse complement.
GTTGAGCTTCCCACTCTGCCCAGGCACAGAATTGGCAAATAGGGAGCTGCTGCCACCTGGTAAAGCTCCTGACCTGGCACTTCAGGGCTGTTGGGACCCTCTTCATCCCAGCAGCTGGGGAATGCTCTCCCCTGCACTCTCTGAACTTTCCTTGCACCTCTTCCCAGCACGGGGAGCTGGGGATCTGCTGCAGCCGCGTTGACTAAACTTTGGAGGCAGCAATCATTTCAACCCCAGCCCTCTTCCTGAGCCCAGAACCTCCCTGGGAATGCCATGATGGTGGAATCCCCAGAGCAGCCACATCCTGGCACACAGTGGCTCAGCATGAGGCTAAATCCCTCATTCCAGGCAGGACACAGAGATGACTCCCATCCCTGCACACCATGCACAACATTCAGCATCCAAGCTGGGGGGATAAGCCCTCACGGGGCACAGCAAAGCCCTGCCCAGAGCAGGCTATGCCAGGGCCCGAGAAACATTCCTGCTGCAAGGATAACAGAGGATCATAGAGGCTGTGTTTGTGGAAGGGGCCGGGGAAGGGCCTGGGGAGGACAGAGGGTGGCTGTGTGCAGTGAGGGCAGGGGTGCTGCCTGCAGGCTGCTGGCACCAGTCCAGCCATGCTTTGTGCAGAGGGCAGCAGCAGCCCCGAGAAAGGCTGATGGTCCTCAGGATGGTCCCAGCAGGGCTGGGGCTGTTCCTGGAATCTGATCAGGTCTTGCCTTGTGTTATCTGGCAGAGTAGAGTCCGTGTGGGTTCCAGTAGCTCCCAGTCCCACTGAGACGTGGTCTGGCAGTAACTCCAGTTCCCACGGGGTCTGGGGGCCCCAGGGTGACAGGAACCTGTTGCTTTGCCTATAGTAGCTGCATCCCTGATGCCCAGTGATCAGAGTGCCACATCATGACTACACCTGGAACTGTGGAAGCCACAGTAGCCAGTATCCACTGGCAGAGGCCACGTGTTCCCCGCGTTGGTCCTGCCTCAGCAGGGGGGGTCCCAGGGTTGCTGAAGTGCCCCATCCCAAGGGTCAAGTCAGTGCTGGAGGTGCTCAGGACTTGTGGGGATGTCCCAGTGAAACTGGTGCTGGCTGATACCTGGGCAGTCTCAATCTGCTCTCAGTGCCACAGTGACCATGTGTTTGCTGAACTGGAGGGACTTCTCCTCTGGGCTCAAACCCCGGTGACCGCAAGCCTACTCATGGTAGAATGTTCCCAGGTGGGACTGCAGGTCTTGAAACCCCACTAAAGCTCATCAGGTGCCTGGAGCCTTTTGAAGTTCCTCCCTGAAAAGCTGCTCCCCAGCCTTAGCACCAGCTTTGGATGCACAGCATCTCCCTGGGGATCACACCCTGGGCTCACACCAGCAGCCGTAGGGCCAGCGTTTGGGTTTTTCTGGGTGTGGGATTTGCTCACCAGGTGTCAGTGGTGCCAGTGTGGATCTCGGTCACGTCACCAGATGCCAAGGCTAACCTGAGCCCTGCACCCCACCACGTATTCTTTCCAAGCAGCAAAGCTCAACCAGCCCCAAGGGTGATGGTAATCAAGGGGAGCTTGGGATGAGTGGGAGGGGGTGGCCAGGAGGACTCTGGAATCCCTCTCTCATAGTTCTTCTCCTGCCTCATGTTGGTCTTGAGAGCAACTGGCCACTGTGCAGGCAGGACTGGGGTTGTCATCCTGATGCTGTGGCTCCAGGAGATTTTGGGGAGCAATGACAGGAAGGGATATGTGGGAGGCATCCACATTTCTCTCAGCCCCAACAGCCAGGGAAGAAAAATCCCTGGCAACCATGTTGGAGCCCCCAAGTCTCCCAAAGCTTCAAGGTGCACTACTTATCCTCATTTTATAATCTGGCTGTGTCCTGGGTCTCACTGGAGTCCCAGAGTTGCCTTGTGGCCATGAGTACCAGCCACTTGTCACGCCTCCTCTCAGGAAGCATCTCCCTTCATCCGCTTCCAGACAGCTGCTTTTAATTTTCTCTTTTTGGTTTTTGTTACAAGGAAAGCCATGTTGGAACTGCTTCTTTCCCCTCTCTGGGCCATTTGCTCTTTAAAAATATCTGCTTGGGTTTTTTTCCTTGCTCCATGAAGCCAAACTATGCAGGGGCAAGTGTGCAGCACTGCTGTCATTTTAATGGCCCTACATGTCTGAAGCCAAATTTCCTAATAATGGATAAACGTTCCAGTAGGCATCCCAATAACACTAAAAGTTATTTTATTGTAAATTAGGGGTGTGCTGCATGGATCAAACAGTCCAGGCAGGCAATTGCAGCATGACTGAGATGCAGTTTGGGTTGGGATGTTCAATCAAAGGTTAGACACACGTGGAAACACCCACTCTGTGCATGGGGTTTTCATAGAATCACAGAATATCCTGAGCTGGGAGGGACCCACGGGGATCATCAGTCCAACTCCTGGCCCCGCACAGACACCCCAACAGTCCCACTCTGTGCCTGAGAGCATTGTCCAAATGCTCCTGGAGATCTGGCAGCCTTGGGGCCGTGCCCATTCTCTGGAGCCTGGGCAGTGCCCAGCACCCTCTGACACTACCCTTTTGCAGCCCTTCATCCAAAGCAAGACTCTGCCTTGCTTTGGAGGTCACTTGTCATTGTCCCAGGGAACAAAATGCCAGTGGAAGGGGATGGGGACAAGTGCATCTGCTACTGCAGGGAGGGTCGGTCCCTCCTCCCAGCTGGTTACTGCCTCAGTTTTGTGGGTACCCAAGGAGGATGCTGAAGCTGTGGGCACCTAGGGAAGCCCCCCAGGATGTGTTTGGCTTGTCCAGAAAAAAGCCTTAAAATATCAAATTGGGGAAAAAAAAGTCATTCCAGCCCAGACAACTCTTAACTGTAATCTTGTCTATTTTGTTTTACTAACAACGTTTTTCCTCTGGTTGTTTCTCGCTTCCACTTGGCTTCCTTTGATCCTTCTTCTGCATCCATGTGCAAAAGTATATGGAAAAGGAAAATGTAGTCAAGTGGTTCTGAAGCGGGAATTAGTGGAATTGAAGCCAGCAGCTAATTTTCTCCCTGGGAAGGGGACAGTCACAGTGCCAGGACCCTCTCTGCAGAGGGGCTGTGCCGGGTTGCACAGCTCATGGGTGACCATTTGGACACTCATCAAGTTGTCATGGGACCCAGGGGTTGGGTGGCTTGTCCTCCCATCATGTGCATCCTCAATTTCAGCAGCTGGAGATGGGGATAGATGGAACTGTGAGGCTTGAACAGACTCTGCTGCCCACAGCCCAAGCTATGGAGCATACCAGGATACTGCTACTTGATGGCTTCTGTGGCCACTTGCCTGAGGGACCTGGTGGGACTGTGCAGCAAGAGGTGTCCCTATGCGTTGGATGCTGTCCCTGTCCCTGACACCCAGCAGGAAACTGGGCAGAGGGGAGCTGTGCAGCATCTTGGCTGGCAGCAGGTACTGGGGGGTTCAGCAGAACAGGCATTGACAGCAGTTCCTTGTCCTCACAGTGGCCCACCATGACCTGGAAAATACCCTGAACTGCAGCTTCATCGAGCCACTCTCTGTGGTGGAGCAGCCTTCCCCATCCTGGTCATCCCGTGGCTCCTTCTCCTCCTTTGACACCACAGACGAGGGCCCTGTGTACTGTGTCCCCCATGAAGGTGAGCAGGGAACAGGGTGCATCCCCAGGGGACTTCGGGGACAATACCAGGGGCCTGCTCAGTGGACAGGTGTCACTCTTGCATCATGAGGATCGTGTTGCCCTGGTTCCTCGTGCCCCACGAAGGAGTGCAGGTTGCAGCCATACCTCCCACACAGTTTCAGAGCTCCCTCTTCCAGCATCTGCTGCTCCAGGGTTAAGAGCCAGGAGATCTCTGACTGGGAGTCTAACTGGGGGGACACCGTCCTGCGGGAGCATCTCAGTCCTTCCCTTCCTCAGGCACATCCCACCTGACACCATTGTTCTCTCTTCCCGCAGAGAGCATGGGTGACAGCAGGGACAGAGGGACACCTGCCAGCGCCGGGGACAAGCAGGTGGCCCCCATTAGCGGTGAGGAAGCGGGCGAATACACGTTCCTGAAGGAGACGGGCTCTGTCAGAGCCTTCCCAAACGACAGCAGCGAGACCCCCCTGCTCAAATCCTCGGATAGCGAACGCTCCTCCTGCGGTTCGGGCTCGGCCGGCGCCGCGCTCTACGCCAGGGTTGCCCGCCTCTCCAAGCAGTCCAAGGAGGAGGAGGATGCCACTGCGGAGCCCCGCAGCCCCGAGAAGCCGCCATCCCCGGAAAGGACCAAGCCCCGTCCTCCAGACCCGGCCACGAAGCCCAAAGTCTCCTGGATCCACGGCAGGTACAGCTCTGGCCAGTCCAACTCCCTGCCGGTACCCAGCCAGCCCCCAGAGCAAGTGAGCGCCCGGTCCGGCAGCCCCGAGCAAGACCAGAGCTTGGCCAGGAGGAAGAGGAGTCCGAGCGAGACGTCGGCCAATGTGCAGGGCAGAGCGGAGGAGAAGGGCGCCTCCCGCGGCAAGGAGAAAGCTCAGAAGCAACCAAAGGAGCCCGGCATCCCCGAGGGCAAATCCAACGTCTGCGGGGAGCCCCAGTCACCCTCCAAGCCCAAGCAGAGGAGCAAAGCCGGCTCGGAGCCGATGGAGACCATCAACGGGGCGGTGCAGAACGCCTTCCGAAAGATGGGCGCCTTCCAGCCGGAGCGGCGGGCCGGGGACACCAGGGATGCTCCTTGCAGCCCCGGCACCGGCAAACCCCGCTCCGAGCCGCTGTATCCCCAGCTGGCCTCCGAACTGGCCGCTCAGCTGAAGGAAAAGACTCAGGGCCTCAACAAGGGGGACGGAGGCATCCGGGCGAACGGGGTCAGTGCCCAGCGGGAGAAGCCCACCCCTCCCCAGAAAGCCAAGCGCTCGGCGGCCGCCGGCGGCCAGAAGACCAGCAAACCCTTGCTGCCCACCTCTCCCCATCTGCAAAAACTGATCCCTGCGGCCGCCGAGACGGCAGCCCAGGAGCCCAAGTGGGTGGAGAAGCCAAGTGCCGGCAGCGGCCACGATCAGACTCTCCCCACTGACCAGACAGCCAAGAAAACCCCCATTAAGAAGCCACCCAGAAAGAAGAGCCGGGAAGCGAGCCTGGAGCCGCCCAGGGCAGCAGCTGCTGTGCCAGCTCAGGCAGTGCAGTGACCAGGAACCGGTCACCGGCCCCGCACCGGCCGCACACCAGGAAGAAGGACATTTGCCAGCACAACCAGCGAACGTGGGAGCCTGGACTGGGCTAGGGGCACTGGAAGAGCCTTGATCCTCCCTTTATTCCCCTCCACCTCACTCATCGCCCTTTGTGCCTTAGTCCTCCTTGCCCTAGGACCCCGTCCCTTCAGCCGTCCCCTGCTCCTGCTCTCTGCCGGCTCTCAGCTCGCCCTCCCTTTCTGCGCAGGGCGGGACCGCAAGGAGCCGGCCCGGCCGCCACCCCGGGGGGCTCCGTGTGTGGCGTATCCCCCCACACACTTTTTTTGTAGCAGTATTATCGACCGCATAAGCAGCGCTTGTACTAGACGTGCCCACGGTATATTCTGCAGTAACCGAGCCGCTCGCTTCCCGCTCTCCGTTCCGGTCTGTTTGGGTCGCGGAGCACGGGAGAGGGAGAGAGCTGCTGCTCCGTGCCCAGGGCAGTGCCAGAGATGTGCCCCGCATCCATCGCTGGCAGCAGCTCCCCTGCCCCGGCGCCCTCCAGGCACAGCTCTCCACTGCCGGTGCATGCCGGAGTGGGGTCGAGCCGGTTTCGACCGATGCCACCCTCCCTCCCCTCCTCCTCGGCGCTGCTTCTGGCCAGGAGGAAGCACTATTTATGGATGGAGCTGGACGCCCTTCGGGCTCCTGCATCCCATCCAATGGGATGGGAGGGATTAGTTTGGTATGAGAGAGCCTGGCACCTCTGCAGAGCGCTTTCCTAATAAAAATGTATTTCTTCCGTAGCTGGGTGCCATCTATCCTTGCCCCCCGCCTTCCTCTGGGCAGGCAACATGCCTAGCCTTGCTTCCTGGTCCTGCGTGGGATGCAATGGGGAGATGAATGACCTTGCAGCAGTACAGGCAGGTGGGAAGCAGCAGTCAGAGTGGGACGCAGGTCCCACAGGGACCCGCGGGGGCTGCTGCTACACGTGCTCATCGGGCATCAGACGTGAGCCCTGAGGGCAAGACGAGGAGCTTCCCTTCCCCCAGGATCCAGCATTGTCCCGGTGGCTGACTAGTCCCATGGTCAGAGACTCCTCATTGTAGCCTGGGTCAGACCCTGAGGTTCAAGAGATCTCTGGCCACTAAGCAAAGAGAGCCCCCCTCTGGGTCCTCAGGGTGCTGGGACACAAATGTGGGGGGCATGAGCTCTGAGCTCCGCTTTCTAAAGCCCCTGCCCAGGGGCTGCCAACCCTGTCAGCATTTGGGGTCTTCACACAGCCCCAGGCACGATGCTGGCAGAGGACAAGGCTGGGACAAGCCCAGGGGCAGCCCAGAAGCTAAGGCTCCTCCCACACGGCTTCTGCCCACGATTCCTAAGCAGGATTGTCCCTGACATTAGAATTGGGGCTGTCTGCTTCCAAGGGAGCCAGGAGCATTGGTGCCTACCACTGAGCCATCCTGAGCTGTTCCCACCCTGGGGGATGATGTCCCAGAAGACCACCAGACCAAAAGGTCAACCACAGCAGTCTCAGAGGTGATGGAGGCAGCTGATGAGCACCAAAACGGGATGAGACCACATGGAACCAGGACTGCAACCAGCCCAGCACAGCACTCAGGAGGGGATGGGGCTCTGGCCCACACCAGGGGCATTGCTCAGCATTGTGTAGCTGGAGCCAGCACAGTACCTGACACTGGCTAGAGAAGCATCATCACATAACACAAAGCTGAAGAATGACATCACAGCATTGCTTCACAGGCTTCTGGTCACCTTTCAGAGTTCCTGCACTCTCCCTGCACTTTCCTTCAGGTTTTATTTGGGAAGATACGGCTGAAACTAGTCCTGGGACATCAGACAGTGCAGAAAAAGGAGTGGATGAATGAGCTCAATGTAACCAGATGCAAACCAGAAAATCAATAGAAAAATGGGGACACTGAATCTATAAGACCTGGGATGGCATCCAAGCCCCTCTCTCTACCACAGAGGTTGTCATTGGATGAACTGAAGAGGCTTCCAAGACACTCAGATTAATAACTACTCATAGGCTAGTAAAAGAGAAGAAGTTGAATCCAGGCAGTAAAAGTGCAAAACTAAACACAATTTAAGAGGCAAGGTTTGTCACAGACACCACATGGTCCTTATGCACATCTCTTCATGTCAGTGCTGAAAGGCACTCAGGGTAGCCACCTGTGATGGTCATGATGGTAGCCCAGCAAGGCGAGTTTGGGAATTGTCCCAGCCTCCTCTTGGGTCACTTTCTCACTCATGCAGGCAGCAAAGCTGGGCCTGGTGCCTCAGGAAAGTTGGGCACTCTCCTTGGTCCCAGGCTATCCTGGAACAGCAGAGGATCACCCAGGCCAAAGCCCATCCTTGGGCTCTGATCACAGTGCCAGCCAGCCAGCAGAGAGCCTGCAAGTGAGCAGCCTATGGATAAATGCAAAAATCCCATGTCACATACAGGTAGGCAGGTCACCAGAGGCTCCAGCCCAACCATCACATCAGGGTGGCCATGGCAATATCAGGCTAAGTCTTGGGATTCTCCAAAGGTGGAGATGCCCAGGCTCCCTTTGACTGTTCCAGGGTCACTCCTGGGGAGGAATTTTATTCCAGGATTCAACATGAATCTTCCAAGCTTCACCTGGTGACTGTTTCACCAAATCACATAATCCAGCACCACCAAGAAGGGTTCAGCTTCATCATAAAGCTGTGTTAGGGGAGTTTTAAGGTGACTAATGGAATGGTTCTTCCCTCCCCCAGAGGGTGCTGGCACTGCCCAGGCTCCCCAGGGAATGGGCACAGCCCAAGGCTGCCAGAGCTCCAGGAGCTGCCAGGGATGGACAGGGTGGGAGTGCTGGGGGGTCTGGGCAGGGCCAGGAGTTGTACTGGATGGTCCTTGTGGGTCCCTTCCTGCTCAAGACATTCAGTGATTCTGTGACCTTAGTCACTGGCTGTTCTCAGAATCCTTCCCCCAGCCCAGCCCTGCCCCCTCCTCCTGGTGCAATGTGAGTCAGCTCCATGACTGTGTTGATATCCCTTGTCCAGGCCTCTCCAGTTTTTTCCTCTTGAACTAGGAGATCACATCTGGACACTTGCTTCAGATGTCTGCTCATGCCCTTCGCAGCAGCTCCCACTATGGGCTTTGTCTTACTGAGTTAAAACAACAAGCTGATGTTCACCCTGATGTTCTCTGTTGCTTCCAGGGTCTTTTCAAACAGGGACCTTCCAGCCCAGACAGCTCAGAATCTTCCAGTAATGTCCTGTTATGCCATGGGCTGTGAAGGACGTGTATGAAGCATTGCCACACTTCATTATAATGAAGGGCTGATGAATCTCCTTTCCAGGTATCCTGCAGGCTTTTTTCCCATCATGCATGTTGGATATCTTTGACTGACAGCTCCCTGTGATAGACCCCAGTGAGGAGGTCTTGTCCAGGGGTTCACAAATCAACAGAGGCTGAAAACCATCTAACAATTTCCTTGCAGCTGTGAGTTCCACCAGGAGATTATACACACTTGCTGTTTTGAGCTGCTTTCCAGGGCTGTTTTGGGCAGACAGAAAATTTTGACCTCAAAGAAAACCAGCTGAACCCAGTCATGTGGGAAAATCAGGTGTTCTGCTCCCCTGAGATAAAGCAGAATCCACCTTCCCTGATAGACAGGTAGGGCTTTTGGTGACAACCTGGGGGCCATTGGGGAGGAGAAATTGCAGGAATGCTGTGACAGAGCCAGCAGCCCCTCTGTTCCACCATCACATCATACATGGGAGCAGAGGAGCACGGTGACACTTTTGGCTCCTTCTCTCCTCCACCAACACTGCAACACTGATCTTCCTCCCATTTCCTCCTGATTTCCCAAAGCAAAGAAGGAGCTCTTGAGTTGGACAACAGCACCGTTTTTTGGCTTGGCCAGTGAGCAAAAATAAAAGCCAGCCTGCTGCCAACAATTAATTTCCTGTTTCAGCTTCTACCAAAAATAAACTCATACGGGAAACTCCAATGAGAATGAAACACACAGAAGACAACTCAGAGCTCTCAAAACTATATAGGAAATTTCTCTCAGTGTTCACTAGGAAGTGGGATGACAGTGTCAGAGGGAATTTCATGCTGGATGGGGGAATTGTGAAGGGGTTTGGGCAGCTCCATCAGGATTATAAGGATATAAATATATATGCAGCTGACACTTCCTGGGCTTCATTACGCATGGGTGCTGTTTCCTTCTTTGCCTCACAAAGTGGATGCAGGGTCCTGACTGCCTGCCCTAGGACACTTGGCTCCAGGGATGGCCAGGCTGGAGACGCTGCGATGTCCCCAGGCCATGTGGGTGATGTCCTCGTGCAGCCACCATCCAGCTGGCACTGGGCTCTCTGTGCCACGCTGCATGGATCACCCCAGCTGGGACCCAGAAAGAGCTGCAGTCATTGCTTCACCACCAGAATCACCTCCCATTCCTCACCACAGCCATTGGTGACCTCATCAACATCTCTTGGGGACAGTTGATGTTTGAGGAAGGTTCTGGTGGTGTTTCAGTGGCAAGAAATAGAAGCCTTTTGCAGGCTACTGCAAGCTACTGCTTGTGTGCTCTCCATGTGCCCACCAGCTCCACTCCATGCAGGTAGCTCCAAACCTGCAAAGCCAAGGATGGGCACAGTGCTCCTGCAGGATGGCAGCTCCAGCATCAGCCCTCAGCAGGAAGGAGGAAGCTGTGTTCCAGGGGTCCCTGTGAGCATGGATGGTGGCTCTGGGACCCTGCACCCCCAGCCCTGGCATGGCACAGACACATAGATCCAGCACCCACAGCTTTGTCTTGGCATGGTGGAGCCTCTGGGGTGGGTATTTGCAGGTTGATTTTCCCTCATGAGAAAATGGGGCAAGGAGGTGGGGAGTGATTTGCCTCTGCACCCTGTGCCCAAGATGCAACAAGACACAGGACATCGATAAAAACACATACAAAAATATGTGTGTGTATATTATACACATATTTTAATAATTCATTATATATATATAATTTATTCCTGGAATGTATAGGAGTGTGTATTACATATAATTTATATATATTTAATATAATACAAAAATGTATTTGTATGCACTCCTATACACTCCAGGAGTAAAGGTTTTGCTATTTCTATATGTATTTTTGTATATAGACGCCTACACTCCCGTATATACTCCCACAGTACATAGTACATATACTTCCAAATATATAACATGGATTTTATAGACTTCTGTAGTTTTATGTATACAGTTTTATATATATATATACACACACACAACATGTATATATATATATATATATACACAAACACTTATGTACTTATCTGTTTTTCTAAGCTTCAGGAGGTGAGGGTGAGGACGTTGAGGTCAGGCTGAGCCTGCCCACTCCTCCAGGTGCCAGCCACATCCCCACTGGCCTCATGGCAGTGCCACCCAGGAACCTCTCATCGCCGTGCCCACAGACCAGGTTTTGTGACACCAAATCCAAGCAGTGCTGTGCTGGGTACTTCCCTGAGGATCTGGGCTTCAGGGAGCTCCAGCACGGACTTGTGGAAGTGTTTCCACGAGATCCAGGACGCCAACTAATCCCGGGCCGCAATGAGCTGCACAGAGCAAAGGGATTTCTAACACACGGAGCCATTGCTGCGCAAATCCAAGGGCCCGAGCCTTTATTTCAGCCTCTGCATCATTTGGGGAAAATCCATATTTTGGCAGGGAAAGTACTAGGGCACTGTATCCAAGTGTTTTGGGCAAGAGAGGAGGAATAATTAGGCGGAAGTCAGGCAGAGGCTCCGGGTACCTGATTCATCCCCATCCTGTGCTCCCGGCGGCATCGCGCCTGCCCGTGTTTAGTCTATGTGGGAGCACAAATCACTGCGCAATGTCATCCCTCTGCCCGGATCTGGATTTCATTAGGAGCCACATGATCGGCCTGGCTGCTGCCGGGGCTGGCCGCGCTCCCCCCGAGGAGCTGCACAGGATGCGGGGCGGAGGTCGGGGCGCGGGGCTGAATGGGCTCCTTGTCTGCAACACAGGAGCCGCAGCCTCCTCGTTGGGAGGGGTGATTTGTCCCCCTGAGGGGCTTGGAGACCCTGAAAATATCGTGAGGGGAAGGTATTGCAGGCTGCAGCTGTCCCCTGCTCAGATGGTGACTGATACTGAGTTATTTCCCAGGGATTTCGGGTGTCCCTTTTCTGCTGGAAATGGTTCTGCAGGATTAGGGTGTGTCCTGTCCCTTGCTGAGCTTTTTTCTGTGATTTTTTTTAGGTTTTGTCCCCAGTCGCGCCGGATCGGGAGGGGGCAGGGACGTTCCCTGCACTCCGCGCACTCCTCCCGCCGCTTGGAGCTACGCGGGCTGCATCTCCGGGATTTCTGTCCTAGGAATCATCTCTCTGTTTTCCGCTTGTGCTTGTGATTTGCATTTGCTTGCGATAACTTTATACACTACTCTGCAAGCAGAAAAGAGTTTTGCAGCTGCTGGATTTCCGAGCGTGGTTGCGATGTAGTCTGAGATTCAAAGTGTCCCAGAAAAACGGATTAAACAGATTTTTTGCGTCCTCATTTGGGAATTGTTCCTGGACCTATTTTGTTCCCAGGACCCACGAGCTGAGGTCCCTGCCCAAAGTCGGGCTGCTGACACAGAGGGACACGAGTGCCAACTGGGCAGTCCCAGCCAAGGGATAGTGTTGGCTCCTGGCTGCTGTGACCCCTGCATACAGTAATACCCTTTACATCTCTTGCATCCCTTGGATCCTTTACATCCCATAGTGACTCTTACATCCCGTTACACTCTCTGAATCCCTTGCAGGCTCCTTGCATGCCTTGCATTCTTAATAGCCTGCTGCAGCTCTTTCAGCATCCTTTACATCCCTTACATCCATTGCATCCTTCTCAGCTCACCGAATCCCTTATGTCCTGCTGCATCCTTTATGTCGTGTCGCTTGCATCCCGTACATCCTTTGCACTCACCCCTTGCTCCCTGTGGTGCCTGTACACAACACCCAGCCAAGTCCATACACTTGTGTCTCATCTGAGGTCATTCTTGGTTATGAAGCCCTGTGGAGTGACCTGGGAGTACCTGCACCAGCCAGCCAGGAGCCTCTCCAGCAGGTCCAGGGGAAGCAGCTCCTGGCCTTTACCCAGGCTCCCCAGGAGCCTGTCCATGGAGTGATACAGACTTGTCACCTCACCTCAGATAGACCTGACACTCTTTTCTCTGCAGGTGCAAAGACATGAGAGGCTCCTGGGCTGACACATGAATTTGCCCTGGCTGAGCATCCATGTCCCATTCCAGGAATGATGTGCACTCAGGACATACGGCTGCAGCATCTCCTCTGACTCCCCATGGAGCTTGGCCCTGACAACCAAAGCCTGGGCATGTTTTCCAACATGTTTCCAATGATGCACGCTGCCCTTCCAGCCCAGTAGCTCCTGGTCTCCCAGCTACACAGCAGCCAGCAAGAGAGTATGCAGGCTTCACCCAGCACCACCGAGAGCCAGTGACCACCTCGATCCAGATCTTATTTTAGCTGCAGCTCAGGGGTGAAATTCCCGTTTAGATATTCAGCTCCAGAGGCCAGAGCAGGGGAAACACTTTTACTCTGCAGTGTTTAAATTGGAATAAATCCGGTGAGCCTGAGGCTGAAGCTCTGGCACTCCCAGCCATGCGCTTCCCTTGCCTGGGGAATGAGGTGAGGGCCCACAAAAGGTTAAAGGGGCCTGAAAATGTAGGGGGCAAGGCTGGGGAGCGGTGACCACACAGCCAGTGCAGGGTGGAGTCAGAGGGCTGCTGCTGGCACCCCTACCTCAGAGGGTTGATGTGGCTCTTGGAGGGTCCAAAGAGACATTGGAGGAGACTTGAGGAAACCATCCAAGCCAAGCTGGCTGAGAAGAGACAGATCCAGGCTTGAGGAGAGGAGCCCCCCAGAGCTGGCTCTAGGGGGAGGTTGCTGCTTCAGGAAAACTCTGGCTCCAACTCTGGCTTAGGCACCAGCCAGGGACTAACTGCAGGCACCATGGCTTGGGTGGAGCTGCTGTCCAGTCACCGGCACTGGCCATCTCAGTCCATTCCAGTGCCATGGACAGCACAGCCCTGCTGGATGCTCGCCAGCCCTCAGCCCAAGGACCAGACAATGCTGACCTGTGCCTGACTTCACAGTAAAGGCAGTAAAGCCATGTTTGGTGCAGAATTAGCAGTGCATTGGCCTCTTTCAGTGGCAGCTGGCCGCCCGGTGACACCACACTCACCAAAGGTTGAGGGGGGCACTTCTGGCTCTGGAGAGGTGACTCAGAGCCATGGTGATGTGGCAGCTCTCCCAGGGACTCCAGATTTGGACAGACATCTCCTGCAGGAGGGTGTGTGCTCATGGTTCTTGGGGATTATTCCCTATGGCAATATGCCCCTATGCACCATACTCCACAGACAACCCACTCCTGCAGTATTTCTTGTCCCCCTGCTTCAACCCAGCCTCCTCTGTACCAACAGTATGAGGAAAGCCCTGCAGTTGGTTTGAGGGCTCAAGAAGCAGCAGCAGCAGGACAAGATCAACACAGATTCCACTGTGCCAAGGGAAAGAGCATCCCACTCTCCCAATGCAAAGGTCCTACAGCCGTGAGTGTCAAAATGTGGCCTCATCCTGCCCAGCAGAAAGAATCCCACTGGGGTCTTCCCCAGCCACTCTCTCACTCCATGGTGGGGGTGACAAGGTGAGGAAGGACATGGGAGCTTTCTCAGGTCTGCCTGTCCCTTCATAGTTCAATCCAGGCTTAGTTAAGTCTCTTCCTGGGCTTCATAATCCAACTGCAGGGTTGTTTCAAGCCCTTGGGTGCAGATGCTGTGGTTTCATTCTCAGTGCTGGTATGTTCTACGGAGCTCAGGAAGGACCAGTGCTTCCTCACTCGTGCTGTGTCACCTGCACTGCTTGTGGCATCACTGCAAACACTGTTAGCTGGTCAGGGACTACCCCACCTCAGCCTGAACCCATTCCCCAGGAGCTTCCTGCACATCCCAGCATATCCTGATGTACTCCCTGCCTGGACTTATAGAGCATGGGACACCTCAGGTCACATATCCCCATGTGTGCAACTCACCCACCTCCCCTACATTCCCAGATCCAGCCTAGGGCAACAGATTGTCCCCAACAACTGACCCAGCCACAGTCCAGCTCACTCAGCTCCTTCCTTCAACGAAACCCCATGTCCCTCTGTCCCCATGGTGCTTGTGCAGGTCCTGGTGGAGGACCCTGTCCCAGCTCCATCCCCACAGAGAGCTTGTCCAGCATCCTGGCCCAGCAATGATCCCATGCAAAGCCCTGTACTTCATGGAGCACACACCAGCTCAGATCCCTGCCCCAGGAGCCCCAAAATCCCAGCGTTTGTATCCCCAGCCCTGCAGGCTGCAAAGGCAGTGCCCAGAGCTGCTGGGCTAATGAGAAATGCATGGGACCCACATCTGGTAGCGATTGAGCCAGGAGCAGTGCTGGGAAGGGAGGAAGTGCAGATTTCCTGCAGCACAAAGGAAGGGAGAGGAATGTCCGTGACAGAGCTGAGGCCCTGGCTGCCCCCTCTCTCCATCTTCACAGGGGTGCACAGGCATCAGACCACGCTTACTCCCTTGCTGGCACTGCTGGAGAGTGTCCCTGGGCATGTGCTTCCTCTTCCCCGGGCTGAGCCGCTCAGCTGCCCGGCCACTCCCCTTTCCATCCACAGGCATGCACAGGAACCCCATGGCCACTATGCAGAGCCATGGCCATGCGCTGCCAGAGTCTCTGCAGGACCTCCTCCCACCAGCCTGCTGCTGTTCAGGGTCCCCACAGACAGACACCCCCAGGCTTGAAAGCCCCTCGAAATAGCCTTGGGCAGGGAGCAGAAGCCTGGTGAAGCCCTTAAAGCAGCAAAGTCAAGGCAGAGGCTGCACTGTGCCATGCCCATGAGGCTGTGACTTGGAGGGGACAAGGCAGGTGGCATTTATGTCCTCACCAGTGCAGGCAGCTGTGTCAGGGGAGGCAGTTGGTCTGGTTGTATTCTAGGTGAAGCCTTTGTTACCATACCTGAGCATCACTGGCTATCAATGGGATTTTGTGCTGTGCTGCTGGGGGTATTCCCTGGGACAGCAAAACTCTGTGACAGCAGATGACACACAGAAGGCGATATTAGCAAATGCTGCCATCAAATCTTCATGGAGGAGTCTGGTAAAGTATTGGGGATGCTTTCATCCAGGCTATTGCTCCAGTCAAAGCTGAGCAGCACAGCTCATAGTTCTGCTTTAAAGGACCCTTTTATCCCATTACCCAGCAGCTCAGCAGAGGCTGCACCACTCAGCCTCTGGCTGCTCTACATAACAAAACCTCGTGGTGGTTCCTGAGGAAATCACTCCATGGAGGTGTTACTACCAGGCTGGGGGAAGGATGAGGGGAGGACAGGCTGGACAGACAGACACAGCAGGGTTAACTCCATAAGGTCTAAGCAGCCCAGGCATAGAGAGATCTGCAGTTAGCCCATGCAAAGTCTCCCCAGCACTTGGGATTTGGGGTTCCTTCAACAGAAATTTGAGGTATTGAATTAGGGGGAAAAAGTAATTTCCGTTCAGGGATGTTTTCAGGATAGCCCATTTTGCTGGAGATGCTCTGTGTTCTCTCTGCCACTTACAGTCCCCTTGAGCAGCAGTATAGCTTCTGTAGGCTTTGAAGTCCTATTAAATCCAGTATTGTTATGGCATTTTAAACCAATTTCAATTAATCTTTCCCCTTATTAATTAAAGAAAGGAACCTTTTCCTGTGCTCTGCTGCCATAATGCCCAGCTCATCTTGCTCCAGTTGTCATCTCCCACACCCAGCATGCATGGGAAAGATCCATCACCATCCCAGCACACAACACTCCGTGTGTTTTCAGGGATTGGAAGGGATCTGGGCAGCCGTGCAGCCTCATCCTTCCCAGGGCACCCACAGCAGGATCCTGGCACAGTGTCTACAGGGGATGTTCCCTACTTCACAAGCTGGAATTACTTCACAGAGTGCAATCCCAGCAGCGCTGGTGATGCCCATATTTTTGGGCGTGGTTGAAGTCATCCTGTCACCCGCTTTTGACTCATCCACTCCAAAGACAACAAATTAAATCTGAAACGCTCCTGATAAAGTAATTAAAAACATCTCTAGCTGCTTCCAGACTGAAGCAGGAGGACATGCTGAGATTCCTCCCTGTGCATCCCATGGGATGGGCTGGGGTGGAAGCACCTGGAAATTTCTGGCCAGGGCCCAGTGGGGAGGGTGTGGAGGTCGAAGAAGCGGCAAGAACCAGGGATGTGCAGGAGCGCTAGGATGGGTGGGGCAGGGGCGATGGGCGGGGTCATGTGAGGGGGCGGGGGCAGGATTAGCAGTCCCTTAGGCTGGGATTAGCAGTCCCTCAGGCCGGGATTGGCTGTCCCTCAAACTGGGATTAGCAGTCCCTTAGGCCAGGATTAGCAGTCCCTCAGACCGGGATTAGCAGTCCCTCAGACCAGGATTGGCAGTTCCTTGGGCTGGATTGGCAGTCCCTTAGGTCAGGATTATCAGCCCCTTGGGTCGTGATTAGCAGTCCCTCAGGGCAGGATTAGCAGTCCCTCGGGGCAGGATTAGCAGTCCCTTAGCCCGGGATTAGCAGTCCCTCGGGGCAAGATTAGCAGTCCCTTAGGCTCGGATTAGCAATTCCTCAGGCTGGGATTGGCAGTCCCTTCGGGGCGGGATTGGCAGTCCTTCAGGCCGGGATTAGCAGTCCCTCAAACAGGGATTAGCAATCCCATTAAGACCAGGATTACCAGTCCCTCAGGGCAGGATTAGCAGTACCTTGGTCTGGGATTAGCAGTCCCTTTGTCCGGGATTAGCAGTCCCTCAAACCAGGATTATCAGTCCCTTAGGCAGGGATTGGAAGTCCTTCAGGCCAGGATTGGCAGTCCCTTGGGCTGGGATTAGCAGTCCCTTAGACCAAAATTAGCAGTCCTTTAGGCCGGGATTGGCAGCCTCTTAGTCCGGGATTAGCAGTCCCTTAGTCTGGGATTAGCAGTCCCTTGGGTCATGATTGGCAGTCCCTCGGGACAGGATTAGCAGTCCCTTAGTCCGGGATTAGCAGTCCTTTAGTCTGGGATTAGCAGTCCCTTAGTCCAGGATTAGCAGTCCCTTAGGTTGGGATTGGCAGTCCCATAGTTCGGGATTAGCAGTCCCTTAGGCTGGGATTAGCAGTCCCTTAGTTCAGGATTGGCAGTCCTTTAGGCCGGAATTGGCAGTCCTTTAGGCCGGGATTAGCAGTCCGTTAGGCCGGGATTGGCAGTCCCTTAGTTCAGGATTGGCAGTCCTTTAGGCCGGGATTGGCAGTCCTTTAGACTGGGATTAGCAGTCCCTCGGGCCGTGATTGGCAGTCCCTCGGGGCGGGGCTTGTGAAGACCATAGGGGCGGGTCCTGAGCGGCTCGCGGGCGGGGCGGGACGGTGGAGGCGCGGGGGACGTGGGGTGCCCCGCGCATGCGCAAGTTGCGTCAGGGGGGAGAGGGCGCTAGGCCGTGCGCAGGCGCAGATCGCAAAAGGACGGCGAGGGAAAGGGGGGGGTAGCAATGGCGTGGCCCGGCGGGTTTGAGGCGGCCGAGCAGCAGCAGCAGCAGCAGGTGCTGTCCCGGCAGCAGGAGCGGCACTATCGGCTTCTGGCCGAGTTGCAGGCACTTGTCAAGGCGCTTCCCAGGTGAGCGGAGCCCGAGGGCGCGCAGGGGCCGCTGCCGGTGCCGGCGCTGACCCAGTTTGTGCCCGCAGTGCCTGCCAGCAGCGCCTCTCGTACACGACGTTGTCCGAGCTGGCGCTGGCGCTGCTGGACGGGACCGTGTTCGAGATCGTGCAGGGGCTGCTGGAGATCCAGCACCTCACCGAGAAGAACCTTTACAGTCAACGGCGGCAGCTGCACAGCGAGCACCGCGGTACCGGCGCCACCGTGGGGGTTGTCCCGGGCCGTGGGGGGATCGGAGACGGGAGCAGTCACTGGGGCGGGCGCCACAAGGGTGGCCGTCCTGGAGCACTGGAGGGGATGGAGGAGGTGGACTGCTCAGGGGAAATGGGGGTAGCGCTCCAGGGAAGTGATGGGGACCCTGCGGGGGGAGACGGGCCTGCGGCATCTCTGGGGTGGGGGGAGGCTCGGGGGGTACTGGGGGGTGGGACGTTGTGGGGGCGGTGGGGGGACCCCAGGGGGACAGGTAGTGGCGGCTTGGGGTGGCACTGGGGGGAGGGGAGGGAGTTGCATGGGGAATGTGGAGACGCTGGAGGTGACGCTAGAGGGCACAGGGGGACTGTGATGGGTACACTGCGGGGTTGTGGATGGTGCTGAGAGGGACAGCTTGGGGGTGGCACTGGAAAGGCAGGTTTAGGGAGCCCTGGGGGTGGGCTGTGAGGGCATCGGGGGGCTGTAGGGAATGACAACGCTGGTTATGGGGAGGGCACTGATGGCTCTCAGCGGGGAGGGGGTGGCAGGAGGGAGAGGTGGCACTGATGGCACTCGGGACACCTGGCAGCAGCATGCTCTTCCTGCGCCCCCCTTGCCCGTGGCAGGTCTGAAGCAGGAGCTCTTCCACCGGCACAAGGAGGCCCAGCAGTGCTGCAGGCCCCACAACCTGCCACTGCTCCGTGCAGCCCAGCAGCGCGAGATGGAGGTGAGGGAGCTGGGGCGAGATGGAGCTGAGGGGGGGCTGGGGCGAGATGGAGCTGAGGGGGGGCTGGGGCGAGATGGAGCTGAGGGGGGCTGGGGCGAGATGGAGCTGAGGGGGGGCTGGGGCGAGATGGAGCTGAGGGGGGGCTGGGGCGAGATGGAGCTGAGGGGGGGCTGGGGCGAGATGGAGCTGAGGGGGGGCTGGGGCGAGATGGAGCTGAGGGGGGGCTGGGGCGAGATGGAGCTGAGGGGGGGCTGGGGCGAGATGGGTGAGGGCGGGGGAGATGGAGCTGAGGATGGGGAGTGCAGAGCTGTGTCTGCTGCCTGGGCTCTCACAGCCCCGTTGCTGCAGGAGCACTGCAGGATCTCCAGAGGGTTTGGTTGTTCCTGCCATGCAGCCTTGGCAAACACCAGCTGTCCTGGCTGGCCTTGCTAGCACAGACCTAGGTTCCTCACCCCAATCTAGAGGCTTCTTGCTCCACCTTTTGTCCCCTCAAAGTAAGGGCACAGGCTCTTGCCATCCCAGGTGTGATCTGAGAATTGTGGAAGCTCAGGAGCCTGCTCCAAAGGCAATGCTCTCCACTGTACTTTAGTGATCCACCATTATCTGATGGGCTGAAGCCTGTATAGGATAGGAAGCAAGAGACAGAAAACATGGAGAAGGCACCTAAAATCTGCCATGCTATTGTAGGAAGTCAAAAGTAGACAATACTCTCAAAACAATCACATTTTACTGAGTACCACTGATAAGGAGGAAACACCGTGAGTTTCATAATTACAATAATAGTTTCTGAGAGGAGGAAACACCTCGAGTTTCATAATTACAGTAATAGTTTCCGAGAGCATCCCAAGGCATTTCGAAAGGATTCTGTCCCAGAGGACTTTTCTGTCACTTCTTGGTGATAGATAGAGGCAGTTTTATAATGTAAGAAAACTACAAATAGCTGGTTATGTTAATCAGTGGAGTTGAAATGTGGGGGGAAGCTACTTTGGTCCACATTAGGTGAATGAGAACTGTTTCCTGCCTTGGCACATGGCAAGCACCATGTCAGTGTTTGCTGTTGGATTCTTTGATGTTTCCACATTCCTCATTTTCTGTCAAGGTGACTAAAGCCAGGCTGGACCTCTGGTACTTGTCCTTGTTACTTCTGTCTCTGAGTAACTTAGACTTGCAACAGTAATCTCTACTGCCTGTTCTATACTTCCAGTATTTTATTAAATTCCCCAAATACGTCTCACTTCTCCTTGTCTTACATGCTGTGCAACTTCCTCCTACCAGCCCTCTGCCTTCCTTCTGTTTTCCTCTCCCAGGTGTTAATAGAGTCACTTCTTCCTGTTTTTATCCTCTCACAGTTCAGCTGTAGAGCATTTTGGGAGGAGATTGACCATCTCTGTTATATCTGATATATGTCTAATTGGAACAGCCCTCTGTGGTTAAAGGTTTCCATGACCAGCTCCTATGAGATATCTGTCCTGGGAGCCCAATCCCAAGCTAATATAAGGTGTATATTTTAGATGTATGGTTTCTCAGTGGAACCCTTGGCATTTAGAAAAGCCTAGCTCATCCTGCAGGGTCCACAGCCACCAGGGCTGAAGCAAAACTTTTGTGCCTTAGATTTGTCCAAGATATGGCACTTTTCTAACCCAGAATTAGATGCCTCACTAAACCATGTGAGGCACTTAAATTGGGGTGTTCTTTTCAAGCCTAAAGAAAGTCAGTCCTCCAGCACAGTAAGTGGAGACAGTAGCACACTGAGATGGGTGGGAGGAAAGAAAATCTGGGGACTGAGGGATTTTCTGAGGGATAATCTGCCCACAAGGGGAGTGAACCCCTGGACTGAAGAAAGTGTGAGGACAGAGCTTGCTTAGGCTTGTTCCTCAGCATCCTTTGGTGAAGGAGCAGTCATCACTCTGCCTTGCATTCTTTTGGGGCTGGAAGTTTCTTCCCATTTATTGCCATGAGATCCTGCCCTAATGTTTTCTCTGGAGCAGCTTTTGTGTGGTCACCTTCTCATGGATCCAAGTTGTGCATCTTCCTTAGCTGCAGGTTCTGTGAAGGTTTCTCACTGTGATGTGCTAGTTGTGGTCTCTACATCCAGGAGAGGTACCAAGAGGTAGCTCCTGCCCCATGTTAGTCATAACTGGTCTTTGTTAGGTCACACCTTTTGCAGAGACGTGGATACCCTTGCTGCAAACACACCTCAGCCCTTCCCCAGGCTGTTCATGGCCAAGAGTTCTGTCGCATAAATTCTGAATTTTCACCAGGAATTGTGGCAGGGTGGAGGCATTCGGCTCCCCTCCAAGGCCTCTTTACCCACCAGCCACTGGTGTAGGATATCTTGGGGTTTGTGACTTCTGCCTTTCTGTGCAGCTGGGATAGTTTAACCACATGGATGTTTCCAGCTGAGCATGTGCCTGTGTTCTCTGTTACAAAGGGACAGCATTGCATGAATGACATGTTGAAACTTGGGGCTGTTCACAGAATCACAGAATAAGCTGAGTTGGAAGAAACCTACAAGGGCCATCCAGTGCAGCTCCTGGCCTTGCCCAGACCCCCCAGCACTCCCAGCCTGTCCATCCCTGGCAGCTCCTGGAGCTCTGGCAGCCTCGGGCTGTGCCCATTCCCTGGGGAGCCTGGGCAGTGCCAGCACCCTCTGGAGGAGGGAAGAACCTTTCCCTGAGCTCCAGCCTGAGCCTGGGCAGTGCCAGCACCCTCTGGGGGAGGGAAGAACCTTTCCCTGAGCTCCAGCCTGAGCCTGGGCAGTGCCAGCACCCTCTGGGGGAGGGAAGAACCTTTTCCTGAGCTCCAGCCTGAGCCTGGGCAGTGCCAGCACCCTCTGGAGGAGGGAAGAACCTTTCCCTGAGCTCCAGCTTGAGCCTGGGCAGTGCCAGCACCCTCTGGGGGAGGGAAGAACCTTTCCCTGAGCTCCAGCCTGAGCCTGGGCAGTGCCAGCACCCTCTGGAGGAGGGAAGAACCTTTCCCTGAGCTCCAGCCTGAGCCTGGGCAGTGCCAGCACCCTCTGGGGGAGGGAAGAACCTTTCCCTGAGCTCCAGCCTGAGCCTGGGCAGTGCCAGCACCCTCTGGGGGAGGGAAGAACCTTTCCCTGAGTTCCAGCCTGACCCACTCTTACACGACTTCAAGTCATTCCCACATGTCCTATCAGTGATCACCACAGAGAACGCATGTGTCTGTCCCTCCTCTCCCCCTTTCAAGGAAGTTGTAATTTCAGTGAGTCTCCTCCAGCTGAACAGACCAGGTGTCCTCAGCTGCTCCTCATATGGTTTCCCCTCAAAGCCCTTCACCATGTTCGTTGCCTTCCTTTGGATGCTCTGTAATGCTTTATTTATTTCATACTTGCAGGAGAAGCACAGAATCATGGAATGGTTTAGGTTGGAAGGGACCTTCAAGTTCATCCAGTCCCAACTCTGCTGTGGGTGGGGGCACCTACCACTATCCCAGGTTGCTCCAACCCCCATCCAGCCTTGCCTTGGACATATTCAGAGATCGGGCAGCCATAGCTTCTCTGGGCAGCCTTTGTCAGTGTATCACTATTCTCACAGGGAAGAATTCCCTCTCAACATCTAATCAAATCATTCCCTCTCCATTTGAAGCCATTCCTCCTTGTTGTGTCACTCTATTCCTTGTTCCAAGTCCCTCTCCAGCTCTCTTGGAGCCCATTTAGGCACTGGAAGGCCCTCTAAGGTCACACAGGGACTTCAGCCCTTGGATCATCTCCTTGGCCTCCTCTGGACTTGCTCTAGTAGCTCCATATCCTTTCAGTGCTGGGCCCTGGGGTTGGAGGCAGCTCTGCAGATGGGATGTCATCTGAACAGAGCAGAGGGGCAGAATCTTCCTCCTCACTCTGCACTGCTCACCCTACAAAAATGAGCATTGTTTTTTAATGGGATTTGATGATTCCTGGTGCTTCTTGTGGCTTGCAAAGGAAGTGCTTCTCAGTGCAGCCTGGTGAGGTTGTATCACCTCTGCAGATATGGGGCTTTTTACTTGATTTGTGCTCTGCTTGTCCCCTGCAATCCTACTCTCTGCTTCCACTCCTGATTTCCAGCATGCCTTTGTCATCCACATGTTTGCTGGGCTCCATTTCTTCTCTGGAGGCAGCACAGAGACTCTGCTGAAGTTTGTGCAAATGTTGGTGAGGCAGGAGGGGCATGTCCTCCTGGTTGGAGCTATTCTGGGAAAGTCCTTTCATAATGTTCTCAGTCTGTCAAAAATAGAGCCCAGCATTCAGATCCTTTCACAAATAAATAGTATCTGTATGGGGTTTACAGCTCCAGTTCCATATTAGTGTCCAGGGAGCCATCTTGATGAGCTTCAGGCCCAAGTTATTCCTCCAAGGCTTCCTTCAGCCTCACCTGAGAAGGGCACATAGTTCTTGGGCTGGGTTCAGCTGTAGCTCAGATGGTGACTCATCAGGGAAAGTGGTTCAGACACTCATCGATTCCTTATGATCTTTCCTGGCCTCCAAACACTGGCCTGGGGGAGCAGGCTGTTCCCATGACTTCTGCATTTTCTTGAGTGGCAGCTTTGCAGGTGGAGGTGTTAAGACCTGGAGTTGTGCTGGTTGCCCGCAGAGCCTGATTGTTCTTGGGTTCCACTAAAAGCCTTTCAGATGAGAAAAAAGCTGGGAAGAAGGTAGATATTTCACTTTCCCATTGACTTTTATGTTTTCCAGGCTATGGAGCAACAGATCCGAGAGGAACAGCGAATGATGGATGAGAAGATTGTTTTGGAATTGGACCAAAAAGTAATCGACCAGCAGAGCACCTTGGAGAAGGCTGGGGTGTCTGGCTTCTATATCACCACCAACCCCCAGGTTGGTGTTTGGGAACAGCAAGCAAGGCATCTTGACAGAACCTGAAGTAACAGAACAAGAGGGAATGGCTTCACATTGCCAGAGGGCAGGGTTAGGTGGGATTCTGGGGAGAAATTCTTTTCTGGAAGGCTGGTAAGGCACGGTTACCCAAAGCAGCTGTGGCTGCCCCATCCCTGGAGGAGTCCAAAACCAGGCTGGACAGGGCTTGGAGCAACCTGGGATAGTGGAAAAGTTTTCCCTGCCCATGGTAGGGGTTGGGAGTGGATGACCTGTAAAAATCCCTTCCAACCCATCATTTCATGATGACAGTGCTCTTGGGTTAGTACCTTTAATAAAAAAAAAAATAAAATCTTGCTGTAGATAAATCGGGGATGGATGTGTCAGAACAATCTGTCCTTTGCCTCCCAGTGGGTGGGTGGTATGCACTGGAGAGACCATGTATCCAGTTCATAACAAAAGAGCAGAAACCCAGGTACTACTTGGCAGCATTCCCAACTTCCTGCAGTATTTTTTTCCATTGTGGAGAGAAAAAGCACTGTGCCAACAGCCTGCAGTCCTGTGACTCTCAAATGGGTCTGAAAAGCACTAAAATAATTAATTTACTGCATTTATATTCAGTTTCGCTATGAAAACTGACTTCAAATCTCTTTATTAGGCACCTTGTGCATTCTTGCATGTGACTTGCTGGAGCTGATGATCTTGGGCTTTGATTAAAGAATTGTTCCCAGTTTCCCCAGGGCATTTATTCTCAAAACATCTGAGGAGTCACCTGGTTTGTCCACATTGTCCTTATGCCACCACAGGAACAAAAACCTCAAAATTCCCAATCCTGTTGTAGAGCCATACAAGTTTACAGTGAACACAGGGACAGGCTGTTCTTAACTCTGTTTTTTCAGCTGATCAAATGTCACTTTGATAAAGACCTACTGCTGAGAAAAGATGGCTTAAATGAAGCTAAACAGCCATTTTCTAACACCCACCCACATGATTCTCAAGTGTGGAGCCTTGAACAACCCTCTCATTTTTTCAGTGTTGCCATTCCCCTGCTGTATAATGTAGAGAACCCATTCTCTCCCTCCTGCCCTGCCCTTTATGTTGTTTTTGTAAGTAATAACCCTTACTAGGGTTCCTCTCTGCTGAGTTTGTGTATGTTTGCCTTTAGGGATAGGTGCCAAGCCCAATCCGGATCTTGGCTTGTGCCTGTGAGTGCCACCAAGAAATCCCTGCTGGAATCTGTTCACGTGGTTCCCATCAGCTGATGTCTTTCCCCCCCAGTCTATATGAAATGCCTCCTTGTGCAGGGGATATATTTTTACTAAAATAGAATTTTATTTCCATAACTCCATGTCTGCAGGGCTGAGTCACAGACTGACTACACTCAAATTATTGGCTCCACCATGTTGTCTCTGAGCTTGATGTAATTGAAGAGTGAGCAGGTGGTGAAGGAACCATGAGCTAATGTTGATGTCTCCACTTGACTGTGGTCTTGGAAAAGGGAGTTTTCCAGGAATGGGGAATGAAATGCCTGGAGGGAATTTGATGCATCAGCACAGCCAAGTGTTGCACCTGCATTGGATCCCAGTTAAAGAGTTCCCAAAGCAATCCCTCCTCTTCTTGCCCTTCTATGCTGGGAAGGGGTCAGGGAGTTGGAGATGCTGTGGGGGATGTGGGGAGGGACCTTGAGAACCTCCTCTGGGACTGCTGCCCCTCCTCAGCCTGCAGAACTGGCCAGCCCGAATAGCTCCTAGCACATTTATCATGGCCAAGGAGAAAAAGCCTCTCTGGATCCTTAAAGAATCCTCAGGCTCTGGGATTCCTAAGACAGCCACAATTTGCAACAGGTCTGGTAAAATGTCACTGCTCCCATGTTTTAGAGAAATGCCTGAACAATATGAAGCATTTGATTGTTAGCTTACTGGTTGTTTTTTGTTTTGGTTGGTTTTTTTTAATTCCCTAAGAACAAGAAGCTCTTGAGGAGGTGGTACAAGCCAGTCCTTCCTGCTTCCTGCAGGAGAGAGTGGGATCATCGACTTTTGAAACATCTTTCTCCTTTTGCAGGAGCTGACTCTACAGATGAATTTGCTGGAGCTGATTCGGAAGCTGCAGCAGAAGGAAGCTGAGGCTGAGAAGACTTTTTCCTGAAAGAGCAAATCTGCTGTTCACTTCCCAGAGTTTTTCCTCTGACTTCCCTCTAAATAACAGACCGTCCATGCATTTGCTTTGTATTGTGTCGGGAGGAGGCTTCAGGAGTATAAGAAATTGCTGAGGCACTTAGAGCTGGGGCAGGCAGAACCCACTGCTGGGGTGGTTGGGAGCCTGGGGATGGCTCTCTGATCCTCAGAGCAGTGTCAGCTGCATCTGGCTCAGCTGGGAGCTGATGGAGTGTGGTCACCTGCCAGGAATGTCCTGCAGTGATGCTGAGGCCATCACTGAGCCGAGGCTGGGCTGAGCACTGAGGCAGCATGTGGAGCCCCCGCTGTGTGAAGGTGACCCTTTCTTTAGATTATGTAACTGGGGGAAGGAAACAATTCCAAGGGTGCTTCTATGTGTTGTTGAGGCAGAAACAACCTCTTAGGCAGGCCCATCCCAGAGGCTCCTCCAGGCTGGTACTAGCATTATCTGTATGCTGGCCAGCATTATCTGTATTAAAGGAGAATTCAGGCCTCAGCCCAGACTGGTGTTTGCAGTGTTCCCACTGACTTGGAAAGCAGAGCTTTGGCTTTGTTCTTTTAAAACAGTTTCAAAATTAAGAGAAATAAAACACTCCCCTTCTGAGGCTGCAGCTTTCTGAATGCCAGTGGTTGTGTTTGTCCTGTCCTCAGTTGATGAGTATGGGGCTTGTGGTACCTTAGATGGAATCTGGGGAAGAACCTGGAGTCTTCCTGAGATCTTTCAGGGTGTTGGAAGAACTCATGGGTGGCCTTATGGTGGGGAGAGCTAGTGCTAGAGGAGACAAACACAAGGTCAGAGCTACAAGGACCACGGAGGCTTCTGAAATTCAGGGCTGAAGCCCCCTCCCATTTCCATTGTGTGGGAGTTCCCTCCCCCTGGGGATGATGCTGCTGTGGTTCAGCAGCTGGAGACAAGACCTACTGCTTGTGTGACATCTTCACCTCCTGGCTGAAAGTCCCCATCTGGAAAGTAGGCTTGTATGGGGCCTGCACCACTGCAGGGTCCCCACAGAGCTCCTGGAACTGTGTTGCCACTGGACCCTCAGGTAAGAGCTGTGTGCTACCCTGCTGAGCAATAGTGAGGGGCAAGGTGGGCAGCATTCCCCTCTGGAGACACCATCCTCCTGAGAGGATGCAGGGTAGCCACTGGTGCAGATTGGGTGAAGTCAGCATCTGTGGTCAGGTTTGTGACCAGAGCTATTGGCAAGGGAATTGCTTCCTAAGGCAAGGATAGGGAAGGCAGGGGTGAACACTGGGTTCCATGGCAGGAAAGGATGCCCAAGTGCTGGAGGTCACACTGCTTCCCAGAAGCTTCCCTTTCCTCTTCACAAGCTCTCTGAAATGGCTGCAGCAGCAGCAGATGAGCGTGTGGCTGGAGGAGCTGGGATTGAGGTTACTGCCCTGTGGGGTGAGGAATGGAGTCCACCCTTGGTCCAGAGCCCCTGTGATCCAGGATTGCTGCTGTCTCTCCAGATCACAGAAGCTGTTCTGGCACTGCCATGACAACAGCAGCTCTCAGGCTTCCTGCTTCCCCTGTCTGTTTGCAGATGGCTCTGCCAGGCAGCTGATCAGATCCAAGCTATGCCTGTATTCAGGCATAATGCCAAGGTGGGGAGCTGCAGGGGGTTAGAGCTGCAGGGGATGAGATGTGGGTATCTGGTGGGCAAGGTTATCCTAAGGGAGCAAAGCCCCTGGGATGGTTTGTGATCGGATCAGCAGGATTTCGGCAGAGGAACACGCTCAGCCCCTGAAGCTGGTCCGTACAATGTGGAGGATACTGGTAATTTTCTAAGCAGGTGTCATTGTGTCACCAGAGGGTGACACCAACTCACAGCATTGCTGTCTGTGCCCCAACCACTGCAGCTGTGGTAGAGCTGGTACCACAGGGCAGACCTCTTGAAAGGGCAGTAAGGGGGCTGGAAGCTCTGCTGGGCTTTGGTCGTCTCAACTCCTTGGTTCAGTGACCTGTGCAGCTCCTGAACTCTCAAGCAGTGTCCCAGGAATATGTGTTTGGCTTCAGCCATCCACAGACTTGGACCAAAAGTGCCTGCCCAGAGCTCCACGTATGCAGAACTGACATGGAGAGGGGATACAACCCGAGGATCAAGTTCCCTGTTCAGGTGCAAGGTGACTAACGTGGCTCCATGCCAGTCCCATGTTCACCCGGGAGCTGGTGGAAGGTGAGTGATGGGTGGCAGGAAGGGACAAGTTCTGTTTATTCCTTCTTTTGCTATAGTTTGGGCTGTTGAGGAGAAGAGCAATGTCCCCTCCACATAAGGAGATTGGTCCAGTGTGGTTAAAGGTAAATGTGTTCAGGTGGGAGCACTCAAGTGTTGGCGTTGTGGGTGAAATGTGAGGGTGACAGTTGGGGTGATGACTGGTGAGACCATGAAAATGTCAGCTTAACTGCCCTGGAGCCATCAGAAAATTAGATGAGACATGAGAAGGGGATCGGAGAAGAAAATGAGAAACGTTGCTGCTGTGAACCACCTAAATGCAAATCTTTCACACTGACAAAAGCATGGTAGGGAAGGAACAAGCTGTCCAAAGGCCCTGGAGACACCAGGGATCTGGAACACCTTCCAGCTGAGCTGGAGTCCATCTTTGACAAAGGGCACAAGAGGACAGGGTGGAGATAAAACTGTGACTGACATGGTGAGGGACTTCACTCTAGAAATACAGGAGCAGCAACATTGCAGGTCACCTGTAACAGGCAAGTTTGGGTAGGATGGGTGACTACTTGGGAAACTCCTGCCCCAGGGGGCTGGAGAGGCAGAAGGCTTGTGGTGATTCAAGAGGAGGTGAAGCACTTGTGAAAAACAAACCTTTTGACTTAGAGATGGATAGAGGTGATTCCCCTTCACTGCCCTGCAGAGCTAGGTGGAAGTACCACAGGCTTTTGTTTAAGTTTTGTGCTCCTGGCCAGGCATAAGGACTGTGAGTTGTTCAGGAGCTCCGCCTCCCGCAGCTTTCCCCACACCTCAGTTTCTTCATGACAAACACTTGAGCACAGAGGATGTGCCTGCCCTTCAGGCAGCAGCTCTAGAACAAAGTGAGTAGAGACAGAAGAGCAGGGTCTCAGCCCTTTGCTCCATCCAGAACTGCATCCAGTGGATGGGATTTGGGATAATTGCTCCATCACATAATCACAGAGTAGTTTGGGTTAGGAGAGACCTTGTATTAGATCATGAGCCGGAACACTCATTCCAGGCTGTTCCAAGCCCTGTCCAATGTGCCCTTGGACATCTCCAGGGATCCAGAGGCAGCCACAGATTCTCTGGGCACCTGTGCCACGGCCTCACCACCCTGTAGCCAAGAATTCCTTCCCAATATCCCACTTAACCCTGCCCTATGTTAGTGGGAAGCCATTGTCCCTTGTCGCTCCAGGTCCTTGTCCCAAGTCCCTCTCCAGCTCTCTTGGAAACCCCTTTAGGCGTGGGAAGGGGCTCTGAAGTCTTCCTGGAGCCTTCTCTTCTCCAGGCTGGACACTCAGTTCTCCCAGCCTGTCTCCAGAGCAGCCCAGGGCTCCAGCCTTTAGAATATCTCCATGATCACCCTGTATCCCGTTTCCATGCGGCTCCAGCCGCCCGCCCGCCCGCCCGCTCCCGGGGGGATGCTCACCCTGGGGTCGTGGGGACCCCTCTGTGTCTGCCCCTCCCACAGGCTGGAGGTGCGACCCCGGTACCCCCCAACCTCTGCTCTCCCTCTCCGCTCTGGGGAGACACCCCTGGGGCTGGGGCCCGGGGGCTCGCCCACCCTCCGCCCGGCCCCCGCCCTTCCGCCGAGCCCGGGAGGCGGAGCCGGGCGGCGGCGGCGGCGCGGAGCAGGTGAGGCCGGGGCCGCTGCGGGGCCCCCGGCCACCTTCGCAGGTGAGCGACAACCCCTGCGACCGGGAGCCGGGCTGGGACCGGCACTGCTGGGAGCGTCCCGGGGAGCGCGGCGGGGGTGGGACTGGGGCCGGGGCTCGGCGACGCCCGGATCCGGCATCGTGGCGGAGCTGAGCAAGGGCGAAACTATCGCCTCTCCCCGCCCAGGATGAATCCGGAACCGCCCCCACACCCTCGGCGGTCCGGGGGTCTCCACCCTCGGCCACCGTCCGAAGTGGGGGAATGCTCCGTGTCCGGTGGGCGCTGAGCTCCGCATCCTCCCAGCTGCGCCTGTTGCGTTTGTTGGGATTGAGGACCCCGGTACTGCCAACGCCTCCAGTCGCGGGGACTTGGATGTGCAGGGATGGGAGTCTCAGCCGGCACGGATTGCACGTTGTCCTCATGGGCCATGATCGGCCCTGTCATTCCGCTCTCTCTCAGTGGGCTCTCCAGGACCTTTTGGCCTCTGCGAGGTGAACCCTGGAGCAGGGCTGCACCAGCCCTCCCAGCATGACATATTGTTCATGTCGGTGTGGGGCTTCTGGCTCAGGAAGGAGAGCATCTGGGAGGGGGCAGTGTCCCCAAAGTCATCAATCACCCCATGGAGCAGCTGGGAAGCAGCACCTGAAGGTCCCTAGAGCTGTGTCCTTCCAGTCGTAGTGGCAGCTGCTGTTTCATGGCGTGCTGACTGTTTCTTGATCTGGTTGGGGACTCCCATGGGAGCTGCTCTGGACTTCTGCAGTCTCTGCATCATGCCTGAGCTTTCCCAGGGGAAGCAGAAGGATCCTGGGAGCTGGGAGATACTGCATGCCCCTGTGGTGGGGTTCTGGCACAGCGGGGTGAAGTTCAGGTAGAGATGTTGGATAAGGTGGAGAGGAGGCAGCAAGGAAACCTTCATCAGGGCCAGAGCAGACTAGTTTGGGCTTTAACAGGGAGATGCTGCCCTGGGAGTGCTGTGGTTTGCCTGCCACCTGGCACACTGGCACATGTCCCTGTCCTGTGCCACTCCTGGAGGAGGACACACTCTGTGCTGACCTCTGTGTTGGCTGAGGAGCCAGGGACACCTGGAATGTGCCCTGGTGTTATTTCCACCCTGTCCCCAGCACCTGATACCTCACTGCCAAGGGAATATTCACCCCTTCCTGCCCCTCTACCAGGTCTCCAGGCAGGATCTCGCTGCTGAGGACCCGTCACTCTGCCGAGGGCAGGGCCCACTGTCTCCGGGATGGCAAGATGGCTGCCCCGCTCCACCGACCTGACCCGCTTCTGCCAGAAGCTCAACCGGGTGAAAACTCTGGAGGATGACATGATGGAGACATCCTTTAACAGATGCCTTTCCACCATCGATTTGACACTACTAGGCATCGGGGGCATGGTGGGCTCCGGGCTGTACGTCCTCACAGGCACCGTGGCCAAGGAGATCGCTGGCCCCGCTGTCATCGTCTCCTTCATCATCGCTGGCTTTGCCTCACTCCTGGCTGCTCTCTGCTATGCTGAGTTTGGAGCCCGCGTGCCCAAGACAGGCTCTGCCTACATGTTCACCTATGTGTCCGTGGGTGAAATCTGGGCTTTCCTCATTGGCTGGAATGTGCTGCTGGAGTACATGATCGGGGGCGCCGCGGTGGCCAGGGCCTGGAGTGGCTATCTGGACTCCATCTTTAACCACAAGATCAAGAACTTCACCGAGACCCATGTGGGTACCTGGCAGGTGCCGTTCCTGGCCCACTATCCAGACTTCCTGGCAGCTGCCATCCTGCTGGTAGCCACCGCCTTCATCTCCTTTGGAGCCAGAGTGTCCTCCTGGCTCAACCACATCTTCTCAGCCATCAGCATGGGCGTCATCCTCTTCATCCTCATTATGGGCTTTGTCCTCGCACAGCCCAAGAACTGGAGCACCCAGGAGGGTGGCTTTGCCCCATATGGGCTGTCAGGCATCATGGCTGGCACAGCTACCTGCTTCTACGCCTTCGTGGGCTTTGACGTCATCGCAGCCTCCAGTGAAGAGGCCAGGAACCCGCAGAGGGCTGTCCCCAGGGCCATCGCTTTCTCCCTGGGGCTGGCCACCGGCGCCTACATCCTGGTGTCAGTTGTGCTGACGCTGATGGTGCCCTGGCACACGCTGGACCCTGACTCTGCCCTGGCTGATGCGTTCTACAGGAGGGGCTACGCCTGGGCAGGGTTTCTGGTGGCTGCTGGTTCCATCTGTGGTGAGTACAGGCAGCGGCGGGAGGGAGCTGCCCACACCCCCTGCCTTCGGGGCTGGGAACAATCCCAATTTGGGTTTGGGTCTGATAGAGTCTTCCTTCTTCTACCTGTCCCTCAGCAATGAACACAGTTCTGTTGAGCAATCTCTTCTCTCTGCCACGCATCGTCTATGCCATGGCCGAGGATGGGCTCTTCTTTCAGGTCTTCTCCAGAGTCCACCCCCGCACACAGGTGCCCGTCGTCGGCATCGTGGTCTTCGGGCTGCTGATGGCACTGCTGGCCCTCGTCTTTGACCTAGAGGCGCTGGTGCAGTTCCTGTCCATCGGCACGCTGCTGGCCTACACCTTCGTGGCTGCTAGCATCATTGTCCTGCGCTTCCAGCAGCAGAAGGGAGATGTCCCCGCAGCAGCGGCCAGCAGCCGGCCCAACCCAGAGCCCCAGGAGGGCCCGTCAGCGGGGGAGCTGAAGGAGTACGAGTCCTTCTCCGACAAGCTGCAGCTGGTGGACAGGGACAAGAGCAAAGAGCAGCGGGAGCCAGGGCAGCTGAAGGCAGCATTTGAGCCCTACCTGGAGTTCCTCAGCGACTTCTACCCAGGTGAGGTGGTCACGGTGGCCGTGGTGACCCTGATGGTGTCTGCCATCTGCCTCTGCTCCATCTTAGTGTTTGGCAACACCCACCTCCACCTGCCCACCTGGAGCTACTCCCTGCTGCTGGTCCTCTTCAGTTTGGGCTTCCTGCTCAGCCTCCTCCTCATCTGGGCACACGAGCAGCAGCACAACACCCAGACCTTCCAGGTATGCTCAGGGCCCAGGTAGGGAATCCCTCTGCAGGGGTGAGGGGAGGTGTGAGCAGCTCTACTGGACCAGCAGTCCATGACTGCTGAAGGAGGAAGAAGGAAGGGAGGAGGAAGAGGGTGTTTGTGGACACTGGGTGTGGGGAGTGTTGGTGCCTCTGCTGTTACTCTGCGTGGCTACCCCTCCCCTAGGAAGGGACATCCCCAGCAGTTCTGTATCCATCCTGTGGGATGTTTCCCCATCCCATGGGACCCAGGGATTGCTTATGTCCACCTTGGGCTCCCTTCTCTGCATCCCCACCATTCCTCTGCTCCTCTCCTGCTCCTTACTAATTTTCAGCCTCCAAACCACATCTATGCCTCTTGTGCTCCTCCTCTCCTATTTTCAGTCCACCTGAGTACTAATGTAGTCAGTGCAGCTTCCTAACACCAGTGGTGATACCACTTCCCTGCCATGCCCCTTCCCTGGCTCCTCCAGCAAGGACCACATTGGCTCAAGATCATGCCAGAAGCTTGTTTGGTCCTCATGATTATGCCTGATTCCCAGCTCCTGGCTCCATTATTCCTTTTTCTTAAAAAAAAGTTCTAGAAATCCTAAGGCGACAGTCCCTTTGTCCCACACATTTGCCATTGCTGTATTTTGTCTCTATGATTTTAAAGATGAAGATTATGGTCCTGCAGGTCTCACCCCCGCCAGCTCCTTTTCTCCTGCAGATCCCCCTGGTACCCCTATCCCCTGCACTGAGCATCATCCTCAACATCTACCTGATGCTGAAGCTCAGTTACATGACGTGGCTCCGCTTCGCCATCTGGCTCCTCTTAGGTGAGTGCTCCCACGGCTGCTCCGGGAAGGGGGAACAGAGTTTGTCTTGGCACTCTCTGGCTGCCTCTCCCCCTCTTATGGGTCTGTAAAGCATATCATGTCCCTTTCTGCCTCTAGTTCCCCTTTGGAGACACAAGCTGAGGTCTCCCAGCATCTCTTGAGCCTCTCTGTTCCCCAGAGTGTTACAGCTTGTTCCTGTTAAAGTTCAGATCCTCCTTAAAGCCCTGGGCCAGAACCACCTCTTGTTCCTGAGGCAACTCCCTGGGGCTCAGGAAGTCCTTCCCTTTCCCAGGGACTGAAGGTGCTCCCCTTGCTCTTAACATGCTGCAGGACCCTCTTCCTCTTGCAAGCAGCTCAGTTAAGTCCCCATGGTGCTTTAGTTTTTTTCTCCACTGGGTTGCTGGCCACATCCATGCCACGTTCCGCTGTGATGCCAGCCATGATGGTGCCAGCAGCCGGCTGTGCTGGAGCCCCTGCTGTCCCTGTCCCCCCTGCAGGCCTGCTCGTCTACTTTGGCTATGGCATTTGGCACAGCAAGGAGAACCTACGGGAGCCACGCCCCCAGCGAGTCAGCGCCCGCTACGTGGTGTTTCCAGGTGGGAGCCTGGAGGAGACGGTGCAGGCAGTACAGCCCAGCTCCCAGCCTGCCACCGGGCTGCCAGACGGCGGCACCGACCTCTGCAAAAGATGACACGTCTGGCAGCGGGGGCACCTGGAGATGGGAGTGCCGGAATCTCCTCCCACGTGGGGCCAGAGACCCACCCCCTCCTCCTGGTCCCTCTGACAGCAGAGCCACTGGGGCTGCTCTGGGTGTGGGGCTCCACCCAGAGAGGATGAGGATGCTCCCCCTTCCCCGCATGCTTCTGACAGTCTGTGGAGGGGCCTGCTGCCTCCCTCCCCATCCCCTGCACTCAAGAGCTGGGTCTCAGCCCAGTGCTTGCCCTGCTTACGAGGAGCCCTGTCCTTGTCACCTCTCCCTGAGCACACCCTGGCACTGTGCAGCACATCTCCTGGCTGCCAGCACATCTGTGCAGCTGGGAATGCAGAGGCTCCCCAGGGACCAGGTCAGGCAGCCCAGTCCTGCCCATCCTGACTCTCATCTTGAGTGTAGCCCCCCTGCCTCCTGCAGAGTCCCCTTTGGAAGGAGGCAGGGGCCAGTCATGCATCCCCACAGGCACCCCTGCCATCCCTATCCCCGGGGCTGCTCTCCTCAAAGGCTGGCGCTGAGGGGTAGCTGGAGACATGACATGGAGAAGGGATATGGCCAGAGTGGGTGGCTGGGCAGGCACCCCAAGAAAGCCAGTGGAGGCTGGCACAGCAAAAGCCCAGCTGCATCTTCCCAGCTGCTGGAATTGGCTGTCTGAGGGGTGGTCTGGGGGCCATGCCTGCTAGAAGATAATGCCATGGCCAGCTCCTGCCCCAGTCCTGAGCAGGGTAGGGGTGCTCAAGGACCCCAGGTACATTGCCTTGTCCCTGTAGGTCCCCAGCAGCATCCCTGGGCTGATCTGCCTGGAGCTGGTTCCCCACTACTCCTGCACCCCAGCAGCACCACCTGCCCCACCATGGGGACTTAGGCCCCCATGATGCCTCTTACAGGCTCTTTGGTAAAGGCTCAGCAGGTGCTTTTTAGTATTGCTTCCTCCCAGTCATCCCAGTCATGCTCTGGGTTCACCCTCTCCAGCTCACATCTCATGACACAAGGGTATCATGAGGGGGTCCCTAGCAGCATTGCTGCTGCCACCCCAGCTGTTTTGCCCATGGGCAGCCTAAAGTGGAAGAGAAGAGAGTTTCAGCATGTTTTGGAATCAGTCAAGCATGAGGTTGCCAACTTGGCAGGCCTTGCAGCATAGACACCCTGTTCCATCTTCATTCTCCGCATGCTGCGAGGAGCTGGGAACTGTGGGCAAGCTGTTCCATTACTTGTTGCTGGCTGGTCCCTGGGGGCCCTAGAGGGCTGTGAGAACCCTCAGTAGGATGGGCTGGCTCTGGTGAGTCCCTCTGTCTGCCAGCACCGCTCCGTGTCCCACCTCGTCCCTGCGCTGCCGCCACCGCAGCTGTGGCCCTGCTTGGCACCTCTGTGTCGTGGCTTGTGAGCAATGGGCTGGTTTGGTCACCCTCATAAACGCTCTTTCTGCGATGGCTCTGGCTGGTTATGATTTCTGTGTCCCCAAGACTCAAGGTGGGAAGCTGCTCCCCAGTCAATGCCCAGGAAAGCACTCCCAGAAAGTGGGGAAAGGGAGGGTCGTGCTACCCACTGCCACCGGGCTGCAACTGGGGTTCCTGTCATGGGGACAAGCTCCAGCCAGACCCACAGAAACCAGGACCCCACAGTGCTGGGGTAGGCTGGATTTGAGCCTTACAGTACACAAATACCCTGATACTGACCCAGACAGGACTGAACCCCCGTGAGCAGCAGGGACAGTGCTGAGCCAGCACCAGGGCAGGGTCTAAAACTGCCCAAGGTTATGAGCCAAATCATGTGAGAACTTGTGCAATTAATGGCACTTTAATTACAACCCACAGTTATCCCCATCCCCACATTGCTGTTCTCTAGGGAAATGTCCTTCCTGAGATGAGTCCTTCATTAAAAAGCAAGTGTTCCACAGGCACCCAAGGAAGCACAGGCTGAACCCTCCTTAGTTACTCAGCTTTAATCTCAGTAATAAATCCATTGTCAGCAAGACAAAGGTGAGTAAAAAGATCCACAGGGATACAGGAGGAGAAGGGAGCTCAACACAGGGCTGGGGAAGGACAGGAAAGTCCTCACAGAGTGATGAGCTGCGGGTGACTTTTATGTTCCCCTGTAGAGGAAAGTCAATGGCAGTCACATCTCTCAGCTCTCCTAGCAGGGATTTCATCAGCCTTTTAAGCTGCAAAAGACCAAAGAGTTATTGAATGAGCCTTGTAACCATTGATATTTACTCTATTTAAAAACATAAATTTCTAAAAATTCACAGAAATCCCTGTTAGGCTGTGGCACACAAAGCACAGGGTCCTCCCCAGCAGAGCAGGGGATGCAGCCAGCAAGGTATTAAAGGATTGGAGTGTAATTCTCTGACATCTAGGAGGCCACTGGGACCTCTCAAGCACATTTGTGGGGTATTTTTTTTAAACAGGATTACAAAACTGGTCAGTTCATGTGTCATACACTATCCTACAGTGGTAACACGCTCTGTACAGAACATGTATTAATTGATTTTTAATTGACTACTCATTAATGCACACAGAAAAAAAAGAGGATGGCAGCAGCCACTGGCACCAAGACCACCCTTCTACAGGAATTTGTTCCTGAAAATTGTAATAGCAGAGAAAAAAGAATTCCAAACTAAGCAGCATCAGCACAGTTTTAAGATGGCAGATGTTAGAGAAAACATGGCTGCCCCATCCATACCCTTGATTCCAAACAGATGAAATGTAAAATGAAACCATTCCCATGTGCAGCTCCCAGAACCCTGTTTCATGGCTGCTTGCTGCTTCCCTGTGGATGACCATACACCTGTTTTCCAGAGCAGTATCCTTCTCCAAATTAGCTTAAAAATATAAAAAAGTCCCCTCTTTTCTGGGGGCCGTGGAATTGGTGTAATCAGGTTGCAGGAAATCAATTCCAGAGCTGCAGGGAGGTAAGTGGGTCAGTGCTGGAGTGGCCAGTGCTGGGGCTTTGGGAACTGAAGGGCTTTATTAGCCATGGGGCAGGAGCAGCTCTGGCACACGTGCTCCAGGCTGGGCTAAGAGGGTTAATGTGAATCCTGGATGATAATCCCCAGACAGCATGGGAGTGGACAGGCAGCAGCCAGGGCTGGCTGAGCCTCTCCAGTGATGCTGCCAGACTGGGAGGATAGCTGTCAGGGCAGTGCTGGTTTGTAGTGCTCTGGGAGGACAGTTCTCATAAGGCAGGTGCAGCAGGACAAAGACAAATGCAGATCCAGAAGGGAACAACATGGGATTTGTGCTAGAGAGAATCAGTGTTGGGGCTGCCACCTGCCCCCTTTAAATAGCAGTGAGTTACTGGGCCTGTGGCCCTTAGCCCCACGTGCAGCTCAGGAATGCTCCAGGGACACAAGGACTGAGCTAGAGATTATTTTGGAGGCTTCAGGGCACAGGATCGCTGCTGCAGCCCGTGCAGCCCCAGGGATGGGAGCAGTGGGAGCTGCAGAGATCTCTGGGCTGCAGGAGCTCTTAGTGAGATCCCTGGGCTGTGGAACCCACAGGGATTGCTGGGCTCTTGCTTGGGAAAGCACAGGGGAGCAGGAGGGCATAGTTTAATAACTGGAATAAGCAGTGCTTGCATAGCTGAGTTCTGTCCATGCTGGAGGGAGGAAAAGAGGAGCCCCAAGCACTGGAAGGAGTTGGTGGGTTGCACCCAGGACAGAGCAGCTCCATGTCCTAGTTAAATCAGTTCCCAGCCCCATGTTCCTAAATTATCCCTCCCCAGTCCCCCTGCCACGGCTCTGAAAGCAGCATAAATGAACTGCAGGGCTTGGGGAGGCTGGCTGTAAGTAATCCTCTCATTATCCTGCCCTGCACCCCTCCTCCTCCTGCAGACAGCCTGAGGATGAGGTAAGCATCATGCAGCATTCCAGGATGCCAGTAGTCCTGTATCTGCTCCTACCACCAGCTGGGGAATGGCAGGGCATTAAAAGATGGCACAAAGCAAGGTGGTCTTGTTGTCCCCTCATCCCTGCATGAGGTGCTGGTGGTCAGGCAGACAGGTCCCCAGGTCATTCCAGGAGTGTTTGGACTGTGTCTTAGCAGTCTCTGCAGCCACAGCTTTTCCCCGTCTCAGCACTTTCCAAGGAGCTGTGTAAGTGAGGGCACTAACAGCAGGGCCCCATCCCTGTGGCAGAGATTCCATTCCAACACCAGATGCATCTGCTGCATCTACTTTGGGTGCAAGGGAGGAAATAGCCATTTCCCCCCATCTAACACACCACACAGACACAAAACTGCAGCTACTGGCCTCCATGATCTGTTTTTTTCCAGTCTTGCAGATTCTATAAAAGGAGAATAAATCTTCCCCACATGCACAGGAAACATGCAATGAACCAGTGGACTAAGACTGCCATGAGGGAG
The DNA here is from genome assembly GCF_903797595.1 of Erithacus rubecula. NCBI lineage: Eukaryota > Metazoa > Chordata > Aves > Passeriformes > Muscicapidae > Erithacus > Erithacus rubecula. Next base: position 277,555 of record NC_136671.1, on the reverse strand, counting down.
ATTTAGGCAGGAGACCCCAAATGCTTCCTGAGGCAATGACAGCTTGGCCTGAGGTTGTGAAACATCTGTCAGATGCTGGAAGAAGGAGCTGCAGCAAGTGGCTCCTCTGGAGCCAGGATGGCAAATTTCTCATTATCTCTTGCTAGGCTGGAAGCATTCTAGGGCAGCACTAGGGGCTCCAGTCCTTGCTGGGTTAAGAGCCAATGCACCTCTGGGCATGGCAGCACACTTGATACCCTGAAGGAGATGAAAGTGCTCAAGAAAAATACCTGGAAAACATAAAATCCCTTTCCGTTGGGGGGGGGGGGGGGGGAGGAGAGCAGCTGGAGCCACACTGGAGGCCCCACTGCCCAGCCCTGCCTCCAAAGTTAATAGCTGCTACAGCTAGAACTTTGGGGTCACCAGTGCAACTTACACCAGAGAAATTCCATATGGAATCAGGCAGTGAGCTTCTGTGGAGTAGTAATGCTCATTTTCCAGAAAAAGGCAGCTGGAACAGTCCCAGAGTATTGCAGCAAAACAAGCTGGCAGATCCTTCCAAAAGGTGACAGGGACAAGGACAGTCAAGGCTTCAAAAGGCCACTGAGCAAACTGAGAGCTACTGAGGAATTCTGGAGAAATACCATTAGTGGTAATCAATATGGATTTGTGTAACCTCTGTGCTCTGACTGGGACAGGACCTGAAAAGAGGCAGCAGTGCTGGTGTGTGGTAACACCTTCATGAGGTATCCAACTGCTATCTGGCACTTTTGCAAAGGAACAATATGGAATTGGCACTTGGACACACACAAAAAAGGCTCAGTGCTAGAACCACTGAATCCCTTGTGAACAGGAATTCGGCAAGTCTGGTGAGTTATTCCAAGATTGGTTTCCAACATAGAGAGAGCACAACTGAGTTTGAGGAAAGAGGAACAGTGATTCCAGCTGGGGAGATGAGCAGATAAATCAAGAATAACTGGTATTTTAGTATAACAGAACTACAATTCTCAGAGTAACTCCTTACATGTTAGTTCCTCACAATCTTTGGCAGCAGCTGCAAAAGCACAGTTCCCACACAAGTTCCACACAAAGTTCCCACACAAAGCTTCAGGCCAGCTCTAGCTGCCTGGTCCCTCTTCTCCCAACAGCCCTCCAGGAAGGCAAATCCCACCTGGCACAGGGCAGGCTTGTGCTCCGTGTCCCTCAGCACCTCATCAAACCCACAAACAAGGGGATGCTCAAGGTCCCTATCCCACTTGCCCAGCATAACACTGCTAGCTCACCTGCTGTGTTTAGCTTCCCAAATGGTGTGTTAATAGGTTTATTGAGCCTAAAACCACACAGCTCTGACTCCAGTGACAAACAAATCCATGTGTTTCAAAACATGGGCAAGTGGATCTTTTCCAGCTAGTGAATAGGGACAGGCTTGGAGTGTATTGTTTTATAAGATTGTAGTTTGCATCTCTTCTTTGGAGAATACAGGAAGGGCTAGGGGCAAAGGACATAACAGAGGCAACAGATGGATAAAAAAAAAAAATCTATTTTAAAATAGAAGTACTTACACTTATTTAAACCGAGCCACCTAAAGCTTCTGTGTTGAATACACAAAGTTTTCATCTGGAGACTGAGCGGGTATCAGCATGGTTCTGATGTTTTTAGAGACAGCCTACATTTAAAGACTGCAGCCCATATTTCCAACATACAGATGGTTTGGACAGACAGTCCTAAGACCAAAACACAGGCTTGATTTATTAGACACATAACTATAAAATGATTTGCACATTTATAGGACAGACCCCACTAGGTAAATCATAGAATTGTTTTCAAATAAAGAAGATAAACTTCATAGAATCACAGTATAATTTAGGTTGGAAAAAATCTCTAAGACCATTAACCCAGCACTGCCAACTCCCCACTAACCATCACCACGTGGCCCCTTTCAGCCTCAGAGGCTGGAAGAACTGTGTTTTTTTATTTTGGTGAGTAAAATTTTTGTAGAATAAAAACAATATATAGACTAGAAAAAATATCTGTATTGATTTATCAATCAGAAATTAAATTAAATAATTCAAAATATTCGTTAGAGTAATTTTGACTCTAAAAAGGGGGAAATTAGAAACAGAGAAATGAAAACCTCTGTGATACGTCCATAGATAGTGGATTATTTTTCTCTCTTAATTCCAAGGTCTGTGTGATCCCACGTGATAGATGATTCTTGGACAGGCACAGGCACAAGGCCAACAGCACATCAGCTTTATGTGAGCTCTCACAGTTTAAGAACAGGAGTGAAAACAATTCCCTGCTCGAAGCCTTTGGCCGAAGCAGCTGCCCTTGGCTATGGAAATGGTTCCAGCTAATTCCAAGTTTAATCCAATGTTTACTGCTATAGCCATTCCAAAAATCTCCAATAAGAAAAAAATATGTGAAACCAAACAGTTTAAGAGTTGAAAGGAATCTTGGCTTAGTTCATGTACTTCTCTGCAACTGTCTATATTACCTCTAGATGATTAAAACTACATCTTTTACTACCTCATTTACCACAAGCCCAAAGGAGAAGCTGCCAGACAGTGAAGCATCGATGTTCTTTGACCTCAGGTTGCCAAGACAGCAAAGAGGGACTGAAAATCCAATCATCATGACAAAGCCAGGGGCTGGTGCTCACAGTGCACCTGTGACTGCCTGCTCCTCCCGCTGGTGGAGCCTGAAAGCTGAAACCAGGGAGCTCCCACAGCCTCCGATCCTGGAACCCCTCCCACGGCCACTGGAAATCAGAATAGGCTTGCTCATCAGGTGTTCTTTGAGTTTCTTATGGGGCAGGAAAAAAATGAGGGTGTCAACCACGACAAACGAAAAGGAAACCATGTCCATACCTGAAGATAAGACAGCGGGGACAACTGTTGACTGTAAAAGGAACAGGAGGTGAGGAAGACAGGGGTGGTGACAAGCAGCCACTGCAGCCTTCAAAGGTAAGCACAAGGAAAAAAAGCAGCAGGGAACTTGGAGCAAATGAGGTGGATGGCTGTGCTGTTCCTGGTGGCCAGAAGTGGTGACAATTAAGGTTGTGTTCTCTCCTGTGAGCCAAAGAAGGCCACTGAAGACATGAAGGATGTTCAGGGAGGAGGCTATAGCAGGTGAGATGTGTGAGGACTGAGGATTGTAAAGCAGTGGATGTTGAATTTTGCATGAGTACACGGATCTGTCACACAGATGTGGCATGACTGAGAAAAAAAAAAAATCACACTCCTTTCTGAGTATGTACCCATCAAAGCAGTGCTGGAAGCAGAGGGATTTGGAGCACAGCTGCAGGGGGAGACCAGGAGTACGGAGATTTGTGAATCGTCATCCTGGAGACATGCATGGCTAGGGATGCCCAAGGACAGCTGTAGTGAGAGAAGATAAAGCCTGTGCCAGGAAGGTGCAAAAAGGAACATAAAGGTTGGAAGGTTAGGGATGAGTGATGATGTCACAAGAGAGAGCCAAGGACAGGGGATTGAGCCCAGCACAAGTGAGCCTGGTGACACCAGTGCAGGCCCCGGGAGCAGTAACTGGGTGGCATCACAGAAGTGCTGTGAACGCAGGGATGTGCAATTAAATATAAATAACAGCTGCTTAAAGTCAGGAACCAAATGAAAAGAGCAGTAAGAAGGCTGAGACCAATAAGAAAAGAAATATCCAGAGTTACCAGCCTGGTCTGCAGCTGCGCAGGCTATTTGGCCGAACAGACACTGAGCGGCCCAGCCTCGCTCATTCGAGAACAGGAGTGAACGAGTCCCAGGTACGAAAGTGATTGGCTGAATCCCAGCTCGAACAAGGGGAGCTCAGCCAATCCCTTTGAGCCACGGGTCATGGAGCCATGTCATTGGTCAGTGAGCTGGGCGGGGCTAAGGCCCTTAACCAATCAGGTTGTACAGGAAGCTCGCAGCCCCTCTACAGGGGCGCGCACCGTTAACCTCAGCTGCTGCAGGGTTTCGGTTCGTGCTCTTGCCGCTGCCCTGGCCCCAACCAGCAAAGGGACTCCCCAGACACAGGCTGACACTGGTGTACTTAGGTATGACATTCCCCTTCAAAAAGAATTTCAAGCTTTGCCAAGAAAGCAAACATTGGATACAGCTGAAGATATTTCATTATGTTTTTAAAGGATTAATTTATCTTTCCATTAAAATGATTAAAAATACTACTGCTATCACTGTTCACAATGCAGAGCAAAAGGTTGTGGCCTTTTTAATGTACCTCCCTGGGCCTCACTTCTGCCTGTAGCTTGTGACTGCACCTGGTGGGGTGCCCCTTTAATTTACTCACAGGTGCTCTGAATTATGAATTCAACATTTAAACCTGTATTGCCCCAAGTATCCTCCTCTCTGTCAGTGGCATTTCTAATTTCAAAAATATTTACAGTTAAAACAGATGCATGGCAATGACCTTGTGATTATACAAAAGATGCTACAAAATAAAATTATTTTTTCCATCCACAGATATCAGAAATAGGAAAATTAACTGGAAGGGACCTCAGAGAACTATTCCAGATAAAATAAGCTTAATAAAAAGGTTTATCACCTAAAATGAGTAGGAAAGACTGTACTCTTTTATAGTTGAAACTGCACATTTCTAAGATGCTGTGCCTGCTGAAAGCAGCTTCAGGTGGGACTACCTGACATGAACGTACAGAAGCTTTATAATTTCTTCCTAGAAATATTGACTTAAAAATGTGGAGTACTCCAGGGGAGATGACACAAAGGAAAACTTGTCAGCCCAGGAGGTAAGAGGTGTATCGACCCATTTACACATCTTCCCACCCGCATCCAAGGAAGGAGATGATTCCAGTTCCTGGGCACTTCAAAGCAGTCTGCTGGCAAATCCCCTCAGCTGGCCAATATCACATCTCACATGGTGAACCCTGGGCTCTGGTAGGTCCCCGAATTTCCAGCAGGGCAGGCTAGGAAGGGCCCTTGTCATATCCTTGATGTGAAACTTGGGTTGCTCCAACATCCAGAGGAATTACATAATTTTAATTAGTGGTAAAGACAAACTGCACATCCCTTGGTCGGCGGGGTGGGCAGTGGGTCTGTGCTAGTTTAGCACAGGCTGAGAATGTTCACCTGGAGAGGAGAAGGATCCAGGGGTAGCTCAGAGCCCCTGCCAGGGCCTAAAGGGGCTCCAGGAGAGCTGGAGAGGGACTGGGGACAAGGGATGGAGGGACAGGACACAGGGAATGGCTCCCACTGCCAGAGGGCAGGGCTGGATGGGATATTGGGAAGGAATTGTTCCCTGGGAGGGTGGGCAGGGCTGGCACAGGCCCAAGGCCAGGTTGGACACTGGGCTGGGAGCAGCCTGGGACAGTGGAAGGTGTCCCTGCCATGGCAGGGGTGGAGCAGGATGAGCTTTAACGTCTCCTCCAACCCAGCCCATTCTGCGATTCTCACTGTGGGGAGGGCCTGCGGCCGGGAGCGGCAGAGGCTCACCCAGCTGTGTGGCAGCCCCGCAGCCGCTGTGCCCCTCACCCGCTATGGCCCGGCCTGAGGTTCCCCCGCCCCGAGGATCCCCTGCCCGGGGCCGCCGCCGCCACGGCAGCGGGAGGGCGGGGCTGGGGCGGGGCTAGGGGCGGGGCCGGGCTAGCGGCGGGGAGCGCGGGCAGTGCCCGGGGTTGCCGTCCGCACCGTGCCCGCCTTTGCATCCTGTTGTCGCTATTCTCACCTGACCCCCTTTGCCCTCAGTGCCGCTTTCTCCCCCGGTGCTGCCATGCCGGGCTCACCCTGCGGGTCCCTGCTCGACTACAAGACTGCCAAGTTCTCGGTGACGCGGAACCGGCGGGTGGGGCTGCTGCACCGCCTGCTGCAGCTGAGCGCGCTCGGCTACCTGCTGGGGTAGGGACCCCGCCGCAGCCCTCGGGGTGCCCGGTCCCTGCTGGGGTGGGGACCCCGCCGCAGCCCTCGGGGTGCCCGGTCCCTGCTGGGGTGGGGACCCCGCCGCAGCCCTCGGGGTGCCCGGTCCCTGCTGGGGTGGGGACCCCGCCGCAGCCCTCGGGCCCTCAGAGCCCCCCGCCCCTCCGCAGGTGGGTGCTGCTGCTGCGGAAGGGGTACCAGGAGCGCGACGCGGCCCCGCGTGTCGCCGTGGTCACCAAGGTGAAGGGGGCGGCGGCCACCGAGGCCGCGGGCCGGCGGCTCTGGGACGCTGCGGATCTCACCTGGCCCCCGCAGGTAAGGGCCGGGCCCCGGGCGGGGACATGGAGGTCACACAGACGGTCAGTCACCTTGGCAAGGGGATGCCGCGGGTACCGCCGGCCTCCCAAAGCCCTGGCAAAGCCGGTAGTGTCTGTTCCACCTCTGGTATCATAGGGCGTCCCCTGGATCCACCCTGGTTCAGTCAGCCCTTGGCTGAAGGCGCCTTCTTTGCTTCCCAGGGAGAAAATGTGGTTTTCCTGGTGACCCATTTCACTGCCACAATCCAGCAAGCCCAAGGCACCTGCCCTGAGGTGAGTGAATGCACCTGCCCCAACTCGGCCTCACAGGATTGGGATGGACCCACTGGTTCTGCTGCTCTGTGTAATCAGTGAAAGACCAGAAGGAAAATGGATTTATATTCCCACAAAACCTGATTCCCTTCATTCTCACTACTTCATAGTGCTCCCTAGCATATCTGCACTTGTTCTGTCAATACCTTCATAAGCCAAGATGTATATCTACATGCTCTACCAGATCTTGTTTGTGGTGGACAGGACAGGGGACATGGGGCCTGTCTAGCTCTGACCTCTTTGTGTGGTGGCACTGTATGACCATTCCAGGTTTTCTGCTGCCCTTGAACAAGGGGATGCCTTGACACATGGACATTTGTGTCATGTTTCCTTGCAGCAGGACTAATGTCTATCTTAGTGTCCTAGTTTTAGGAGGAATGGAGCACAAGGTCTAGATGGTTTTCCAGCCAGCCAACACTTAATGGTATATTTTTTCTTGGTATATGTTCCCTTTAAGGCTGAAGTCAGGCCAGCTGCTCTGCTGCACTCTCCCATGCTGACCCCTGCTCAGCAGATGGGAGCAAATGTCCTTTATGCTGAACCACTGCTGGCACTTGTACCTAAGCCTAGCACCAATTGTCCTAATGGTCCCTTCAGCTCCTGCTGTGGCCAAATGCTGCAGGGGAGGAGAAATGCTGTGTTTGGGTCAGGGAAAATGGCACCAATGATCCATCTTTAAAATGCTGAGAACTTCTGAAGTCCCGACGGGGGAAGACAAGTGCTGTGGGGCATTTTGGGGTTCTCACAGGCAGCCACAGGCACCTCTAGATGCTAGGTTTGCAGTATACAAGCCAAGGACACACAGAACTGAGGATTTTGTTCTGTTCCAGGGCTGTGGTGTGTGTGGGTGCCTGTCCCAGCCTACACCCTGTGCTGGTCTCCAAGAGTTCCTCAGTTCTTGGCATTGGGGCTGTAGATAACATTCATATTTGGAAAGCTTTGAATATTTAGCAGTGGTAGCTTTTGGCTTTGCAGGGAGTTTGAGCTGTCTTAATGTTCCTGATGACGAGAGTATTTGGTACTGGCAGATGAGTGTATCTGTGGCCAGAGGCAGCACTGAATTCGAGCCAAGCTGTTTCAGCAGCTGTACTTGCACTTAAAGTCTTTGCATCATTTTATCCCTTTATGTTCCAGTGTTTATGTTCCTTTTTAGACTACCAAGTTCCCTCCTTCCCATGCATTCTCTTCCTCCCCTAAATAATCAATTCCCTAAACACCTTGTGCAATCCCCAGATGTTCTGCTGCATCCCATAATGACTCCAGACCCCTAGGCAGACCCCACCTAGCCCAAAGATGCTGCTCCTCAGATCGTGTTGGTTGGTTTTACACCTGAATGAGAGGCTGAGGCTGTCCTGGGGCAGCCCAGGGAAGGCCTGAACAGACCCTTGCTTCTGACTCCCCTACTGCATTTGGGCCTCTATGCCTCCCAGAGCTTGGGGAGCTGAGCTTCTGATGAGCTGAGCTGGTGACTCCTGTCATGGCCTGGAGTAGCTGAGGGAGGTGTTAGTGGTGTTTCCCCAGCTACCATCATCTCTCTGTGTTTGAATAAGAGGTTTTTACTGCTCCTGACAATCAGGTAGGTCCAGAGTAAGAGTGAAGAAGAGGATCTCTTGTAAAACTTGTGTTATTCTGGATTTAGGATCTACTAAGCTCTCCCCCAGAGAATTCATTAAGGTACAAGGTGCTTAATGGACTCAGTCATTAGGGCCCTCCTGAATCCCTCTGTGCTGGTTGCCAGTTCCATTTGAAAGATCTGAGGTAGCTCCTGAGCCTTCCTCTGCCACTGAGCAGCAGGACACAAGTGCTCTGGAGAGGAAGGATTGCCCCTTGGACATGCCTCTCTTCTGACTGGCTAGAGGCTGGTGAATGTTCACCTCTAACTGTTTGGGAAGCACTTGGAGAAGCAGTGCAGCAGTGGGGGGGAGTGACAGCATGGCCTCAGGAAGCAGTGACAGCATTTCTCTCTGTCCCTCCCAGAGCCCCTCTGTCCTCGACGGGATGTGCACAGAAGATGCAGATTGTCCCATGGGAAACCCTGTGGTTCATGGCAACGGTACTGGGTGTTCTGCTAAAGAAACAAAATTCTAGAATGGTTTGGGTTAAAAAGGAACTTAAAGCTCATCCTGTTCCACCCCCTGCCATGGGCAGGGACATCTTCACTATCCCAGATTGCTCTGAGTCTTGTCCAGCCTGGCCTTGGACACTTCCAGGGATCCAGGGGCAGCCACAGCTTCTCTGGGCACCCTGTGCCAGCGCCTGCCCACTCTGATAGCCAAGAACACCTTCCCAATATCCCACCTAAATCTGCCTCTGGCAGTGGGAAGCCATACCCCCTTGTCCTATCCCTCCAGGCCCCTGTCCCAAGTCCTTCTCCAGCTCTCTTGGAGCCCCTTTAGGCACTGGAAGGGACTCTAAGGTCCTCCAAAGTCTTCTCCAGGTGAACAACACTAACTGTCTCAGCCTGACTTATATCTTGTTTCTAGGGATAAAAACTGGGAAATGTTTGATGGTCAATGCCACCCATTCCACCTGTGAAATCTATGGCTGGTGCCCCGTGGAGAATGACACCCTGCCCAGGTAATCACACATGAGGAGACAGCAGATATTGGGACCTTTGTATCCTGCCCTCTGTGTTACCAGAAGTCTGACCACACTCGCCCAAGGGGCAGCTGGGCTCAGGGAGACCCCTGACATTGACCTTCTGGTTAGTTAAACTCAGAGGACTTCACCCAAGAGCATTTCTTGCACCTGTCCATTGTAGCCAAAGTGCTGGGGTTACAGGAGAGACTGCAGAGCTTGGGAGAAGGGGCCTTGGCCACTGTGCAGGACTTGACTTTGTTGGTGGTTGTTTTTGTTTTTTAGGAAACCTCTTTTGGCTGAGGCAGAGAACTTCACTATTTTTATTAAAAATACTGTCCACTTCACCAAATTTAACTTCTCCAAGTAAGTACAGTACTTCCCAGCTGGGCTGAGCATGCAGCCTGGTCCAGCCTTGGCACTGAGCCTGTCATAGGGCTGAGGAGCTGAAGCACTCATGGAGGCAGTGACACCAAGGGCTGGTGGTGCTGGGGCAGTTAGGGCAGGACAGATGTTGAGGTGAATACAGGTCACTTCAGCTGTGCTGGATGTGCAGCTCTAAGAGCAGTGGGATGGGGACACCTCGGAGAGAGGGACTGGAGTCCATCTGCCCATGTAGAGCACTGCAGAGAGCTGGACAAGGCCAGCCATTCCCAAGCTCTCATTAGTGTTACTCGTTAGTGAAACTAACATTTTTGTCTTGTAGGCCTTGCAAAGTGGTGTCACAGAAGGCAAGTAAAGAGCTGCACTGGCCTCACAGCTCAAGGCACACTGACTGTGCTGCCTTACCATGGCAGGAGACGTGGCTTGACCTGTCCCTGCTTTTACCCCTAGCAGTGATTAGAGCTGGGTGCTGGGAAGAAACCAAGGAGCACAAAGAGGCAGAAGGGACGACCATGGCACATGCTGTAGAGGATAACTCCATGTGAGATTCCTCTGGGATAATTTTTCTCCACCCTCTCTCCATCTGAGGCTTTAGGCGAGGCATTGACTGTCCCCCCAGCAATGCAGGAGCACTTTGGGCCCAATCCAATGAGAGGGTCCCTTTTGTAGTCCCACAGCTGGGCTCCATGACTTCCCACACTCTTACCCCTGCTCTTTCCTGTCTCAGGTGCAACATTTTACAAACCACTGACCCCAGCTATTTCAAGAGCTGCACATATGATCCAGTCTTCAACCCCTCCTGCCCTGTGTTCCGTGTCCGTGACATGGTGGAGGCAGCTGGAAAGAACTTTGGAGACCTTGCACTCCTGGTACTTGTTTTTTATATAACTATGGAACGTGTCTCAAAATTCCCCAAGGATATGAGCAAAAAGCAGTGGACTGATCTGAAATGCTAAGGGTATATGTGATCTGGGAATGTCTGAACAGAACTCAGCCAATCTGAGTCCCATGCTTCTCCTGGAATAAAATGTGTTTTGCAGGGGGGAAGCATCAGAGTTCTTATCGAGTGGAACTGCGACCTGGACCATCCTGCTACCCAGTGCCAGCCACAGTATTCCTTCAGGCTGCAGGACACAATGTACAATTTCAGGTGAAGGTGCTGGGACAGTGGCCACACAGGCCTGTGGGATCAGCACATGGCAGTTGTTTGAGATTTCAGTTCTGATGGATGCTCTGAAAGGAGCAGCAGGGACAAGAAGTTTGTCTCAGTCACTTCACAGATGACACTGAACTGGGTGGGTGTGTGGATCAGCTGGAGGGCAGGAAGCCCTGCAGAAGGATCTGGCTGGATACATGGGCCAAGGCCAGTGGTGTGAGGTTCAACAGGGTCAAGTGTCAGGCCCTGGTTTGGGGTCAGAACAATGCCATGGAATGCTTAGGCTGGGGGCTGAGAGTCTGGAAAGTTGCAGGCAGAAAAGGACCTGAAGGTGAACATGAACCCAGGTGTGCCCAGGTGAGCAAGAAGCCAAGGGCATCTGATCGGTGCCAGCCCTGGTGAGGCAGCACAGGGGACAGTGCCTGTTCCCTGTGTGCAAGCACTGCTGGGGCACCTCCAGTCCTGGCAGATCTGGGCCCCTCATGATAAGAGAGACCTGGAGGGGCTGGAGCATGTCCAGGGAAGGGACAGAGCTGGGGAAGAGGCTGCAGCCCCAGGAGAGGCTGAGGGAGCTGGAAAGGGGCTCAAGGGGTCCCTTGTGGCTCTGCATGACTCCCTGCCAGGAGGGGACAGCTGGAGGGGTCGGGCTCTGCTCCCAGGCAGCAGGGAGCCTTATTGGAGGGAACAGGTTGAAGTTGCACTAAGGCAGTGTTTAGAATGGATGTTAGAAAAAAGCTTTTCACTGAAAGGTTTGTCCAGCCCTGGTAAAGCTGCCCAGGGCATTGATGGACCCCCCCATCCCTTCAGGGATTTAAAAGCTGTGTAGATGTGGCACCTGGGGACATGGATTAGTGCTGGGTCAATTGACTGGACATAATGATCTTAGCAGCCTTTTCCAGTGATTCAGTGATTCCAAGGCAAGGGGGAATGGTAATTCAGGGCAAGGCCTGTCAGTACTGGGATGCTGTGGCAGTTCCCACATTTCATAGTTCAGTTGTGTTTGGAGCTGAGCAAGGCCATTGCCTGCCTGAGGGCGAGGAGGAGCTGTGACTGTCCCACCTGACCTGGGCACACTGAGAGCTGCTGCTCCCGGAGGCGCAGCCTGGGTGCTGAGGGGACGCTGATGCCCCACTGTGGTTGCCAGTGAGTCATCGCTGCATGTGTATGCCCAGTTCTCAGCCAGGAGAACACCGAGGAACCCACACGCCCAGCAATCCTTTGGCCTTGGAATGCCCTTCCCTCGCTGCCTTTCTGAGCCGCGCCCAATGTCTCCCGCAGAACTGCCTCCTACTACTGGGGCTCGCAGCGGCAGCTGCTCCGCAGCCTGCTGAAGCTCTATGGGATCCGCGTCGAGCTCTCCGTGCACGGCCAGGTACCGGCAGCTCAGCCCCAGGCTCGCTCCCCGCACCGCCGCTCCCGCCCTGCCCCCTGCTTTCTGCTACCATTGCTTCCCCCACCCGGCTGAGCTCTTCACCTCTTGCCAGAGTTTTCTAAGCAGAGCAGGAGAAAACAGTCTCCCATTTGAAGAAAAACCTTTTGGTAATGGCCTGACGAGGAAGATTTCCCTCTCTGAAGGCTGGGGCTGTGAACTGTTCAGTAAGCAAGGTGAGCTGATCTGGGCTTGTGGGTGACTCTCTCTGAGAGCCTTAATGGTGGGACCACCCTGACAAAGATCAGTCTCAACTCTACTGACCCTGGACAATTAATCCTTTCTTGCTTAAAAGTACCCTCGGGGGAAAAGGTGCGGCATGATCAAGGCTGAACATGCCCCAGCCATGCGCATTGAGAGCCCAGAACCCCCCCCATCTCCTGGCCTCATTCCCAGCAGTGTGGGCAGGAGGTTAAGGGAGATTCTGCTTCTCTGCCCTGCTCAGGTGCAGTGCTGCCTTCAGCTCTGGTGTCCCAAATACCAGAAGGATTAGAAGATGCTAGAGTGAGCCCAGAGGAGGCCACAGAGATGCTCCAAGGGCTGGAGCCCCTCTGCTCTGGAGCCAGGCTGGGAGAGCTGGGGGTGCTCACCTGGAGAGGAGAAGGATCCAGGGAGAGCTCAGAGCCCCTGCCAGGGCCTAAAGGGGCTCCAGGAGAGCTGGAGAGGGACTGGGGACAAGGGATGGAGGGACAGGACACAGGGAATGGCTCCCATTGCCAGAGGGCAGGGCTAGATGGGATATTGGGAAGAAATCCTTCCCTGTGAAGGTGGGGAGGCCCTGATACAGGTTGCCCAGAGAAGCTGTTGCTGCCCCTGGATCCTTGGAAGTGTCCAAGGCCAGGTAGGACAGGGCTTGGAGCAGCCTGGGACAGTGGAAGGTGTCCCTGCCCATGGCAGAGGGTGGGATGAGATGACTTTAAGGTCTCTTCCAACCCAAACTATTCTATGTTTGCGTGATTGTTGATGCTGCTCTGTGCAGCATTACTCACAAACTAAGTGCTTAGCTTTCCAAAGTGGGAGCCTGTGCTGAGAGCTCTTCCCAGACAGAGACGTCCACAGCTGGTCTCTGATGCTCAGCAGTGCCCTTTGTACCTGAAGAAGGTGCAGCACACAGTGCAGGACAGGGTGTACCACTTCTAGACTGAGAGAGCTGGTCTAGAAGCTGTGGAGTAAGAGAGAGCAGCCAGAAGAGAAACCACCAGACTCAGTTTGTGAAGGGAGGGACACATCACATCAGGGTTGTGTTTGCTGGGATGTGGTTCCATAGGTGGCAGCTACAGCAAGAGGGTGGTTCCTGCTAGTGCCTGCAGGTGCTTACAGGAGTAGGTGGGTCACAGATACCTCTGCTGCTTCCAGGTCATCAGGCACCTCAGTCCCTTCTTTGACAGCCAAAGAGGGTTGGAGTCAGCATAACAGCAGTTCCTACAAATGGGCATGGGAAAGTATCCCTGGATCCTTCCAGCACCTCCTGACTTTGAGCATGCTGCCCTACAAAGCTCAGCCCACAACCTTCTCCCCCTTCTGACCACTCTCCACCCTCTCTCTTACCCCTCCTCTGTTTTTCATCAGGCTGGGAAGTTCAGCATTGTTCCTACTGCCGTGAGCTTCGGCACCAGCCTCGCCTTCTTTGGTGCTGTGAGTACACCAGATACATTCTTTTCCTTTGATCCATGGCTTGGGCTGTGCCACTTCTCAGCTGTTCCCTGCCTGCCTGGGCACAAGGCTTCCTTAGTGCCAGCCTGCACAGAGGGGAGATGGTCTGTCCAGGTGTTAGCTCAGGTCTCCCTGTGCCCATTAGTAATGACACCACTGGATTGGGATCCTGAGTGCTGTCAGGGTCACGTCTCATGGAGGTCACGTTTTTGTGTGGATCCTGGGACAGAGCATCACTGAGATACTGCTGGCAGGAGAGACCAGCTCCTCTCTGCTTCTCCTCTGACTCTGGAGGGACCCAGTGTCCTGTCACTTTGGGGGGGCAGTCCCTTTAGAGCCTTTTTGTGGCTCTTCCCTTCCAGCAGAGTAACAGGGAGGTCTCACACCTGCCCCCCTTTCCTCCCTGACATACTCATCCCCATCCATATGTGACTGTGAGGGTGCTGGAACAGCCCTCCATGTCCATCCCCTGCAGTCTGGGGATATTGTCTGACCTCCTGTGCAGCTCCTGGGACTGGGTTGGGTCAGAGAGGAGCCAGTGGAGCTGGCTGGAGGCAGGGCTGGCTCACTGCCTCAGCAAATGCCCACAGCTGGCTGCAGGGCTCAGTGCGGGGGGAACCAGGATGGAAGGCCAGGCATTCCTGTGGGAAGTTTCCTATCTTCACTGTTTGTCTGTCTCCAGGCTACAATGGTCTGTGACCTGATTCTGCTCTACCTGGATGCAAAGGCTGACCTTTATTGGAAAGCAAAGTTTGAGGAGGTAAGAATAGGGTCACATGGGAGAGAGAAGGTTTTGAAGTGAATCATTCTGGATTTAATGATTTTGTGCCCTTTGCTTAAAACTCAGTTCCCAAGATCAGGAAAAAACCTGGTGGTACAGCTCTTAGTCTCTAACTTTTGGGCTTGGTTGCCAGTCTGAACTGGGACAGGGATCCAGCAGGGAAAGTTGCACCATGACCTCAGCTGGATGTCAAAACATCCATCAGTGGGTCGCTGTGGGGATCGTACCTGGAAAACTGACACAGCTCTATGCTTTTTCACCCTCTTCCAAATGGAATCTATTGGGACTCAATGGAGATGGAGGCCAGCTCTTCAGCACACATCCTGTTCTCTGGTACATTGACAGATTTATGAACCAAGCATGATTCTGTTGTGGGAATTCACTGCCCTGATGAATCAGGGAGTCACAGGGAGGCCCCTACAGACCAGGAGAGCTGGCAGCCCTGCCTCAGGTCATCTCCAGCTTTGTCTGACCAAGTGTTTGGAGTCTCTGAGGACTGAGCTCCCCCATCTCCTGTTGAACTGTCCCAAAGCTGCACCATACTATGGGGAAGGAGGTGGGGGGTGAGGAAACGTCCCTAATGCCTGATCTGGAATCCAGAGTGGAGTGGGGGTCCTGGACAGTGAATCTGGTTGCATGGAACCAAGCCAAGGGCCACCTGTGCTGCCTACATGCCTGTTGTATACTGATGTCCCTGTTCATTTTGCAGGCAATACCCCCTAAAGGTAAGCCTAAGGCCACAGCTTAGGGACATCAGGAATGCTCTACCACAAACACCCTTCCCTCCAGAGCCACCTCCAGGTGGATATGATGGGGACATGGCTGCAGCCCCGGTGGAGGTGGGCCAGTTCTGGGACAGATGGGCACTGCTGGAGTTAGGATCTGCCTTTCCTGGAGAGGACTGGCAGCAGTTCTTGGCTCCTGGAGCACAAAGCCATACCAGGGGCAGCTCACTGACAGCTGATGCCGGAGCAGAGTTTCCTGCAGAGCTGCCCAGAACCAGAGTGTTCTGGGGATCAGCTGGCCCTGCTTGGCACAAGAGGCTTAAAACATTTTGCATTTCTCCATGTTCAAATGGTCATGGGTCTTGATTTCCCTTGAAAAACAGGGATGCAATGGAATAAAGCTGTTCTGGAAGTGGGAGGAGGCTCTGCTCAGTCTCTAGCCCTGGAGGGACTGTAAGGTTGTGGAGTGTTGCTCTTGTACCTTGTGGCACCCTGCCTGCTTCCAGAAGGGATGGCTTCATGTGAGCCACCTGGATTCTCAGAAGCTCCGTGAGAGGCTCAGGAAGGGTTTAGGAGCTGATCTTACGGCTCCAGCCCTGGACTGGAACTTCCTAGGGGTGTGCAGTGGCTCCTGCACCCTGGTTCCTGCCTCCTGCTAGGGCTGATGCTCAGCAAGGACAGGCACAGGCCTGAGGTGAGCTGGAATGTTTCAGAGGTGCTGACCACTCACTCCTACTGTTCCCAGGCTGTGTTGGCTGGTGCAAGGCAGGGATTAGCTGGGCTGTGCCTAGGTTCTGCTCTGGGGGCTCCACAAAGCTCAGAAACAGTCTGTGGGTTTGAGCACTGTTTAATGCTCCCTGCCAGGACCAGCTGTGTGGGGTGGAGGGGTCCTGCAGCATCATTCCATCTCAGCTGCCTGTCACCCTGTGCCCCCCAGCTCCAGCTGGCCCCTCCCACCCTCCTGGAGCTGTCGCAGGTAGAACTGTGCTGCCAGCTGCTGGGTCATGGTCCTCAGTGCCAGGAAGGCAGCCACGATCTCGAGGAGGAGGAAAGCCAGGAACAAGCTGTGCATGGGCACTTCCAGTGGCAGGTGGATGACCTGGCTATCTGTCAGCAGGAAGAGCAGGAGGGGCAGCTGGATCAGGAAGGAGAGGAGCAGGAACCCAGCCAGCTCAGGCACCTGCGGGATCAGAACCTGCTGAGATAGGGCAAGGAAACAGTGGTGGGCTGGGGGGACCCTCTGTGCCCCTGGAGCTTCCTGCATCAGCCTCTAGCCTTGGCACCTGGAGCTGTGGTCAGGTGCTGTCAAACCCCCACCAGTGCTGAAGGGTTTCACAGGAAAGAGACAGCAGGAAGGCAAGTGGGTCCCCTTCATTCCTTCTCTCCAAGTTAGGCCTGCACCCACAACTCTGTTCTGGGACAGCTCCAGGTAGAACTCCAGAGGAACGACAGTGATGGGCCCTTGGGTCCTAAGTGAGGGGACATCCAGCTTCCCCAGCTGGGCTGATCCTCACTGAGCACAGAGGGCTTTGTGGCCAGGGCAGACAGTGCTTACCTTTTCCTGGAGGTTCCCCAGGTAGCCCAGGTAGAGGCGGCAGCCCTCAGCAAGGGAGAGAATGAGGAAGGCTGCGACCAGCAGGAATTGGTAGTGCCAAGGCAGCAGGTGGTACTGTAATGGGGGCACAGCCTGGTCCCAGTCCAGCTGTCCATGCCCAGTTTCCCTTCCCCTGTGCACCATTCCCTGCTCTCCATGCCCAGCTCCCTGTATACTCCACCCCATACCCAGCTCTCCATGCTCTGCCAGCTCTCACCATGCTGGTGTTCAGCTCTGCCTACTCTTCCCCCCGCATTTTAACCTTTCCTGCCTGGAAAGTTCGTGGTTTCCATCTCTAGCAGACAGAGATGAGCAATCTTTTCTCATGGAAATCAGAGCATTTTGGGGTCCATTAATTCTGAAGAGGCTCCTCTGTTCCCTGCCCACTTTGGCCCCCACCCAAACCCAGGGAGAGTTGGTAGGAGCAGCTCTCGCAATCCCCATGTGCCCCATGGGATGGTACCTTCAGGTGCAGCATAATCCCCTCAGCCAGGCACCAGACTGGGAAGTAGTAGACATTGAAGTAGAGCATCACCTGGAGGGGCAGGCTAGACAGCACCTCGTGAGCTAGGCAGGACAGGCAGGGATGGGCACGCTGCTCACCAGCTCCAGGACTCCCGTGCCCAGAGGGAACCCCCCCTTACAGCTTGCAGAGGCAGTAACCCTGGGTCCCATAAGCAGCTGATTGCAGCAAATGTTCTTATTTTTGCTCCCCTCCTTGGGTGCTGCTGCCTCAGAGGCACCCAGGTGCTTTGGTGATGTGCTGAGCAGGGTCACAGTGCAGCCCCTGTTCCCAAGCCCCCTCTGCAGAGTCCTTCTGCCCATACCTGGCTGGTAGGTGTGGGCAGTGCCGCTGTCCCACGTCTTGTTGCTGCTGAAGAGGGAGCCGCTGAAGGCCCCCAAGCCCCGGCGCAGGCTGGGGGGCAGCGGGGTGAGCGCAGCCATGGCAGCAGCTGAGCCCTGCTCACCCCAGCCTCTCCCTGGGATTAGCTGGCAGGGAGTCAGTGAGATTACAGGCCGGGCTAATGCGCAGGGCCACACAGCCATTGGCTCCCTGGGGACAGGGCTGCTGAGCTGGAAAGGGGGGAGAATTCCCACCTTGGGACACCAAGCCCGCACAGGAATCACAGGGTGGAGTTGCAAGGAAATCACAAGTGGCAGAGCATCTCCCCTCTGCAGCATCTTTAGGGGATGACGGCAGGTTGTACCTGTCACCTTGCAGCAACTACACTCTCTCCCAGTCGGGCTCTATCAACACAAATATTGCTCAAACACCCCTGACAGATAAGGATGCCTCATGAGAGGATGGTGCTCTTCACTTGAAATGCTTCTTCAAGACCTCAAGGTTCATGAAGCACTTACCCATCACTGTGAGTTCCCCAAGCTCCATCCAGGCTCGGGGGGCTGGGGAGGACAGGGGTGGGGGATGGTGTGTTAAGGGGTGGTTGAGCCAGAGATGAATGGCATGGAAAGGTTCTTCAGGAACTCCAAGTTTAAGGTGGGAAAAGCCCTCTAAGATCATCAGGTCAAATCATTAGCCCAGCATTGCCAGGGCCACCAGTTTCCCCAAGTGCTACATCAACAGATTTTTTTAACACTTCCAGGGATGAGGACTCCACCACTGCCCTTGGCAGCCTGTGTAAGTGCTGGACAAACCTTTCCAGGAAGAAACATTCCCTAATATTCATCCTGAGCCTCCCCTGGCCCAGTCTGAGGCCGTTCCCTCTCCTCCTGTCCCTGTTCCCTGGAGCAGAGCCCGACCCCCCCAGCTGTCCCCTCCTGTCAGGGAGTTGTGCAGAGCCACAAGGGCCCCCTGAGCCTCCTTTGCTCCAGGCTGAGCCCCTTCCCAGCTGCTCCTGGGGCTCCAGCCCCTTCCACAGAACTGTTGCCTTCTCTGGACACACTCTATAAGTGTCAGTCAAGTCTACCCAACAGATCTGGTCTCACCTCGTGATCTTCAGCCTCCAACTTTCCCCATAAGGTACATCAGAGAAGCTGCCTCAAACAGAGGGAACAAGTTATGTAAATGGGGTCTTTAAGGGCCAGAAGCTGTCAAGGAACACAAGAAACCAAAGAAAGACAGTTCTTTTCCTGGATAAAGCTAAAATGAAATTGCAGAGCTCAGTGCCATATGCTGCCAAAAACAAACCATTTGGGGCTGAAAGCATAGTTGGACCAACTGGCTGAAGTTGTAGGATCACAGAATGGTTTGGGTTGGAAGAGACCTCAAAGCTCATCTCATTCAGCCCCTGCCATGGGCATGGACACCTTCCACTGTCCCAGGCTGCTCCAAGTCCCAATGTCCAGCCTGGCCTTGGACACTGCCAGGGATCCAGGGGCAGCCACAGCTTCTCTAGGCACCCTGTGCCAGAGCCTGCCCACCCTCCCAGGGAAGAATTTCTTCACTATATCCCATCTTCTTTCCAATATCCCAACCTCCCCTTGTCCTGTCCCTCCATCCCTTGTCCCCAGTCCCTCTCCAGCTCTCCTGGAGCCCCTTTAGGCCCTGGCAAGGGCTCTGAGCTCTCCCTGGATCCTTCTCCTCTCCAGGTGAGCACCCCCAGCTCTCCCAGCCTGGCTCCAGAGCAGAGGGGCTCCAGCCCTTGCAGTGTCTCTGTGACCTCCTCTGGAGGTCCCTCCTGTGCTGGGCCCCAGGGCTGGGGCAGCTCTACAGGTGGGGTCTCACCTGCATGGGGCAGAGGCAAAGCCCCGCTATTCCCCAAATCCTGCCAGCACACAGGTGATACATGGGAAGGGTGACAGGCATGGCCCAGAATCTGAGGAGCTGGTGGAGAGCTCAGGATCTGGGGGCATCAAGTTTGCATGGGCAGGCAAGGTGAAGCAACCAAGATGATATCTGGGCAGTCTGGTGAAGGTAACTGAGATGGGGCAGTGCAGTTGGGGGTCACTGCATGTGCCCCACCTGGGCTGTCATTCCTCATGGGAACAGGCAGTTTGTTAAGAGATGGAAACTTTCTGTACTGGCATGAGAGGTTGCAGGATGTGCCTGGAAAGGTGGCAGAGAACACAACCCAGCCCTGTCCAGTTCTAGGACAGACTTGCCACTGGGAAGCATTTGCCAAGGCACTGGATAAGGGGTCCCAGGTTCAACACCACCCCACACCTGGGCAGAAGAACAATACCCATTTGAGCCAGCAGCCCTGCCCATGACCTGGCACATGTTCCAAGGAAAGCTACAGTGGTGACTGGGATTTCTCATGTCACAGGTGATATTACCAGTCCTGGTTGAAACAACTCCTCTGTATAAAGCAGGGAATGGGATTTGTTCCCCCCACTGCAGCTGTAGACTGCAGCCCCTGAGTGGTCTTCAGCCCTGTGAACATTTTATGCAGCTCATGCCCACTACTGGATGAGGCCACATCAGAGGCAAAGGAGGTCAAAAAGCATCTTCCTGAGAAACAAAGCACTCTGCCAGTATATCCCCAGTGTAGCAAAGTTCTACTGGGGGAGCTGCCAGTCTCACCGGGCATGGACAGAAAGCCTGGGGGAAACACACAGCTCCAGGGAATGCCACTCTGTGGTGCCCCAGAGTCCCTTGGTACTCCAGCTGAGTCCCCTGGGGAGCTGCCAAAGCAGAGTCTATCCTACCATCTATCCCACCCTATCCCAGCAGGACACAGGATACAAAGCCAGATCTTTGTAGGTAGTGGGCAGAGCTGAGGCAGCACCTGGGCAGCTGCCTCCACTTGGGCAGTGCCCGCAGCTCTGGACCACTCTGGACGAGCCATGCCTGGGGCACCAGGATCTGAGCAGCCCCAGCCACCCCTGCCCTCAGAGAAGGACCTGGGACAGGAACACTGACATTTGTCTTTTGGAACCTGAGATGAGACTTGCAAGTTCCCATTGCTTTGTGGATCCAGCAGACCTGCAATGGTCCCTGTTCATCACTGTGTGATGGAGTGTGGGCATCCTGCTACCATCCCTCCTGGCCATTCCCTCTGGAAAAGCTTTGCAGTGAAACCAGGAGAGACCAGCCAGAGATGTGATAGACACTGGTGCATTTCTACCCAGCTGAGATCTGAAAGACTGGAAATATGGGTGAGCTGGACAGAGGTGGAGGTCTCCAGAGAAGAGATACTTGAACAACCTGGCCAACATGCAGAGGTGACCCAAAGTCTTGGAAGGAATCGGAAATGACCCAGACCCCAAGACTAGTATTGCTTTAATTCATAGAGGGTGAATCAAATTAAAAATATAAATCCTCTTGTTTGGGACTCAGGGTATAACACTGACTGCTGGGGAAGGAGTCAGCCCCAGAATAAAGCCCTGGGAGTGTATCCAAGGGGGACCCTCAACCCCTACTCTGCTGGGCTGATGGACACTGGGCTGTGGCTGGCCAGGTCCACTCCTAAGCTAGAGACATGGCTCATCTTCAGCACAGGGCAGGTAACAGGACAGCACAGCACTGGCATGGTGGGTTGGGAAATGAAGCCTTGTCACTATGCCAAACAAGTGCTAGAGAATGGACAGTCAGAAATGCTCCCCCAGCTACTTTTCCTCAAATAACACCCTAGCAACAGCACTGATCCCATGATAGCATTAAGGAGAGATATTTCAAGGCTGGTTGGAAGGGTGGCTACCCAGCCCAGGGCTGCAGCTGAGCCATCACAGCTCTCAGGTATGCCTGCTACACACCCCAGGAACAGGCCAAGAGCTGCCAGTGCCCCAACCAAACTGAGCCCTGGGAGACAGGGAACACACCCCAGCCCCTTGGCTGCTCCAGGACAGGAGATGCAGGAATGGGGACTGATGAGCTCCAGAGCCCTCAGCATGGACAGCGACCCACCTCTGCTGGTGGGGCTGCACAGGACCAGCCTGGACAACACAAGCACCAGCTGCACAGAGATCACCTGGTCTAACCCCATCTCCTGGCCCGCCCAGATGCCCTCTGGGGTGGGGTGGCACTGGGAGAGTTGTGGCAAATGCTGCAGCCATGCAGGAAGGGAGCAGATGTCAGGCTCCGCATTGGAAATCTGCAGGAAGCGAAGAGAATTTGGAAAGGAGCATCATGCATGAAAGCACAAGAGCAACCAAAGGCACTCATGCTGCTTATTGGGGTGAGGGACATGCATGGGGCAGACCCATCTGGGGACCCTCAGCCCGGTGGCAGCATCTGGAGCCATATGGCACCCGTGCCCACTGCCAGTGCCAAACCCCACACTCTCTGTGGGCTGCTTTTCCAGCATTCCATAGCAATTGCAACAGCAGAGCCCCAGCCCAGCAGGCACAGGGGCAGAGGAGCTGTGTGAGATCCTCCTGGGAAGGTCAGTGCACGATGTTCATCCAGGTCTCAAAGGGAAATGGCTGAGCCATGGGGTTCCCACCAGGCCATGGAGCTGCTGTCCCATCTCCCCATGGCAAGTGCAGCATCAGAAGGGCTCAGCCATCAGCAGTGTTAGGAACCTTTCCCTGTCAGCCAGGACATGTCTCCAGTTCTAAAAAAGAGAAAAATCAAAGGGTTTCTCAATGTGCACAGGCAAATGCTCTTGGTGTGCCTCAGTGCTAATCCCTTGCTAATGTACTTGGTGCCCATCCCAGCACCCTGCTCCCTCCTCTCCATCACCTGTCACTAAGCTGTCCAAAAAGTCACCTGCAGATCCTCAATTCTGTGTAAAACTGTGTTCAAACATTTTATTTATTTATACTTAAAAGTAGCCCTTCAGGTGAAAATCCATGGAAAGCCACCAAACCCCCAGCAAAGCAAGGTCCCAACCAACAGGATTTGTGCCTGATGTGGCTCCTGGCAGCCCCAGCCCTACCACCCAGCATTGCCCCCCATGTGAGTGGGATGCAAAACAAGGACACCCCTCATGTAGCCAGTGTCCCCATATAGGAATTAGGGACATGGCCTAGTCAGGAGGCCAGCTGTCTCTCAGCCCCTCACATCAGCACACTCAGGACCCCAAACCGAACGTACTTGCCATGACGAACAAACAGCCTAAAGTTGTGAAAGCAGGAGGAGACAAAGAGAGAAAAGACATTCAGATTTAATCTGGCTTCTCCGAGCCCCTGAGCCCCACCACAGGGCCAGCAGCTCCTCCCCAGCCCTGGGATGCCTACAAGATACCACCTCCCTCCCAGCCACAACGTGGGACACCAGCAACCATGTCCTGATGTACTGGGGTGATGGCACAAGAAATTATTCCCTATGAGGGTGGTGAGACGCTGGCACAGGCTGCCCAAAGAATCTCTCCCTGCCCCAACCCTGGAAGTGTCCAAGACCAGAGTGGATGGGGCTTGGAGCAACATTGCACAGTGGGGGGAAAGGGTGCAGGGGGTGGAACTGGATGGGCTTTAAGGTACCTTCCAACCCAAACTATTCTGTAATTTTTAAAAGCCTGTCTCAGCTTGGGGGGAAGGAGGGGCAACATGCACCCCATCCCAGGGGTGCCCAGGGAGTCTGAGCTGGCCCAGAGCTACCTGGGGGTTGGGAGTGCTCCTCTCCCTGAGCTTGTGAAAAGATCTGTTTTTATTCCAGATATGGAAACACCCTGGGACAGGGACCCACATTCCCTCAGCAGCTCTGATTCCCACTCTAAAGGCTTCTTCCCAGCTTATCATCTCCCTGGCATTTGCCTTCCAGCACTCACCCCCAGCACAAAGCTATGCCCTTTCCACTACACAGTCTTAAAAACAAAGTGGAGGGAGAAAAATGCCCTTTACCTGTGAGCTCCACCCCAAGGAACCATGGGCGAGCATCCTGAAACCACCATTTCTCTGAGCTAGCTTGTGTATATGGGGTTAGGCACTGGCTACAGTCCCTCTCTGCAGTTCTTGACTGATTGGGTATCCAGGTGCACTCCAGCATAAGGCATTGCTTCCTTGATGATGTGCCAGTGCCCAAAGGCAGGGAGTATCACCATCCCATCCTGTCTGTGCAAGGATTTGGGTCCTGGTGTTTAAGATAAACCCCATGTGTGGTGGATGCCACACCTGAAAGCAGCGCAGGGGGAATGAAGGAAGCAGAACAGGGAGGGAGATGCAAGAAGGGTATGGAGAGGGATCAGTGGGAAAGGCTCAGCTCTGCCCAGCAGCCCACAGCTGTGCTTAGCCACTGCCCTGGCACTGCCACTTCCCACTGCCTTCTACTTACTCCACATCACGCTTCCGGATGGTCCTGCCAGCAGCCAGCACCTCAGCCACCTTGGAGACAATGGGGTCGTAGTTCATGCTGGCCACAGCCACCACCTCATCACTCCTAGGGCCAGGCAGAGCAGAGCAGTTATAGGGCAGCCTGGATGGCCACAGCTCCACCACCCAAAACCCACCATGATGGAGAGAAGAGCGAGGCAAAGAGGAACACCCACTCCAGAGCCAGGCCTGATCTCAAGGTATGAGCACCACAGGGATTGTGCTAGTGGCTGGAACAAGGATCAGGAGAGGGTACAGAGTGGAACAGCAGGCCCCACTGGTCCCACTGATGTTCACAAGGATGTGGTGAGCCTCACTAGGGTACCTGGGTGATGGAGACAGCTCTGGCACCCTGACATCTGTGGGAAAACACCACCAAAGGTAGATCTGATGCTGGATAAAAACACGGACACCGTGAAAGATGCCCAGCTGTGATCCCTGCACTGCTGCCCTGTGCTGAGAGTGGAGAGGCAGGTGATCAGGATTTCCCTGTGGCACACTCAGTTGGGATACTCTACATCCCTTTCCTGATGCCCACCTCCAAACAGGCAGAGTGCCTCACTCTAAGAAGCTCCACAGGCACTGTGACAGCTGGGGTATCCAACCCCTGGGTTCCACAGCCCTAGCAAGGAAGGCCTCATGTATATGGAATGTCCAGACTGGCTGACTGTTCCCCTAGCAGGATCCCAATGCAGCCTCAAAGTTGAGTGGAAAACAAATGAAGAGAAAGGAAGAGGATGTAAAACTGCTGGAGGAACTTTAGCTAAGGTCATAGGCAAACAAGAAGGGGTTTCTCATTTGGGGTTTGCTGAGGTCAATCTAAGAGTAAACCTTCAAAGCTTAACTCATGAAGAGATAACTGAATGCACAGTGTGAGATCAGGGAAGATATGTAGGTAAGATCTTAAACAGGTGATATTGTTGAATTAACAGAAGAGTAGAAGCACCCACTAAACCAAGATCTGCTCTTAAATCTACTTCCAAAGAGCTCTGGGATCAACAGGGCAAAGAGCAGCTGGGGTGGGGAGGGATGTGTTCTAATTCACAGGACAAGGAGAGCAAAAGCCATGTTTCAGAGGACACCTCAGCCCTGTGCAGCCATGGGAGTTGCAGCCATCTCTCATATGTGTCTACAAAGCCATGGGGCAGCTTCATTCACAGACTGTTTCAAAAAACTCCCACTCCTAAATAAGCTCATGGCAAATAAAGGAAAGCAGTTTTGTTTGCAGACCCAGCCCCCAGCTGGGAAACACAAAGTTGGAAAGACCTATCCATCAAAACCAGGGGGAGTCGTGCTGTTCCAAGCAATGAATAACCAAGGTATGCAAGGGAACCAGAAAATGTACTCCCACCAGCTGCCCACTGGCTCAGCCTCAAACCCAGACAGTGCCCAAAGGGGCCAGCCAGGAAGGCAGATGCAGCCCAAATATTTCTGTCGACAGGAGATGGGGTAGCTGCTCCTTTTGCAAAATAACTCATGGGGTGCTGGGGAGCTGGAAGCACACTGCATCAGCAGTGGCTTTTGAACACTTTGTCAGGCAGATGGGGAAACCAGGAGGAATCTCTCTTTTTCAAAAGGTTTTCAAAGGCAACAAGAATTCCCACCCTGAACCTGGGATTTGGAGCAATCAGAAGTCTTTGATGAAGACTGAGGGATGAGGGATGCACAGTGGATGTGTCTACATGTTCCTCCCTTCCTTTGCAGGGTTCAGTGGAACAGAGGTGGGGAACGGTGAAGAAGACAGCCACAGCAACTCTCTGGTCTTCAAGAGCTCAGGGGCAGGAGGACATTAGCCTGTTGTGAAGGCAGTGTCCCACAAGGACATCTGCAGAGTACTGTCCCCTACACCTCCCAGCATAGGGCCTTTTATTGACCTCTACACAGCTCTGACAAAACAGCTTTCCTCTTCAAACTCTGGGGCAAAAGAAGCCTTATTGTGAAAGCCAATGCTGAGGACCAGGCTGTAGGAGTAAGAACCACCAGTGGTTCCTGCAACAACTAGGGAGGACCAGGAGGAGAAGAGTACAAACCCCAGGGTGGGCACAGCAGAAGGAGGCAGGAGGAAATGGTCAGCTTCACACTGTCCTCAGTCCAAAAGCATTACCAACAACTAGAAGAACCACCACCAAAAAAAAGAAAAAGAAATGTTCCAGTGGCCTCTCACAGACAGGGAGCCAAGCAGCAGGCTGACCATCACTGGCTGACCCCCTTCCCAGTACCTCCAGCTCTCAGCATGGAATGCCGTCCTGGTACCCACAAGCCATCTATGGGAGACCCTCCTGAGTGGCAGAACAACACAGTACTCAGCAGGGACCCCCACTGCTGCCCAGCAAGCCCAGGTCCCCTGGCAGTCCTGTCTCTTGCCCATGACACAGGGAGCATGGGGCCCTGGCATGGAGCAGGGATTTTGCATCCTTTGAAGGGCCTCCTCAGATGTTTAATTAAAGCAACCTGACATTTCCTTTCCAATTAGGGTTGGGATCAAGAGATAAATATGGAAAAGCTGCAGGAGGGTAATATCCCCACAGCAGCTCTCCCCAGCACAGGTGGTGACTTGGCACAAACCCAGCCCTTTAGGAAATTTTGACCAAGGTTCCAGCACACTCTGAGCTGTATCCAGTGTGCAGAGGTCCCAATCCCTGCAGCAGGTGTTTGCCCAAGGTGTGCAGGTACCAAGGGGAGGAGGGTGAGCATTGGGGATCCCCAGGGTGATGCAGTGAGCCCCATACCTCTTCAAGCCCAATGTACACATCCAACCACTAGACTCCATTCTGGAGCGACATGAGCAAGTGGGCCACCCTTAGGGAGGGAAAAGGCATGGGGTACATTGGAGATGGGACAGAGGGGCAGTGAGATGATGTCTGCAGAGCCAGAGCTGGCTCCTGTCATGAGCTCCCTCCTAATCCCTGCCTCGATGCTGCTGCCAAGTGGTTTGATGGCTGAACTAGGCAGCCCTTTGCTTCCTTGCTTTCCCTCTCCTTATCCTTAATATCAGAAAGCACTTGGAGAAACCCCTCTGGTTCCAGCATGAGCATGTTCTGTGGCTACTGGTTTCAGACTGGAATGGGAAAAGATAACAGAACAAAAAACAGCAACAAATATTTTTGGAATAAATTCACGGTGCAGTGACTTTCAAGTCTAAACAGTCAGCATGGCTCCAGAACAGCTGAGGCAACACACCCCAGCTGCCAACACATCTCAAGAATGCATTCCCAGGTAGGCTTCCAACCTAGAGGAGAGCTGGTTTTCACTACAGATGTAAGAAAGTTCCTTCAAACCTTCACAGCTTGTGATAGACAGAAGAGTTTTTTGAGCTCAATTTGTCAAACCAGAAACAGAAGGAGTTATACTTGAGCACTCTGTCCAGCAGTGGTCACAAATTATTAACAGGGTGATGAGATGGGAAGGAAATATTTGATAGGAATTGCCAGTAGAAGCCATCATCTTCTCACAGAGACTATGAGGACTAAGGGCAAAGACACCATGGCCAAAAGACTAGTTTAACTTGTTGGACGATCAGAACATCATTTCTCCAGGGCCTTGTACAAATGTCCCACAAGCTCAGTGTGCAGAGGTGAAAAAAACCAACTGACAGTAGCTCTGGCAGAACTATTTTCCAGCCTATCAGAGTAATCTCAGATAAATGTCTTTGTAAGAACATGGGTAAGATAAACACTTACTTGGTGTAAAATGCCACAAACTTCAGTTCATCTAAATCTCCCTGAATGACAACATCATCAAATCCTTCCCCATGGCCTGGAAAGCAAAGAAGTGTATTCAGCAGCAATTCCTCCAGATACAGCTCTAAGACAGGGTGTTTCATTCCAGCACTACATGGAAAGCATCCTGCAGTGACCAAGAAACCAGCACCAGGAGATGCAGGTCCAAAACCCACATAATAACAGGAGAGTTTTGGGTTGGAAGAGGCCTTGAAAAAACATCTTGTTCCCACCCTCTACCATGAGCAGGGACACCTTTCACTATCCCACATTGCTCCAAGCTCTGTCTAGCCTGGTCTTAAACACTTCCAGGGATAAGGCAGCCACAGCTTCTCTGGGCACCCTGTGCCAGGGCCTCATCATCCTCAAAGGGAAGAATTTCTTCCCAATATGTAATTTAAATTAATCCTCCCTCCTGTTTAGAGAAGTGCACTTCATGGCAGATGGGTTTCAGAGGAGACACTGAACCCCCTTGGAAGCCAGGCAGGGAAGCAGCCCTGTGGCAGAGCTTGGTGGGCAGGGTTCCCAGTGAGGAGGTGACCTTGGCTCCTCTGTCCCAGGACACCTCCAGCAGCACGAGCCCCCAGCAGCCGCAGGGAGCCCCTCACCTGCGTATCGGATGCTCTTGCCGAACATGGCTGTCCACAGGTAGGGGACAGTGCTGATCTCCGTGCCGTGGGCCAGCATGTTCAGCGCGGCGATGCGGCCTGCAAGAGAGCACAGCGACGGAACGGCCTCTCCAGGCAGCAGCCATGCTCCGCCCTCGGGCCACAGCATCGACACCAGCAGGCACAGAGTGCAGGGAAACCAAGAACTGCTGCTGAGAAAACTCACACAGCAACAAAGACAAAGCAGGAAGCACCCAAGGATGGGCTGAGATTCCTTCCCAAGGTGCAGCTCTTGTCACCTCCACTGCCTGAGCCATGCAACCATGAGACTCCCACCCCCCAAAGTCAACTGTGCAACAGTGACAGGGCTGAGACTGTGCTGAGCTGTGGGATGGACAAACCCTCGGAGGGATGGAGACTGCTGGGCTACGCTCCCTGCTGCAGAAGCCTATCTGGACATGAGGGAGGTGTCCAAAGGCAGAATTTGGAGCTGTGCTTCCAAAACCTCTCACCCAGGACACAGAAAACCTCCTTGAGGAACTGGGGCCATCACAACAGGGGTTCCAGGCTGACAAGAGGTCAGAAGGGTCAGAGCTCTGCTGAACACTCCTGGGCAAGCCTGGCAGCGTGGGAAGCCCAGCTGGGAACTGAGCCCATGCTGGCATTAGGATGTGAGCTCCTAAGTGTCCCAGGGCAAGGAGCAGAGCAGGCTCCCTCAGCAGTGCCAGGGAGCAAAGGGAATATGGGAAAGCCTATCCCTGGGCTCCTCTGTGCTGGTGATGAGGCACTGTTAGGCAAAGCTTGGCAAGAATGCTGACAGATAAAGGCACAACAGACAGCATAAGATAGACACGGTTCAAAATGTTCAATACAACCACCCAGTCTCTCTGTTGGCAGTTGTGTGGAGAGTTGTGTTGGAAATTTCCTGAGAATCTGAGAATTCTGCAAAGTACCTACCATGCATATGGGCCATCTGCCAGTGGGGCACATTCACCTTCTTGTTATTCCTCAAGGCCAATGGAAATGTGACAGCATCTCCAGCAGCAAAGACCCCTGGGATGTTGGTCTGCATCATCTACAGGGGGGAACAGGGGCATTAGTGAGGTTTGCACCCTACATTAACAGAAACTCCAGAGATGGAGTGACCCAGAGCTGCCACAGTCCCTCAGAACAAAGGGGAAACCTCTGCTTGGCTGTGGGACCCCCAGGGAAGATTTCATTCAGCCTTTTTCACTTTCAAATGAGAACACACAGGCACCTACAGTATCTCTTGGCCAGCAGGTTATCCAGTAAAAAGACACACGGACTGGTGTTCTGGAGCCTCTCTCAGAAGGCTGGGGTTTGTTGGTGTTTGAAAATAGAGCCCAGCTTATTGTAGGGGTGAGCACTGTATGGCACTGACCCCAGCCTCCTGACATGCTCCTTTGCCCAAGGCACCAACACCCACCAGCTCCAACACTGCTCCCATCGCAGTCACTGGTGGTGGGGAGAAAGGAGGAGATCCTTTAGGATCCTTGCAAATATGGATCTATCTAATTTTTTTCCCCTCTAAGTATCCATACCACTCCAGAACAACTCAGAGCCAGAGCATCCAGGTCTGCGGTTTGCACACCCCCACTTGCATCTCAGCATCACACAGAATATCCTAAGATGGGAGGCAACCACACGGGTCATTGGGTTGAATTCCTGGCCCTGCACAGGCCAACCCAAAGAATTCCAATTCTGCCAATCTTGGCAGATAAAAGGCCATGAAAAGTCCCTGTGGCAGCAGTTTGGAGCCCCAGGGCAGCTCATCCATCAGAAGAACTGACCTAGCTCCTCCTGCTCTCCCTCCTGCAGGGGCTGCCCCATGGCTCACCTTGTTGACCACAATGAAGCCCTTGGAGTCAATGTTGATGCCACTCTGCTTGAGGAAGCCCGTTGCTGGGACTGCACCTGGGGAAAGCCAAAGGTTGCTGCTGCAGTGTCCAATGTTTCACAGCCCTGGGGGCTGATCCTGAGGCCTTTCCTCCTGCCAGGACAGTGGGGCTGTCGCCGGGGACAGGCAGCAGCTGCTCTGGGAGTGTGGAGCATGGCCAGATACCCTACAGAGCCCCCACTGCATCAGCCTCAGGCCCCTCAGGATCCCTGTCCTGCCCAAGCCATCAGTAACCTGCTCACCGCTCTTTTCTAGTGCTTAGAGATAATTTTCAATTTCATTCTCTATAGATATTTTGAAAAAAATTATATTTAAAAGGGAACCTTTGAGTTCCCAGCCAGGGCTCCTCAGCCTCCCCCCAGTCTGTACATTTGTTTCACCTTCCTTCTCCTTTTTTCATCTTTTTGTTACCTCCAGCCTTTTCACAAATCAGAGTAGTCAATAAAAACAAAAAAGCCAGAATTAAATTAATTCTGTGATTCTTTGAGTCCACAGTATTTTGAAGAAGGAAGGAAAAGGAAAATTTTCCCCCTACATGTAAAGGAGAAAAATACAATGTTCTATGGGGTCTTTTATTTTATAATATAGGATACAGTTTTTATTGCTGTCAGCAGCAATTAAAAAAAAAAAAAAACACACTAAAAATTTGGTTTGGGGAAGCTTTAATGAAAACCAACTCAAGAGGATGAAACTGCTTGAAATGTTTTTCTTTTCTACAAAAAAAATATTACTTTTGAAATATATTTTCAGTTGCATTTTGCAGTGGGGGCTCTAGAAACACCTTTTTTTAGATATGCAGACTTGTGTGGCAATCCAGTAGGGCTGGCAGACCACTGCCAGTACCCCTGGCCACCCAGCCCCTGGGACTTCCTGCTGACACATCCCCTGCAACTTCTTCTCTGCCCTCCCTCCCTGGGTCTGCACCCACACGACCCTTACCAACACCCACGACACAGACGTCGGCACGCAGGACCTTCCCACTCTTCAGCACAACCTCCTTCAGCTGCAGGAGACACAGGGGGCAGGGGGCACATCAGAGTTATTTTAGGGACAAAACCCCAGCAGCAGGACACCAAGGTGGCAGCTCACCTCCTTTGTGAAATGCAAATCGACTATTACTCCTCAGAAAAGTGAGCGGGAGCCACCCCACACACCACACTGACATACATTTGTTCCTGGGGGCCAAATCCAGGAGCATGAATTTCAGCGGACAGGAAAGAGGGGAGAGCAAAACCCCACTAGCAAAGAGAATGGCAGCTCTGGGGGACACCAGAGCAGTTCTGCCAGGGAGCCCCTGCCCACCACTTACCTTCCCATCCTGCTCCCGCAGCTCCGACACCTCTGTCTGCATATAAAACTTCACCCTGTTGCTCTCAAACATCTGGAGGGGGGACAAGGGACAGAACAGGGGACATCAGGACCCTGAACCACCTGGTCCTGATGTCCTGCTGCCCCCAGCACTGCCTTGCCCACCCTGCAGGCTTGTTTCGATCTGCACAGATAAGGGGGCCAGCATCCCCGCATCCCTAACACAGCTCTAGAAGAAGGTGCTCCACAGCACATGGACCATAACAGCAAAAACAGCCCATTCTCACCAACTGCTGCCATCACAGCTTTGTCAATAAATGTGAAGTAAATTAATTAGTGCTGTGGAAGCATGGTAAGGATAGACAGAAGGCAATTCTCCCCAATGAATTACAGCTGTACTGATTACCAAGGAATGGAAACAGCCTTACCAAGGAGGATGGGTGTTTTTTGGGTTAGCTGAGTTGGAGATGGAGTCTGAAGGCCATGCAGTGAGAAGGAAGGGTCATGTGGTCACACAAGGGACAGACAGGGTTAGATGGCCATGTAAGGGACAGGATGGAGTTAGCCAGTCATGCAGAAAGGAGAAGGAGGGAAGGAATCATTGCTGTGTGGTGCTACCTGTGGGAAGCTCAGAGAGAAAAGGCATGAGGAGCTTTTAAGATAGTAAGGGACTGACACTGGTGTCAGTCATGCCTCCACTGTCATAGTGCAATAAGAGAAACAAGCAAAACCTGCCCTGTTACTAACCCCCCCAGATGAGAAAGCAAGGTCACCTTCATGACAGCACGGCCAACCCTCTCCCCAAAGAATTTCTTGAAGGGGACATGCTCCAGCTCCACCAGAGACACTGAGTGGGCCCTCTCCGCGAGGTAGGCGGCCACCTCCATCCCTGGGGAAAAGAGATAGGTGCAAGCTGCCACATTCACCCAGCCAGCACTGCCCTGTGGCCCTGGCTGCAGATGAGGAGCAGCCACACCCACTCTGACTGGGGAGCTTGGAGCTGCACTCCTGGGAGAACTGGGGAGCCACCAGACCAGATACCAGGGATCACATCAATGCAGGTATTCTTAGATGTAGGTTTTAAAGACCAAATGGGGGAACTGGACACAAAATCCCAAAGTGCCCTGAGAAAAAAATGTAACAAGGGACCTCAGCCAAAGGAAACCTTCCTCCTATAGCTGGGACAACCTTAGTTGTAGTCTGAAAACAGTTTTTGTGAGTAGCTGTTTTCTCCCATCAGAATAGTAGAATTTTGGTGCTGGGAATTGCATGGGAACTCCACCAAGGCATTTTTTGTCTGTGGGGGTTTTTAGAAAGGAACCTTTTTGATGACCTACAGTTTGCAAATGGCCCCCCACACCACATGCTTTTCTATAAATCATATTGATTAAACCATTATAACAAGTTTATTTTTTATTAAGAAGAAAATCAAATAATGAACTTTTTATATAAATTCCCTGAGTAATAACCATTTATGTTTAAGGCTTGCAGGACCCACTCTTATTTTGTTAGGACCCACAATAATTTTGTTGGAACCATATCAAGCAAAAAGAAGAGCCATCAAAGAAACTACAAGACTTTTCCTGTGTATTTAAAAAATTTACCACACTGCTAAAATGTAAAAGAGAATAAGCCCAGAGGTTCCCACCCACCAACACGACTCTCCTGACTGAAGTCAAATCTCGACACACCAGATTTAGACCCACGTGAGCACCAGTACTTGTCTTGTCATGTGCTTTTCAGACTGGGACAGCAATATCTGTGCCCATGCCAACCCAGCCTCTTTGAAAAATAAATTTCTTTGGCATGGAAATGTCCTTACATACACCTGGGGCTGGAGTTTGGACTACCCCAGGTCCAATTTTGTGAGGGTATTACCTCTAACTGGGCAGTGACAAACTGGGCAAAGGACTTTACCCATCTGCAGGCAGAGGTGGAGAGTTGGGAAGGGACACAGGCCAGGCAGGCTCTCACCCAGGAAGGATGCTCCCACAATCACCACATTCTTGCTCGTGGCCAGCTTCACCACACGATTGGCATCTTCAGGCGTCCGGATGTTGAAAACGTTTTCCATCTCCTTGCCTTTGCAGCTGAGAGTTTTGGGCCTGAAAAACACTGAGAGTGATACAGCTGCTTTTCTCAGCTCTGTGGTTCAGTGCCCAGTCAGGGCTGCAGACACCCCTTCCAGGGCTCCAAGAACATTACCAGCTTTCCTTTTTCCACTGTCCTCTAGCCTGAAGACATAACATGGAAAAACCTAGATGCTGGTGGCCAGTGGTGGAGTAGGGGATGCTGAGCAGCCACCCCAGACCCCATTGTGGACTGGTGTACCCACAGGTCAAGGGAAGCTCCTTCCTGGAGTTCCCTGCCAGCACAGGACAGGCAGCTCTTTACAAGGCCAGGTTAGATGGGGCTTTGTTACAGAGCGGCGAGAGAACAACGTGGCCCCTCTTGCATGGTGCAAGAAAGAGTGATTTATTGAAGAAAACCATTGCTTTAAATAAGAGAGTTCGTGCAAAACAAAATACAGAGGATTCATTGGTCAGAGAAAGAAACACCTCTTGTCCCAGGCTTTCTCATGGATCCAACAGGTGTTAATCTTTTGTTATAATTCTTTCTCTTATGTTTACATTAGAGAAAGGTCTCTAGCTTGGGAAAAACCCTAGATGAGCCTGAGAAAGCTAGACTGCAAAAATTCTTTAAGATTTTCCCTGGGCCTGTAACGGCCACAGGGTTTGGAGAAACTTGGTCTAGTGGAAAGCATTCCCAGGACACAGAAGGGGTGGATGTATATTCATCACATACAGAATGAATTTTAAGTTCCCTTCCAACAGAAACAATTCTGTGAGGCTATAATATATGATGTAGATATATATGAAATAGATAGATGATGATAAATAGATGTAGATACATACAGACATTCCCAATATCTTTCCCACACTCAGACAAATTCAGTGTTTAAATTCACCTGCCACATTTCATCCCTTATCCCCAGGCACAAGCTCCTCACATTCTCAGATAAAACAGTTTATCTTGATCTTTAAGATGTTTGTCTGAAGCTTACGTGTTTCCCGTTGCTATCAGCAGCTTGTTGTACTCCATCTTAAACCCATCCTTGAACACAGCTATCTTGCTCTTGACATCCACAGCCGCCACCTAAAATTATTCCTAAATAATGTTAAGGGAAGAAATCCCAGATTTTCACCGAGGTCCCAGCCCAATCAGCTTGTCTGTAAGGTTTTAGTCTTCCATGTTAGTTTTAGTTAGTTAGATAGTTGCTTTTAGTTAGTCTGTTAGTTTTAGTAACCCCTATCCACAGCTTGGCTAACCCACACCTTAAGTATTCCTAGTTGCCTTTTCACAAATCCTTGAAGGTCTCCCAGTAGAAATAAAATAATGGGGAGAAATATTTAAGCCATCATTGTCTGCACTGTCTGAAGGCCAATTATTCTTATCAGATGGTGCCTGGTGCCCCAGATTCACATAAGGAATGGCAGGTAACACATGATGGTCACCACAGATGGCCACGCCGTGGTCATGCCCATGGTGCCCTTCCTGGCACAGAAGCATTGCACTAGCTGTGTTTGTACAATAACAGACAACCTCTGCTCTGGGGCAAAAATAGGAGGGCTGGGAAAGACCCAATATTCACACAGTGGCATCCAGTGAGCCAAAAACAGAGATAGCAGCCACATTCCCTAAACACAGCCTTTGCATACCAGCACTTTCCTTCAGGCACACACAGGACTCTCCTTACCTGCATTTCAGTCAGGACCTCGATGTCGTAGGTGCAGAAGAACTCCTTGGGGCGCAGGGCGATCTGCTCAGGGTGGGAATCCATTGACTGGGAAAAAAAAACATTTTTCTGTCTGCTGCTGTGGGTTGAACAGGTGAGGGGAGAAACAGCTGCTACCAGCCCAAGTCAGCACTTGTTGAATGGGTTAAGAGAATGGCTCAACAGGGCTAGAATGAAAGCCTGTTCAAGCAGGAGTCATAACAAGAGGCTGGTCTGAGCTCTGGTGCCTTCTCTGCCCGTTCAGCATGGGGCTGGTGCAAGCAGGACCACAGCAGGTGCTTTGGAGTGTCAGCAAAGCAGACAGAACTGCAGCCCCTCCCAGCACGCACAGGTTCACAGGAGCAAGAGAAAAGACTCACTTTACAACACAGGTGGCGAGGCCCTGGAACAGGTTGCTCAGGGAAGCAAGCCCCATCCCTGAAAGTGCTGGACTGGAGCAAAAACCAGTCCAGTAAAAGGCGTCCCTGCCCACAGCAGGAGGGTGGCACAGGGTGCCCTTTGGAAGTCCCTTCCAACTCAAACCATCTTATGATTATTTGGAAAACAGCCAGTTACCAGGGCGAATGGAAGCTAGAAGAGCAGGAAGAACAAGCAGCATTAACACACAAGGATACACTTTCAAAAGCACCCAAGTTATGCTGCACAAGCTCTATCCAATGCTGAAGAAATGGAGTGGGGCCCATATCTGTACATCTTCAGCTACAAGATAAAGGTTCTTGCTTTTCCCAGCCTTCCCTGGGGTGAGATGTACATCTTCTTTACAAAGGGTTGAACCCGAGCTCATCTGTCCTCCTGCCTGTCAACACAAGCTCAGACTCAGGCTAAGGACAAGCTGAGCATCAAGTGACCTGTTGGATGTGCAGGCTGCTCCCTGCTTGTGTTCTGCCTGCAGCATAGCAGAAACAGGCATAGATGCATGGTCAAGCCCTGCTGTAGATCAGCACACTGCTCAGCATCAGCATCTACCCATGCCATGATGATGTCTGGGCTTGACCCAGGAGTGACAAGGGATGCAGGAGTCAAGGGCTTTGCTATTAAGCCATAGAGATGGATGTGCAAGATCCTTCTCCCTGGAGGTGGCCTGGTCAGGGGCTGGAAGGAGCCCAACAAGACACTCCCTTACTCTGACTTCAGAGTAAGAATGCTCAGGAGAGACTGCTGTCACAGGACTTGAGGCAGGGTCATACAGGTTTTATTGAAATTCTTTGAATTCTTTGAATTCTCCACATTTACAGAGAGAAACACCTGAACCTCTGTGACAGTGTAGGGAGGGCAAAGCAGAAGACTTGACAACCACCATGGCCTTTGCTGTTGCTTGTCTGGGGACAGTAACAGTTGTGGCAACACAGAGAGGGTAGGTCATGGTCCAAATGGGACAAAGGAAAACAGTCTGGCAGGACCTGGGACAGAACGGTAACAAGCATCCAGCAGGGCAGAGGAAGGGCAGTGCTGCAGTGTCAGGGAGCAAAAGCTCTGCTGCTTACAGAGTTAGCACTCCTTCCCCAGTGGCTTATACAGGTTTAGTCCCACAACAAGATTAAGAAAAATTCCATCTTTTCCTACCCTCTTCCCAAAAATTCTGCCTTTTTCATGGGCTTTGTGCACCTTCTAAATGCAACTACAGCCAGAAGTGTTTAGTGGAGGATTTAACAAACCATATGCAACATCTCTGGCATGTGAAATGTTATTAGTATCTAACAGAGAGAAGCCAGTCTAACACTCATACAAGTAAGTAAGTGTTCAGAAAAGCTGTCTGGCTGGGACAGGGACTCTCAGATTCTCTGAGCTCCCCAGCACAACCCTTGTGATGATTTGATGCAGGTACCAGGCAGCTGCTCCTCACCCCACGCAGGACTTGCAGAAGCACAGAAATGGCCTGAATGCTCCCAAAAAGCCATGTACATGCCTGCCTGTCTTTGAAAATCCTTTTTTTGGGTGCTGGAAGCAAAGTTAAATGCTGTGATTGTAGTAGTCTCCAAGAGTAAGCATTTTTTGACATGGAAATGTCATGAGCATGAACACATAATTCACCTTATGTTATCTCCAATCTCCAAGGTCAAATGCTGCTGTCCAACTTGAGCTGCCATCTGACATCAAAGAAGGCTCAGGAATCAGCAGCAAGAAAATCTGATTAAAGATCATCCTGTGTCTATAAACCAGAACGCAAAATGGGATGTGTGCCAGAGAAAGTGACCTTTGCACTTCCATCAAGTTATCAACTTGTGATGATGGCTGAGAATCATCATAATTAAGGCACAGAGCATTCCTGGGCAGCAAGAAATAGGCACTAATAAAAACCCCCAGCACCATTTTTTCACATGGTCCATTTCATTGCCTTAAAGATTTTGGTATAGAAACACGTTAAGAAGACCCATCCAGGTAGAAGTTGGCTATGACAGCTACCATTAGATCTGTGAAGAATCATCATATGAATTGTGGAATGGTTTAGGTTGCAAGGGACTAAAGGTTCATGTCATTTCAATTTGCGGGGATACTTTCCACTAGATCAGGTTCCTCCAAACCCTGTCCAGCCTGGCCTCAGACACTTTCAGGGATCCAGGGCCCACCACAGCTTCTCTGGGCACCCTGTGTCAGGGCCTCCCCACCCACACAAGAAAGAATACCCTTGTTTTTCTGCTGGAATACTCTTAATTCAGTTTGAACAACTCATTTTTTTTGTATTTCATATTTCAGCCACAATGAAGAAAGAAAATTCAAGGGAACAGAGGCAGGATGACTAAGGAAGCAGAACCTTGATGCTGCAATGAATAATAGTGGGGAAAGGTCCTAGGGTAAATTTTAAAATTGGAGAGGAATGTGGCATAACCAGAGTGATACAAACCTTACTGAGCTTTGGTCTGTCATAGGGTAAGTGTCTGTCCAAGGTGCACATCACAATGCGGTCAGAGAATCCCTCCTGGCGCAGGGTCTCTGCACAGACCAGCCCAGCTGCCCCTAAGGGAGAAGGAGACCAGTGACAGCCATGTGTATGTGGCCTTGGGAGGTCTGTGCCTTTTACTGCAAAACTTGTCGGGGCTGACTCCAAAACCACCACCTCCACCAGCCCTGGCCTCACTTCACAGCCCTTTCTAACTCAAACAGCTCACAGGGGGAGCCAGATGCACAAGGCATGAGAAGGGGTGCTCTGTCTATGGCTCTGTCTATGACATAAATCCTCGTGTGTGTCTCTAAACTGTCACAAACCCACAAAGAGCACACCTGAGGAATGCTGCTACTGCCTACACATCTCTCACAAACTCCAGGGCACAAGCAGCTGCTCAGACCCTTGGACTTCTTTAGTCAAGAAGGGTCTGCACAACCTGCTCCTGGTGATTATATGGCCAGTTTATGGCCAAGCACAGAGAGCAGGGAGTCCTCCCTTCTCCATGGCCAAGGTGTTGGTTGTGTGACTCACTGCAGAGCATTTTCCATGCTGTTTCTTTAACGTTTTTTTGTTCACTTATTTCAATCAGAAGAAATTTAAAAAATAATTTTAAAAAAAGGTTATATCAAACAAAAAGAACAAAAAGCTGCCTTGAGACATGCCCACTGCAGAACTGGTGAGATTAGAAAGCTCAGGTGAGAAGTCTGGAGCCTCTTCTCAGTCAAGGAAACCTCATTCCTTGATAAGTGTTTTTAGGGCCACAAATTTTATAACACCATTGAGAGGTGATGGACCTGGACCATATGGTTTGGTCCATCAACAAGACACTCCCACTGATGGAGCTGGGGGACAGTGGAAGAAGAAATAGGAGGGTGGACATCCTGTGTATGCTGCCAAGAGCATCCTGAGCCAGAGCTGATGCTGTACTGATGTCAGGATGACCCTCACATGAGCAAGGGACAGTAGTCAATTGCTCTTAGCTGTGCTGGGCATGGCTGGATCTTGGTCCCTGACACAGGGCTGGATGCACAGTCTTTCCACAACACTTCTTCTCACAAATCCAGCTTTGAAATCTCCTTTGGTATCCACTAGAATAGACTCTGGTCTTTAACAGATCTGTAAGTTTATCTGGTAAAGCCTGAGGAAGTTTCTTCAGCAGTGACTAATACTGTCTGTGGAGTGACCTTGCTGAGGACTGTGATGATTGTCCAGACCTGCCACACACCAGGACATTCCCTGATCTAAGAAGCAGCATGTCCCACCCTGGCATTCAGTCAACAAACAGCAAGGGCACAAGGAAGGGAAAAATGTCACCCAGCAGCACAGGAAAAGTCAGTCAAGCTGCTGCTCAGACTGTGAGATGCAACTTAGATGATCTCAATTTCCACAACTTTGATCTGGTGACCTTGAGACTCAAGTAAGAACAACCCATGTTCCAGGAGCAGATGTTTCCTCCCAGTCCCAGGAACAGAAGTTCCTGTCATCCTCCCACCCTCCATTTCACTCCAACATGGCCCAGCCTTGGAGAGGAGAGGAGAGGAGAGGAGAGGAGAGGAGAGGAGAGGAGAGGAGAGGAGAGGAGAGGAGAGGAGAGGAGAGGAGAGGAGAGGAGAGGAGAGGAGAGGAGAGGAGGGAGGAGAGGAGAGGAGAGGAGAGGGAGAGGAGAGGAGGAGGAGAGGAGGAGAGGAGAGGAGAGGAGAGGAGAGGAGAGGAAGGAGAGGAGAGGAGAGGAGAGGAGAGGAGAGGAGGAGGAGAGGAGAGGAGAGGAGAGGAGAGGAGAGGAGAGGAGAGGAGAGGAGAGGAGAGGAGAGAGGAGAGGAGAGGAGAGGAGAGGAGAGGAGAGGAGAGGAGAGGAGAGGAGAGGAGAGGAGAGGAGAGGAGAGGAGAGGAGAGGAGAGGAGAGGAGAGGAGAGGAGAGGAGAGGAGAGGAGAGGAGAGGAGAGGAGAGGAGAGGAGAGGAGAGGAGAGGAGAGGAGAGGAGAGGAGAGGAGAGGAGAGGAGAGGAGAGGAGAGGAGAGGAGAGGAGAGGAGAATCAACACCACAGGGTCCTGAAAAGACTTTACACTCATCATCTGTGGAAATCAGGGGCTGCTGATGTAACTAGGAAGGCAGTAGCAGGAAGAGGATTTGGGGTTCACTCCAAAGCATGGCAACAGGGAACTATTACAATCCACAGATTGTAACAAAGGGCATCTTTGGATCATTAACATGTAGGACAAAAAGGCTCTCTAGTGTGACAGGTAGGAATGCAGGAGGGGTGACAGAGGGTACAGGGCACAAAGCACCCCCTCCCTGCATCCCCATCTGGGAGAGGACACACACAGTGGTCCCACCGTGAATCACCCTTACCTGCACCAATGATTAGCACATTGGTGCTGCTCAGGTTGTAGTTGCTCAAGGAGATGCACTTTGCCATCACCTTTGTCCTCCTCTGTGTCTGAAGAGCCTGTGTCATCAGCAAAAAGAAAAAGAAAAGCAATTACCTGTACTCAGCATTACCCTGGGCAACCAGGCAGGGATGAGGACAACTGCAACAGTGTCATAAACCAGCTAGGACAGGAAGGGAACAACCACACCCTTGTACTGAACAAGGACTCCAAACCCCTGCTCATCCAAATACCATTCCAATGTCCAGTGCACTACAAGGTACAAAAGAAAAATAAATCCATCATCTTCTGCAAAGCCATGCAGCTACTCAGAGCTGGAGTGGTGGTGGAGCAAGAGAAAAAGCAGGTGTGTCCTTGTGCAATTCTGCACCAAAG
Organism: Erithacus rubecula; assembly: GCF_903797595.1. NCBI lineage: Eukaryota > Metazoa > Chordata > Aves > Passeriformes > Muscicapidae > Erithacus > Erithacus rubecula. Next base: position 236,621 of record NC_136671.1, on the reverse strand, counting down.
GTGAGACAAAAATGAAGAAGCTCTGTCAGGAATTTTATCCTGAATCTGAGCAGAGCTTGTACACCTAATATCCAAAGCTGATAGACTTGTCCAATCCACCAGAGCACAGGCATGGACCTGTGCTAGTGTAGTAGAGGCCAAAATCTGTTCCTAGTAGAGCAAATAGACTCAGTTTCCCCTCATCATATCCCCAAATCAGCTGAAGTGGAATCTCTGGATTTAACCCAAGTATTCTAAGGGCCCACTAGGGCTCTGAGCCACTGGATCTGCACATGTGTACATACAACCATGTATCAAAAGAAGGCTTTTCATGGAAACAAAGATGATAGTGGTCTGAGTGGGCTTCACTCTGTATCCCATCAGGGCAGGAGAGCCCTTTCTACCCCTGCATCAGGTTCCTCTCCAGCAGGAGCTGAGGTGTGAAGAAGCCTCTGTCATCACCATGCCATATTCAGACAAGGCCAAAAGACAGGCTGAAGAGGCCTCTTTCCACATGGGCCAGCTAAATTAAAAGTTTCTCTGAGCTTCAGGAAACATAGGACAAGTGCAGGACAAATGCATGTAAGACCTGAAAGAATGGACAGCCCAGGCCAGGTGTCCTGCAGCTGCAGGGAGGCTGGATGGGAAGAGGACCCAACAGCTCTGTCCTGCTCCACTTGTACCTCCAAACTGGATACTCACACATCCCTCTGCCCAGGCCTGAGGACCAAAGATAAGCATTTCCCTCCACCTCCATGCTCATACAGCAAAAAATGAAATCATTGGCCTTGATTTTTGGATGTCAGTGGACTCTCACCTGCTTGCTTGCTCGGATGTAAACCTTCTCCTTCTCAATCTTCACCTGAGGGTGACAGAACAGTGCTGGTTTGCAGAGCAGCAAGGGCTCCCTCTGGGCAGCAGCTAAAGAATGATGGGTGGTGGCACCAGGTAACCTGCAGGAGCAGCTCAGGCCATGGCAGGGCTCATCCCAGGGCTCATCCCAGGGCTCATCCCAGCTCAAGGCTCTGGGATCTCCTGCCTCGTATCAACCACACACCAATGCTCACTGTACAACCTGATTTCCACCCTAAGTTTACATATGGTTTCTCATTCCCACCCCACCCCTACTCCAGATACCTCCCAGACGGGGCACTGCCAGGCTCCCAGGAGGTGTCTGATGCCTTTGGTTGGGACAAGGGAGCTGCAGAGAGGAAGGAGCTAGATGAGCAGCTGCTCTCTGCTGGCTACACCAGAACATCTTTGGAAAGTATTTGGCCCATGCCATATAGAATGTTGCTTATCCCAGTAAAAAGATTCATTTTTGTGGGTGACACCAAACTGAGTGGTGTGGTTGATGCTCTAGAGGGAAGGGATCCATACAGAGGAATGTGACCAGGCTGAAGAAGTGGCCAAATGGGAATTTCATTAAGTTCAATAAGGGAAAATGCAAGCTGCTGCACCTGGATATGAGCAATTCACTTTATCAGTCCAGGCTGGGGGAAGAAGGAATTGAGAGCACCCCTGAGGAGGACTTGTATTGTTCAGCCAGGAGAAGAGAAGGCTCCTGGAAGACCTCAGAAGCACTTCCAGTGCCTTAAGGGGTTCCAAGAGAGCAGGAGGACTTTGGACAAGGGCCTGCAGTGACAGACAAGGACAGGACAAGGGGAATGGCTTCCCACTGCCAGAGGGCAGGGTTAGGTAGGATATTGGGAAGGAATTGTTCCCTGTGACGTTGGGGAAGCCCTGGCACAGGGCTAGAGAAGCTGAAAAGTGTTCCAGACCAGGTTGGAGTGGGCTTGGAGCAACCTGGGAGCCCATGGCAGGGGGTGGAATGACATGGGATTTAATGTCTCTTCCAACCCAAATCATCCCATGATTCTGTGGTTTCCTCTGCTGCAGGGAGAAGGATCTCACCTGGAACCTGGGTAAACTATCCAAGCCGGGAAAGTCCTCAATGTCACCCGTGCCGATATTGAAGCAAGCTCCATGCCAGGGACAGCGGACTCTTCCTTTGGACAAAACCCCTGCAGGAAACAGGGCACAGCAGGGTTGGTGTTGCCCTGCAGCTGTCTCCCATCTTGTGAGATGGCACCTCTCCTACAGGACACATGGCAGCTGAGGTGCACCTGGACAGGCAACAGTGGCGTTTTCTCAACATCCACACTGGGCATGTTTGGGACCAGCTGGGATGCTATATGAGCAATTCCTTCTAAAATGCCCTGGATGGCAGGGTCCTCTAGTACCTCTGGGCACAGTTCCAAAGCTGTCTGCTCTGAGATATAAACTTGCTCTCCAGCCAGGATGGGGCTGCCATCCCCAGAGGCTCACGGTCTTCGTTACAAGCCTCACTACTAACTAAAACAAGTGGTGCCTCAAGCAGAGCATCATTGATTTAGAGTACATGTGTTCCAGAGAAGACCCTGGCACAGCAAGGCACCTGCACACACTTGCACACACCAAAGCCTATGTTCATTTCTTCAGGTGCTGGCTCATAGGATTCTACCTTGGACTTCAGCTTTCCCTGCTACAATGCCAGGGCAGAGCACAGGCCACCATGTGACCATGGACTGGTCTTGAGCTTGTGTCTCTGCTTGCTGAGGCACAGCGGTGCCACATCTCATCACCACCACATGTGGGGCACAGGGGCAGCCCCCCTACACCTATGGCTGCAGCAAAGTCCCTAGAGATCCCTATGTGACAGCCAGTCTGAGGAATACACCACAGGACTCTGAAAAGGCAGTGAGCTCTCACCTCCAGGGCAGTGTGGGGCTCCTCTGCCCTGCTCAGCAAGCTGCTCACCCCAGGGGAGGGGCTCAGAGCATGGCTGCTATACCCAGCATGACTGCTGGGCCAACAATGCCCAGAAGACACTCAGAAGGATGTGCTCCTGTCTTCCCCAGGATCCCACCTAAGGCAAAGTGCCCTCTCAATCCCAGTTTTGGTGATGCACATCAGTACACAGCCTGCTGCCACTGCTTAGGCTTAGGGCAGAGACCTGCCTGAAGCCTGTGCTGACAAAATGCCAGGACACATAATTTTAGGTGCCAAGATGGGAAACCAATCTACCTCATACCACTTCAGTCAATAACAAGAGCAACATTCTTTTTGCTACTGAAAGGATCCCATCAGCCCAAAGAGAGTCCTCTTCCCCCTCAATGAGAAGAAGCCCCAGCCTTGTGATCAGCAGTGGCAGCTGCAGACTAGAGCTGGCAAAGCGCTCTGGGGAGTTTTGTGCAACTCTAGCTTGCTGCCTTCCCCAGCCAGAAGATGCCCTGTGATGCTGGGTGTGCAGTGCAGCACTGCTGCAGGCTTGGCAGCACCATCAGGGGGCTGGCCTTTGCCCTGTGATACCCTTGGCTGCTCTCCAGAGCACGATGCAGACTGACCTTTGACCAGCGGAGCCCCATAGTGGGGACACTTGTGTCCCACGGCGTGGAACTCGCCACTCTCCTTGATGAGCAGAGCCTTCCCACAGCCCAGGTCCACTTCCCGCATCCTAGGGAGGAGGAACATGGAAACACATGGCAGAGCATCCACCTCACAGCAGATGCCAACATCCCACCCTACAATTCAACCCTAGTCTCACCAGGCTCCACTTCTCCTTCAACTTGCTAACTACTGGCTTCAGGTTACTACAGATGTGGATCATTCCTTGTAATTCCAAGCCAGTTTTGGAGGTGGCTCTGCTGTCCCAGCCTGGGCAACATCCAAGCTGGGCCATTGAGTGCCAGCATCTAATTTATCCATCACTGTCCCAAGAGGCGGCTGCTGGGGGAGCTGGTAATGGGAGCAAGAAACCAAACTGGTTTTACTTTGACATCAGTTCCCACCCTGGCCCCAGCAGCTCAGCAGGCCCCTGCCAGGCTTGTGTTCATTTTTTCAAACCAAACACAACATCTCCCGAGCTGAAAACCAGGAGAGGTGATTCTGAACTTAGGGTCTGCCTCCAACACCTCAGGGGTTTTTGCTCTGATCCTGGCCATGTCCCAGGGTCACTTTTCCTGATAAATCCCTCAGGACAGCAAATGCCTGTGTGTGACCTTCTTGATGTTTTTTTTTCTCAGCTGTTTTTGCAGAGTGGAATTCACACAGTGACCTCCTGCTGGCATCAGGCTCCTGGCCCATCTCTGCTGGGTTCAGCTCTGCTCTGCAGATGAGCCAGCAAACTTCAAGCCATTCATATGGAGGGGTTCAGGTTCTCTTTGAAATCTCCCAGTTGCTCACAGAACAAGGAGGAATGGTCTTAAACTAAAAGAGGATCTGTTTAGATTACATATAAGAAAGAAGTTTTTACAACGAGAGTGGCATTTTAGCAGGATGCTCTGCCTGGAATGGGGTAAGAGCAAGAGAAAAGACTCATTTTACTTGAACAGTATTGCAAAGCTGTCAGTGGTGAACTGGGATGGGGCATCACACTGCTACTGGTCTTGAATTATGCTAAATCCAGTCAGACTCATCAACCCCAATGTTAAATATTCTGATAGCAAGAGGAAGACAGGGCAGATATGGTAAATTATCCTTATCTAAAAAGGCTAAGCTGGCACAGCTCGCCTGCAGATACCTGACTGACAATCACTCTTTACTCTAAATGTCCTGTCCCTTACAAATAGCAGGTTCTTCTAATATATCCCCTCTTGGAGTGTGTGTGAAGATTCCTTCTTGAGGTGGGAACACCCTTCAAGGTCATTCCTCAAGACGAGCAAAGGAGATTTGACCACACTCCCTGGTCTGCGTGAGCGACATCAATCTCTATTTCACAGTCATGGGGTTTTTCCAGCTTTAATACAATTGCTTTAATATACTAAACTCTACTCTACTCTACTCTACTCTACTCTACTCTACTCTACTCTACTCTACTCTACTCTACTCTACTCTACTATTAGTTTTAGCTTTTATCCTGTATAGTAAATAATTCTGAGTAAGATCTTTTTGTCTAATCATTTATGATAACAAATCATTCTTTTTTATACAAATATATCTGTTTTGCCATCCTTATCCCTGCAGGACAAAGTTGTACAAAGGTTCAATCACACTTTTGTAGTTCCTTAGATTTAAACACTTGGCAGGTCTAGGATTGGATCCAGCTACACCAAGGCTTCTCTTGGAGAAGGAATTTAAAAATCCAGAGGGTCCTTTCTGCATCTCCTGACGCAGCAACAGCTTCTCTCACAAACTTGGTCTGAAACTCCCACTCCACCCAAGACAAATTGACATAGTTAGCAGGATGGCAAATAATTCTGAGAAAGAGACAAAAGGCTTAATAGAATATTTACAGCAGCACAGGACATATATTGACACTTACAATCTTTGGTTCATGAACAATTGATATGAGTGGGAAAGGATACAAGGGAAATTAAATAAAAAGAGGGATTACTGGAAGATTAAAAAAGAAGAGCTATCATGTGTCCTGTACTGGGATTATACTTAAAGGCTTGGCCAAAGATATTTCGGCAGCTTTGCAGAGCAGTACCCAAGCATTGCTGAGTGACACTGATGTTGTTCTGCACTGAGCAGACGTTTACTCTCTGCCCTCTCACTGTGCCTCCACCAGGACCACCAGACCTTCCTCTCAGCACATCCTGTCTCTTCTCACCTCTCAGATGCTCCTTTCCAACCAATAGTTCTGATACATTCTGTGCAATCCATGGTCTGCCTGAGGCACTGAATCTCTTTCCAATGCAACTATCAGCAGTTGCTTCCTCAGAGGAGAGTCTTCCAGATAACCATGGAGGAAAGTAAGAGTTGAGGAGAGAGCCCTCACTTTGTAAAGAGCTGGACAAGGAACACAGAGGTGCTGCTCCCTGGAGACTTCTTCTCTTCCAGCCAGAAAGCCTATCCCTACACAGCTTGATGTTTATCTGGAAAGCCTGGTTGCTCCCACTGCATGGAGAGGACTATCTCTACAGCTATCCCAGCACATTACCTTTGGGGTGCCAAACATATCACTGCGGCCATAGCAAACCCCACTTGCTCAAAGAAGTCATTGGCCATGAGTGATTCCAGAATGCTATTCATGCACAACAGGTTCCAGGGTCTCAGGAGAATGGGACAGACTTTGCATGTTTATTCCTTCTCAAATAACATCCCAACTCAATTCCACTACTTGGCCTCAGGCTACATAGACACTTGCCCCACTCTGCTTTGCAGTCATAAAGATGAGAACAGGGCTCAACCCACTAACACCTCTTCCACCCCCAAACCCACTTCAAGCCAGACTTTGGACAAGTGCTTCACCTGCATCAACTGCTGAATGACAAATGCTCACTTTACCAATTTCCTTGCCACCTTGGGTGAAAACCAGCAGAGCTCATCACACCTGCCCTTTGCCCCATTAATTCAGCCACCTTGCTCCTCAGAGATCCAGCTCTGCTCCCTCCCCAAGCAGGGCACGCAGCACTTGGAGCTATTCCCTCTGCACAAGGGGAACGGAGCAGTGCAAGTCCTTCTGCATTCCTCAGCTGATAAAACCTGCTCAATGGCAACCATAACTCCATGGGAAGATACGATAAGATAAGTTAAAGAATTTACAGCTTCCCCAAGAAGATGTGTGAGCTGAGAGTCAAAAACAAGACCTGGTCTCTTCAAGACAGCACACAGCTACCTGCAAGGTTCCCATCCTGCACTCACTCCAGAGTAATCCAGAGAATGATTTACACTGCCCTACGCCCTGCCAAGCTGTTTACTCAGTTAGGAATTTGTCCTGTTGTCCTACCCTACTCCCAACCTGGGAAGCACAGCTAAATCTCAGCTCTGGTCTGCAAAGGACCTTTGCTCAGGAGCTGTGAGAGTATTGGGGGGCTGTTTTCTGTCCTTCCAGTTAGCCTGCTGGGTTTATCCTCCAGTATCTTTCTGCATCTCAGTTCTGCTGAGACTATGCTGGTAGCAGAAAAACATAAAGGTTGGGCAGAAAGCATACTCTGTGCTTGCAGACTTTACTAAGGCAAGGAGCAGTGCCCGAAGCCTCATGCCAGCACCCTGCACTGCTGCCATACCCATGCACACTCCTACCCAGCACGCTCCTTGGGAGAATCATCCCTGAAAATCCCTCTGGGTGCCAGCACGAGGGGGTTCCTTTGGCTTGGCCTATTGTTCACATGAGTTGTGGGACCCTCTAAGAGCACTCCTATCATGACCTGCACTCAGCTTGCTGGAAAACAGCTATTCTCAACCAAAATTGTCTGGTTCTGGCACGTCTGCTGTCACATTCATAGCACGTTGCAGCAGCTGATGCACATGGGACCAGCTCCCAGACCAATGCCAGTTCCTAGCCCTGGCTTCAGCTGAGGAGCTCCCTGCTATGGCCACCTGCAGCCAAGTATGTTCTCACAGGCTGCAGCCAGCTCCTTCTCACCTTCCCCACAGCCAGAAGAGCTCTCCATATATTTTCATCTATCATATTCTCTACTCCCCAGTCAATCTAGCTATTCACAGAATCACAAGGTGGCTTGTGTGGAAAAGGACCTTAATGACCCTCTCATTCTACCCTCTGCTATGGGCAGGGACATCTATAGACCAGGTGAGGCTGCATCTCGACCCTGGAATAGAACCCTCCCTGTGCAACCAGTATTTCCCAAGACAGATTTCCCCTTTTCCTTCACTCTGCCATCAAGGCAATTCCGGCTGCTGCCTGTGCTCTGCCCTGCTCCTCTCCAGCCCTGCTGCCTCTGCTCACCTGCACAGACGGCAGTAGGTCACCCACACCTCCACATGTCAAATCTCCTTGAGGGATACTCTGCATCACCCACCAAAGGCACCCACATCCTTGAGCAAAAACGATCCCACAGATGGGTTTGTCTTTTCTTGAGGTAGAATGGATCCAAACTTACCTCCTTAACACATTCCTCACATGCACCACAGGGACTTTATCCCCTTCTACAGTACAGGTTTTGATTGAGCAGGGCCAGCCCAATTGGCAGACCCTCTGGTGTTAACTGACAATGTGGCCTTCACTAAATATAGATCCCAGTGTTCGAAGGTTCCACCACCCATTGATTCCAATGTAGTTTTTAACAGTGCATTGCACCATTCCACTTTCCCAGGGGCTGGTGCATGACAGGGAATATAGTACACCCACTCATTACCTTGTTCAGTGTTCATAAGCCCAGTTCCCCAGAACCTTTAACAGAGCCCGGGTGTTTGTAAGGATACTTTTGAAATTAGTCCCATTGTCTGACTCAGTTCTTTCAGTGCTGCAGTGTTGCCACAGGATTTGTTTTCCAAGAGTCAAAATGGTGTTCCAGACAGTGGTATAAAGCACGGGCTATGTCTCCAGCTATCCAGTCATGCCTTCTACCATTGTCAGCACCTAATGCTTGCCTTGGCAGCAGGTTTGCAGCAGTGTGATGGAATCCTTCTGCCAGCCTCTCCATATTTACATTGACTACCACCCCCTAGAGCACAGGAGCTTTACTCACTTGGCCTTCTTGATCACAACATACTTTTCACAATCACAGATTACCCAGGATATAGTGTCCATAATTAAGTCCACCCCTCTAATCATGAGGCCATGCTGCATCTCTTCCTTGATGGCCTGAGGTATTATGGGCCCATTAAGCCATAAATTTTTCACCCTTATCATGCTAGCCCAGACCTACACTTCAGTCTTGGTAGCTCAATCCACCTGCCCATTGTCATTATGCTCTTCAGTGCCTGTCTCTTATGGACATCCACATGACAGACTTTGACAGCTAACTCTGCCCAGGCAGCAATGTCTTGCCACAATTCAGCAGCCAAGATGGGTTTCTCTCTGTGCTGCTAGTCAGTCTTTTTCCATTGTTCCAGCCACCCCCACAGAGCATTTGCTACCATCCATGAGTAATTGTAGAGTGTTGACCATTTCTCTCACTCAGCAATGTCTAAAGTCAGCTGGAAGGCTTTCAACTCTGCAAACTGATTTGATCCACTTGTCCCTCAATACCTGCTGCCACTCACCATACAGGGTCACATATGTCAGCCTTCCATGTTCAATGCATCCCTGCAATAAGGCAGGAACTGTCAGTGAAGAGGACACATTGCTTTTCATTTTCAGGTAGCTGATCATATGGCTGGGGCCTCCTCAGCACATCACCTTCTCCTCCTCCTCTTCTTCTGATGACAGTCTGAAATTTTCACCTTAGGGCCAGTTTGTGATGATTTCCAAAATCTCAGGGTGATTGGGGCTTCCTATCTGAGCCTGCTGTGTGATCAGACCAATCTACTTACTCCAGGTAACATCAGTGGCATTGATGTACAGCAGAGACTTTCTCTTTGAACACCCAGCACAGCACTGATAGTTGGGGAGCCAGAAGGAGCTGTGCTTCCGTGCTAATGCCTTCTGAAGCAGATCAAACCTCTTAACAAACTCTTTTTCATCTGGTGTGTAACAGGTCTCAGATCTTGAGGTATACTCAGGTCTACCTGAGTCCAGAACCCTAGAGGCTCCAGAAGGACCATTCTTCCTGGCTGTGGTATACAGCACATTTTTCTCACCCTGTCCTGTCCTGACAAGGACTACTGCATCAACAATCTCCTGTTTAATTTGTCTCAAAGATTCTTGTTCTTCAAGATCCCTCCTTAAATCATTCTTCTCGTGCGTCACATGATAGACAGGGCTGACAATCTGACTGTACTCTGGAATATGCATCCTCCATAGCTCCTAGGAAAGCCTGTGTCTCCTTGATGGCTGGTCGGGACAAAGCTGGTCGGTTTTTGGCCACATCCATTGGAATCTGACATCTTTGTGAGAACACCTTTCCCTCACACTTGACAGGAGCCACCTCCAGAGATGAGAGTTTCCGTCCCCTTCCCAATTTCCTTGGGTCTTAGTTTGAAAGATAGATGTCTGCTAAGAAAGACAGGATCCTCCCTTGAAATGGAATATGTGACTCCTTTCCCTCCGAATCATTAAGTGTCTTTCAGGCAAAGATATGGGGGAAGGAATAGCAGTTCTTTACTAGTGAGCATAACAAGGCAAACAAACAGCAACCATGGCATTCCCAGCAAACAGACAGACCCCCAGACCCAGCCTCTCTCGGCCGCAGGCACTTTCCCCTTGGTGCAGTTCTGGGCACAGCCAGCAGGGGCGCTGGTGGCTCGCGGCCGGGCAGGCGGGTGCGATGATTGCCCTGCGGCTGCAGGGGGCGCTGCGGAGCAGGCTCGGCGAGCACGCGGTGATGGCGGCTGGGCTGGGATGGGAGGGGATGGAGAAAGGGGCGGCTGCTCCCGGTGCCCCAGCAGCACCGTGGGGAGCTGGAAGCTGAGCAGCAGGAATAAGCAAAGACATCCCCGAGTGGTGGATGAGACATACCGAACTCCACAGCTGTAGCTGGAACTGCAGGCGTCCTGGCAGGCAGGGGATGCAGGGCTGCAGAGCAGTGAAAACTCTGAGCAGTGGCAAAAGAATGGCGACAGCTGTGACAGCTCCTAAGCAGATGGTGACGGCCCTTTTCTTTTTTTAAGTGAAGTAGGGTATTAATAAGATCCCAGTTCAGCGGCTGCTAGCACAAGCAAAAGGCTAACCCCACAGTAGAATGAGCAGGGCTGGGTTGGGCTCTGGCGGCAAATTCTGGCCCCCGAGGGAGAGAGAGCCAGCAGCTGCCCCAGCACAGTCTTTTACCTGCCCAACTCTCTCAGTATCTCTGCCCCTCCAAGACATATCTCAAATAAGAGAAGTACAGCCAGATGCCCGTCTACCCTGAGCTTGGCAACTTCTTTTGTCTCTCTTAAGTACCCAGTCATTCCTTTTTCCAGCAACTTAAGGGACAAAATTCTGTAAGGAAAAAAAAAGATCCTAACCCCAAACATCTTGTCAGTGCTCACATCCCAGGACAAGGATCCCAGTTCCTTGGTTTCACTACCACCTAGTTCCACACTGTGGGCCTTGATAACCCAGCACTGGAGCAGCCAAGTCGCCAGGGGCTCTCCCAACTGGCAGCTGAAGTCTTTTTTGGATATCCCACAACTCACATGGGGATGGGGATTGGGTGATTGCCTCTTCCTCCTGTTCTGAGGGTCCTGGTTCCTCTTCATCCCTCACTAAGCAATCGGATTTTGCCTTGGATGTCTTCTTCTGAAAAGGGGCAAGTGCTCCTGGAGTGGGCTGCTGCCCTGGTTCAGCTGCAGCTGGAGTATCCACGGTGCCTGCTGCTCTGCCTTCCTCTTCCTCTCCCTGAGAGTGCTGTCTGGGATGGAGCACTGTCTGATAAATAGCAGCCAGAGCCCAACACTGCATAACTTTGCACCTCTCTGGAACTGTCACAGCATTTTTCTTTCAAATATTCTTCCACTTTATCAGGATCCTGTAGTAGTTCAGGGATGAACTTCCAAACCAGTGGAGCAGAACAGTCCTGTTTCTGCCACATTACATGCCACTCATGACTATCCACCCCTGGGGCAGATCTCTAAATGATCTTCCTAAAAATCTCTTTTGTAACTCTAAACATGGTGTGGACTGCACTGAGGAGATCTGGAAGTCTTAGCAATGAGAACATGCTTTCCTTAACATCCAAGGGAAATTCAAAATCCTCAAAAGCTGTTGTCACAGGTTTGAAGGAGGAAAAAATGACAAAACCTGCAAAAAATATTTCTCCCTTGCTCTTCCCACAGACTGGGTATGATTATTAATGGACTCAGAAACAGCAGCCAAGGACAAGGCAGGAGATCAACACTGAATACACATCCCAAGTGGCCCTCATTGTCCTCAATGTTATCATGTCATAAGCCAATATCCCACAGTGCAGTAACAGAGCGATCCTGACCCCTCCCCTGCTCTCAAAGGAGCACTGTGATGGGCACAGACAGCATCTATGAAAATACAGACAGGGTGAGGTACCACACCCGCATGAACAGACCAAGCAACATTGTGGCCAGTTGCTCTGTACCTGATACAACAAATGCTTAGATCACATTTTGTTTCCAACCCTCTCTGGGCAGATCTCTTGATATCTCAACCTTTCCCACCCCATGTTGGGTGCTAAGTAAGGCTGCTGTGGTTTAGGAATGGAATTCCCCAATTTAGTGCTCCCACTAAAACCATGCTGCTGCTCATTCTCCCTCTCTATTTGTGGGTGGCTGGAGAAGAATTGGAGTCACAAAATGCAAAGATCGCAGGCTGAGATAACAATTTACTGGAAACAGCAATGAGATAAGAAAACCAACAATATCATCAAGAACATTTATAACACAAGTGTACAAAAGAGAGTGAGTCACATGCCAAAATGCTCACCAGAGCTGAGCTCACTACCCCACTCCCTGTGGCTTGGAACCAGCATTACCCCACCTTCCACTTTCTGTACACTATGCTCTGTCCCTCACAGTTACTCAACCAGAAGGAACCACTTCTCCCCACAAAAGACTCCCTTCCCCTGCCCTGGCAATGAAATGAGGTTGTATAGAATAATCTCCGAGTTCTGGCCATGCACCTCCTGGCTACTGCAAAAATTAACCTTGTCCTGGTTGGAACCAGGATACAAGCCAAGCAGCCTCAACTGCTCCACATCATGTGAGGATTTAATTCAACAGTGTCCAGTCCTTTGTAGAATGGTATAATACATAAATTCCCATTGCAATGAAAAAAAACGAAAAAACAAAAATGTTTATTCCTGGATGAACTTACATAAGAAAATGAATTTATGGCACATGAAGTCCCTTAAGTTTAGCACAAAGTAGTCCATAGTACATGGATTGCTCTTGGATACTATCACAGGCAATACTTCAATTTAAAGCAAACAGCTGCCAGACTCCTGCTGTGTCCCACACACATTTTGTTGCTCCCTCACTGGAACTAAAGCTGTTCCAAACTATTTTCTTTTACAGATGGAGCCCTCTGAGATATCAATGGAATCTGTACTTCTGCCCCAGAAAAGAGGCACCTGTAAAGCACAGTGACTGGGACAGGCACTCTTTACACTTCAAAAATTAAATCAGGGCACTGAATGTGCCCAGCTGAAATGTACTCTTATTTGCAAAAAGATCTGAAAAGCTACATCCTTACTGAAAGAGCAAATTGATGAGCCCAGCTGGAAGACCCAAGCACTGCAAACAGAATGAAGCACATGACCCACCTCATCAGCTCCACCCATATGCTTCTCCTGTTGTTTTGTAAAATCACTAAAGCTGTAAATTTATTTTAAAAAGTCTAGGTTGGTTAACACAAGTTGAGTAAGGCCTCCTGAGAAATTCTGCTACAGAATATCACCTCTTTCTGAGACAAGTCCCAGTCCAGATCATGCAAGGAACAGAAAACCTTCTGGTAAAAACAGTCACTTGTCCATGATGTAATTTTTTAAGATATAAAAAAGCTTACAAAGTTAAATTATCATCTCAGATAACTTTAAAGAACAAGAGAGGTTAGGTTAGAAGCTCTCTCAAGTTTTATCTGCAAAAACTTTGAGTACTTACTGTCCATTCTCCAGGTCCTTCACGTGGCACACAGACGCTTCTACCACGTCCTTTGGGTTGTGGTAGGGGTTGCTGGCAATTGGATGCTCCTCAAGGTGGTAGTGCCGGGCAGTCCCATTGACTTTGTAGATCAGAGGGCTGGCTTTCCCATTGGGTGACATCTCTTCCTTGCTTCTCTCCTTTTCAGGTATCACAACTTCAATTTTCACTTCAACTACAGGAACAACCCAAAACCTTTGTTAAAATGAAGCCAGAGGTTTTGCTGCTCTTCACTGTTCTATCACTTCATCCTTCTCTGAACTTGGAAACAGACATCAAAATAGATATTTTTGTTAGCTTGACTTGGAAGATAAAACATTTAACATCAAGCTCAGCTTCATTACCTGAGCCCATTATTCCTCTGTTTTTTCTGCATTGGGCACTTTGCATTCATGAAGTATATATTCTTGAAAGCAGACATGAGTCATTGGTGCAAAACAACCTCTCAGGTACAGTTCTTATCCTGTTTAATGGAAAACAGCTTCAGGCAGCTCCATATGAGGCATGCCAAGGTCTCTGGAGCTCAGACAGACTTCAAAAACCCCTTTAATTGTTAGTAGGTAATGTTAACTGAAAGAGAAAGCCAACACTGCATGGTCCATAAAGCTGCTTCATTAGATGGAGACCAATTAATAAGGAACTAGAAATATCCGCAATTATTTCCACATGAGGTTTTGAGTGTAGAGTGACTCTACGATAATAGGTGAGACAAGCAAGTATGGTCCCTTTTTCTCACATGTACACCAGTGAAGAGTTCTGACAATAAATCATCCCTGTCCTGGGGACCAGAGGATCCAGGGACACATGGGAGCAGGGACAGTGGGGAGCAAAGGCGCTCTCTTCAGCCACCCAGGTGAGGACACGCAGAAGTTACTGTGAGGGTGGTGAGGCCTGGCACATGTTTGCTCAGAGAAGCTGTGGCTGTCCCATCCCTGGAAGTGCCCAAGGCCAGGTTAGATGGCACTTGGAACAACCTGGAATAGTGAAAGGAGTCCCTGGCCATGGGCAGGGGGTGGGACTGGATGAGCTTTAAGACGTCCTCCAGCCCAAATCATTCTGTCATTCTGTGTTGATACGAGCTCCCTGAAGGGCAGTGCCCACCCACCCTACCCACAGCCAGCTACACCCCCATGACCCACCCCATGCCCAGGCTGGGCAAGCTGGTCACAGCAGCATCAGAAGCCACTGATGAGCTCTCACATCACAAAGTGGAAAACATCACTTTATCATCTAGGGACTTCATCAAGCTAAAGCCATTAATATAATAATAAACACTAGGGAGTTTGATAGCAAGCCAGGGGAAAGTGCTGGAGACTGATGAAGTGTCTCAAGTACATGGGAAATCATTGAGGTTTCCCCATCTTATAAATGTCATGAACAAGAAAATCTGTAGAAGATGGAGTTCACAAACTAAACAGCTTAAGGAAAGGCTAAAAACAAGCCCTTCAGCAAGGCTTGTGAATGACAGGGATGCTGGTTCTTCCCAGCCTCATCTGTTGTCCCAAACCTTTTATTGCAAGAATAATGAGAGAACAGTGGAAGAACAAGTCAGGGAGAAGAATTTTGAAAGGGAGAAAAGCAAGTGGCCATGGCCATGCAGGCCCTAGAGGCAGGCAGCTATCTCACGAGTCCTGCACGCTTCTGCTGTTTGTGCATGCTCAGCAAGGCAAGGGATGCATAGCTTTTTGCCAAAGTGCCAAATCCCTGTGCTCACCAGGCAAGATTCACCATGGGTAGTGACAGACAGATCCAGGAAAGTGATTTTCTGTGTATGAACACTGAATCAACAGAAAACATCACCATCTACTGTGCTCTTGCAACTGCAGGAGTTAATGCAAATATATAGGGCCAGCACCATGCATTAAAAACCCCCACATTGCTATGAGCAAATCTGTTCCTGGAACTCTAGAGAAGCAGCTCAGCTGCTGCAGGCACCCAGTGAAGAGGCTGCTCTCCATAAGCACCGCTTTCCTAGGGCATTGGGAAAAGAAGATAAGGATTTTCCAGGACAGAGTTTGGAAGTATAATGAATACCCTTTATGCCAGTCCCAGTGAAATACTTTTGGCTCAAGAAACAGGAGGCTGATATCATATGGTTTCACAGTCAATCTGCAGAAAATGTGGCTGTGCATCCTTGCAGCCAGACTGCAGAGCCAGACCATGTCGCAGGATGAGAAAAAGGTTGGACAAAGCTGGTGGCTCTGAGCCCTAATGGTGAGGGGGACATGGATATCAGTGAATCCATCCTGCAGGTAACAACTCCCATCTCTCACTTTGCTGATGTCCCAGGACTTGTTTTCCAGAGAGTTTGGGTCAGGTGAGCACATGGAGTGCCCACTGATTCACAGGCAAATGAACCTGCAGAGATGAAGATGGAAATGTAGCTGTAAGCTTTTCCCTTCTTCCTCAGTTAGAAAAACATATGCAGGAAGCAGCAGGTCTCTGGCACTCAGCCATCCCCACCTGGCACCTACCAACACTGCTGGACAAATGTCCAGAGGAAAAGAAAAAGAATTATAAAATCTTCCCTCTGCTATTTCGGGTCCTACACTTCACTCTTTGCCTCTGTGGGGAGCATATCCCACTTGCCTCTCAGCAACCCTTTTTACCCCTACGTCCTCCTCCTTCTCATGCCTCTCAGCTCCTCATGGGGTGTCTATGTGGCCTGAAACCTGCATTCCTGAGGGATGATCCCTCCAGGAATCCAGGACTAAGCAGCACCTGAGCTGATCCAGCAAACTGGTTCAGTTGCCAACAGGGAAAATGACATTTAAATGAAATACTTATAAACTGAAGTTTATTCTGAAATCCAATTGGTGCAATGGGGCGGGGGTCAGTGTTTTCCAGCTGTTTGACAGGGTATCTATAGCTGCTAGAAGAGGGTCTGGACCTTAAAGCAAATGGACTGGTAAGCTTTAGGCATGTTACTACAAATCTAGACAGTAGGCAACTCCTCAAGAATATAGGTAGAGATATGGATATTCCTACATAGGTATGGGCATAAAGAGATGATACAGATTAAAATGTAAATAGAGATTTATATATGTATAGATATAGATATAGATATAGATATAGATATAGATATAGATATAGATATAGATATAGATATAGATATAGATATAGATGACATAAAGAGACAGAGATGTGCCTGCTTGCCCTGTGCCACCAACATCACTTACACACTTACATATGTGTGTTTGTGTAAGTTCAGGCACATTTTTAACATATCTCTATACACATATGCTTACATAGATGAAGAACCAAAAGGCCAGGGCTGGAAATATTTTATAAGAATATAGAAAAAAGCAGAGGAACCAGCTGAGCATTAGCAAGTGTTCATATCACATATCCATGTACACCTCAGCATGGCAAGCTCTCACTACCCAAAAATCCTGAGTCAGCTCCTCAAACTCACAGAATCATTTAAAATACAGACTCTTGACTAGACTATAAATTTTGACCCATTTTTTTTTTCTCCCAGGTTTTCAGCCTTAAAGTCAAGCATGGCTGGGATCCTTCACATACAATCAGGAATCATGTCCCAACACCATTTATCACAGTTGGTATTGTTTTTCTCTTGTGGCCACAATGTTCTTGTGCTTTGTCTTGATGTCACTCACACAAGCAGTCAGTCTTGAACATCCCATTACATCTCCTGTAAATTTATTCCTTCTCCATCACTATTCACAGCCTTGTGGGACCACTCAAAACCTCTGCATGCTCTTGGAGAGATACTTCAGACGTGAGGCTGGAACTGTTGACATCGATCCCAAAGCAGGGTACTGACAGGTAGGTGGGCTGCAGCACCGGGTCACAGGCTTTCTTTTTAAAAAATTAGGGCAATTAGATGCCCCAATACTTCTCTATCACAGGATTGGGTTCCCAGTATGGCTCAGAGCCCTTCTGGATGCTGAATTTAAATTATGGATATTGGGCCATTGACAGATTGTACCTCCAGTTACCCAATACTTAAAATACTAGAAACCAGTGAAATATTGAGTTAATATGGGAAGCAAGAATTGACATGAGCCAAGAGCTGACTTGAGCCAAGGGGAGTCTGGATAAGATGAAGATGCCTGGCTATAGGGGATGGAGGAGCTGAGCTGGCAAGGGGAGAGAATGTGTCTGCCTTCTCCAGCCCCAAAATCTTGTGATGCCTCAGAGTGTGCCACTTCAGGGCTGAAGGCACCGGGCAGAGGAGCACTGAGGGCAGGCTGTATGGTGCCAACAGCTTTGGGAGCAGTGGAAACCAGAAACGCATCAAGGGATGATGCCCAAGGTACAGCTAGACATCTCAGTTTATCCCATTAGGGTTTATTTTCCTAAAGCCAGCACAGAATAAATCTACCACCATGGGACATGTTTGGGGCTTACTGTGCCCTGCCAGTGCTGCACTCTCCAGGCATTCCCTGGCTCACCCACCCCACCTGAACTACAAGCCCCAATGACAGGAACTTCAGGCGGTCTCAAAGAAACTCCAAACCATTTTTATGGACCTCTTCTCCCCTCCTTCCAAGGCCAGGGCTTGGAGCAACCGCGTCTAGTGGAAGGTGTCCCTGCCCATAGCAGGGGGTTGAAACTACTTGATCGTTACAGACCCTTCCGTCATTCCGTCATTCTATCATTCTATTAAAAATGACAGAGCCAATGACAAAAGCACCATGTCAAATGTGCCTGGTTCTGCTCTCCCTCTCCAGAAGCTCTGTCAGCAAGTGGAACAGTCCAAAACCAGGAGGTAGGACTTACCAGCCAAGGCTGGGGACAAGCTCAGAGCCAAGCTCTGAGGTCACACAGCCAATGACACTCCTCCAGCAGTGGTGGGTGGGAAGGGAGCACATTTCCTTCTAAATGCATCCTCCAAGCAAGGCAAAGCCCACCCCCAGACACTCCATGTGCTGGGAAGCAACTGCTCTGTCATCAAACACTGAGCCCAGCAGAAAAAGAATCACAATTTATAGGTTTTGAAACCACTCTACCACACCCAGCACAAGAGACTGAGCTGCTACAGCTCACACAGCTGGCACATGATGCATCCTGTCACCCACTATCCTGAGCTGGCTGTGCTGTGGAAGCGGGTGCTAGGATACCACTCAGGCTGCCAGCTGGGCAGCTCATCCCCAATGCATCACACACCTGAGACAAACCCGGGGAGAAAATGATGAAGAAATTGAGAACTGGGCCTTCAGAAGAGGATCTGGCATCACAGGACTGCAGCAATTATCAGATTGCTTCACTGTTTGAACATAAGTTCTTAATTAAACACTGAAATATCCAGACAGGGATGGGTGCTGCAGCAGCAGCCAAACCTCACGCCTGGCCAGCAGTACAGTCAGCACAGCTATTTAGGGATCCAGGACTCCACTCCCCAGAGCTCTTGTATCACTCATCTGCCCATCAAAAGGTGATATGTGCACAGTGCCAAGGTTATCTTGAGGGTGCTCAGGGCAACTGAGGGTCTTTCTTGTAATGAAGGAGATGGAGCAGATAAGGACCTCATGTACACCTTGAAAAATGCCTGAATCAGTTCTGCTCACTTCAGGCTGCATCCAAAATATTCCCTTCATGTGGAAACAGCACTGATGGGGCAAATGGCTCTATTCTGTCCCTGCTTCTTATTCAGACAAGGAATAGGTGAATTCCTATAAATAATAAAGTCCAGCACTAATACTGTACAATTCCCACATGAATAACAGTTCAACTCTAATACTGTACAATTCCCATATGAAACATCAGTGAAACTCTTTGCTATAACAATCAGTATCCTCAAATGCCTCTGTTTACCTCTTTGCATTTGCAGGTTTTATAAGCCTGGGATGAAGCCCTGCAGTCAGCGTTGAGCTACCCAGGGGCTGTGGAAGGCTTGTGCAGAGCCTTTGAAGATGCTAATCCAAACCAGAGCTGAAGGATGGAGGTGTGTTGCAGGGTGGCATTTTTCAGGCATTTGTCCCTACTATGCAAATACAGCTCTCCACAAAAATCTGCAGCTCAGGAAAGAGGTCTGAAGAGTATTGGTGTTCCAGCACTGGTCCAAGATTACATAGTTTTGCTGATATGATACAAAATTAAGTGGAGCGTATAACAGAGTTAGTCACAAGTTTAGTCAACAAAGGCATTTACTCCTGGATGTGTTTTTACTTCTCAAACATCTTAAGGAAACACATAAACAAGGCTTTCAGAGAGAAACTTACAGGTCAGAGTGTCCAGTGCCACATTACCTAGGTGGTGACCCACAACATAATCACAGTAGAGGTCAAAGGCAGAAAACCACCTTTATTTTCTCATTGTGCCTTGCATAAAGCACCTTATTCCATGGATGCTCAGTGTGTGTCAACTTCTGTGCCCCTTCTGACCAGTTTAGTCCTTCAACCTGAAATCCCTTCTGACTCATGCAATGAAGACAAATTGCCAAGAAAAGATCCCCAAAAGATATCTTTCTACCCACAAAGGCTACACAGGGATGCTGACTGATCTGATAAATCATCACCATTCTCTGATTCCCCTTGCCCTGGGGCACAAGCAAGTAACAAGGACAAGGTCACACTAAGCACCCTCTGAGGTGGCCAAAACAAGCTGCAGAGTGGGAGCTGGGAGCACTCCTCCATGGCAGCTTCAGGAACAGTGACAGGACCAGCCATTGTGAGAGTCCTGTGCTAGGGCCATGCAGGTGCTGCCAGGTGTGATGAGTATGAGTGACCATGCAGTGCCTGCTCATGCCCAGCCTGCTCAGGACAGGGCTGAGCATTGACACTTCCACACAAGGCCCCCTCAACCAGCCAGATTGCCTGGGCAGGTGGTCCCACCCCTACCCCTCACACATACTCCCAACCTTCTCCAAACCCTACAGAGCAGGGAGCCCACCCAGCCCAGCCATGGAAAGAATGTGCCAGGCAAGGGGAGAAACCTTGATGTCCAGGTGTCGACAGCTGCTTTCCCCACCAAAAGCAGTACAGACAGACAAGCTTCACCAAGAAAACAAAATCTCAACAGCAGAGCAGCTCCAGGACCTGGCCTACTCCTTCCCAGGCCATTCCTTTCCAGCAGGGAAAGAAATAAGGGCTGGCCAGTGAGTGACAAAACTGTGGCAGAAGGAAGGTGCTGGAGGCCTGTGTGTCTGTGCTTGGACAGCTGCCACCCTAAACTTACATTGCAGCATGAGGGGGGCAACCCTGCTCCAGATCCAGCAGAAAGGTAGAAGCAAGTGGGTGGTGAAGAACACAGAGATGTGACCAGGCAGAGATATCTCCCTTGTGGTAGAGGGTGAGCTCCACTCCCACCCATCTTCCAACGGCCCTGGCCCTGCTGCAACCCCCCACAGCTCCCTGCCTGGGAGTGAGAGCACTGAGGAATTTGGGGGGATTAAGAGCCCAGTAATCCTCCCGGCAGGAGCCGAGCATTAACATTCCCCTGGCCAGCGTCCACCGCTGGCCTATTTCTCCCACGGGGGCAGTGGGACGGGGGCCCGGCATCGGAGGGCAGTCACCTGGTTTGGGCTTGGAGAAGCATCCTCCCATGGCGCCGGGCGGGACAGCAGCGGGGGCCGGGCTGGGCAGCTCAGCGAGGGCGCGGCCACATCCTGGCAAGGTCCAGGGAGCTCCGTGTCCCAGCTCCGCGTCGATCCCACCTGCGCTGAGCAGAAAAGCTCCGTGAGAGCTGGTGCGGCCGGAGGGTGCGTGCGGCAAGGGGGGGAAGCAAAGCCATAACAACGCTGCCCTGCGGACACACACCGTGGGCACCCCGGTGACCCGAGGGACAAGGGGACAGCGAGCTGCTGGGGTCACCGTGCTGGGAGACACCACTAAATTTAGTTATGATGTTTATCAACTCAGTTAATTACAAAACCCCTCATATCATTTGTGGCCAGAGTTTAATAACTACCCAAAGCCCTGCCTTTGGGAATTAAAGCTCTAAGCACACAGGTCATGGCCCAAATACAATGACTGAACCATAAATACGTTTCAGTTGGGTTTTTTGTGTTATTATTAGGAGACTGAAAAAAAGAAGTTTGCTCTATTGTACAGTCCTGCAAGTTCCCTTATGTCAGTTATGCTCATTCCTGCAGAAATGCCATTGGCTTAGGAACAATTAGTTATTTAGAGAAAGTGTTTTTTATATCAGACTGTTTTGCATCAACTGCCTGTTTTTACACGATTGAGATGATTTTTTTTTTTTTTTAATTTTTAATGTCAGGTTGTGTTTCTCTTATTATCTTTGTCTTGTGGTGCTCTCAGATTTGGTACAGACTAAGAATTTGGATAAACCTTGAAAACAGCAAAGAGTCATCAAACACACTGGCAATAAAATAGTACATTTCATCCATTTTACTCATTCCTACCTAAATTGAACAGATTTACTAAGGTTTTGCCAAATATTTTTCAAAAAGCTCTCTGATCTGGGCAGGAAGTTAAAAACAATTTCCAAACTGTATTTTGAGACAGGCAAAGTAGGTTTTTCCGTAGCTCAGAAAATGCCTTGAGATCTGTACAATGAGAAGAAATTAGGGAAGTACCAGGAGAGAGATACCAAGCACTTTCTCTTCTTAGCTTAAACATCAACACTAAATATCAAGATGTATCCCTCTGTTTTCAGTTATATCCCTCCAAAACACACCTTCAAACTCCCCTTCCATGCATAGCATCACCTCTGCCAAGCCCCAGCTCTGCTGCAGAAGCAGCTTCAGAGCCGTTGAATAAGCAATCCAAGCTATAGAGGAACAGAAGCCCAATGCCTTGTCCATGATGCAAAGCAGGCCTGTGCTATTTGATAATCTGCAAAGAGGGATTATTAAATGTAGAGGGAAGAGCTCTTCTTCCAAGAGCATCCCAGGAAAGTAGTATGACAATGTTTATGTAAGAACAAATGCAAAAAAAAAAAAAGATACCATGTAAGAAAGTGCATAAATGCAGAGGAAGATTTGGGAAGAGTGGGGGAAAACAGAGTGGGGACGTCATATGCAGTAACTGCTGTAGAGCCCTTTGCCAGAAGCAGGAGAAAGAAAGGGAAAATGGCTTTGTGCCAGGCAAACCAAGTCTTGAGTCACTGGTGTACCAGTGTTACAGGACAATAATTCAGTGCATATAATAAAATACTGCCACTGGTGCCTCGGGAGCAAACCAAGTCGCTGCTAACCCAGACCAGCTCCTTGCAGTTCATTTCCTGCAGCAGAAGTGGACACTGTGGTGGCAAGACAGGATCATGGCCCAGGGAAGCAGTGCCTGGCACATTGCAGCATTCCCTTAGGGTGCTGCACATATGGGAGACCACAGCAGGGACCCCTGGGCAGGTGATGGGTTGGATGGCAGAAGGGTGGCTCTCAAATATGCCTCACCAGAGAATCACTCCAACTTCTCCAACCCTCCCAGCGATGCTGATGTGGGACTGGTTTCTAGATGTCTGGCTGATTTGAACAAGGACATGGAGGGATGTCAGAGTTCCTGAATGTTGGAATGTCAGCCACTCATCCGAGATGCCTTTGCTGTTTTTGGACATTAAAGATGGCAATCTGCATCCCCTCAAGCCCACTTCACATCTCCTGATTTCTCCACTGATGATTCCTCTAGCCTTTCCAAGGCACAGAAACATCTGCACCTCCCAAAGTGGGTCAGAGGGAAGTGTTTGCTATCAAAGGTGTCCCTTTGGCAAAAGCAAAATGGTTCTTGGTAGAATTTCTGCTGATGTTGTCAGAGGAGAAGCCATCTAGCTGCTCCTAGCCTCAGTCCCAGCAAGCACATGGAGATCCTTCAGAGTCAGCTGAGACTCGGCTGGTTGAAGAAAGGCACCAGCCTCCCCTGTCAGAACACCTCAGGGGACACTGCAGGGCCATGTCACTGCTAGTGGCATCCAGAGATATCGATCCAGAGCTGGATCCTGCAGGATTCATGGCCAAAGCCATAAGCTCTGTTAGGAGAAGGAAATAAGCCTATACACAACATAATGTAGCTGAACCCAGGATCCCCTGTAAAACCCTGCTAGGTCCTGAAGGGCGATGGCCTGATCTAAACAAGGTATCCATGCTCAGTAAACCAGTTTATCATCTGTTCCCTGAACAAAACAACACTCTGTGGCACATAGCTGAACAGGAACACCTTCAGCATCTGCTCAGAGAGGGCAAGAACGAGTGGTCTATCAAAATATGAAGCAACTGAGGAACATACTAAGTCCCGTGCCTAAAGAGTCTAGTGTGAATGAGGAACTAGCCCTACACCAGACTGTCTGCAGAACTCCATCATCCACAGAGAGCACTGCCCAAGTATACAATCAGGGACACCAGCCTGCTCCCAAACAGGAGAAACTGGTAAAATGATCCAACAGGAGAAACATGGAAAACAGTCTAGTGCTACTAACAATGAGCACTTCCCCTGCATAGCAGTGAAATATGCAAAATATGGCAACATCAAGCTTCAGTGCAGGTCAGGGATATCAGACCAGACAGCCCACCTGGCTCAGCCCAGTGTCCACTGCCTGAACATGGCCAACAGCACCCATCTGCAACAAGCAGGCAGGAACAGGGCAGGAAGGCAGGGACACGCCAGCCACACTTCACACTGGGGTCAGAGTAGGATCCAGAGCCTGCACCACTTCCAAGCAGTGCAGTGCTGGCAGAGCTATTATTAGCACTGTGCTTCTGCTCTCTGCAGTGCCCCAGGCTCCTGTTTTAATCAAGTGCTCTGCTGTGACTCCAAAATCCTTTCCAAGGGCTAATGTGGCAACTATATAACTATATAAGTATATTAGCACACCTTAGATATAAATAATGTTTTTCCCTGAGCATCAGTTTGTGTTTATTGCCCCAGTATCATTTCCTCACCAGGTACCCAGGTCCCTCCTACCCAGCTGCAGCATCTGTCAGCATCTGTCCTGCTGCTGTAAATAATCCTGCATCACCTGCCTAGAAATCTGGTACAGATATGAGCACCAAGCCATGCCCTGTGCTCATCTCCCAGAGATGAGTTCCAGCTAGCTCTAGCTAGCTTCAGCTGGAGAGTTTGCAGTCTCAGCACCCTCCAGCTGGAGACCTCTGTGGAGCACTGAACACACTAGTGGCACTGTTGATGGAGTCCCCTCAGCCGTGATTCATCTGCAGTGTGAGGGGGACCTGGTGCACGTGGACAGCAGCTGCCCCTGTGGCCTCTCCAGGCTCCTCCAGACATTCTTACTGAGCTTCTGACTGCACACTCACCTTTTTGTGGACATCACCCTGACCCCTATTGCCCTGGCCACACCAGCCCTGAGTGCCACCAGAGGAAGAAGAGGCAAGAGGACTGCTTCTAATTCCCTTCTCACTTTTCCAGCACAAGTCTCCTCACCGGTCGCTTGGACAGATAGAGGGGGATTCTCCACCTCTCAAGGCAGCTCTATCCCCTCCCCATCCCATTTAAACCCTCTCCCCAAGCCCTGGTCCCAAATTTCCTCTCCTCAGTGATGTGGGAGCTCCCAGTGTCATCAAGAAGATGCCTGATATGATCTCCTGGCACCAGGGGCCAGCAGTGTGAGCCACAGAAGGCAGGGGCTTGGTGACAACTCAACACATGCTCTCAGAGTAGGGACCCTGCCTGGGGCCAAAGTATGGAGGAGACAAATATCATGGAGCAGCTGCCAGCTCTTGAGGATCCTGGATTTGGCTAACAGAATAAGAAACATCTCTGACCCTGGGTCTAACAATCCCAGATCCTCCAGGCTTTGCACTGGTCTTCCCACAGCTGCATCTCCTCCACTGTCCTGTTCTTCTCTTGGGACAGACCCAAGACAGCCCTAGGTCTGCTGAGGGCACAGTTCAGGTTCCCAAGGCTCAGGAACATGCCCATCATTCCAAGGAAAACAGACAACAATGGATGCTCCCTTCCTGCCATCATTAGCACCCAACCTCCATTCCTCCAGGGAGCTCAGGATCATGTGCTCAGCCAGCCTTTCTCCTCTCTTGATTTCCAGGCACTACTGCTTGGACTGGCTCCCACCCACAGCTGGAAATGCCTGAACAATCTCTGCCATGGGTCCAGCAAACCAGACTCCAAGGACTTTTGTCTTCTCCACACAAATGGAGAGCTCTTTGCTTCCTTTGCAGTGCTCTGCAGCAGGATCTGGAGGAAAGCCCCAAGGGCAGTTGTGGTCATGACTATGATGGTATTCATCTCCCATTAGGGTGGCACCTCTTGCTCTGCACCTTCTGTCCATGATTATGGAAAAATTTAGACTGGAAGGGGTCCCTCGTGGTCATACAACCCAATCCCAATTCCACCCTGTGAGCAGGGTGACATAACAACCTGGATCGAACTAATTCTATCTTAAGCTATTCTATCTTAAGCTTTGGAGAATGGACCCACTAACATCTGGGAGTCCTCAAGGGTAACAGACCTTTTAGATGGGTATCAGTGGGAAAAATTCAGTGGTCTACAAAGAACAAGCAGATCCATTTCTGGCATCTGGAGACTACCACAGAGCTTCCCATCCACATATTTGCCAGATGCAGCACTCATTAAAAATGGGAACAGATGTTGAAAGATTTCCCTTCCTCAACACTTTGGAGCACTGATGGTTTCCTGGTGAGACTGGAAATTAATTTTTACTCCAGGATACTCCATTTCTGAAGTATTTTGTGGTGCTGAGCCCCCCTGAGATGCCTCCTGTAGAGGAAAGAAGGGAGTTAGGCAGCTGTGCTGTGCCCTGGAGCCATGACAGCCACATGGGTCGGGCACAGGGGTTGCTCACATGCTCAGGGAACAGCTCATTGCCAGTTTGGGGTCAGGAAGGATCTCCCTTGGAGACTGGTGTAAGTGCCAGGGGGCTTTTGCCTTCCTCTATAGCTCTGAGCATCACCCCTTGCCAGGCTCCTCAGGGCTGTTTCTGGCCAGAGATTCCCTGCTGTAGCAAGGCCAGGAGTCCAGCTGTGCGTGTGATCTCTCCACCTCTCTTCCCTATGGCAGCTTTGTTTTTCTAGGTTTCAGTCTCTTGTAGCATAGGTCTTCTAAGGCAATGTCCAACAGCTCCACACTGAACAGGAGTTGCCCATTTTTAACTGCCCCTGCATACAATAAAATTTTCTTTTTATTGAATCTGGGTTCTGTTGTCTGCAAACATTTGCTTATTTCTGCCCTGAGAACTTTGTCCTTCAGGAGCTTTATCAGCTCCCACAGATAATTTTTGGACTCAGAATGATGTTGCAGCTATTTGAAGAGCTCAGCACTTTCTTAATGAGACATCCTTCGTGGATGTTTCTAAAAGGTTCAGGTCATTTCTGCTCTGTTTAAGGACTGAGCTCAACATCTGGAAAACTTGCTTGTCTGCTCTGCAGAGTGAAGGGTACTGTGTGCCTATTCCAACCATTCACATCAGCTCTGCAAGCTGGTTCACACATCCCCCAAGCAGGAACACCAAGAGAAGGGGGCAGCTGGAGCCTCAGAGCATCTAATGTCACCATCCATGCTTGCAGGGAAGAGCTGTCCCTGACTCTGGTCTCTACTGTGGGAAAAAAAAACAACCCCTGATCCCAAACCATGCCCTATCCACTACAGTGTTGCCAATTCTCTGTACATTCAAAATATTGTCTTTAACACAAGACCAGCAGGAGCCACGGAGCAGTCACAGCAGCAGACCTGTTTTGGTCACACCCTACAACCAAAGCACAGCACAGATCCCACCACTGTAGTCTCTCCAGTCCATCCCATAAAGCTTAGTCTGTCCAATGGGGCAGCCCAGGTTCTGGTCCTTGGACACAAGGATTCTGATCCACCTGGTCCTGAACATCACAAGGACCCAGAGCATTCTTTCCCACCTACCTCCTCACCACACACAATGGCCCCCAGCAGTGAACCCCATCCTTCAGCCCCACCACTACCCTGCGCACCAGCACTCTCCCACTGTTCACCTTCCCTCTCCAACATCAGCCAGTCTCCACTGGTGTGGCAGAGTCTCAGTCCATCTCCACAAAGCCTGTCAGAGCAGAAGCCAGCACACACCCCACAGTGGACACACCATACTCCTCATGGTGCAGAGTAGGGGTGAAACAGTATTTGGGTTCCAGCTGTTGTCCAAGCACAGCCACACAATCAGTGTCTCACAGCCCACAGGCACCTTCCTGCCATCCTTACCACCCTGCAGAGATCAATTCCCCCAAAAAACCACAGCAACCACTGGCACAAAGTCCTACTGACACCCTGAGTTGCCTGCAGCTCCCCTCTCTGCTCACCCTGGGGTCCATCCTCCACGTGCTGCAACTCCCTGGGTGCCACAGCTCATGATCTCAGTGAGGGATCCCCATGCTTCCCAGCAAGGTCTGGATCAGCAAAACCAAACTGCCCTGTCTCCAGGGCAAGCCAGACTCTGCTGCCAAAAAAAGCAGTTCTCTCCACTGGACACAGGACTCTGAACACAGCCCAGGCATGGTTGGAGCACTGGGGAGCCCAAGGCTCTACCCCGACCCCATGGACCATGCTGTGCACTCTGTGTTATCAACATCACCCGCAGCAGCCCTGCCCTGACCCCAGGGAGGGGCACAGGACTTGCCTGCCAAGAGAAAAGGAGACAGTGGGAAGAGAATCAAGTCACACAGAAGAGAGCATGACAAGGCATGATATTTTTAGGGCAGGGAGAGCTTGTGTTTTTAAAGTAATATGAGGTTGAAAACAGATGGTCTCCATCCTGAAGTTAACATTTTTGTCAGGAATCACACTACAAGGGATGAAAAGAGAGTTTCACAACCCCTAGCTGTTGTTCCCAGACCAAACCAGTGGATCAGCCTTCCAGAATGGGGTGCCCAACTGAAGGACCACCCCTGTGTTCGTATCACTGCTTCTTGTCCCTCCACCTCAAAGATACTGCACACAGGACATGGTAACACTGCTTGTGCAGGCATGCAATGCAGCACAGGCCACCCTCTGCCCATGGAACAGATGAGCCAAAATCAAGAGGTCTGGAACACAGGAATCCCATTTTCTTGTCTCCCTGGCACCCCAACCTCCTCTTTACCTCTCTAGCTTTTCACCCCGATTTTCCCCCCTAGCTCCCTAGCTAGCTTCCCTTTCCCTCTGCCAAACCCTCCCATTTCCATTTTCCTGCCGTTTCCATACCTATCCTGAACCTGCTGCCTGGCTTCTGCTTCAGGGTCCCCCACCTGCTGACACACAGTGAGTCTGACACCCTCAGAGCAGTTCTGGACCCCTCCTTCGCCTCCTGTTTTGTCCTTCACCTTGCTTGCCCAGCCCTCTCAATATAGCCCTCCCTGCCAAAGCTTTACCTCTCCACCCATTTGCTGGTGGGGTCCAAGATTTTCTTTACACTCACCGGGAGAAAGCACCGCGTTTGGCTTTGCCAGGTGATTTCCTTTCAAACGGTCCCAAGAAACAGAAGCAAAAGAAGCCAAAAAAAAAAAAAAAAAAAAAGCCAAGCTACAAAACGGCGAGAGCAGCTCACGGCCCCAGCGCTGGGCTGCACGGCCCCGTCCCAGCGCGGCCAGAGAGGGATGCGGGCAGGAGTGACGTGCCCGGTGCACTTCACCTTGTCACGAGGAGTTTGTGTCAGCGGCAGCACAGAGAGCTACAAAGCTGCCGCTTGGTTCATGCACCCCGCTGACTCCCGAAGAAGTGCAGCGGGAACGCCGTGTCAGAGAACAATCACACAGGATTGTTTTCCTGTCTGCTGCTTCAGCAATTTACCGGCTCCAGGTTAAAGGCTCATTCGGCAGCACTTGTCACTGCCATCCCTCCAGACACCTCTGTGAGCTGGACTGGAAACCATTAATCATGGTGTTCACTTCAGATCGTAAAGATTCGCCACTAAAGATCATAAATGTTGGGAAATCTCCCTGGATAAAGAGTGCTCGATGCAAAAATCAAATCATTTCACAACATGAAAGACCTTTAATTCTCATTTGCTCCACTACAGGCAGTCAAGCCCCTGCTGTGCTGTCACTGCCAGGTCCCCATTGCAATCTGCGTTCCCCACAGGAGCTGGAGTAGGGAGGAAGGAATTTATCCCGGCAATGTTTTCCAAGACTAACAGCTACAGTACAACGCCATAGTCCAGCTCCATCCACCACATTCAGATGTTCCCTCTCGAAGGAGACCATGCAGTTCATAGAAACATAGAATGTCCTGAGTTGGAAGGATCACACAAGGATCATGGAATGGCTTGGGTTAGAAGAGACCTTAAAGCTCATCGCTTTCTACACCCCTTGCAGGGACAGGGACACCTTCCACTACCCCAGGTTGCTCCAAGCCTCTGTCCAGCCTGGATTTGGACGCTTCCAGGGATGGAGCATCCACAGCTTCTCTAAGCAGCCTCTGCCGTTGCCTCACCACCCTCAAAGTGGAGAATATCTTCCTAGCATTTAATCTTATCTACCTTTCTTCAGCTTAAAGACATTCACTCCTGTCCGGGCGAGATCATGGTCACCCAAAACAGGGACAAACAAACCTGGAGAACACGCTGGCGGGAGGACATGATACAGGGACCTAAACCCCGTCCAGGACAAACGGGGCTTTTCTCCGCGACCCATTTTTTATGCCGCTTTGATTTCCTGGGCATTTGCTGCATCTCAGGAGAGATGCGGAGATACGCGGCGCTCTCGCACGGCCCGCCCACGGCTCCGACCCCGGCCCCGCCGGCAGCTGCGGCTGTAGAGGAGCCCCCGGGCCCGCCGCGCGCCCCGCTAATCCCGATACCCACGGTGCTCTCGCTCCCGGGGGCAGCGGCGGCCCCCACCGACCGCTCCCCGCGGCCGAAGGCGTGGTGCGGTGCGGTCCTGGACAGCGGCCTTACACTGGGAGCTCCCCTCGCTTCACATCTTCACCGGGACGCGTCCCCTCCGCCCCGCGCTTACCTGGGCAGCAGCGGCGGTGCCGGCGCGGCGGGCGGAGCGCGGCCGGTCCCGGGGCGGGGCGGGGCGCGGGACACGCCCCCGCAGCCGGAGCGGAGCGGGAGGTCCCCGCCGGCCCTGCTCGCTCTCGGTACTCGCGGGGCGGGGGTCCCCGCTTGCCCTGGGCGCACCGGGGGAGTTGTTTCTGCTTGGTCTCACGGGGCCTCTACTGCTAGGGCTATTCCTGCCCACCTGAAATACCCCGGCCCGGCCCTTCCCAGGTCACTTGCTTTACATTTTCATTCTGGATTCATATCTCTGCTCCCCCCTCGAAGACAATGACTTGCACCACCCTCCGCTTCCTCCTGCCTGGAACCTTTCTTCTCCCCAGAAAACTTTCTCCCTATCAGGCCATCTGGAAGTGTCAGCATCTCTCTGCGCCTTTTTCTATTACATGCCCCAAATCTGTTCTTTATTTTCAGTGGGTGACTTTTGAGATCACCCTGAGTACAGAGGAAGGTTCAACACCCGCCCCCACCCCGCCCCCGATAATTTGTGCCAACTCTCTGCTCTCTTACACCCCAAATATACAACCTTTATGCTTTCTAGGCAGATCACTACTCTTTAATATCCAGCTTCAGTTCCCTGCTCCAAGTGGGATAAGATGCCTAACTGGGCTGTTCATCTGCAGTTCTCACTGCTGTTAAAAAAAAAAAAAAAAAAAATACCCAAGGATGAAACATTCCAGCATAGAAGTTCCAGGGACCCACGTGCTTCCAGAGCATTGGGAGGTGCACAGTGGGTTCCCATGGAACTGCCTCAATTCTAAGGCAGGAGAAATGATCCCATGTCTCCATGTGGTGCTGTGCCTCCCTGCTGCAGAGCTCCATGGAATGTGGTATTTACTGACAGCAGGGGCCCCTAGCAGACCCATCACCTCCATTACCCTACACAGTGTGCAGGGTTTTTGCCTGTGGTGTGAAAATGTGCTCCTATGCAACTGGCAACCAAACAGCAAGGATTGAGCCTTGGAAGGAGACAGTAAATGGGTTTGCAGGGAATTATCCTGACAGCAAGCTCTATCACAAGCTGTGGGTGGCCATGCTTTAAGCTGAAAGAGGGTAGATTTAAATTGGATATTGGAAAGAAATTCTTCCCTGTGAGGGTGGTGGGGCATTGGCACAGGTTGTCCAGAGAAGCTGTTGCCCTATTCCTGGAAGAGTCCAAGGCCAGGTAGGATAGGGCTTGGAGCAACCTGGGATAGTGGAAGGTGTCCCTGCCCCTGGCAGGGGTGTGTACTAGATGACCTTTAAAAATCTCTTCCAACTCAAACCACTCCATGATTCTATGCTTAACTGGCACCACTAGTGGACAAAATTTGGGTTTGTTTCACTGCACCTTACAGGTCCAAGCACATCACCCCAGGGGTGGGACTATGAGACATGAGCAGAACTGTGGGGCTGTGCTGCCCCAGGAAAATCAAGAGATGAAACTCTGCCTGCAGTGGGGTGATTGGGCAGGAGCCCAGAGGGATGGACAGCTGGAGGTCCTTCCTTTCCCAGAAACCTCACAGAGCTGCTAGGTAGTGTGTGCCCCTAAGACTGTTGTTTCTTGGGCTCCTGGCACTGGCACACTGACACCACTCACACTGAGCACTGCCTGCACTGCGGTGTTGGTCACTGAAATGTCACAGCAGGTCCTGCCCCAGTAGGTCCTGCCCAGCTCCTGAGCTGGTACAGTCACTCCATGGTGATTAGTGAGGTGCTCAGCCATGCAGCTGGTGGTGGCAACGGGGCCCAGCTTGCAGGTCTGTCCCAAGTGGAACAGTGGTGCCTTGCTGTGTGGCTGACAGGGCCATGACAGCAGTGCCAGGCAGCTGCAAACCCTCAGCTCTCTGCTTTCTCTGCAAGTCTCAAGCAGAAGACAACCTGCAGCCCTTCACCTCCCATCACCCCCAACATTAACCACCCATCATTCCACTGCAGCAGGGACAAGGGCAGGGGGTGTTCCGTGCAGGCTGGGGCAGAGAGAGACTGCCCAACCCAGGCACATGCTGGGAGGCCGGGTGAGATGCAGGGAACAGGGTGATGGGCAGGTGCTGAGGTGACTCCATAACCCAGTGGTGGAGCCTCTGGCATCCATAGACCTGCATTTCAGGCTGGATGGAAGCCTCTGCTTCAATGTTTCCTCGCAAGAAAACTTCTGCCCTTACCTGCACAGCCCTGCCGTGCCTTCTCCTGGGAAGGAAGTCCTGGAAGAGGAGTCAGGTTGGGGAGAAACAGAAAGGGAAGGGAACAAGGGACAGAGGCTGTTTGAATGGAGCAGCCCAAGGGATGGAGCAGGTGCAGGCAGGGTCATGGGCAGGAGAAGAAGCACTCAGCTGGGACACAAAGGCTCTTTGACAGTGGATCAGCCCTGAAGTCACCCAGTGCTTTCAGTTTCTTGGGAAGTGACAAAGTCAGAGCTTTGGGTCTTCTCAGATGGCTGAGACAGATACCACGGCACAGCAGCA
Source organism: Erithacus rubecula (assembly GCF_903797595.1). Taxonomy (NCBI): domain Eukaryota; kingdom Metazoa; phylum Chordata; class Aves; order Passeriformes; family Muscicapidae; genus Erithacus; species Erithacus rubecula. The sequence goes on along the minus strand of NC_136671.1, from coordinate 203,928 downwards.
GACCACGGCTGATAGCCACAGCCAGTTCTGCGTTCTCATCAGGACTTTGAGAAGCAGAACATCCACAGTGCTAGTGTCTCTGTGCAAGAGCTCCAGGCACTGGATCCCTCAAACAGGAATGCTGCACTACAACAGCAGACAGATAGAGAAGGACGTGACCCTGTAGCACTGCGAAATCACCTCCAGCTGCTTTTTTTTGTGCAGTGTACTAACATGTAAGTGTAGGGTGGGCTGGGGGAGGTGAGTGAAGATTTGTCCAAAGCGAGGAGGGAGGTGGATGCAGATCAGGGTGGTTCCTAGAGAGGGACCCTGGCTAGGAACACAGGCAGGAGGGAAGGAGCCAGATGTCTGTGGCTGTATGTGCACCAGGGAGGTGTGAGAAGATAAGGAATCATCAGGTCAGATCATGCCCTGGTCCTCACTGACAGTCTGCTGAGTGAGGCTGCTGGAGCTGCAAGGTCATGGGGGAGCATGTGGAAGTCACAGCACATGCAAGAATATACAGTGGCACCCGAGGGGACTTGTGCAGCTAATGGGATGAGGAAGGCTAGGTGAAGATTGCTGGAGGATGCCTTCTTCTCACACATATGAGGCACAAAGGACAATGTCTTTCTGCTGCTCCAGACACAGAGTGAGGAGTTGGTGACCAGCCCTCACTTACCTCTGACAGATGCTCAACCTCTGACAGTTGTGATCCTCCTGTGGTTTGCTAGGAGAGGATTTGATGACTGAGTTGGGAATGCAAGTTAGTGTTGTGAGGGGTGATGGGGAGGCTAATGCTGTTGTGCTGATAAAGGTTATGCTAAAGTGAATCCAGAAGTGTTGGCAGTCCCAGGGCAATATGGGTAACTGGATGTGGAGTGTCTCCAAATTACTCTGAAGCAACCGGGACAAGTGGTGTCTTTCAAGGGAATGAAGGAAGGGGTTACAGCCTTTACTGAGTCCCCATTAAAGAGGGGTCTTTTAGAGCCATGTATGTACCCCTATAAAACTCCTATCCTGCTGAAAGGAATGAAGGACTTGTCTTTATAAACAAACTGAGTCTGCTGGTAGATAAACCTAGCACTGAAAGATAAAAGAAATAATGAGAAGGATCTCACTGGTTGATAAATGGAATGAGAAAGGTTTGTCTCTAGGAACAAACTGTAGGCCTGCTGATAAATAAAATTAGATACTGAGAGAAAACAGAAACAGAGGAATGGCACTGAGTGACACAAGGAAAAGACAAAGGTGGAAGTATACATTAGAAGGGAGTCTTAGGTATTAGGCATTTCAGGAAATCAGTACCTCTCAAGTATCTCAGCCAGTGGGGAATGAGAGAGGGACATGAGGCTGGTAAATTAGGATAAAAAGGAGGCTGCATCCTCCAAAAATTTGAGAGACCACAATGGAAATGCCCCATGGCCTCTCCCTTTATTTGAATAAAGTTACAGGACTCCTCTGTTTCTTTTTGGATATAAACCTCTGGTGTTTGTGGATTAATTTTCCTGACACTGCCAGTTCAGAAATCAGATGGAAGCTATAGAATGGTGCAGGACCTAAGAACAATAAATGAAACTACTGAACCCAGGCACTCCGTGGTCCCAGATTCTTATACCATCTTGGACCAGGTTTTCTCCTCACACTGCTACCATTCATACATGATTTTAAAGATAATTTCTGAGAATGCCCACTTACAGAGCATAGTAAACAGTATTATGCCTTTGTGCTGGAACAAAAGGGAGAAGGGAAAATAGTAAAAAATAAAATGGGTGGTCTTTCTGCAGGGATACACTGAAGCATTGGTCATATTTATATAGGAAAGATATTAAAAGCATTTACTCCATATATAGGAATTAGGTTATTGCAGCATATGAAGGACTTGTTCCTGTCAGGAGAACCAGAGGAGGTGGTAGGGGAAGCCACTGTGAAACTGCTTAACTTTCTGGCTGGAGAAGGGGGGCTTCTAGTGTCTGAAGGGAGGGTAGATGTGATGGAGAGAAAGGCTGAATGTTTGGGCCATCTTCTGGATGAAGGCTTGCAATGTGTGGGAGTCCAGGGAATCTTGGAGGTGCCATTGGCCAGGACTGAAGGGGAGCTGTGACAGCTTTAAAGATTAATAGGGTATTACAGGAGCTGGATTAAGGACTTTTTATTCTGTGACTTTTTAAACTCAGATACCCCGAGTGTTGTGGTATGGACACCAGAAAGAGAAAAACTTTGGCCAGACTCTGAAAAGGAATTTGAATTGTATGCACATATTAAACAGGGCTCTGCCAAATGTGCTAAAACACCTCTAGTGCTAAAACATTTGACCCATTGGCAAGGGGGTGGCCCCACTATTTACTCCAAGGGTAACTGAGGCTCCGTTGTCTGCAGAATTGTGCAGCCACAGCTTTGATGGTAACTGGTGGCAGTACCGTTAAAGTCTGGCATCAAGTTCTAAATAAATGACCAGCACTAGATTGTTACAGTATGAAATCTGTCTAAAGGAACAGGAGGATTTAGAATTGAGAAGTGGGTGAGGGTTTAACCCAGCCTCCTGTTTAACTGGTTCCAAGGAAGGAAACCCAAAGGAAAGTCATGGCTGTATCCAAGAAACAGACCTCCAGATCAGAGCTAGGGAAGATTTACAGGATACCCCTTGGCCAAATGGGGAAAGTTGTTTATTGATAGATCTTAAAGAGTAAAGTGTAATAGGAGGGTACTGAGTTTCTGGATATGGTGTAGTAAAAGAAAGGGAAATGCAAGAAGAGGGGGAGCTACCATGCACATGATCAGCAGAGACCACAGAATTGTATGCCTTAATAAAAGCCTGCAAAGTGTATCAAGGAAAGGTAGTGAACATTTACAGATTCAAAGTAGGCATGTGGGGTGGTACCTGAGTTTGGAAAACTGGGAGGAGAGAGGTTTGTTAACTTGCAGGGGAAAAAAAGTCTCATGAAAACTCAATTACTCGCCTGTTGGAGGTGGTGAATTTACTAAAAGAGGTAGAAATAATACCCGTTAGGGGACATCAGGCAGGATACTCAGAAGAGACAATAGGTGATCAACTGGCCAATGGAGAGGTTCAGAAGGCAGCTGGATCCTCCATTTGATCCCTGTGGCTCAGCCATTGCCAGGGGAAGGGGGAAGTCATGGTGGTGGTGATATGTTTCCCACCAGAGGAGTTGGAGATAATTAAAGGTGGTGGGCCAAAAGAAATAGGGGTATTTGATTTACAGAGGACAATGGTGAATGCCAGGAGCTTTGACCCTGCAAATGCTGAAACAGCTCCATGAGGGGAGTCATTGGGGCTCTCTAGGATTGGCAGAGACCTTCCTCAAGACGTTCTGCTTTGGGTCTTCTTTGTTTTAGCAAAAAGAGCTATTGAGGGCTGCCTGGCAAAAGTTAATAGCCAGACTACAAAGGAGATTGCAAGGCAGAAGAGTGACCCTGGGCTGTAAATCCTTCTAGAGGTGTCTATTTGAGATGCCCTGGGCAAGAGGGATTAAATAACCTCTGATAGTGGTATGCTGGCTGGCAGGGTGGCCAGAGGCATATCTAGCCACTTCAGCAACTTATTTGATCGTTACCAAATAATTTCTGAATATGGGATTGTGAAGGCAGTGGACTCAGACAGGGGAACTCATTTTACAGAGGGATCCTTCAAAGGATTATGGCTGCTTTAAGAATTTAGTGGGACTTCCATATCCCCTGGCATCCTCAGAATTCAGGTCAAATAGAAAGGATGAACATGTCACCAAAACTTCAGCAAAAACAAAAAACTCCCCCACAACTACTTTTAGTGTTACAGAATCAAGGCATTACTTTATTCTGGCCAGAATGTGCAACAGAAATAATTTCACTCACACATTGCCTGGAGGTGCTGAGCAAAATATACCATGACACATAAATTTTACTAGATTTCTCCCATATTTTATACAGCCACACCTCATAGAAATTCATTGGTTCAATGTGCATTGGTCCCTAGTTACGCAGGTTTTAGAATTTGGTTTCCTATTGTTTACTGATTTCTTTCCCTCTGAGGCTAATTTGGCCCTCATTCCTTGGTTCTCTTATCAATCTTTTCCAGACCAGGTGTCTCTGACTGTGCCAGGGGGCAGTGTCTGGGGTTGATGGTTGATGTCAATGCTCATTGAAGGTTGCCTATCTGCTGGTATCTGTGTCTGCTGGCTATTCCAAATCAATGTAGGTATTGAACTCATCAGTTTTGCCCCGGTGAGTCATTTGAAAATAAACTTCAGTTCCCTTTTCCCAGGACAAAGGCGAACTAACCTGACTAAAGCTACTTTAAAAATTGTTAAACTTTGTATAATTTCCAATACTCTGTCTCCTTTAGGTACAGGGCTTTTCATAGTGTGATTTTTCTCTACAAAGAGGAGATACTAATCCATGGGTTATCCAGAAACCCATTGGGGTAAGCCCTTCCAGAATGATCAGCCTGAGCTTTGCTACTGCTGAACCTGTGAACCGGGAGGACACCAGACACGGGGAGGGTGACAGCTGATGACAGCACCTTGCAGGTGGCCGTCTTGTGTCCGGTGCCTGTGGGTCCTGGGTATCCTGTGTTTGCACCCATGTGTGTGTCTCTGGGACCTGTGTGTACTTTGAAGCCCAAAACTGGGCAAGAAAATAAAACTCTGTAGTAAGATGGCTACAGAGCAGGTATTTGTTTATTCAGCACTGGGAGGGAAGGGGATTTCTCTGACAAAAACTTATTAAATCTTCTTTAGCCTTCAGTTACACTTTGAAAGTCCTTCCGTGCAACATCATAATTACAACATATCATTAACATACTCATATTTGTAAAAGCTGTGTCATGGTTTTACAACAGTTTGTTGCTTTTGTGCATGCATCAGTTCCTTCTGTGGCGGTCATCAGTCTTCTGGTGGTGTTTTGATGAAGGCTTCTGTCGTCTTCCTCACATGTCAACTTCATACCTCTATCTTCAGCGCATGCCTTGGTGCTTCTTGTTTTTCAGTCTAACTTGTTTTTAGCTAATTTTGTAGTTTGCAAGTTCCGTTAAAACTTGCTACCTTGATCTTGATGGCGTTTTTTTATCTCATTTACCCCGCTACCTTGCTTTTCTTTGCTATCTTGCTTGCTTTACCTGCACACCTTGTTCCACTATTACTTAAGGTTAACCTTTTGTTACATACCGCTTAGGATTCACTCTGGGACCTGCGCTCAGCTTCGCTGCTACTGGAAACCACAAGGCGGAAAGCAGAGCCACACTCTGGGCCTGGGCCTGGGCCTGGGCCTAGGCCTGGGCACGAGCCGGCTCCGGAGCTCAGCGGCCGGCGAGGGGACCCCGCTGGGGGCCCTGGGCCGCCCTCCCGCCGCAGCTCCGGCCCAGCCGCCACGCCCGGGGAGCCGCGGGGGGGCGGGACGAGGGGCGAGGGCTCCGCCTGTCATTGGTGGATTGTGCCCGCTGGGGAGGCGGGGCCGCGTTTCTGATTGTTGCTCTCGCTGCGGGGCGCCGTGAGGAGTTCGCTCTCGCGAGAACCGGGCGCAGCGCGGGAAATTCCTCCCGCGGCGCTGCTGAGGTGCGGCCTGCGCCTGCCGGGATGGGGCTGCGGGACGGCGCTGAGCCCGAGGCAGCGCGGCGGGGGCGGCGGCCAGGCGGGCACCGGGAGCTGGCGGACGACGCCGGGTCTGGCCGTGACGATGCTCCCGCGCTGTCTGCACTCAAGCGCCTGGAGCGGGCGCAGCGCACGGACCGGCTGGATGCGCTGTTCGGCTTTGAGCGGCCCGCGGAGCCCGGTGAGCGGACGGGCTGGCTCATCAACATGCACCCGGTATGGGCCGGCGCGGCAGGAGGCAAGCAGGCGACAGATGGGGCACGGGGCGTCCAGTGGGGGGCACCCCGATAGGGCCTGGGGAGGGGTTTCCCACAGAGACAGCCCAGCAATACCAGGAATGGGAGTCCCGTGGAGTTATGGCCGGTGGGGCTGGGGGCAGGGGTCCTATGGGGAGACGTCCGATACAGTGTGGGGTGTAGGGGGAATGTCCCATCGAGTTACTCCTAATAGGGCGTTGGGGGAGTAAGTCCCCTGGGGAGACCCGTGGTAGGGCCGGGCCAGGCTGTTCCCACTGACAGACCCCGGCCCTACTCGAGGAAGGAGGTCCTGTGTCCCTGCTGGGCCTCCCATGTTCCCCTGGCCCTCCCGGAAGGGAAGTCCCACACTGAGACTTGTGGTAAGCTCCAGGGGGAAACTGTCCCGTGCTGGGGTCCCGGGGTAATCTCATGGTGCCCATGAATCCTGATACCCATGGACAGACGGAGGTGCTGGATGAGGACCGGCGGTCAGTGAGTGCAGTGGACTACTACTTCATCCAGGAGGATGGAAGCCGCTTCAAGGTGGGTGCCAGGGCAAGTGGGTATGCTGTCCCAAGAGGGAACCTGTCACCATCATCTGCCTGCTCCTTCCTAGGTGGCCCTACCCTACCAGCCCTACTTCTACATTGCCACCCAGAAGGTGAGGAGGGGCAGGGCTAAGCTCTCCAGGGGAGGAGACAGCATCTTGGGGAGCTCAAGATCTCCTGGGCAGTCTGCTTTGGGATGATCTCCTCCCAAGGATAGAGGCACACTGCTCAGCCCCAGGGTCTCTTGACAGGGCTGTGAACGGGAAGTGTCTTCCTTCCTCTCCAAGAAGTTCCAAGGGAAGATTGCAAAGCTGGAAACTGTCCCCAAAGAGGACTTGGACTTGGTCTGTATCCCTCTGTGCCATTTTATTTTTTTTGACCTTGCACAGCTCTAGTAGGAAGGGAAAGCAGCATTCTTAACTTGTGTCTCCTGATGCTGTGGCATCTCACAAATGTATTTACTATGGCTAATTGCTTATCAGCAGTAATTACATTCCTCTCCTTGAAAATATCAACCGTTTCAGTCAATGTGTTCAGGATATTAATTTCTGAAATTAAAGTGGCTGGTGGAAGAAGAATACTGCAGAAGGGGAATGCTGCTTATGCTTGACCCATTCTTCCTCTTCTTCCCTGGGTAAATTCTACTTGTGGGTGCCTGCACAAGCAGCAGGACTGGCTGGGCTCTTGCTGTGCTGCTCTTGTGCTCTTGACACACCCACCAGGATCTCTCCTTGGTGCTTTACTGTCCCACTCATCAACACCTATTTTTTGGCCAGTCCCTCCATCTGCATCAGTCCTGTTCGCCTTCCACCCTCTCTCATAGTGCCTATCCCTGAACTGCTGTTCTCCTGCTGCTTTGCAGCCAAACCACTTGGTGGGTCTGAAGAGGAACTACATCAAGCTGTCCTTCAACACGGTGGAGGACTTGGTGAAGGTGCGGAAGGATATCTCTCCTGCTGTGAGGAAAAACAGGGAGCAGGACCAGGCGAGTGATGTCTACACGACCATGCTGTCGAGGTGGGAGCTCCCCACAGGGGATTCAGTCAGTCTCTTGTGTTGATAATTCATAGAACCATGGAGTAGTTTGGGTTGGAAGGGACCTCTAAAGGCTGTCTAGTCCAACCCACCTGTGGTAATGCCTTCCACTATCACAGGTTGTTCCAATCCCTGTCCAACCTGGCCTTGAACACTTCTAGGGATCCATGGGCAGCCACAGCTTCTCTAGGCAATATGTGCCAGTGCCTTACCACCCACTTAATAATTAGACCCTCTTGATTATTTCCCAACTGTCCTCAGAGTTGTTGTCTGACCCCTACTATGCCTCTCTGCCAGCCATCTTCAGTGTGGTTCTTCCTGCTCTGTGCTGCACATTGAGAGGCCCCAAAGCTGATGGGACAGGATGTGGTGGTATCTCTGGTTGCCTGTCAAAGTTTGCCTGTTCCCTGTAAAAGGATCCAGAGAAGCAATGGGCAGCCTTCTAGTTGTGATCAAGACAGAAATAATCCAAAATTTTCTATTTCTCTCCTGTCCCTGACTCCTGCTGCTAGTGTTACCAGTGGCAGTGGACATCTGTGGTAGACAGACACTGGGGGAGGGACTATGCTAGACCTGTTGTTTACAAGTAGAGATGGGCTGGTGGGAGATGTAATAGTTGGAGGCTGTTTGGGGCATAGTGATCATGAAATTATAGAGTTCTTGGTATTTGTTGAAATAAGGAGGAGCATCAATAAAACTTTTGCAATGGACTTCTAGAGGGCAGACTTTGGCTCATTTAGGAGAGTTCCTTGGGAAGCAGCCCTTAAAAACAAAGCCTTCCAGGAAGGGTGGGCATGCTTCAAAATAGAGATTTTGAGGGCACAGGAACAGACTGTTCCTATGGGCTGAAAGATGAGTTGACAGGGCAAACATCCAGCCTGGAGGGCAAGGAGGTTTGAAGAAACTTAGGAATAAAAAGAGAATGTATCATCTTTGGAAGGGGAGTCAGGTATCTCAGGAAATGTTTAAGGGGGTTGCTAAGGCATGTAGGAAAAAAATAGGCCAAATCTCAGTTAGAGCTTAATTTGGCAACTTTTTGAAGGATAATAAATGTTTTTACAAATATATTAACAGCAAAAGGAAGGGTAAGACCAACCTTTGTTCTCTACTAGATGTGAGAGGGAGCTTAGTTAACTGCAGATGAGGAAAAGGCGGAAGTGCTTATTGCCTTCTTTGCCTCAGTCTTTAGTGGGAAGACAGCTTGTCCTTAGGACAATTGTCCTGGGATGGTAGATGGTGTCAGGGTGCAGAATAGTGCCATTGTTATCCAGAAGAAGGCAGTCAGAGAACTGCTGAGCCACTTGGATATTCATAAATCTATGGGACCAGATGGGATCCACCCCAGGGTGGTGAAGGGAGCTGACAGCTGGAACAGTCCTGGTTGGACTGGTGAGGTTCCAGATGACTGGAAACTGGCAATGTGACACCCATTCACAAAGAGGGTAGGAATGAGGATCCTGGTAGTTATAGGCCACTTAGCCTGACCTCAGTACCTGGTATACTGAGTGTCATCACACAGCACTTACAGGATGGCCAGGGTATCAGACTCACCCAGCATGGGTTTAGGAAGGGTAGGTCACGTTTGACCTACCTGATTTCCTTTTATGAACAGGTGGCCTGCCTCGTGGATGCAGGAAAGGCTGTGGGTGTTGTCTATCTGGACTTCAGCAAGGCCTTTGGCACTGTTCCCCACAGCAAACTCCTGGAAGAGCTGCAGCCCACAGCTTGGACAGGAGCACTCTGCTGGGTTAAGAACTGGCTGGATGGCCGGGCCCAGAGAGTGGTGGTGAACATTGCTGCATCCAGCTGGTGGCCAGTCACCAGTGGTGTCCCCCAGGAATTTGTGCTGTGCAATATTTTTATTGAAGACATAGATGAAGGTATTGAGGGTCTATACTTGGCAGACAAAACTAAGCTGGGAGCATGTGTCAATCTGTTGGAAGGTAGGAGGGCTCTGCAGAGAGATCTGGACCGGTTGGATGGATGAACAGTGGGATGAAATGTAACAAGTCCAAATTTGTATTTTGGCCACAATAACCCCCTGCAGCATTACAGGCTGGGGACAGTGTGGCTGGACAGTGCCCAGGCAGGAAGGGACCTGGGGGTACTGGTTGACAGCCAACTGAACGTGAGCCAGCAGTGTGTCCTGGTAGCCAAGAAAGCCAACAGCATCCTGGGCTGTGTCAGGAATAGTGTGGCCAGCAGGAGCAGGGAGGTCATTCTTCCCCTGTACTCAGCCCTGGTGAGGCTGCACCTTGAGTGCAGCATCCAGTTCTGGGCCCCTCAGTTTAGAAAGGACATTGAGATGCCTGAGTGCATCCAGAGGAGAGCAGCAAGGCTGGTGAGGGGCTTGGAACACAAGCCCTATGAGGAACAGCTGAGGGAGCTGGGGTTGTTTAGCCAGGAGAAAAGGAGACTCAGGGGTGACTTTATCACTCTATCCAACTACCTGAAGGGTGGTTGTAGTTTGTGGGGGTTGATCTCTTTTTCCAGGCAGCAAGTGGCAGACCGAGAGGACATGGCCTTAAACTGCGCCAAGGGAAATTTAGGTTGGATGTTAGCAAAAAGTTTTATACTGAAAGAGTGGTAAAGTACTGGAATTGTCTGCCCAGAGAGGTGGTGGACTCACCATCCCTGGATGTGTTTAAAAGAAGACTGGATGTGGCACTCAGTGCCCTGGTTTGGTTGAGGTATTAGAGCATGGGTTGGACTCGATGATTTTAAAGGTCTCTTCTAACCTAGTGATTCTATGTGACACATGGGTAAGGCAGTTGCTTCCCTCTGCTCTTGCAGTGCTCTAAGTGGGGGCAGTCTAAGCACAGATGAGGAAGGAGTCTCCAAAAAAATTGCCAATCAGATGGACAACATTGTGGATATGCGGGAGTATGATGTGCCCTACCATGTTCGTCTTTCCATTGACCTGAAGATCCATGTGGTGAGCTTTGCTTTCCCAGTCACATTCCTGAAGCACAGAAAAAATTCATTCTCTCCAACACCTTTACAAAAGTATTGGTGACAATGAGTTCATGTCTAGAGCTCAGTTCTGTTCTGCTGGGCTTCTCCTTAGTTTATGGCACACAGAAAAGCTACCTGGTTAATGCATAGCCATAAGTTGAGCCTTTCTTCTGGGCTGGCTGTTTGCCACAGTTCCATCCCCAGCAGCTGGACAGAGTGACATGGGAATGTTTCCCTGCATTAAGGCACTGCCCACCCTTATCTCTCCACAGGCTCACTGGTACAATGTGCGGTACCGGGGCAGCACCTACCCCCCCGAAATCAGCCGCCGAGATGACCTTGTGGAGCGGCCGGTGAGCACTGTGCACAAGTCCTCTGGCATGTGTGTCCGCCCCAACAGACTGTCCAATGTTCTGCCAGTGTGAAACCATGGTGGCAGGGGGAACGCTGGGCTTGGGTGGTGATTTTTGGGTTGCTAAAGCACTAAAATGATTAATGGGGATGTTCTGGTTCACTTACTGGACCAACACTGGGTTTTATGGGGAGCTACCCTTTCAGTCAGCTCTGGAATATTTTCTAATGGATTTGGTCTTGCTCAGGATCCTGTTGTTCTTGCCTTTGATATTGAAACAACCAAACTCCCTTTGAAGTTTCCTGATGCAGACACAGACCAGATCATGATGATCTCCTACATGATTGATGGACAGGTAAGGATACCAGGGTGGTTTCCTTTGGGCTTGGGCAGCAAAGCCAGGAAGCAACCCAGCACTCCCCTCCAATCCTGCTGTCTCCAGGTTTGCCATGCTGTCAGCTGCATGATGTATGGCTGTTGGAATAGCATTAAAGTCTGGGTGATGTACTGTATACAGAGTTTTGTGGAACCCAGCCCAGGTTGCTGGTGCTTCTCTTCAGGAGAGAGACAACAGCGGTGTCCCATGTTGTCTCTCCATGGCCACATTTTCCAATGGTCAATGATGCTTCAATGGATGACTCCCAAAATGTTACTTTTTGACAGAAGCTCTGGCTTTCGGGAGGAAAGCATCCCATTGTTTGGGCAGCATTTTTGAGTTATCTGCAACCTTAGTCCTCCTCACTGCCTCCTTGTTTCCTCCTCAGGGCTACCTGATCACAAACAGGGAGATTGTCTCAGAGAACATTGAAGACTTTGAGTTTACTCCCAAGCCAGAGTATGAGGGTCCATTTTGTGTCTTTAATGAACCTGATGAGGTAAGTCAATTCTGCTCTGCAGTTATATCTGCCTGGAGCTTTTCTTGCCCAGAGTGCCCATTCCCTGGCAGATTGCCTCCCTGGGAAACACAGTCCAGCAAGGTTGCGTGTGCTTTTGTTTCTTGGGAATAAGGGTAACAGAGATCAGGTTTGTGCTAGGTGTAGAGGAAAGAGGAGGGGTGGAACAAACTGTGATATCCACCACTTCTTTGTGCAGGAGATGAAGTTCCTTAAAATACATGTCTTTTCTGTTTCATCCCAGGCTCATTTAATCCAGAGATGGTTTGAACACATCCAGGAGACCAAACCCACCATCATTGTCACATACAATGGAGACTTCTTTGACTGGTAAGATCAGGGATGGTGACTGAACTGGCAATGTGTCATCTGAACTAGAGGGTGAGATCAGGTTCTATCCTCGACATCCTTCCATAGCTCAGACAGTGTGGGGAGGCCTTGTGGCCATATGCGGAGCAGCCATGTCCTGCACCTCACCAAATCCTGTGGTCATTGGACTTGGCAGTAGGACTTTCTGAAGGGTCCCATTTGTTTGCCTGAGCTGCTTTTAAACCCCTGGCAATGTGGAAATGTGAGCATGTGGATGAACTCAGTCATGGGAGAGCAGGGAGAGGGTCAAAAAAGACCTGGAGGATATTGGAGGAGGTGTGCAGAAGAGTCTGGGGAAGCAAGAGGAGAGGGACCATACACCTCTACCTCCAGGTGCAGGATACAAGCAAGCAGGTTTTGCCTCTTGAGCCACAAAATGGTTTGGGTTGGAGAAGACCTTAAAAATCATCTTGTTCCAACCCCACTACCATGACCAAAGACACCTTCCACTAGACCAGGTTGTTTCAAGTCCCAGCTGGCCTTGAAGTTCCAGGTATTATATGTCTATTTGTCCTGCAGGAAGTTTTTCCTGTGACCAGATACACAGAAAAATCACAAGAAAAATTCTTTAGGCAGTTTGTAACAAAGTGGTCATGGAACCATTGTTGGAAATGCAGGAACATGGCTGTTCTGCTCCTTCTCTTCATGCTGCCTCTTTCTCCAGGCCCTTTGTGGAAGCAAGAGCCGCAGCTCATGGAATTAACATGTATCAGGAAATTGGGTTTCAGAAGGATAGCCAGGGAGAGTACAAAGCATCCCAGTGCATCCACATGGACTGTCTGAGGTACCGAATGCTGCCCCTCTACCACGTAGCTGTGTCTTTATCTCTCCCATTCAGATAAAATACCTACAGTTGTATTTAAATACTGTTCTCGTGTTCTGTCAGTTGGAAGCTTTGTGTGTCGCCTTCTTCAGCTGTGTGATTATCCATTCCTGTGTTGTCTTCTTCCCCTTGGTGTGCTGCATCCCAGGAACTGTCAAGTCTTATCCTAAAGGGCTCCTAGGCTGCTCTTGCCCTGCAGCCTTGGGTGTTTGATCGCTGATTTGGGAGGACAGAGAGAGGGAATGGGTTAAGATCTGGCCATTGGAGCAGGGAAAGGGACTACAGCCTCACCTACCAGCCTCCTGACATAGAGGGAAGACAAAAGGACACATGGGAGAGACAGAACTTGGGGGTTTTATGTGGATTTCCCCCCTGGAGCAGACTGGGCTCTGGAGCACAGCAAGATGTCCTTGCAGTTCTTGCTGGTGAGGTCTTCTTCAGTGGTGAAATATTTATCTTAAAGCCACTGAGGGAGCTGGAAGGTGGAAATTATGATCAGTGGTCGTGGGATGGACAGTGGGCATTGTTCTGGTTGGGCTAGCTGAAGCTGGACAGCCTGGTACCCCACTGTTCTTGAATGCTTGGCTGAACTTGGTGAGAGATCCCCATGGTAGTTGAGATCCCCTTCACAATCTTGACCCTGTTTTGAAGGTCAGGTCTGGTTTCTCTGCACAAACTGATATTTTCCTGATTCTGTCCAGGTGGGTGAAGAGAGACAGTTACCTCCCAGTGGGAAGTCACAACCTGAAAGCAGCAGCTAAAGCAAAACTGGGTTATGATCCGGTGGAGCTGGACCCTGAGGAGATGTGCCGGATGGCCGTGGAGGAGCCTCAGGTATTCCCTCCCTGTGCTCTGTGGGGAAACAAACCTAGAGCAGCTGCACTAAGACTGAGTCTGTAAGTTAGACTGGATTTTGAGAAATTGACTGAATCTGTCTCCCCAGTTTTCCAATGCCTTAGAGCTTACAGGGAGAAGGAACAGGATTCCTCTGAAGTGCTTCTGGCCCTGGCATTACACTGTGCATTCTCTGTATTTATTTAATCAGAGTGGGGTGAAAAGCACCGCTGAAATCAGAAACACCATGAAGAGCTGAGACCAGATGAGGATGCAGGGGAGGGTTAGTGCTGCAGGTCTCACAGGCAGGATGTTCTGCTGAGCAGCTTATTGAGACCCAGACTGGGCAGATTATGTTCCTTCAGCTCATCTTCCCTGTTCCTTCTCAGTTAGAACTGACATGTTGCTGTTTGATTACAGCTAAAGCAGGATGGTCTCAGAAGCAAATGCATTATTTTTTATATAGTTTATACTCTTTATATACATAATCTAATTTATATATATATACTTTATATAGTCTGAGGAGAAGTACACGTTCTCCTTCTTCCTGTTGATAGGAGAATGTCCAGCAGGAAGCAATGAAAGATCATTGTCATTGAGCCACTCTGTCGCTTGGAATTTGGGTTAATTTGTGTCTCTTGTTCCTTGACAGACCCTGGCCACCTACTCAGTGTCCGATGCTGTTGCTACTTATTACATGTATATGAAGTATGTGCATCCCTTCATTTTTGCCTTGTGTACCATCATTCCCATGGAGCCTGATGAGGTGAGTGCTTTCTTAAAATTATGATCTCTTTGCTGGGTGAAGTGCCATGATTCCCACACTGCAGGGATACTCTGGCCACAGATCTGATTCCCACTGTCTAGACACTCTGCATGTGTGGCAGGGAGAAAGGAGGGGTGGATTTAGAGGCTATTCCTTGCTCCTATAGCTGTGGGGTGTTTGGAGACAGGTTTCTAGAAGAAGAAGACACCTGAGATTTGGCAGTGCAGGGTTGAAGGAAGAAAGTATGGCTGATGCTTCATGCTCAGCCTAGTTCACTTGCAGTTCTGGCTGTGCAAAGTTGGGTGTCCTGATGGCTGTTGTCACCTGTAGGGAGTATGATGAGAAAGCTGTCAAGGCTAAGCATGTAGATGATGTCAGTTTGTTCCCACCTGGTTGAGCTGACAAAGGCACTTGATGGAGTGGTGTTGCAGATGTGTCACCAGCTAAAACTCTCCTGCTTGTTGTGTGACAGTCCAGCCTTGCCAGTGCTGGGACAGCGCTTCTCCAAAGTCACAGACTGGTTTGGGTTGGAAGGGATCTTAAAGATAATTTAATCCACCCTCCTGTCAAGGGCAGGGATACCTTCCACTAGACCAGATTGCTCCAAACTCTGTCCAGCCTGGCCTGGAACACTTCCAGCAATGGGCCAGCCACAGCTTCTCTGGGAAACCTGTGCCAATCCAGTGCCTCACCACCCTCACAGGGAAAAATTTGCTCCTGATATTTAAATCTGCCTTTTTTGAGTTTTAAACCAGATTTGGTTTCTCATGTGCAGGTGTTAAGAAAAGGATCTGGGACACTGTGCGAGGCACTGCTGATGGTTCAGGCCTACCATGCCAACATCATCTTCCCCAACAAGCAGGAGCAAGAATTTAACAAACTTACTGAAGATGGACATGTGCTGGACTCTGAGACCTATGTGGGAGGCCACGTGGAAGCACTGGAATCTGGGGTCTTCCGCAGTGACATTCCCTGCCGCTTCAAAATGGTAATGGGCCAGCAGCCAGCCCCTGTCCTTGTGGATCAGTGTGGTGGGGAGGTATAGCATTTCTACTGTTGTTGGCATCTGCAGTGTATCTCTGCTGAGCTTCTAGGGCAACACCTAGAATCACAGAAATCTGTAAAGTTGGAAAAGCCCTTTAATGCTGCCAAGTCCAGCTATTAACCCAGCATTGCCTAGGTCACCACTGTCTCCAAGTGTCATATCTGAACACTTCCAGGGATGGTGATTTCACCACTCACCTGAACATCCTTTTCCAATGCTTGGCAACCTCCAGGAAACCCTTGCTACCTGAAGCTGTGCTGGGATAGGAGGAGATCTCTAACTGGCCATCTGTGCTTCAGTGGGAGAACAAGCAATCCGGAGCTTGTTGACAGCAGGGGATGGTGGTGAAGTAGGGTTTTGAGGTTGTTTTTCAGCCAGTGGTTCTTGGAAGTTATGCCTCTGCTACTTGGGGTTTTGTTCTCTCTCCCAAACTGAACTTCTAAACCCCTCCTGAGAGGTTTTTACCTGTTTCTGCTACCTCCATCACCTCTCCCAGTGCCTCAACATGTCCCTTATGGCTTAGAGGTCCCCAAGCCAAGCAGGGACAGGGGTGCAGGGCAGAAGCTGCCAGCCTGCAGCCAGGGACAGCTCCCTATGGCCTCACTGCCTTCTCCATGACCCTGCAGAATCCTGCTGCCTTCAACTTCCTGGTGCAGCACGTGGAGAAGACCCTGCAGCATGCAATCGAGGAAGAGGAGGGTCTGCCCTTGGATCAGGTCACCAACTTCCAGGAGGTACAGCACCTGCAGCATGGCTGAGCTGGGCAGGAAACTGGGACTGCAGCTCTAAAATGCATGTTTGGGTTTGGTTTATGCTCTGCAAAGAGAGACTAAGCAGCCCAGCCTGGGGATCAGGATCTCAGCCCCATCTGAGGAATGCAGCTCCTGCTTTTCCCTTCACAGGGTCAACTGAGGGCAAAGCTCTGAAAGAGCTGAAAAGGAATTTAGGGAGAAGGCAGACCCCTCAGATATCCCAAATAGTCTTGTTTCTCTTGTTCCTTACTTCTTATCAGCTACAAAAGTGCAGGTTGCCCCTCTCCAAATACAAGTCTGGAATTTCTTGGAGGGCAGCACCTCTGGTCTTTGCTGTTGTCTCCATTAACCCACTTGCACTGAAAAGGTTCTTGATCAAGTGATGTTTAGGAGCAGCTGCTCCCACTTGCGAGGTATCCCTACAGAAAAGCTTATCCTGGAGGTTCAAATTAAAACTTAATCCACCAGTGGTCAAGGAGTCCCTGATCTACTCCTTTAGTCCTTTAGATCCATCCCAAGAGCCTGTGGCAAGTGTCCATGTGAAGAAGATCCAAATTCTACAAGTATTTGACTGATTAATACCTTCCTGCCCTAGTTTCACTTCTCTGTCTTGCCACAGGTTTGTGATGAAATCAAGGCCAAACTGAATTCCCTGAAGGATGTTCCCAACAGAATTGAGTGTCCTCTTATCTATCATCTGGATGTGGGGGCCATGTACCCCAACATCATTCTGACCAACAGGTTGCAGGTGAGTAACATTAATTTTGTCTCTCCTAATCTGACTTCCAGATGACCTTGATGGTCCCTCTGGATCCCCTTAAAAACAATGGCTGAACTTTCTGCACAGGGCAGGGGGATTAGATAAGGCTAGCTGTAAAATTTGGTCAAGCTGCCATGGAATTGTGGAATCACGGAATTACTTTGGTTGGAAAAGCTGTCTAAGACCATTTAGTCCAACCAGTCTGCCAGCATTGCTAAAGCCACCACTAGCCCATGTCCCCAAGTGGCACATCCACACAGCTTTTAAATACTTCCTGGAGAATGCCACTCTGGACAACCTGGTGTCTGATCACCCTTTCACTGAAGGATTTTTCCCTAATATCCAACCTAAATATCTTCTGGCACAACTTGAGGCTCTTTCCTCACTTGTTCCCTGGGAGTAGAGCCTGACCCCCACCTGGCTCCACCCTCCTGTCAGGGAGTTGGAGGAAAAAGAATGTCCTCCCTGAGCCTACTTTTCCCTGGGCTGAACCCCCCCGCTTCCTCAGCTGCTCCTCATTAGACTTGTGCTCCAGCCTCTTCCCTGAGTCTATTGTCCTTTTCTGGATGGCCAGGTCCTCAGAGATTCAGCTACAGCTTTAGCTAGAGCTCTTCCCAAAAACCCAGCTGTTGTTTTGGGGGCTTGTGCTCCCAAAAGGCTCTGGAAAGGGGAACTCACTGAATACCATCTCTGATGTTCATTCCTGTGCTCTCCTGCCACTCAGCACCTGTTCTAGCATGAGTTGCTATTTGGGGACTTGTCCCCTCTATCACCTGTGTGTCTGTTACTGTATCCAGCCCTCAGCCATGGTTGATGAGGCCACATGTGCTGCCTGTGACTTCAACAAGCCGGGTGCCAACTGTCAACGCCGGATGACGTGGCAGTGGAGAGGAGAATTCAGTAAGTACAGGAAGGACCATGTAGTCCAGCCCACAGAGAAGGAGCCAAATTGCTGCTTCTCTCCTGAGAGACTGATCACTGCCTTCCTCTGCAGTGCCTGCCAGCCGCAGCGAGTATCACCGCATCCAGCAGCAGCTGGAGTCGGAGAAGTTCCCTCCCTTGTTCCCAGATGGACCGCCCCGTGCCTTCCACGAGCTCTCCCGGGAAGAGCAAGCCAAGTATGAGAAAAAGCGCCTGGCAGGTAAAAAAAAGGAAAGCAAGGTCATGATCCTGGCAGTGTTTTGCAACCTGGACCGTGAGCAGTGTTCGGCAGTAGTGACCCCCTCCTAGGACTGTGGGGTGAGGTCAGACTGGTCTCAGAACTTCCCCAGGATTCCAGCAGACTCGAGTGCTTCCTAAGATGAGCCATTGGTACCTTTCTGAGTGTTTCCTTTTGTGCTGGAGAGCCACGGATTTGAGCTGAAATATGAATGGCTCAATTTTTTGTAAGGCTCTTAAATAAAGCCAGAAACATCACATTATCCTATTACCTGGAGTGATGCTGTCCAGCAGAACCACCCAGCTGGCTGAGGGCAGAGCCTGGGTTTGTAGGTGGGCCATATGATTAGTTTGTTTTCCCCCTTGCCCTCCACCTCTGTAAAGGTTCTGTATTGGAAAGATTCCATATTGGAATCTTCCTCTCCCTTTGCAGTAGGACTGTCCCACACTCACCCATGCCTTATGCTTAGTTGCCTCCTTGTCCCTACTCTACTCATCCCTCTGTAGCAGGGCACCCGTCCCTGAGAACCTCTCTTTGCCTTCTCCCTTGACCAGATTACTGTCGCAAGGCGTACAAGAAGATCCATGTCACCAAGGTGGAGGAGCGAGTCACCACCATCTGCCAGCGAGAAAACTCTTTTTACGTGGACACAGTGCGAGCATTCCGGGACCGCCGGTACGAGTTCAAGGGTCTGCACAAGGTACTGAGCTTGGGTGATGTTCAAATTGTCTTGCCAAGCCTGGGGACTTCTTGTGCCTTGATGAAAACTTCAGAGGATTACTCTGTTGGCTTCCCACTGATAGAAAGCAGGGTTATATTAGCTATTTGGAATAAATTCTTCCCTGTGAGGGAGGTAAGGTGCTGGCACTGGTTGACCAGAGAAGTTGTGGCTGCCCCATCCCTCAAAGTGTCCAAGGCCAGTTGGTTGGATAGGACTTAAGCAATCTGGTCTAATAAAAGGTGCTCCTGCCCAAGGCAGGGGGTGGAATGAGATGAGCTTTAAGGTCCCTTCCAACTCAAACTATTCTACAAGGCACTGGGGCTCTATGTCTGGCAGAGTTAATTAGTCTGTTGCTTTGCTGTTCCCCCCAGCTGCCTCTTTTGCCATGATTCCCAGGGCTGACAAAATTTTTTCCTACACTGGTGGTTCTGCTGTTAGCTGGGCATCATGGATTGCAGCAAGCAGTGCATTGAGTTCTTCCCTGCACACATAGGGTGCAGCACAGCTGGTGCTGGTTGAATTCCAATCAATGGCTGAAGGTGCGAGTCTCTTTTGACAAGTGACAAAGTGCCTCTGGCCAACCCTTTCTGTGCTGCAAAAGAAAATGGGATGTTTGACTCAGGATGCTGATCTTTGGCAAAGATATTTCTGTAGAGCTGCAATGCTATACTGGGACCAAGTGGAAACCAGTTGAGTGCTACCAGTACTGATATGTGGAATTGTTCTGACTCTGCCCTTGGCATGCAGGTGTGGAAGAAGAAGCTCTCTGCAGCAGTGGAGACAGGAGATGCCTCTGAAGTGAAGCGCTGCAAGAACATGGAGATCCTCTATGACTCCCTGCAGCTGGCCCACAAGTGCATCCTGAACTCTTTCTACGGATATGTCATGCGGAAAGGGTAAATCTCCCCTGGGCCATCCAGGACCCTCTAGAGAGGATTCTTGGAAACACGATTGTCCTGGTGAGGTAGTTGCTTCCTGAAGCACAAAGGTGAAAATAGGTCTTGCTGTAACACTCTTCTCTTGCTTCTATCCCTTATTCCTCATCCTGGAGACTCTTTCCAGGCATTAAATTGTGGAAATCTTGTCTGTTAGTGGATTTTCAGCTTTTCTGGAACATCATAAGTAGAGAATTCATAGGAGAACATGTTCCAAGGCCTGTGTTGTGTTTTCTTGCCATTTTTCCCCTGGAGATCTTCCTGCCCTTCCATAGCTGGGTTTTGGAGGGAGCATGTCATGCTTTTAACTGTGACTCCTCTGCTCACAGAGCTCGCTGGTACTCCATGGAAATGGCTGGCATTGTGTGCTTCACGGGGGCAAATATCATCACCCAAGCCAGAGAGCTGATTGAGCAGATTGGGTGAGTGTGTGCTGAGCTGAAGAAGGTCCATCTAGGACATCTAGGGCAGATGTGGGAGCATGTTAAACACTTGAGTTTTCAGAGGGATAGGTCACATTTCCAATGAGAAGAAGGGCTGGGAAAGCTGGGGTTTTTCATCCTGGAGAAGAGAAGGCTCCAGGGAGACCTTAGAGCCCCTTTAAGTGTTTAAAGAGACTCCAAGAAAGGTGGGTACAGATTTTGGGCTACAGCCAGGAGTGTTGGGCAAGGGGGAATGGCTTCACACTGCCAGAGGGCAGGGTTAGATGGAATATTGGGAAGAAATTCTTCTCTGCACAAGTTGACCAGAGAAGCTGTGGCTGCCCCTGAATCCCTGGAGGTGTTTCAAGGCCAGGTTGGATGGGCTTGGAGTAACCTGGTCTAGGGGAAGTGCCTCTGCCCATGACAAGGAGTTGTTGGAATGAGATGAGCTTTAAGGACCCTTTCAACATTGAGTGCTCCGTGATTCTCTAATTCTGTGAGCATTGAGATTCCTTATACTGTTGTATTTGAGGGTTTGCTTTGCAGAAGGGAACAGAGTGGATGCAAAAGGCTGCTGCTGTCTTCATGGGGGACACAGAGCTGATCCTCACCTCTCATCCCCTCTGCTACTGACAGTGGCCTTCCTTTCTTCCTTAGGAGACCTCTAGAACTGGATACTGATGGGATTTGGTGCGTCCTTCCCAATAGCTTCCCAGAGAACTTTGTCATCAAGTCAACCAATAACAAGAAGCCAAAAGTAACCATCTCTTACCCAGGTGCCATGCTGAACATCCTGGTGAAGGTGAGTCTGGCACCTGTCCAGGCCATCTCTGCAGCCTGGGAAAAAGGAGATGGACAGCTGATAAATTGAGTAGGGAGAGCCCCTCTTCCATCTCCACTCCCTGTGTACTGGGTGAGGTGTCGAGCATGATACCCCTGGAGAGCATCTGCGTAGAGAAAGAGGCTTGGCATCCCCCATCAGAGAGGGGAGCCTGTAAAGGCCAGTTTAGGTGCATGCTTACCTGTGCAAGTGGGGAGTCCAGCTCAAGGTCTAAACCTATTCTCTGCTCACTCCAAGCTCTGTAAGACAAAAAAATATCATTTTAGGGTCCAAAGCCTTTTTCTTCTCAACAGACAGGTGTTTTGACTTTTGAGTACTAAATTTTGCTGTAGCTCTCAGAGGGGTGCTCAGGTGTCCCTTTGGGCAGGGTGTGTCCCAGGGGCATCCGCTGGTGCAACCAGACAGCTGTGGATTGAAACTGTTCTCCTGGGACTGTGCCACAGGAAGGCTTCACAAATGACCAGTACCAGAACTGCAGGATCCAGCCTCACTCACCTACATCACGCGCTCAGAGAACAGCATCTTTTTGAAGTGGATGGTCCCGTACCTGGCCATGATCCTTCCAGCCTCCAAAGTAGGAGGGCAGAAGCTGAAGAAGAGGTAAGATTTTGAAGCTTGAAATATTATCTCTTTCCCTGAGTTAACCGACTAAGGATCTCATTGCCTTTGTGCCTGTGGGGCATGTTTGTCCTTGCCTCCAGAGCCAGCAGCATTTGACTCACTGGCTTTAAACGACAAGTTCCTTACATCAGATCATCTCTGATTCCAGCTACTATGGCAGTAAATTTTAGCATATAACAGCAAAATAACTTTTCCCCAGCCTAGTGACCAGACATCTCTCTGTTTGGCTCTGAGGTGTGCAGGAGAACATTGACTTTTCCTTTTGAGGATTTCTCATACTGCTTGTATTCAATCTAATCTGTTAAAACTCAGCAGTTCCTGCCTTCCTATCTCTCACAACTCACAGTCTTCCAGTAACACTTCTGTGTGTTTCTCCTTTCCTCTGTCTGTAAGTAGCACTGGTTCTCTCATTACTGTCACATTAAAGGGTAGTTGTACCCAAACTTCACTGATTTTTCAACAACCACCTCCTAACCAAGAATGTGAGCTATAACAGTAGCATCTGTTATTTTGGGGGCAGCCCACAGTCCTGGGTCTGACTACAAAGCATGCTGTTGCTGTCCCCAGCACCCTCTGTCCTCACAATTCTGGACTTTTTTGTGCTTATTCCATGACAGGACAAGGTTCAGCACACACCATTCCCTGCCAGTGCACTTCTCCAGGCATTCTGCAGGAGTCAAAGTGTCGCTCAGTTCTGAGTGGGCTGTGCTTGTAGGACTCCTCTCAGAGATTCTGGATTCCTATAGTTAAGGGATCTTAGGACATTTATTTCCTGGCCACTCTCCAACTACAACAGCCTGGAGGTGGCTGCAGACCCCATGGTTGGTGGAGGAAGGAAAGGCTGTGCTGATTGGAATGTGGGCAGGTGGGAGAAGGACTAGCCAAGCAGGTTCGAGTATCCCCTCTCCTCACCATTTGTTCTCACAGAAGTGGTTTGAGTTTTTGTGTGACATACAGGTAATTTTCAGGGTTTTTAAAGGCAAAACAATGCAAGAGAAAAGGCAAGGAGAGGAATGTTCTCTTAGGTTGTCATGGCTGTATCCAGTTTCCTCTCAACTACACTGCCAGCATTGGAGTTGACAGTTTCCTTCTTTCTAAATCTCTTCCTAATACCTTCATTTCCCCATTTGGGCTCTCATCTCCCCACCCTTAGTTACATACAGTTAAGGTCATGCTCCACCATTAAGGTCACTTCTCACCATCAGTGAGTGCTGCGTCAAGGTTTGGTGTGCTTAGGACAAAAAAAACCATGGAGCTGCTGGATTGAATACAGAGGAGGCCATGGAGATGCTCCAAGAGCTGGAGCCCCTCTGCTCTGGAGCCAGGCTGGGAGAGTTGGGGATGCTCACATGGAGAAGAAAAGACTGCAGGGAGACCTTAGAGCTCCTCCCAGGGCCTAAAGGGGCTCCAGGCGAGCTGGGGAGGGACAGGACACAAAGAATGGCTTCCCACTCCCAGAGAGCAGGGATAGAGGAGATATTTGGAAGGAATTCTTGGCTGTGAGGGTGGGGAGGCTCTGGCACAGATTGCCCAGAGAAGCTGTGGCTGTCCCACAGTGTTCCAGGCCAGGCTGGAGAGGGCTTGGAACAACCTGGTCTAGTGGAAGGTGTCCCTACCTGTGACAGGGGTGTGGGACTGGATGATCTTTAGTTTGATGAGTCAGTGTGGATGAGCTGGGGCAAGAGCTGATGTCCTTTTCCAGACCAAAGTAAAATGGTTGCTAGAGAAGCTGTAGATTCTTGAGATTATCCGGGTGCTTCTGTGGCTTCTTTGAACATGCTCGATGGTGGCACAAAGGCATGGGGAGAAGCACCCTGGCAGGAGGGACATCAGTGGCACCCTGGGGGACGTGTCCCTTGGTGTAGGCCAGGTTTATTCTCACTCTCTCCTAGGTATGCCGTATTCAACGAGGATGGGTCCCTGGCTGAGCTGAAGGGCTTTGAGGTGAAGCGCCGGGGAACTGCAGCTGGTGAAGATATTCCAGTCATCTGTGTTTGAAGCCTTTCTGAAAGGCAGCACCCTAGAGGAGGTCTATGCTTCTGTGGCCAAGGTGGCTGATTATTGGCTTGATGTGCTGTACAGCAAGGTAGGCACAGCTCAGCAACTCTGTGCTATGAGGTAGAGTGTGGAAGGGAGCATCTGAGCTGGTCAGGCACTGTGGGAGGTTGGACTTTGCTTGCACAATGTCAGTGGTCCCCTGTAGCTCTCTTCACCATCAGTCACTTCACAGATGACACTGAGCTGGATGGAAGTGTGGATCTACTGGAAGGCAGGAAGCCCTGCAGAATTATCTGGACAGGCTGCATCCACAGGCCAAGGCCTGGGGTCTGAGGTTCAACAAGATCGGGTGCCAGGTCCTGCACAGGGGTCAGAACACCCTGGAATGCTCCAGGCTGGGGACAGAGGGTCTGAAAAGGCACCTGACAGGAAAGGATCTGGGGGTGCTGATCCACAGTGACTAAACATATGCCCAGATAGACAAGAAGGGCAATGGCACCCGGCTTGTACCAGCCATAACATGGCTAACAGGACCGTCCCTCTGTGCTGGACACTGGTGAGGCACTTTGAACCCTGGGGTCAGTTTTTATCCCTTCATGATTAGAAAGGCATTGAGGGCCTGGAGCATGTCCAGAGAAGGGAAGAGAGCTGAGGAAGTGGCTGGACTGCAAGTCTGATGAGGAGCAGCTGTGGGGGCTCAGCCTGGAGAAAAGGAGGTTCAGAAGGGACATTCTTAATATACAGCTCCTTGAGAGTAGAGTGGAACCAGGTGGGCATTGAGCACTTCTCCCAGGGAGCAAGTGACAGGATTAAAGGAAACAGCCTCAAATTGCAGCAGGGAGGTTTAGGTTGAGTAATAGAGAAAATTTCATCTCCAAAAGGATTGTCCAGCTCTAGCACAGACAGGCTGCCTGTGGTAATGGTAGAGTCCCTATCCCTGGAGGAATTTAAAAGCTCTGTGGGTGTGACACTTGGGTGCATGGGTTAGTGGTGGCTCTGGCACTGCTGGGGGAATGGTTTGATTTGGCGATATTAGAGGGCTTTTCATGATTCTGTGGTTCAGTGAGAATGATTCTGTGATTCTGAGACAAGGAAGTGGGAGGGAACAAGAATATAACTGGGTCCTTGTCATGACCTGCTGGTCCAGGGTCACAATATTCATCATAAATTCTTTTCAGGTTGAACAAAGACGCTGGTCACGTGTCAGGAACTCTTATGTTTTATTGTACAGTCACTGTAACTCCATCAACCAGCCCATTGCTTAAACTCAAAAGGTGTTAGTCAACAAGCCAGTTCTTAAAATAGACTTCCACAAGAGTGGAAACAAACAAGCCCTTAATTTTGTACAGAACACTTAATTAAGTTCTCAACTCCCACCACAAGCACCTCAAAAGGCACTGGCTCACAAGCTGCTATAGCCAACCAATATTTAAGGGTACTGGCTAACAAGCTGCAGCACAC
The DNA here is from genome assembly GCF_903797595.1 of Erithacus rubecula. Taxonomy (NCBI): domain Eukaryota; kingdom Metazoa; phylum Chordata; class Aves; order Passeriformes; family Muscicapidae; genus Erithacus; species Erithacus rubecula. The sequence continues at coordinate 178,838 of NC_136671.1, read as the reverse complement.
CATCACACAAAGGTGCTGGCACATGAGCCACAGCACCACTACTCAAAGGTCCTGGCTAACAGGCCACAACATACGTTTACACAAGCTCCCCACTCGCACAACAGGGTTCAATAAAAATTATGAAGTAGAATATGATGGCCCTGCTTTGCTTGGGCAAAGCAAGGGAAGGAAAAAAGATATCACCAGTCCTTAGATCTGTTTGGTATTGCTTTGGTCATGCCACATGGATGGTCCAGAGCTAGGGCAAACAATGAAACAAAGCAAGTGGAAGACAAAGAGACGATAAAAAAAGAGGGGACTTACTTGTTCCCTTTCATGCACAGCCAGCCCTTCTCCTGGATGTGCGTTGCTGAGGGGACTAAGCATGAGTATTAAGGTGTGGCAGGGAATTGGGTCAGAACAGCATTGCCCACCTCTCCATGGGACCTTCTCCTCCAATCACACCTTTCCTGTAGCAATACTCAGAATGTTTGAGACAAAGCATGGTTAGTTCTGGTCCTCTACAGTCCTTTGTTTTGTGATGCTGTTTTGCAACAAATTCTTGGTAAGCCTAACTTTGCATGCACAACACAAAGCCGTGCAGCCACAACCCAGCTGTGGCACAAACTGGTGCAAGCCAGAAACCCACACTCCCTGTTTTCTATAGATCCCACTGGCAGCTGCACCCGGAAACAATTCCCAGGCTCCCTGTAAAGAGAGACAACAGCTGTGTGTGGTGCTCCCTGTTCCTGACAGCAGCAAAGTTTGATCATTCTTTCTAACTTTGGGCTTTTCCCTGTCTTTCAGGCTGCCAACATGCCTGATTCAGAGCTGTTTGAGCTCATCTCAGAGAACCGTCCATGTCACGCAAACTGGAGGACTATGGGGAGCAGAAATCCACCTCTATCAGCACTGCCAAGCGACTGGCAGAGTTTTTGGGGGACCAGATGGTGAAGGATGCAGGGCTGAGCTGTCGTTTCATCATTTCCAAGAAACCAGAAGGGTCTCCAGTCACTGAGAGGTAACTTCATCTAGACGGGCCAGGACTTCTGGCCTTGTGGGAGAAACCAAGAGGGGATGGGCAGGTAGCAGGGAAGGGAGAGCTAGAACACATGGCCAGAACTGGAATACATACCTGAATCTGGCACAGGCCATGAGCAGGGCAGTGAGTAATACTGTACAGCCCAGTGGCCTCATGGGAGTTTAGAAGAAGCCTGGAGGATCTCCACAGGCTGGGAGAGTAGACTGTAGGGTGCTAGGACATTGATTCCCTGCCTTCCCTAGGGCCATCCCTCTTGCCATCTTCCAAGCCGAGCCCAGTGTGCGCAAACACTACCTCCGAAAATGGCTGAAGAGCCCCGCTGCAGGACTTCAACATCCGTGCAGTGAGTGAGGCATCCCTTCAGATGACCCGTATGTGGGACAGGCTTGCCCTTTTGGAGACACAACCTGGGCATTAGCTTCCTGTGCTCACAAAGCAAGGGGCTGGGGTGGGTGCTACTGGCATGTTTGATTCTATGTCTGGGGACCATCCTGCTTGGATTTCTTCACTGCCCAAGTTCTGCCCTCTTCCCAGATCCTGGACTGGGACTACTACATTGAGAGACTGGGCAGCACCATTCAGAAAATCATCACCATTCCTGCAGCCCTGCAGCAGGTATGGGGCAGTGTGGGGGGTAGACAGGAGAAGAATTTGTGCTGGGGACTCTGTGATATGGAGCTACTCTGCAGGTAAAGAACCCAGTGCCACGGGTCCGACACCCAGACTGGCTTCATAAGAAGCTCCTGGAGAAGAACGATGTGTACAAACAGAAAAAAATCAATGAGCTCTTTGTTTCAGAAGGCAAGAAACAGGTAAAGAGGATGAGGGGAAGGTGCTAGCTGTGCCAATGGGGCTTTTCTCTTGTAGCCCCCATCTTGCTGCTCTCCTTGCTCTCTCAGATTCTTGCCTGCCGGCCTGTGGAGGGGGCACCCAGCTCACAGGTGGGTGACATAGAGGACTTTGGGGCTGTCAAGATACCTCAGCCACTTGTTCCTGTTGCAAATAAGCGGAAGCGTGTCCCTGCAGCAGAGGAAAGCCAACAGCTGTCACAGGACCTGGAGCTGTCTCAGTCCTGGCGGGAGATTCTGGGACCACCTCCACCCCTTGGCACCACCAAGGTAGGTGAAGCAGATTGTGCAGGGAATGCCCCAGGACTTTGCGTATCCATTTAAGCAGCTTGGATACTTCCAGGAGCAAGCTGTGGGTTTCCAAAACACTCTGCACACATGGCTCTGGGATACAAGGGGAAATACAACCAGGAGACAGAAAAGCAACCACTGATAGAGAAAAGGGGGGTGGTGGCTTTGCAGCTGGGGCAGAAACATGATGTGGGACTGGGACTGGAGGGCTAGGCTGTATAGTGTATGCTGTGGGGCTTGGAGGCCTTTGCTGATTTCATGCTTGCTGTGGCCCCACTCAGGAAGAGTATCTGGTCTGGCTGCGCTTCCACCAGAAGAAGTGGGAGCTGCAGGCTCGGCAGCGGAAGGAGCGGCGGAAGAGGCGGCGGCTGGAGGACGATGTAGTGGTGGCAGGTGGAGGAGCAGTCCGTGATGCTCTCTCCAAAGGGCTGGGCAGTTACCTGCGCCAGAGAGCGCGCAGCATCCTGGACTTACCCTGGCAGGTTGTGCAGGTACCAGGGAGGGGAGCTGCCACAGAGCAGCCTGGGACACAAGCCTCACATTTAGACTTGGTGTCAAACGGTGAAGTTCAGGAACCCTGACCTACCCATGTAAGTGTTAGCCCTAGGGAGCCCAGGAGGGGCTGCAAAACCTCAGACTCACACAAATCCGGATGGAAACAGGTGCCTACACAGTTATTCTTGGTGACTCTCAGATGTGTGGGTAGATCTGCTGGTGAGGCAGCTCTAGTTCACGCCACAGGCAGCACTCCACAGTCACAGAACGGCAAAAACTTCTGCTGAGGCTGGGTGAGTTTTCATGTCCCACTGGTTCCACATCCTGCTCAGTCAGTGCCACCAGAGCTGGGGTCCCAGGATCATATTCTGGAATATCTCCAAGGATGGAGATATTAATACTACTAATAATATTAAATTAATACTATTAATACCTTCCATGTGCAACCTGGACCAGGTTTACCTTTGCAGGGGAAAATTTTCTGACATGCAGAGGGACCCTCCTGCATTCTGCTTTATTCCCATGATGTCTGGTCCCTCCACTGGGCACCACTGGGGAGAGCCAGGTTCTGTCCTCTCTGCACTTCCCTTTGGATATAAATGTGGATGAGAGCCCTCTGAGCTTTATCTGCACTGGGATGGACAGTCCCAGTTCTGCCAGCGTTTCCAAATATGAAAGATGCTCCAATCCCTTCTTTTTGCTTGTGGCACTTCACTCCATTCAGTATGTCTATGTCCTGTGTTGAGAAGCCCAGCATTGGACGTAGGATTCCTTCCAGTGGTGCCCAGAAGCAGACAATGTAAAAATGAAGAGGTCAGGTGGTGTCATCCAGGTGTTTTTACAAACATTTGTTATGTGTGGCCACCTAAGCCCAGCCTCTGTCATCCACTTCATCATCCAGAAAGGTCTCAGAGCTGCAAATTCAGGACTTCAGAGTAACTTGGAAGACATTCCCTGGAGTTAGTTGTCTAGCCTGAGGCAGAGTTTTTTTCATGGTAGCCTGGGACAGTAGCAGGACAGGGGGACTGCAGAGCTGAAAGTGATGACTCTCTAAGCCCCCTGCTTTGTTTTTAGCCACCAGCTAACCATGTAGATCCCCTGAGCGCACTGCAGTGTAGCTGGAAGTACTGAGGGCATGTTGGATCTCTTAACGCTGACTTGGTGCCTATGTCCTGCAGATCGCTGAGACTGGCCAGCCTGGGCTGTTCCGGCTGTGGGCAGTGATAGGGAGTGACCTGCACTGCATCAAGCTGAGCATCCCCCGTGTCTTCTACGTCAACCAGCGCATCCCAAAGCCTGAGGAGGGAACAGCCTACAGAAAGGTGAGGACCTGCCCCTCTGCAAGGGGAAACAGCAGCTTGCACTTAGGTAATACATTTCACCTCCCTTACAAGCATCTGCCATGCAACACCTCATTCTTCTACCCCATGGATATCTCATCCAGGCCCTAGTCCCTCTGCTAATCCAAGCCGGCCTGAAAATCAGTTTTCTGTTACAGGAGTTTATAAACGTGTATGAGCTAAACCCACTGATTTACTTAGGAGGGAACACCAGGAGCTAGCCTGGCTCAAAACCTGGGTCCTGGCAGTGGTGGTGCCATGTGGTGGGATGTGTCCCAATAATCCTGTCCCTTACATTGGCAGGTAACAGGATCCTGCCCCGCTCAAACTTAGTTTATAACTTGTATGAATACTCTGTCCCTGAAGACATGTACCAAGAGCACATTAACGAAATCAACGCGGACCTCTCTGCTCCAGACATCGAGGGAGTGTATGAGACACAGGTAACTCCTCCAGGTGCTCATCTTTAAGGGTTGCTGAGCAGTAGCTTGTTAGTCTGAGTTCCTGTGAGACACCAAAGATCCAACACCCTGGACATTGTCCAGGAAACTGGAAGTTATGCTCGTACAGACAGAAATGCTGAGTATCCGCACATGGGCTACAGTATGTTGAGAAAGGGACATTGGTTCATTTGGAGTTAGGAAACTTTGGGGAAAGAAATGGAGAGCTTCCTCTAAAAACTAATCCAGAGCTAGTTCTGCTGGTATTGGAACCCAGGAAGGAGAAGAGGCATTTGGAGTAAAGCTGGGGGAAAACCCAACATATGTGGAGTGATAGGTCTGAGCGTCTGAGTGCCATGTCCTCTAAAACAAGGTTGTAAAAGCTTTAGAGAAAAGAAGAGCGTGTAACTGGAAGTTAGGAAGAGCAAGAACAACCTAAAAGAAATCCCATAGAAAGCAATGAGGCTAAAATTAAATTTGCCCAGTGCTGAAAATAAAGGTGGGAACATGAGATGCTTGCTTCCAGTGAGTATATTGGTTTGTCAAGCAGATAAAACCTGGTGACAGGAATTTAACCAGAAGATACTGTAGTGAACAGACCCGGCCTGTATGGAAGTGGCAGGATGGACACACACATTGTAAGACTGGAGTTAAAGAAAAGCATAAAGGCAGGTGAATTTGGTACTGAAATGCACTGTAGGATCATTATGGATGGAAAATCCTGAGTAGGACAGCTTTGCTGTCAGTGGAGGTGCCACTGGCTATGAAAATTCTTTCCGAGGTGCAAGAGGCTGCAAGGGCAAAAAGATCATCAAAGAGTTGGGAGACTTTTGCTACTGAAGTTACTGGTATAACCTATGAAGCATTCCAGTGGAAGTAGTTTAAAGCAGACTTTTTTTTATTCACCTTAAGTTTCTGCTTTTGAAAAATTTGAAGAAAGGTTTCTCAAGGCAAGGCACAACTCTTAATGATTATGTGGAGGCTGTGAGATCCTCTGGTGATGTAAAACGTTGAACCATATATGCCATCAGCAATTGAAAATGGTGCCCACCAAACCATACTGAGGTTAGTAAGCGGCACCCAATCTTACATCAGATTACTTGTCCAAAGTGACTGGCATGTACCCAATTCTTTATATCTATAGCCCTTCCTCTAGGAAAACCTGAGTCCTCTCCCAATCCAGTCATGTTTATTAGGTGGGAAAGTGAAAAATCAAGAAATTAAGGGGAAATTAAATGAGCAGCTGAAGCAAAACAAAGGATATGGAGAAATTTTAAAGATATGAAGGAATTTAGATAGTCATGGGGTTGCAGCTTCTGTCATCTGAGAGGTGGGTAGCTGAGTTGGACTGTGCAGCACAGAAGAGGCTCAGGACCTGCTCAATGCGAAGAGTGGAGAAGACCCAGGCTCCTGCTCTGTTGCCCAGGAAAGAGTGGGAGGCAGTGGACACAACCTGAAATGTGGAAAATTCTGTGTGAATGTCAGAAAAAAATTGTGCAATATATTGTTGAGCAGGTTGCCCAAGGGGTTCTGGAGTTTTCTACTCCCAGAGACACAGTTTACCCAGATGGACACTGACCTTGGCAAGGAAACTCTTTAAACATTTGCAATGCAGTTCTGATCATGATCCCAAAAAATGCAGCAGGAGTAACAGAAGGATGCAAGGAGGGGGAACAGTTTACCCTTGGGGGATGGAACTTAGATGGAAATGCTTCATCTTGCTGAAGAGATGTGAGGGGCCCTACAACTAAAATTAGCACAAGGGAAGAGCAATCAGGTTTTTTGCTTCTCACTAGTTTGGGACCAGGTTTCCTCAGCAAGCCTTCAGGAGTCTCCTGCAGCAGTAGATTTGAGAGCTACAGGGTTAATAAAACAGTATAGATCTCTGGTGAATCTCCCATGATGCCAATTATCTGAGGTTCAAATGGAACTCCTGCCTCAGAGTAACAAACCACAAATTGCAGAGCAGCAAGATTGCCCAAATATTGCTCCACATGTCCTCCAAAGGTAGGATGTGGGCCTAGACAGGAAGACATGTATTTGAGATACCTGTTTCTATTACCAACAAGGCTGGTAATACCAACTCATTCCAAGGCATCTCAGATATATGCTACCTGTGGGTTTTAATCTGGATCTGCAACCCCCAAGAAGAGCTTAATAGCAGTTGTTCCATCTCTCTCCATCATTCCAGGTGCCACTGCTCTTTCGTGCCCTCATCCACCTGGGCTGCGTGTGCATGGTCCAGCAGACAGCTTGTTCAACACCTGGCAGGACGAGAGGCTGAAACCTTCAACATTGAGCACCTGGAGATGCGCTCAGCTGGCCCAGTTCACTTACCTGGAGCCAGGTGAGGCATTCTGGGAGAGGGTCTCCTGGGACACCTGCATCCATGGGTATCAGTGACACTCTTGCTCTGTCCCCAGGAAGCATTCGCCACATCTACCTGTATCACAGCTGCCAGGGCAGCAAGGCACTCCTGGGCCTCTTCATCCCCTCACAGCGCAAGGCTGCCGTCTTCGTGCTGGACAAGGTAGGAGTGCCATGGAGAGTGGGAAATTGGGGCTGGCTGGACATGCCCCTGGCCATGTGCCCTGACAGCCCAGAAACCCCCCATGTCCTGGACTGATCCCCACAGCATGGGCAGCAGGGAAGGGAGGGATTCTGTCCCCTCTGCCCTTCGGCAGGTGAGATCCCACATGCAGAGTTGCCTCCCACCCTGGAGTTTTGCAACATAGGAAGGACATGGAGTTCAGAGTAGGCCACAAAGATGCTCTGAGGAAGGCTGGAGCATTTCTGCTTTGGAGACAAGCTGGGAGGTGTTAAACCAGGAGAAGAGAAGGTTCCAGGGAGACCTTGGAGCCCCTTTCAGTGCCTAAAGAGAGCTGGAAAGAAACTTTGGACAAGGGATGGAGTGACAGAACAACGGGGAATGGCTTCCCACTACCAGAGGGCAGGGTTAGATGGGGTATTGTTCCCTGTGAGGGCAGTGAGGCCCTGGTACAGGTTTACCAGCAAAGCTTTGGCTGCCCCACCCCCAGAAGTGTTCTAGGTCGTGTTGGATGGGGCCTGGTCTAGTTAACCTCAGGTTGCACCAGAAGAGGTTTAGGATGAATATTAGGAAAAATTTTCACCAAAACAGTTGTCAAGTCTTGGCACAGCTGCCCAGGACCGTGGCGGAGTCAAACATCCCTGGAGGGGATTTAAAAAATATGAGGATGTGGCACTTGGAGACATGGTTTAGTGGTGGCCTTGGCAGTGTTGGGTGACGAGCTGGACTTTTCAAGGTATTTTTCCAACCTAAGGAATTCTGACATTGTATTGTCCCTGTCTGTGGCAGGAGGTTGGACTAGACAACCTTTAAATGTCCCTTCCACCCCAGACCATTCCCTGGTAGGGCCAGGCAGCAGGGGGTTTCTCCATACATCGCACATCCCTGCCATGTTTTCGCAGACCCCCTGGCATTGCACATCCCAGGGTCACTCTCCTCCCCTGCTCTGACCTGGTCCCTCTTGCACCCAGGTACGGAGCAAACCAGATGCCAAACCTCACACCTTGTTCTCAGTGGAGCGTGCAGCTCTGCTGGAAAAGGTGGGCGAGGAGCTGTTGCCCCCAGACAAACACACCTTTGAGGTGCGCGCTTGAGACCGACCCCCAAGGCCATTTACAGAGGTGTTCAGAGGCTGCTCTTGGGCTACAAGGTGAGATGAAGGTGTGGGAAAGGTTTCAGTGAGACCTTTGGGACTAAGGGAAGGATGGTGTGAAAGACACTGGTGCACTAGTTCCAAGAACACCTGCATGTAACTGCTGGACCAAAGATCAAGAAGTGGGTGCTTGTTTTCCTTGTGGGGGGCTTAATCAGGGCAGTGCCTGCAGCAAGGCCCACCTCAGGATCTTGTTTCCATCCCTGTGCTCAGCTGGATCTTGGAGGTGGGTGAGTGCTTCAGGAATGCTGGGGTGTGCTGGTCCCAGGGGCACCTGTGAGGAGGGGCACCTGACACCACCAGCTTCCCTGCTAAGCAATTGAGAGGTGCACAGGACATCTCTTTCTCCTTGGGTGCAGGACGAACGCCGGGGCCCCACGTTGGTGGCTGTGCAGTCCAACTGGGACCTGAAACGGCTGGCGAGTGGGATCCCCACCATTGAGGAGTTCCCCTTGGTGCCCATCCGGCTGGTAGATGACATTAGCTACTCGGTCCTGGACTGGCAGCGCCATGCTGCCCGCCGCATGATTCGCCACTACCTCAACCTGGACACCTGCCTCTCCCAGGCTTTTGAGATGAGCAGGTACATAGGGTGGCCATGTTCCCCTTAGGCTGCCGTGTTCTCAGTGGGACCACAGGAGCTGCCTCATCCCTTGAGGTTTTGGAAAGGCTCTCTGTTTTTCCTTCAGCCATTCTCACGCCAATGACTACTGATGTCTCTGTGCCTCAGGTACTACCACATCCCCATTGGGAACCTCCCTGATGACATCTCCACCTTTGGCTCTGACCTATTCTTCTCACGCCACCTTTGTCGTCACAACCACCTGTTGTGGCTGTCCCCCACGGCCCGCCCCGACCTGGGGGGCAAGGAGGCCGATGACAACCGCCTGGTCATGGAGTTTGATGAGAGAGCCTCAGTTGAGATCAACAACCCTGGCTGCTACTCCACAGGTGAAGAGGGCAAAGGGTGGTAGCACTGAATGGGGCAGAGCTGGATCCTGCTCTGTGAGTCCTGCAGAGGGGTGGATGCAATCCTCAAAGAGTCTCTATGGTGACAGTTGTAACCAGCAGCTTTTGGATTTCAGCATCAGTATGGGGAAAATGGATGGCTAGGGGCATGTCCTGGGGCAGGGAAGGCTTTAACATGTGCAGGCATCAAAATAGGGATTTTTTTACGAGTGACCAATGACAGCAGCACTTTGCAGACCACCTGCAATATTGTCAGCCTAAGGAAAGCTCACTTGGTCATCACTGGTGATGCTGGGACAGACAGGTCTTGCTTAGGCAGCTTTAGTGGAATGAGTTCTTCTGAGGTCCACCATTGCAGCCTCTAGGTCCCCAGAGGGTCAGTAGGGTCCAAGTCTTGTTGAAAGACAAGGCTCAATCAAATGAAGGTCCAGTCATGCTTACAAAAGCATCTGCCCTGAGTGCAGTAGCAACTATAGATTAGATCACCCTGTACCTGTGAAAAGCACTTCTGGCAGCAGCAGGGAGAATGTTTCTGGTCCTTTCCCTGCCTCCCTGCTGACAGTTGTGTCTGCTCCTAGTGTGTCTGGAGTTGGACATCCAGAGCCTGGCTGTGAACACTGTGTTGCAGTCCCACCATGTGAATGACATGGAAGGAGGCTCCAGCATGAGCATTAGCTTCGATGTGATTCAGCAGGCATCCCTGGAGGACATGGTGACAGGGAACCAAGCTGCCAACATCCCAGCCAGCTATGATGAGACTGCCCTCTGCTCCAATGCTTTCAGGTATGGTTTGAGAAACAGCAGGAGGTAGAGCAGGTGATCTCCATCCTGCCTGGTCCCTTCAGGGTCCTGCTTCATTCCCTCCTGCCTTTAGCCTTTCTCCAGTAGTATGACTTGTAGAGTGCTCTAAGTATAAATCCACACCTCAAGTGCGTGGCAGGCATCTTCTCCAACACATGGAAAATCCTCAGAGCTGCCTGGTGCCTCAGCCAGCAGATGTGTGGGGATGTTGCTTTCTCCTTTGGTCATGCTTCACCAGGTTATAGGGGCACAGATCATGTGTTCAGCTGAGGGCTGAACAAGGGAGTTCCTGTTCTAATCCTCTAGTGTGTCCGTAAACACATCTGTCAAGAAGGAAGAAGGGGTTGCTGGTGGCTGGTGGGGTGATGCTGGTCTCTGCTTGCTGGCAGGATTTTGAAGAGCATGGTGGTAAGCTGGGTGAAGGAGATTACGCAGTACCACAACATCTATGCAGACAACCAGGTCATTCACTTTTACCGCTGGCTTCGCTCTCCTTCCTCCCTGCTCTATGACCCAGCACTGCACCGCACGCTCCACAACATGATGAAGAAGCTTTTCCTGCAGTAAGTGAGGTCTGAAGTGTGCCAGGCTGGTGGATGGGGAATGAAGAGGTGTGATGTTAGTTACCAGGATGCTGGCACCCAAGTGGTCCTCCAGAATGGTGGGGCATCCTTTTTGGGTGACTTCCCTTGCCCAGTGTGGCTGCATGTTGACTCCAGACTGGTGGATCAACACATCCTCTTAGGGTCACATCTGGCCCTCTGCCATTGCTTTCCTACCCACTGACCCCACTCTGTGCCCTGCTGCAGGCTGGTGGCTGAGTTCAAGCGCCTGGGCTCCTCTGTGGTCTATGCCAACTTCAACCGCATCATCCTGTGCACCAAGAAGCGGCGCATTGAGGATGCCATCAGCTATATGGAGTACATCATCAACAGGTGGAGTGCACCTGGAGGCTCCTGGGTGGTAGAGCTGGGGCAGGGCCCAAGGCTCTGACTTTTTGTCTTCTGATGCATCTCAGAACTGAATTTATTACTTTTTTTGGCAAAGCTACTGAAGGGACAAGGCTTCCCAGTTTTCTTGCTGTCATGCCTGGAGTAGTGATCTGTCCCTAGCTGCCCTCTATAGAGGCAGTATTCGAAGTATACTCATAGGATTCAATCCTGAAGAGACTCCAGGAGAGCTTGAGATGCCCAGCAAATTGTCCCCTGTCTGTATCCCATCTGTAGTATAGGCACCTTGACACAATAGCAGAGAACCAAGTGTCCTTGAGCTTGACTTGCCCTGGGATCCCTGGCAGGCTCCAATAGGAAAGGGGACACCCTTCTTTTCTGGTCAGTATCACCTCCTCACAGTGTTGCATGGAGAAGAGATGATGCTGACACAGGGACTGACTGCAGTTACTCCCTTCAGCATCCACTCCAAGGAGATCTTCCATTCTCTGACCATCTCATTCTCCCGCTGCTGGGAGTTCCTGCTCTGGATGGACCCAGCAAATTATGGAGGTATCAGGGGAAAAGTAGATTCTCGCATCCACTATGGGGAGGTAAGAGATGGAAAGCACCCTGTCCCTTGGGAGCAGAGCAGGGAGGTGTTGGCTGGGCATGAGGGACTGCTGTGGTATTGCTGGGACCCCCAGAAGGACACCAGCAAGAGGCAGACATTGGAGGAGGAGAGCGAGGAAGAGGAAGAGGAGGAGGTGGCAAGGGAAGAAGAAGAGGAAGAAGGGGAGCCAGATGTGGAGGAGCTGTTGGAGAACAACTGGAATATTGCGCAGTTCCTGCCCCAGGCCGGCTCCTGCCAGAGCTACTTCTTGATGATCGTGTCAGGTGACCAGTACGGGGAGATGCTGAGGTTATTGTGCCCTCCCATTGCCAGCTCTGGGTAGGAGCTGGAGCCTTGCCTATGTCTTCCCAGCCTACATCGTGGCTGTGTACCACAGCATGAAGGGGGAACTGCGGCGTAACACCCCTGGGAGCACCCCCATCAAGAGGAGGAGCACCAGCCAGGTGTCCCAGGAGGCTCTGGGGGAGCTAAGGGCCATGCCTGGTGAGTGCCAAGCCCCAGGGCAGCCCTGCTGCAGGCAGAGAGCCACCCACTTTTCTTTCCCAATGTGCCACCACTCAATTTACTTTCTGCTTCATCCCTCTAGGCATGATCACCTTCTCACAAGATTATGTGGCAAATGAGCTCACCCAAAGCTTCTTCACCATCACCCAGAAGATCCAGAAGAAGATGGCTGGTTCCCGGAATGCTACAGAGCCCTCAGACATGTTCCCAGTCCTGCCTGGCTCCTACCTGCCACTCAACAACCCAGCTCTGGAGTTCATCAAATACGTTTGCAAGGTCAGTGGGGGTTGATAAGACCCCTTGACTGAAGGACTGGGGTCTGAACTGAAATTCTGGTCCATCTCCATTGCTGCAGGCTTTCCCAGGAGGGATCTACAACCAATTTACTCTGCCCTGAATCCATATGAGAGTCACAGATCTGAGCTGCCCTGCTGAGAACAGTTTCTGCTGCTAGGCTCGCCTGATTTTTATCCTTGCAGGTCCTCTCCCTGGATGCCAACATAACCAACCAGGTGAACAAACTACGCCGGGACCTGCTGCGCCTCATTGAGGTGGGCGAGTTCTCAGAAGCAGCCCAGTTTCGGGACCCTTGCCGCTCCTATGTGCTTCCTGAAGTCATCTGCAGGAACTGCAACTTCTGCAGGGACCTGGACCTGTGCAAGGACCCTTCCCTTTCCCAGGTACAATCTCTCTCCTGAGGGCAATAGAAGCCCCAGTACATCAGTGCTGGAGGTCAGCTGGTCATCTTGCCCACTTTATCTCCCCTTTGTTTTGCAGCTCTGCCTGGTGCCCATAGATTGTCCTCACCTAGAGCCAATTGTTTGTTCTTTTCTAGCTGCACGTGATAGATCTGAGTATACTAGGGCTTTGACTTATGTTCTGTCCTCTCTGGAAACAAGTTCCACCATCCCAGTGCATGGGACTTGCGGTGCTCACCTCCCTCTCTTTGCCCCTAGGACAGGTTGGTGCTGCCCGGCTGGCACTGCCCCAACTGCCATGTGCAGTACGATATGGATGCCATTGAGATGGCACTGGTGGAAGCCCTGCAGAAGAAGCTGATGGCCTTTGTGCTCCAGGACCTGGTAAGCACAGGGATCCCCCGCTGTGCCCATTCCCATGGTGGTCTGTGCCTGGACACATTCATTTTGCCACTGACAGAGGGGCTCAGTCTCATCTCCTGACCCACTTGAACATCTTTGGTCTCCAGGTGTGCAAAAAGTGTCATGCCGTGAAGGAGACGCACATGCCTGTGTACTGCAGCTGTGCTGGAGACTTCACCCTCACCATCTCCTCCCAGGTACTTTAACACCTGCCCAGCCCAGCAGCTCAGTGAGAGGCCCTAAAGTGCCCTGTGCCTCTTTTTCTCTGCTCTAACTGTACATCTCCTGGCACCTGCTGAGCTGCTCTCTGGCCAGCCCTGCACAGCTCCTCCATCAGATCCCCATCCTTCCCTTGCTGTTCTCCCTAGGCCTTCATGGATCATGTCAGTGTCTTCCAGAACATCGCCCGGCACTATGGCATGGCCTACCTGCTGGAAACCATTGAATGGCTGCTGCACACTAACCTCCAGTTCCAGCAGTGAGGCCTGGACTGCTCTTCCTCCATACTCTCCATCTCCATGCTCTCACATCCATGGAGAGTAGTACTGGACCGCCTTGGCCAGAAGACAGACTAAATAGACATGGCACACCCCTCCTGCAGTGAGGGAAGGGAGGGAGAGCCATGCTTGGGACTGGGTTGTCTTTTCCCCCAGCTGCCTGGTGGGGGACTTGGGAGTTTCCAGTGGCTGGAGCTGTGCTCCACAGATCTGTGCTGGCCCCAGGTATGGTTTTAATTTTCAGTTTCTTTAAATAAATGAGTGGTAGAAGGTAGGTGCAGTTTTTAGGGAGGGAGGAATCAGAGGCTGTGGTTGCCAGTACCACTGATAGCCTGGAGCATACTGATGGCTGTGGTACCACTGGCTTCACCCCATCCTCAGCCTGGCATGAGGTAGGCAGTGCCTATAGGTGCTGCCCACACCTGCCAGCAGATCCTGCCTGTGGGCAGCTGGCTGTGGTGGGGTGACTTCCATGTGCTAGTGCACTTGGGCAGGCTTGGCCCGAGCACTTGTCAGCTCTCATTAAGGTATTAGTGGGTCTGTCCAGTGAGGTGGAGGGCAGGAGACCCTATACACATCCCTGCAGCAGGACCAGCAGCTGGAGGCTGTACATGTCCCCACCATGACAGTGTGGGTCTGGAGGATGGGGACACAGCTACCAGCTCAGACACCCATGTTCTTCCATTTCACCACAGTGAGCAGCCCTAGGCAAGGTTTATTGACAGCCTGGGGCTGGCAGTGGTGGCAGGTGGGCTGTAGGACATGTCCCACTCTTCCATGTTGCTGCTCCTCATGGAGGCAGCAGGTCCCTCAGTACTGGGGGCTGCTGATGATTTCAGGCATCATCCACCCTGCCACTGTGACGTGGTGTGGTGTGGTGTGGTTGTGGTGTGAGGCTGCAGCAACCCCAGAGTCATGTCCCTCCACTGAGGAACCATCTAAGGAGGAGACCCATGGCACTGTGATGATGGGACAGGGCCATCACTTGTAATTGTAACCAGGGAAGCCAAAGTCCTTTTAGGCTGGAGACAGTAGGAGGAAGAGTATGGGCTGCATTGGGTGGTCAGACATGTCCAGTTTACACTTATGGCTGATGATCACACTGACTCCACACAGCAGCAGGGACCATCAGCCCTCACATGCCATGGCATCTCAATGGGCACAGGACCACAGCAAACCATCCTTGTAGGCATGGCATTAGGAGCTTTTGGGCACCTCAATATGAGAAGATTGTAAATCTCTTAGAAAGCATCCAGGGAAGGCTGTGAGGATGGTGGACGGTCTAGATGTGAAATCATACATGGGGCAGCTGGGGGCACTTGGTTTATTCAGATCTCACCAGGGAGACTGCAGCTCCAAACAGCTATTCCAGGTGAGGGTCAAGCTGGAGATCAGGAAAAGGTTCTTTCCCCACAGGGTGCTGGGCACTTCCCCAGGGAATTGGCACAGCTCCATGGCTGCCAGGGCTCCACAAGTGTTTGGACAACACTCTCAGGGATGCACAGGGTGGGATTGTTGGGGTATCTGGGCAGGGCCAGAAGTAGGACTTGATGAGTCTTGTGTGTTCTTCCAACTCAGGGTATTCCATGATTCTATGAAAAGTGTTGACTGGGTACCAAGGAATAGCTCTGTAGTCCTTGGAGGATCCGAAAAAAGGGGGGAAGAGCTCTGGGCTGGGCAGACATGGAGGCAGGATGGAGCAAAACTGCAGTTGTGCTGGGATGGGTTCTGTCTTCTGCGAGGCGGGCAGGGGCATGTTCTGCGGCACACTCTGCTCCCCCCACCCCCGCCGTCACCCGGCACACCAGAGACAATCCCGGGGCGAGGCCGCCGTGCTCCTGCCGTGCCAGATGCTGCTTCCCCCCCGCCATCGCCTGCAGGGGGCGCTGCTCCGGCTCGAGGGGAGCGCTTCGGCTGGGCTTGGCCAGGCTGGGCTCAGCTGTGCGCGGCTGAGTTTAGCTGGGCTGATTTCGGCTGCATTCGATTGGGCTGGGCTGGACAGAGTTCAAATAGATTTTTACTTCTATTTATTAAAGCCCTGGTGTCCTGGGTAGCAGCCCAAGGCTGCTCCAAGGAAGCTACTAGAGATGTTTTATCTCTTCTGGAGGAAACTATCCCAGATGACCCCAACACTCCTCCGAGTCACCTCCTGGGGATTTTGGATCTGTGATTTCAAGACCTTAAATCCCAGGCAGCAGACCCAGACTCCTCCAGGGAAGCTGCCCAAGATGATTTTTCTCTCTATGTGGAAATTACATCTAGGTTTCACACAAGGCACCTCCCATGCATCTTCTGGAGTCTGTGTTTTATTTCAACCCCTGAAATCCCAAATAGCAAACCCAGACTTCTCCCAGGCATCTCCTGAAAACTTTACAGAGCTGCTTTAGTCCCCTGAGAACCCAGTAGCAGCTCAAGGCTCCTCCAAGAAAAGCCACCTGGGGTGACCATTTCTCATTGAGAATGAACTCTCACTTCTGGGATCCACCCAGGATTCCTCCTGCTTCTTACAGTGCCCTGTGGTCATGGGTAGCAGCCTCAGACTCCTCCCAGGGAGATCTCCAAGATGATCCTTTTCTTTTGGAGAACTCTGTCTTGCATCTGTTTGATGAAACAGTGTGGATCACTGCAGCACTGTGGATCATGCACAGTCCTCTGGTCGAAGGCCCCAGAAATGAATCTGGGAGCACTTAAAGGACCTTGGATGGTTTTTGACACCTAAGGTATTAAAGCCTCCTCTTACATCAGCATGGTTGAGCCCGTTGTGCCTCATCAGTAGGGATGAAAACCCCCAGGCCATGGTGTGAATGTCCTACTACTTTCCCAGGGCTGTTTTACCGGCCTGAGCCAGTTGTGAGCACACTGGCATCAGAAAAAGCAGTGTCCCACCTCCCTTGTCTGGCTAAAAAGCCCAGCTTGCACCCCTCTCGCCCTGGGCTGCTCCCTTGTCAGCAAAGCACTCAGAATGATCTATCTGCTCCATGGCCTTTGCAGTCACCAAGATCAGGCCTGGAGTTTACCAGATTCTCCTTTTCATCCTTATTGTAGAAGGACATTGATGCCTAGAGGAGCTGGAACAGAGGCTACACAGCGTTAAGAGGAATAAAATGGGTATTTATTGAAAGGCCTTCAAAGGCCACACCCTGGCAGTACTGATTGTGGCCCTGTCTGGATGGCTCCAAGTTGGAAGCAGAAGAGGGCTTGGTCACAAAATCTTACATCTTTATAGATTTTAGTCCATTTGCATGCAAGCATCAACTGTCCAGTTAATAGTCTCAAATCGTGAATTCTCATCCTTCTTGCTTGCTTGCTGGCCTGCCCTCTTCATGTTGTTTATGCTTAGGGCCTGAAGTTTGAAGAAACTGTCCTTGAGTCCCCAGCTGGAATAGGACTGTTTTGTGTTCATCACCCAGGCACAACGGAAAAGCATACCCAAGCAGAAGAGAAAAACTTAGAACTTAAGGCATCAACATCACATTTTCCAACCCCCTGGAGAACTGCTGATAAATGATAAATAAAAAAGACCACTTGCTTAAAGGAGAAGATGCTTTCTTAAAGTTAAAGGAACGCCTGTGCCAGCTAAAATTAAAAAAAAAAGAAAAAAAAAAAGAAAAAAACTTTAGATTTAATTACATTATTTATCCCCTAAAATTATTTTCTACAATGGATGCACAGCTTGCAAGTGTTGCCCCTAATTCTGTAAAGGCATTTTCAGGCTGAGAAATCCAAATACCTGTGTGCATGCTGTGGCTTCAGCCAGCTCAGTCTTCCTCCTCTGCTACTGCCCTGGTTTGAAGGACAGGTGTCTGCCAATAAAGGCAGAAGCTCCTCTTTGAAATAGAGAATTAAGTCCTCTCCCTCCTGAGTACTGTAATGGTTTGAATCAGGAACTCTAAGGCAGAGATAAGGGGGTTGGCATAAGAGCTCTTGTCCAAGTTTAGGACAAATTTGGGGAAAAAGAGCTCCAAAGGCCCCCCCCCCCCTCCCCCTTTTCTTTTTCACAATTCCTTCCTTCACTGAGCTCAGAAAGAATTGTTCTGGTGAAAATGGAAAAAACTTTTTTATTAACAAAATACAAAAGAAACACTCCCCCAACCCAAACCCAGATGAGACGAACCCAGCCGGTCCTCGCCGGGGAGAGCGGCAGAGCCTCCCAAGCCGACCTCCAGCAGTGGTTCCCGAAGTCCAGATCCCTGTCCTCCGGAGTCGGTGCAAATCCCTGGAGCAGGGAGAAGGGAGAGAGGGGGAGGGGCAGCCGGGAGCAGGCCCAAAGCAAGCCCAAGACAAGCTAAAGCGAGCCCAAGACAAGCAAAAGCAAACCCAAGACAAGCCAACACAGGGGCACAGACAAAACAGCTGGGGGAAAAGGGAAAAAAACGGCCAAAGCAGCCAGGGGAGGGGGTTACAGCTGAGCAGACGGCAGAGAGCAAGACACAGCCTACAACCGAAGCGCAGCAAGAGAGCGAGCCGGAAAACACCAGCCTAGATAAAACCATCCGAGGGAGGGACCGGCAGCTGCACGGGGAAAGCAAGGAGAGGAGCTAGTCCAAACATCAGCCCATAACAGCTCTTTACTAATATAGCTAACCATACAAACAGAAACAGCAGCTATGAAAATTAGCAACAAAACAGAACAGGTAACTCAGTTCCAGTCCTTCCTTTAGCCGCAGCTGTGTCGCGGTGCTGAAGGCGTGACAGGGGGGTACAGCTGCGGAGCGCAGGCGGGAGGGGGCGGCAGCGGCCACGCCGGTCTCGGGCGGGAACGGGCTGGAGCGGCGGCTCCTCGCTCACCGTGTGTGTCCGGGTGATCAGCTGTGTCCGCAGAGGCAGGAGGCTGGAACGGGGCAGATGCAGGGCAGGTGATCACAGAGAATCTTGCTCCCTGCTTTTCGACCGCGTGGGCTGGAGACGGGGCATCCTCCTCCTCCAAGTTCTCTGGTGAGCAGCCTCCCCTGCCCCCCAGAATCCAGTCCCCCACCTACCCTCTTGTCTAGAGCCTGAAAAGGGCCTGGGCAAAACCCGACAAGCTCCCTTAGCATAATAATGGGAA
The DNA here is from genome assembly GCF_903797595.1 of Erithacus rubecula. Classification (NCBI taxonomy): domain Eukaryota; kingdom Metazoa; phylum Chordata; class Aves; order Passeriformes; family Muscicapidae; genus Erithacus; species Erithacus rubecula. The sequence goes on along the minus strand of NC_136671.1, from coordinate 160,221 downwards.
AAATTCTTTAAAGTGGGACAGTGAGAGAACAAAACCCAACCCCCAACAGCTGCCCTCACATGGACACCATCACAGACCTACTACCTGGGGATCTCTCTGTTAACAATTCATCAGGCACTTTTTCTGATGTCTGTCCTACCTGTCTAATTCTTGACCAGATTTCCTCTACTGATTCTTATCTGTAATTCAACTCATCTGCCTGTCCATTCTTCCCCATTCACGTACCCCTGTTTGTGTCCACCTGTGTCAGGCTGATTTATAGGTAGTTAAGGGTTGGATGAAAACAATTTTGTTTGCTTTTTTTTTTTTTAACATGGCATGGCTTTTGGTACATTTTGATTTCTCCTGACACTGTGTCATGGTTTAGACATGGTATTCTCCACGGTAGTACTCCCACTAAAACCATGTGGTCCTCCCCTCTCCAACTCGAGGTAGAAAAGGTTGAGATACAAACAATTCACTGGAAACAGCAAGGACATAAGAAAGCAAACAGTAGCAGCAACACTACTAATAACAAAAGGTATAGTGAAATTATTCACATGGGAGAACTCCCCTCTAATAGATACAACATATGTCCTCTAAGCCAAAAGTAACCCCTCTTAGAAGACAGTCCCTTTCCCCTGCCCCAACAATGACATGAGGTGGTGTAAAATAACATCGGGGTCCTGGACATGCCCGCTCCTAGCTATTGCAAAAATGGCCCCTGTCCTGGCCAGAACCAGGACACCCTGCACTCAGGTGAGCTTTCAGGAAAGGCTCTGGACAGACCTGAAGCCCTCACAGGACCTTCCCAGGCTGTGTTCTGTTGTGCTCTGGCAGGGGTAAGTGACAGAGGTGATCTCACCAGATACAACCTAGTCCTTGTTGCCTGTGCCGGAAAACAAGGCAAGCCTGCTCCAGGCTACCCAGAAACTACTTTGCCTCAGGGATTGTTGTGCTACCTCATGTGAGACAGTGTCAGATTCCCCAGTGGATGCAGAGATGGATCACAGTCATTTGATGCAGACCAATTTAACTTCTCAGGCTTAAACTAACAAAGAAACGTGCTTATTAAAGCCACTGTTCTCTTTGGAGAGCTCCCTCTGGAGCCCTTCCCAGAGGACAGCCTCACCTACCATCTGGGTTCTGGCTCTGTTGGAGACAGCTTGTTCTTGCCTGGAGAATTTCATGTGAGAACAAGCTCACCACGGTTCCTGCATTCTGAAACTCTTGGGGGTAAGTCACACACAGTAGAGGGTGAGATGGTGTAGGGATGTTTTAACAAGTCTGCTGAGAGCTGATGGTGATAAAGCTGTTCCAGGACATGAAGGTGTCCCTGCAGGGAAGTTAGAATAGAAAATCAGAGGCACAAACTTCTGGACGACAGAATGGAGGCAGACAGGGCAAGGCCAGGCACAACTGTGAGTCACACCCCAAAGGGTGACTCTTTCTGCCCCCTCAGCTGGAGGGTCCCTCTGGTTAGCAGAAGGTGGTGGGCACGCAGGGGGCACTGACCCAGCACCAAAGGGGAGCAGTAATAAGGCTATGACACATGGAAGCAGGCCTCCCTTCTCAGGAGGTGTCAGCAGCAGAAGCTCTCAGGGCTGTGAACGGGTCAGGCCTCCTCTCCTAGGACAGGAGAAACTGCTACACTACCTCTGGCACATGCAGTTTTAGGGATGCAGTAGGACCTACAGACCATGACAACCCTCAGAGGGTCCCTTCACATGACTCTCAGGATAAAACAGTATCTCTCAGTCCTAAGGGTATTCCTTGCGGGTCCTTGGAAGTCTAGCCCAAAGAGAAGATTCCCACCTACTTTGTGTGAAAGTTCATCCATACCCAGAGTGATTCCCCACTCACCAGGCCCCACAACTGGAGTGGTGCTGCTCAGCTGGAAATCCCTAACACTGGACCCTTTGATCTCTGAACCTTTTCTCACCAGAGGCTTTCCTGGGAAGCAAACACCTTTCCTCCAGCTTCTGTCTGCCCTGTAAGGTTTCCAGAAATAGAACAGTGTTTTCAAGCTGTGGAAACCACCATGTTGCATCAAGTTTTGCTGGCTAAACACAGGTGACTCCCATCTTCAACCTGTCTTATGCCTGAGGTCTATTGTGTTTAACAGCCTTTCATCAAACTGTTTCCACAGTGAAATCTACTCAAAATCATGACAAAATCAACACTGAAAATCAGTCCTGAAAAATGATCGTTTCAAGCTTCAATGACTGCCTAGAAACAGACAGTTTAACAAGTGAGCCAAAATCTCTTTTCTTGATCACAAGGATGGTGCTTTTTTTATTTGCATTGCTTGCTTCTCATACAGTTGGAAGGAATGGTCATGTACAGCTGTGGAAGCATCAGGAGAAGCAAAAAGCAGAATACTTCCAAAAGCAGCACATGGCAGCCCAATTAGCAACTCAGCAAAAGATCCCTGCATGTCAAGTGCAGCTTCTCAGGATACCCAGGTAATGGAACAGGGAAGGATTGGGGGACGTCAGTGCAGGGAATAAACAGTCTGGTCTCCGACTGGAAGAAATCCTCAAGCCATTAAGTGTTGAGGTTGGGAAGGCAAAGAACTGGAATTATAATACACCCAGACAAGAAGGGAAAAAACAGCAAAGCCAGCCTGTCTCAGAAATGGGAGTCAAGAGCCTCTGGGAGAGGTGCCTCTCAGGTACCTCCTGGGAGGTAGCAGAAGGGACACTCAAAACTTGAACACGACAGCCAGCCTAGGAAGAGCCCGGGAAGTGGGAGTGATGGAAAGCCCAACATTCCTCATCTTGGATGTCATCACAGGGGATCTGGAACCCTCACAGACAAGGTGAGTGCTGGCATCATGGGGTTTGGCTCTTAGGCATTTTCCTTAGAGACACCTTCACTGAGACTAGAGAGCAAAACAGAAGGAATGTGTGTGAGAGAAACTCTCCTTCCGTTCAGTTTTAGAACAAAGCTACCTTTGCTTCTAAAAGGCCTTCCATTAAACTCTGTGCTCTTGTTGCAGTTTTGCAACCATATTCTCTACAACTTTGTCAAATCTAAGAGATTTGTAATGAATTCTGTTCCAAGTCCCTGGCAGAGATGGGAACTCCTGAAAGCGAACACAATGCTTTTCACCATTATGGAGACCCCTTGGACAAACACAAAAGCTATTCAGACAAAAAAACCCCAAACAAGCAAACAAACAAACAAACAAAAACTACTGGGAGAGTGAGGTGGAAAACTTCCTATTTCCCATGAGCAGCACAAACAAAACCTCTGATTTTAGGCCACCATAACTGGAGAAGAGCGTAATTCTCAGCAGAGAGTGACTCCAAGCATTTAGGCAAAGAAATAACACTGCTTCATCCACTTGTGCACTTGGCCTGGATGAAGTTCACAGCACAGTCCCAGACCTTCCAGTCAATAGATTAACAATAGGCCAATAGAGGACAGGTTAAAAGGCAGGGAGAGGAGAAGAATGGAGGAGTTGGTGTGTGCAGGAATAAAGAATGGGCATACAAACTGGTAGAGGTTGGGAGAAATTTTGCAGCCATGAAAAGAACTGTCTTTTTTTTTTTTTTTTTTTTTTCAAAGCTTTTACAACCTGCACTGAAAATTGAACTGACATATTAATATACAAATTTTTTTCTGGTTTCTCAGATTTGTTTTCCTATCTTCTCCCTTGGAGCATATCTTCAAAACCTTAAATGAAATCCCTTTCAATTTCAGGCAATCTTAAGGAATGGATGGGGGAGAATAGTCATTGTTAATACAGAGCATTGTTTCTCTCTTAATTTTTTTACCCTGGTCTGTTAGAGAGAAGATGTTGAACTTGCTTGGGTTCTGCTCAGCTTATTACAGGCATAAAGAGCTGATTTACCTCTATCTCCATCAGAGACACTCCTTGATGTCTCCTCATGGTTGGTGAGCAGAAATCCAGGCTGAGACATGATTCATTAGCCAGCAGCAGGAAGGGGTTTGGTAGGGAACCAGCTGCAGTCTGGAAATGCCCATTTTTCTGCCTTGACTGTGACCAGTTCCAATGAAGAAGACATCATTGTCCCCATCTCATATGAAACTGCAAAGCCAAGATAGGCTGGAGCACAGAATGTAAGCTCACCTGTCCCCCTGGAGACCAAGGGAGAGTGAGTCAATGTTCTAACAGTGGGAGACAGAAACAGGACACAATACTGGTGGTTCATATAGCAGAGAGCTTCTTTAATGGCTTCTTATATACCCAGTGAAAACCAGATTGGCTATGGTTGGTTACCCCCCAGCTCACTGACCAATAGCTGCTTGCTGATGTTCCTCATCACATCCAGCATCCACTCTCTGTAGTCAAACCCCTCCTCTTATGAGGCATACACACATCTGGATGCTGGCATAAATCATGTTCCTCCACAGCTGCCTCTGCTTTCTGCATGCCCAGCTCCTGCACTCTGTGGGGTTTGCTGTTTCAGGCTGGATGTGCAACAGAAGTCAGCCTAAGTAAAGGAGTTTATCGTGGTTGGATTCCCTGGTTCTCAACACATGCAGGTATTCCTGTTTGTCTTCTTCCTCTCTGTGTATGCCCTGAGTCTTGGGCAATCTCTACATTATTGTGCTTGTGAGTACTTACCATCAAGTCCACCACCCTATGTACTATTTTCTCAGAAATTGCCTTCCTGGAGATCTGGTTCACCCTGCCTGCATCCCAAAGACACTGGCTGATCTTGTGTCACAGAGCCAGTCCATTTCCTTCATTCGTTCAGATGTACTTTGTCCTCTAATTTGGTTGTACAGAATATTTCTTCCTTGCAGTCATGGCATATGATCGCTAGTTGATTGTGTGTTACCCCCCTGAGCTACAGCAGCATCGTGACCAGCACTCTGTCCAGGGGGCTGACAGTGGGCTCTTGCATGGGTGGTTTCCTGGTCATTTCAGCAGCTATGCTTGATTTCCAGGTTTTCTTTCTGTGGCTCTAATGTCATCAACCATTTCTTCTGCGACATCTCCCCCTGGATTACTCTTTCCTGCACAAATGTCACACTTGTTGAACTGGTGTGCTTTGTCCTGTTTGCTGTTGTCATCCTTGGCTCCTGTGTTGTTTTCCTGACCTCCTTTATTTCTATCCACTGTACTGAAGATCCCATCCGTTCAAGGCCAGTGAAGATCCTCCTCCACTTGTTCTTCCCATCTCATTATAGTGATTATTTGGTACTGCTCCGCCACCTTCCTCCATGTCAAGCCATCCATCAAATTTCATTGGAATTGACCAAAACAGTCACCATCTTAAACCATTAGTCACCATTTCTAAACCCCTTCATCTACACATTCAGAAACTCAGAGGTGAAGAACATGTTGACAAAGGCTTTACCTAGGCAGACAAACAACTATGTCCAAAGGTCTTGTCCAGGACTGTCTTCCCCAGTCCAGCAGAAAATAAAAGCTTCAGAGATATCTTAGATTTCAAAGAAAGACTTCTGCTAGAAAGAGATGGAACTGTTCTCAGATCTTAGCTAATGTAATTAGCTTTAATATAAATATTCATCACACAATCTTCACAAAGTTCACTTGCACCAACAAAAATAATTTCACACATCAAAGGGAAAATAACCACTGCAACTGTCTAGAGGCAGAAAATATAAACACTTCCTACCCCTGGCCCCTCTGCCACAGTCATAACACAGCAACTGGCCATGTCCAGCCCCCTGGTGTTCAGGACACACCTTTGGTACGGTTCCAGAACACAATAAATGTGTGTCAGCAGCACAGCCTAGAAGGTATCTGAAAACAAACCAAGCTGTCTTTCCAGAAGACATTCAGAGTGTCAGATTGACAGTGAGTTGTAATAACCACAACATGAACCCAGACCAGCAGAGAATCACAATCATTTATTCAAGGAAATGAGCTGGTTTTATACCCTTTCTCAAGGCATGTGCTGCCATTTGCCCCTCTCAGCAGCTATGTGCCCTCTGTGCTGCCATGTTCCTCTCTGTGCTGCCATGTGCCCTCTGTGCTGCCATGTGCTTCTCTCTGTGCTGCCATGTTCCTCTCTGTGCTGCCATGTGCCCTCTGTGCTGCCATGTGCTTCTCTCTGTGCTGCCATGTGCCCTCTGTGCTGCCATCTGCCCTCTCTGTGCTGCCATGTGCTTCTCTCTGTGCTGCCATGTGCCCTCTGTGCTGCCATCTGCCCTCTCTGTGCTGCCATGTGCTTCTCTCTGTGCTGCCATGTGCCCTCTGTGCTGCCATGTGCTTCTCTCTGTGCTGCCATGTGCCCTCTGTGCTGCCATCTGCCCTCTCTGTGCTGCCATGTGCTTCTCTCTGTGCTGCCATGTGCCCTCTGTGCTGCCATGTGCTTCTCTCTGTGTGTTTCTGCAGGTGCTTCCCTCAGCCCACATCTTAATTACACCCCATCTCATCCCATTGTGAGCCCCTGTTACCACTGCAAATTCAGATGGTGATGGAAAGCTCTTTCTCCCTTTTAAGTGTATCGACTATGCTGTTTATTTGGCCTTTGCCTGGCTGTGAACCAAAATGATGGAAGCTGTTACCACACCTTAGCCTTCCCTGTCCTCCTCTTGAAAAGCACTGGCTGCAGTTAGTGAAAGGAAAAAGAAAAGTGGAAAAATAAAATAATAATAATTTAAAGAGTAGCAATTGTAAATGTCTGTCCTTTGATCTTTCTCATTCCCAGAATCTTCCAATCTTTTTTTTACACTAATCTAATTTCCCTCTTCTTTCTTTTTTCCATATTTTTATTTCCTGCTGACTTGTATTTTTACCCTTTGGCCCCACTTGTAAGGCGCTGGGAGGGAAATTACTGAGAAGTCTCTTCTCCTTGATAGATTTATTTATGCAGCAAAAGCTGTCTTTGGATAAGGGCTTTACAACTCACCCCCAAAGGCAATGGTAATCCAGATTCTTGTTAATAGATTCCTTTCCTTGGGGCAGATTAGAGTAAAATGACACTGAATAATTGGTGTTTGCAAATATACACAGGTAGGGTTTACTGTTGAGAAATGTGATTGCACAGGCCAAGTAGGTATGGTTTTTGCTGTTATCTACAGTAATCTGATGAGTAGGAAGATCTCATCACCCAAGACAGGTAATTATCAGACCAGAGATTGGCCACATCCAAAAGCTCTCCTCCATATCAACAAAGCATCCTGGCATCTCCACAAATGGGAGGATGTTTTGAGTAATCATCCCTTCACAGTTCAGTCTCTCAAAAGTGGCCTCCTGATATCTGGGGTGCAGGATGGCAAATGTATATTCTGCTCAGTCCTGGACTTGTTTGTACTCCCAAAGCCCTTTCAGTCCACAGGGCTGTGGATTACATCCCCAGACCACCTGCTGTTGCCTCCCTCCCCACCAATCCTTACCCTAGGGCTCTGGGCATTTTCTGCAGAGGAGAAGCCCCCACCAGCAGTGTAGAAGGAGTCTTGAGCCTCTGGCCATCCCAGCACCTATCTGGGACACAATAGGAAGCTGGAGCTGTTTTTAAGGTAGATTTTCCGTCTCTGATAGCAATGCTAATTAGTTTCTTTGTGCCCCTTGTTCTTTGCACCTCAACTAGCCACCTTTGGAATCATGCTTTGTGTTGCAAAGGCAGGGCAAGATGGAAGAAGTGGCATCAGCTCTCTGAGCAAAGGGCATGTGGCTCATATCCAAGGCAGGTTCAGCACATGGTACAGTGGATTTGGGGAAAAGGGACACTCTGGCTTCCAAGCAAACAGTCACATCCAGACACAGCTGCCTTGGCAGGGACAGAACTGGAGGTGGCTAAAGACAAACTTGTGTTCTCCTGGGGGCTGGTGGTGATGGCAGGACAGGTGGGTAGGACAGTGCTGCCCAGGGTAGGGTGGCAGCCCTGCATACCTGTGTCCTTCCAGCAGGCAGAGAGCTGCCACTAACCAGTGGTGACCCACAGGCAGGTGTATTTGTGCCTCAAGCTGATCAAACATGGCCAGCACGTGGCCCAGTCCCTGCTGTGTGCCCTGGTACATGGTCAGGGAATAGTCTCTGCAGTGTCCATGAGAAGAGCTGTCCCATAGGGATGCCAGGGCTCTCCTGGCCCAGCCAGAGCTGCATCTGGGAGAATGCCGTGGAGGGGATGCCTATCACTCCTCAGGCAGGGATGTGACAACGTCAGGATCTTCCTAATCAGAGACTCTGTGTCAGACCCCCCAGCTCTGCTCCTGCTCAGCAGCATAGGGCTACAGTACGTGCACTGCTGGACCCTGGGCATGCTCCTGGGGATACTGGGGACTGGTCCAGCTACAGGTGGGGTAGGAGGATGAGCTGGGGTAGGATGGGTCATGGCACAGGACGCCCTGGCTGAATTAGGTCTGCAGTCCCTTTTCCTTGAGGGGCAACATTTGCTGGTGGATGCTGGAGGTGGCCAGGATTGCGCTGCAGAGGTGGCTTCGAAGGTGTGAAGGAGTCTCTAGGAGATCTCAGACCTGCCACAGGAGAGTCTAGGGATCGATCCTGACAGGAAAGATGAGTACTAATGTCTTTACAAACGACTTGATGGGTGAGGGTCTTTAGAAGAATAGGTGTTAATGTTTCTACATCTAACTGGAAGTTTGTTACAGAATCCAGACAATTTGATCCAGACAGTTTGAACTTCTGGACTCCAGGGTCATAGGAGAAATGGGTCCACACAAGTCTATTGCAGAATCCAGACAGTCTGAACTTCCAAGCTTTTGGGAAAATGTCGATACCTATTCAAGAGGGAGTGTGTGGTAGGCGCCTCGGGAGGGCTGTACCTTCCTAGTTCCTCAGCCAATGGGGAAGAGGGTAGTATGTGGCCAGGAGTTTAGGATAAAAGGAGGCTGCATCCTCTAAAACAGAGAGAGAAACAGCACAGGGTTATGTCCCAGTGGTCTCTCTCCCTTTATTCGAATAAAGTTGCAGGACTCTTCTGTCTCCTTTATGGACACAGGCTTTTCATAGCATGGCTTTTCTGCAGAATCCTCAGCTGCTACAGCACCTCCTTCTCCCCTTCTGTCCCACAAAGCTCCTTGCTCCACCTCTGTTCTGGGCCAGCTGGGGTTGCCTCCCTCTGTGCCAGCTCTCCACAGCCACATGCACTGGCTGCTGCTGCTGCTGCTGCTGCTGCTGCTGCTGCTGCTTCTGCTGGTAGTGCTCTTCCATTTTGGGTTCTAGAACATTTTGGGTTCCAATGCAAGCCGAGAGCTTCAGAGATACTGGCCTTTAACTTGTGACAGGTCTTGCCACAGCAGACAAAACATTTCAAATAGTTTCTATGTTTGGTGCCTAATGACAATGGCCCTGATAGCTCATCTCTTCCTCTCCCAAATTGCAATGATGTCAGGTTTGCCTGTTCTTCATTTAGTTACCCTTCATTTAAAGATTCCCAGAATTTTTTTTTCATTCCTCCACTATGCACACAGTGATTCCTGGAGGGCTGCAGTAAATGCAACATCAGCAGCAGCAGTCTCCTCTGGGGCTTTTAGAGGGAACACCCTCTCAGACAGCTGTCCTGAGCCTTCCTGCAGCCAGGTTTTACTCCTAAAAGAGATACAACTGAAAAGCTCCAAAGATCAGTGGCCTAGCTGAGCAGTGATTCAAAAAAGCAACACCTTTTATCTCACTGAAGCTTAATAGTGGTATTTGTTGGAAAAACAGTGTCCCAACAAGTTCTCTTGTGCCAAACACAAAAGTTTTGGTACAAAACAAGAGGCTTCTGATTAACTGAATAAAAATGCAAACAAGCAACAAGACCAGACACTGTTCTGCCTTCCTGGGTCAGGAAGCTAGAATGTCCCTCTGCTCTGTAAAGAACATCCTTCTCACCCAAACAAAGAGCTCTGGGATTCACTGCAAGGAAGTCAGTGCTCACCAGGCTCTGACAGCAGTTCAGCCTGAGCAGCTCAGCTCAGATAAGTGCTTGTACTACTTCAGTGCTCCTGAGAAGCATCTGGACCCCACCTGTCTCTCAGGAAATGTCTATAGATCCCAAATATCGTCCTCATTGGGGAAAAAAAAAAATTAAAGTGGTGATTATGCTGAGCTACAGGAAATGGAAAGTTCTTAAGCTTCTAGAATGACAACTTGCATTTATTATTCAAAACCACTGCAGAGTGCAAGCAGAGACAGGAGGGAAAATGAATGTGGAGCCCCACAAACCCTGCTATGTCCTGAGCAGCATAACTCCTCTGTGGTGTTATGTTCAGGCTGGGATCCCAGGTAAATACATAAAGAACATCACTAACACACAGAAATAAATCAAGTGGAGGCCACCAGGATTGCTGGGGCTGGATGCATGAGGGGAGGGGAAATTGGGTTTATTCTGGAGTATCAAAGGCTTCAAGGATGCCAGTTGCTGCCTTCAGAAGAACCTGCCTAATGAGCAGATGCCAAGGGGACAGTGCTGGGTCCTTAGAGGTGTATGGTGATAGGACAAGAGTTGATGGGCACATGATAGAGCGTAGGGAATTCCAGCTGGGTACACGAGAGAGAAAAACTACCATGAGATGGTTCAGGTGCTGGAACAGGACCCAGAGAGTCCGTGGGATTTCCATCCCTGGAGACACTAGAATCTCAACTAGAAGAGGACCTGAGCAACTGTTCCTAATGGAATCTGCTTGCAGTGGGAGGCTGCTCTGGAGACCTGAAAGTCCCTTCTCATCTACATTGTTCTGTGATACACTGAGCAGCAGTGATAGCACACACTTGGGAAGAAAACTTGCAAGAGACTTCAATGAAACCAAGTGGGTGACCACAGCTCTGCCCATGGCTGATACTAAGTGAGAGCAATACCCCATAAGAAAGGGAGAAGATGATAGAGGGCTGGTGTGCAAGAAGGTAACCATGACAAACCTAGCCCACCCTCCATATTTCTCATTGTTCTCCACATCTTTGTGTGGGAGAAGAGGTTTGTTTAAGTCTGTTTGGAGGATAACTTTGGAGGATACTCTTTGGAGGATACTAGGTGCACAAAGCAGTTGTCTTCATTCCCCTTCACCCTGAGCAGTTCTGTCAAAGTGCAGACAGTCTGCCCATTGTCCCCAGGCTGCTGGGGGCAGACTGTGGAGTCCTCCTCATGCCCTCATGCCCTGCTTTTCCAACTGCTGGGCCAGTGGAGGACATGCAGCATACAGACGGACAAGGCACCTGCTGAGGCAGCTGGAGAACAAAGGACAAGCAGGAAGTGTATTGCTGGAGCAGTGGCAGCAAGTGAGAAACCTGTGTGGAAAGAAAAATTGTCCAGCTTGATGAGATTTGGGTGCACATGGGGACCGATTTGCTCATCTGTCTGCAGCTCTGACAATCTATCAGGTAGGGTCTGCATTTCCAAATAAATAAATATTTCTTCACAACGTAAGTGGACTAGCTTGGAAGGGACCTCTGGAGGTCTTCTGCTCCAAGCCCCTTTTCTCAAAGCAGAGCCTTCAGCTCTGACACGACACCACGGCTGGGTGCCATTCCCTGGCAGAATGCAGAGTTGCTGGGCTTCCACACAAGAACCACAGCGACCCAAACCCATGGGACAGTCCCTGTCGCCAGGAGCTGCCGTGTCCCGCGGGGCCAGAGAGGCCGCCTGTGCTCGGGCTCCTGGTGCAGGAGCCGCCCGGCCCGCAGGGGGCGCTGCACGACGCCAGCGACTGGCTCTAGCCGAGCGGTTCGGCTGCGTTCGGTACGTTCGGCTGCGTTCGGCTGCGTTGGGCTGGGCTCACTTCAGCGAGTAGCTCGTCCTCAGTTCATGGTCAGGAGGGAGTTTTAGCTCGTGGCCGGATGGGGAGGGAGTGCTGTCCCCTGGACAGACTGGCACAGACGCCCGGAGGCTTTTCCCTTCTCCCGCAGCTCTGAGCACGACCCCGCGCCAGCAGGTCTCGGAGCCAATTCTGGCAAGGGGTTCCCTAATGTGTCAGGGCCGGAAGTCCAGCTGTGGCCTCCTCCATCCCTCTGCCTCTAGTCCCTGTGCCAGTTTGGCAAGCGAACTCTAGCTTTGAGAATCTCCATGTATGAGGTCACCTGACGGGCTTCTGCCCTGTGTAGAATTTGGCCGATTTGGTAAGGCTTTGGTGGGATGCTCTGCCATGAAAGAGTCACCACCTGTCACCAGGACATGCCTGCAATGAAAGCAGAGCTCTGTCTGTCAGAGCTGTGGTTTGTGCCTCAGTCACCACCTCAGCCTGTGCACCTGGTAGGTTACATCATCACCAACTGGTATGTGAGTGAAACCGGAACCCACCCTGCTTGCAGCTTCTCCGGTGTTCCTGCAGCAGAACTCAGGAAGCCCATGTCCTTGCAGTAACCCTGAGGTGTATCTTTGCAGGTGAAGGTGTATCTTTGCAGGTGGAGGTGCAAGTTCCTCCTGTGGTTTTATTTGTGCTTTCCAAGAAAAACGGCCAGTTCTGCTTTGACCAAGATGTAAATCCAAAAGATCAGTCCTTTTCTTCCTGGAGAACCTTTCACCACAGGGCACAGGAAAGATGACAACCAGCCCCAAGAATGCATCATGAGGTAACAGTGCATGTAGTGTGGTCACATTGTAGAGGTAGTCCTGAAGCTTGAGAGCCTGTGAAGTTGTTCTGGCCCTCTGAAATTACTGACATGGATACAAGGATGAATTAAAGCAAAGTTGTAGATGCTGTGAGTATGAAAATAAAAACATTCAGCCTCATGACCAGCCTTGCCCTTTCTTCAGGATTGCTTCACTGGCAGATTTCTGGAAGAGCAGCTGGATTTACTAATTAACTTGGTAGTTTTCTAGGCCAGATTCCCTCACCAGCCATGGGCCCCTGCTGCTCACAAAACTTTGGTGCTTTTGCAGTCACCATTCCTCATGGCTGTGCTGAACCAGGCATAGGAATGTTTTGTCTCAAACATTCTGACTTACAATAGGAAAGATATGGTTGGAGGAGAGAGTCCTTGGAGGTTGGGCAGTGCATTCATAGACAATTTCCTGCTTCCCCCTCAGTTTCATGCTCAGTTCCCTCCTTCAACTCACTTCCTGCAGGAGGGCTGAAATGGCTGGCTGTGCATGCATGAATTCACAAAACAGCACAAAATGTAAAGTATACAGAAAGGCTTGTACCACATTAACTAGAAAAGAAAGTGGGTTGGGCCCACTCACTCTCTTTTCCTCCCTTCCTTCTTCATTTTCTTTGTCTCACAACCCCAGCTCTGGATCACCCATGGCAAGATGGGATCTACATACTTAGGATAATCTTTGTTCTCTCTCTCTCCCTCTTTTATGCTTATTTCTCTCCTCGGCAAAGCACACTTACCATATTCCACCCCATACTTTGTACTGAACTTCTTTGTGCAAATGATAAGTTTATGGGAATGTGTTGTTAGCCAGCACCTTGTGGAAGTGTGTTATAAGAATTTATAGGCTTGTTGACCAACAACTTTTGAGTCTAAGCAGTGGGCTGGTTGCCAGAGTTATGGTGACCGTACAATGAAACATAGGAGTTCCTGACATGTATCTAGTGGCTTTATTCAACCTGGTGAGAATTTATGTTGAACATCATGCCCCTGACCAGTGAGTTGTGACAACAGCAGCACAGGCCTAGGCTACCATCTTTGGCCAGGGGACAAGGAAGCTCCCGAGTCCCAGTTTCCTTTGCAGAATCCCTTGTGTCAGCAGCATGCCATGTCTCCAGGACTCACTTCATGAATTGCAGCTCTGTGTAACGGCCCTGCTTTGTTACTGCTGACAACCTTTAAAAGCCTGGGACACAGCTGGCCTCATCCTGCTGCTGGCCAATATCTGCAGAAGCTGTGTGGTGTGACTGGTTCTGAGGCTTGCCCTCTGTATAAGTTGCTGCAGAAGCTGTGTGGTGTGACTGGTTCTGAGGCTTGCCCTCTGTATAAATTGCTGGAATTCATGCTGTGTCTCTAGGCTGGACGACAAATGAGAGCCAGGACAGCAATTCCATTGGGCTGAGCCAGGAAAAGCCCAGAGTCAGTTGCACCAGACTCAGTTCCAGTGAGAAGGAAAAATTCACTGGGGTCCAAGGCCATCTGAAATCAGCTGCTTCCTTTACCAAAACCAGGGAAACTGGCTTTAGTGGGAGATGTGTAGAGTTCAAGGAGGAATCCTCAAGTTTTTTGTTCTGCACTCATACCCCTTTGCTGAGCTGTGGATGTGATGTGGATGCTGCAGGCCAGGGTGCACAGGCTGCAGCCCTGCCAGCCCCCATGGGTGCTCAGAGTGGAGCTGCCTGCGCCCTGCTCTGCCACCTGGGAGTAACAACCACACACGTGCTGTGGCTTGTTCACCTGACTTTTCAGTAAATTATTCACCCATACACACTTCCTGCTCAGGTACCCAAACCTTCCCAGCATTTGTCGAAGGCAGAGCTCAGTCACGTGTGTTGTACACAACAATGGGAAAGAAATCCGAAGCATGTGGGAATTTTTTGTCTTGTCAAGCTGCTTTGGTCCCTTCAGCTCATTTCCAAAGAGATGATAATACCAGCCCACAGTTTTCCTTGGACTTTGAAAGAAAAGCGACCGTGCTTTCCAGAAATGCCTTAACCCTGTGACCTTTCTTCTCCCCAGTGTGCCAGCCCACAGTTCCTGCCAAGTGCATGCTTGCAGGGAAGGGGGTCCCTGCTCTGAGTTGCTGCTCCTCCTGCTCTTGGTAATCCCAACTCCTGCTGACTCATCACTTACATGACCTTCACCTGGAGTGCAGTGATATACACCAGTCAGGTATCACTTCTTGAAGAGCTGCTTCCTCCTGGGTAGTTCCCATAATTTAAAGGGATGTGTTCACCAGGGCAGTAAAACCAGGCACTCCCAAGACCACAATGGCATGGGGAAATGCCTAGGGAGCTAAGGGAAAACAGAAAATGTCAGGAATTTCCTCCTACCATCAGTATCCTCTTACAAGGAACCTCTGTGTGTTGTGGTGGTTTTCTTTGTGTTTCTTATGTCGGGACTTTCTCTATTTTCCTATAGGTAAGGCTGGTTATTTACTGCTGGAAGCAAGGCACACCTCCTTGCTCAGGGTGGAGGTTGTCTAGTTCCTGGCTCAACAGGGTCACCCAGCCAATGCTGCCCAGGGCCTTCAGGGTGCTCTTTGACTCTTGGAAAAGACCTTGAGGAGGCTGCAGCTGTGGCTGAGGACCCAGAGCAGGAGACAGCTCCTGTGAGCTGCAGGACGAGCAGAGTCTGACCATCCCCATCATTCCTACAGCCCAGACTCACACTGAAAATAGCTGATGGGGCCAGCTCTGCTTCTGCAATGAGAGTCTGAGAGAAGAAAATTCTGCCTCTGTAGTCCCTTTACCATATAAATTGTATTAGACAATATATCCTAGATGAATGGCTCTTTCCTTGAGAACTCCAGGCAGATGCTGCATGATGACAACCAGCACAGACTCCCAGAGCCTGTGGCCAGGCATGTGGGTTGTCCTTGCCCAGGGTGGTCTGAGCACCCATGGTCACCAGTGCCACTCCAGTCTGAACCAGTGCTCTCCCCAGAGCCAGGACTAAAGGGTGCAGGTGAGTTAAGCCCCCAACCTGGCCCCACAGGGTAGCCAGGGAGCAGACAAATGCCATCAAAACAACAGAAGACCCTGACTCTTCCCACATCCCAGTGCCACGATCTCCATCAGGCTGATGGAAAGCCTGAGCAACCTCATGCAGCAGGCTGGGGCACTTCTGTCTGCTGTGTGATGTGGGTCCCCATGCAAGTGTGATAGGGTGGCACTGGCGTGGGGTCTCAGTGACAGAGGATGGGATCCAGATGGAATAAAAATGTCTTATGGGTCTGCAGCTTGACCCAGGTTCTCCTAGGCAGACTGGTGGTGGCCAGCCTGGGGAGTGCCCATCAACCAGCATGGGGTGGAGGGATTTGTGGGTGCATGCCAGAGTCCACAGGAGCCCTCAAAGGTCTCCCTGGGTCTGCATAGTGCTTGAACTGATAATCTCAACTCAGGTGTGAAATAACTGCATGATTCCTTTGCTCATTCCAACTTGAATTTTGTCTTTCAACCTTCACAAGACATTTTCTCTCATGAAGTTGTTTCCCTGTTCTGCCTTTCATATTCAAAGCCATGGGTGCCCTGGATGCTCTATTGCTTCCTTCCACAAAGCTGTAAGTTCCAGCTTAGATCAGTAAAAAGCAGAAAGGCTTATATGCAGTGCTGCAGCAATTCCTTTTCCAAAAGGCAAAGCTGTGCGTCCCCTTTGAGGACACCTGTCCCTAGGGGACATGAGCAGGACACAGCCAGCAGTGTGCATGGGGACACACACAATGGGGAGCCAGTGCTGCCTACTGGCTGAGGCAAAGGGCAAGGCTGGACATAGGGACATCTGGGGTTGTGTCAGCACTGAGACATGGATGAGGCTCCAAGTCTAGCAGCCCCTCAGAGTCAGGTAATCCAGCCCTGCCTGCAAGATGTTTCCATAGGAGGCATCACCCCAATGCCCATGCTCATCTGGGGAGTGCAAAAGGAGAAGGAATGCCATGACTTAGAGTTCAGGGCAGATAAAATCTGATTTCTCCTCTCCTTCAGCCCATGTAAGCCTAGCTCCAGTCCTGACCAGCTCAGCAGCCTTCACCAGCCTCGCTCCAGTATAGGTTCTTCCTTGTACTGGGGAGCCCCAGATGGAGGCATGCAGAAGAAGGAGGGAAAGAATTGCTTCACCAGCTCATTTCTGCACTCCTGCTGACCCAGGCTGAGCTCCACTCCCCACCCTGCTGTACATGGACCATGACGGCTGGCATCTCCACCAGAGCTGAGTGGGGGAGCACTGCAGGCTCAGTCCTGAGTCCTTGGCAGCTCAGCCCTGTGCTGGCCTTGTCTGCGGCCTTGAGTCACGTCAGCAGAGCCGGGTGCAGGGCTGGCAGTACTGCCTGTTGGGGTGGGTAGTCCAGGGCACAGCCCCACGTCCTCACTATCCAGCCAGACACCAGCCTTGTGCCAGCAGCTGGCAGCAGGGCAGTAGCTGCATGGTTACATGGCAGGGAGCTCTGCTGCAAACCCAGCCCTATAACCCACTGGCTGCTTGGGTGGTGAAGGCCAGAGCATTGGGCATCCCTCCTTATCCTGTTATCTTCCAGACAAACCCAAACTGGGGTTTGTGTCTCTAATGGAGTCATATACTTGTCAGCCAAGGCTGTCCTGTGCTGCCTCATGGATCCCTCTCTGTGGGGCCTCACAGGGCTGCCAACACAGCCCAGGCACAGGGCAGTCTCAGGGTGCTGGGCATGAGGGGCCACAATACATGCACAGGGCAGCCCCTGGCACACTGGGATAGGAACACAGCAGTGTGGCAGAATCCATGGCAGGAGGGCTCTGTGGATCCCTCTGGATGGAAAACTGGTTCTCCGACATCTGTGCTACCTCTGAGCAGAGCCCTTCCCCAGCCTTGGGATGCCAGTGCCCATCTTGCCAGCCTTCATCCAGCTTCATGAACACAGCTCCCAGGACAGAGGAGACGTTTGTGACACCTGGGGCGATGTCATGGGTGGCACATGGTTGTCCTATCACAGCCATAGGGTGGACTTTGCCCTGTCCGCAGTGCATTGCTGTTAGGGAAATCCTGATAAGGTGAGATAAGCCTACACTGCCAAACCCCATCCATCAGCCCCCAGTGTCCCCACGTTAGGGTCAGGGCACATGGGGCTCCAGAGACTGCCTCCCCTGCGCCCCCACCCCCAGCACCCCAGCAGGGCAAAGCACCAGCCTGGACACAGACATGGCTTCAGACTAGCCCTGAAAGAAAGAGGCACTCCAGAGATACCTGTTTCCTGCCTTCCCACCTGTCTTCCCTTTCCAGCACGCTCTGGAAGAGAGAGGTGCACCTGGACTTCAGTGGGCCAATTTTCCAGAGCAGGGCCAGCATCCTTTTGGGATACAGCAGTGATGCACCAGGATTCCCAGACTCACTGGCTACCCTAAGCAATCCTTCCCTGGGGCACAGGGGCGCTGGGATAGGTGTGGGGAGGTGAGTTCTGCCCCACAGCCCAGCCATCCTCCCAGGGTATTTCCAGGGTAGAGAGATCCCGATTCCCAGGGGGATATTGTACCAATATAAGTTGAGCCACCAGCTGGAAAACTGCTCTGCAGGGATGCACCATGGGATCCTGCTGGGCACTAGCAAAGCAGGAGCCGGGGATGTGTACTCACGGACAGCCCAAGCTGCACCAGGCAAAGCTGAGCAGGGAGCATCAGGGGGAGGCTTTGCTGCTCCAGCTGGGATCACCTGGACAAGGCACAGACATGCTGGGGTGAATCCAGCAAAGAGCAGTGGAGGAGGTGATGGAGTGACTGAAGGACCTGTACTGTGTGAAGTGGCTGTAGGAGTGGGGTCTGCTGAGGCTGGAGCAGAGGAATTTTGAGGGATCCTGTTAATACACAGGCAGGGAGGCTGCAGAGACAAGAGTTTGTCTCTTCCAAGTGATGTCCACTACTGAAACAAAATGCAATAAGCACAATCTGGGACATGGGAGGTTCCTTTGAATATCTAGAAACACCTTTGTACTGTGAAGGTCAGGCAGTAGTAGGAGTTGCCCTGGGGGCCTATGGTGGCTCCGTCCTCGGGGATCCTCAACTCTCAAACAGGTGTGGTCCTGGGCCATGGGCAGCTTCTGCAGGGGTTGGACAGGACAGTGCTCTGTATCCTGACTGCACACAGCTGACACTTGAGCAGGGACATGGCTACAGCCTGTGTGGGGCACACACATGGTTGGGCATGCACGGCACATGGGCATACACTCACACACGTGTGCACGCGTGCGCTTAAGATGAGTATGCAGGCAGCTGTGCACACCTGCACACACCTGGGTACAGATTCGTGGCCGTGAGAGCATACTCATGAGCGCCCAGGGAGAGAGCGCGTGGGGTGGGGTGCGTGTAGCGGGGGAAGCCCCGGATGGGGGGTGCCCAGAAATGGAGAGTGCCCTAGGTGGGGGAGGGGAATGAGGAGATACCCGGAATGAGGAGGTGCCAGCATCAGGGACCCCGGCCGCAGCCAGCATTCTACCCCGGGGCGGGGCCCGCGCGGCGCTGGCCAATCGGAGCCGGGTCCGCCGCTGGCCGCAGAGTTAAAGCCGGGCGCAGGGAGACGGCTCGCGCGGGATGTGGGTGCGTGTAGTTGTGGCCTGTGCGGCGCTGTGCGCATGCGCGCGCGCTTGGCTCGGCGGGGCCGTGTGCGCGCGGGAGGCGGCAGGCGCGGGTGGTGCGCGGTACGTGGCGTTCCTGAGCGCCGGCACCGGAACCGGACCCTCGCTGGTCGAGAGCGTCTGGGCCGCCCCCGGCCGCCTCCGCGCTTGCTTGGCCCATCGCGATCCGCGCCTGGCCCGCGCCTTCCGCGCCGCCTGCGCGCGCCGCCCGCCCGCCGCGCCCGGGGCGGCGCTGCGCCGGGCCCTGTCCGCGCTGTGGCGGCGCCGTGCTGCTTGCACCGACCCCGTGACCCCGGGACTGCAACGCCGCCGCCGACGGGGCTGGACGCTGCCAGGAACGCTGTGGTGTGGCGCGGGAGACTCGGCGGGGAACTGGAGCGAGTTGGGTACGGAGCGCCGGGGGGGCGGCGGGAGCACCTGGTCTCTCTCCGCGAGGCCGCGCTCATCGGCGCATCCGCAGGGCTCTTCCGCGGCCCCGACCGGTGCTGTCGGGAGCACGACCAGTGCTGGGCGCAGATCACAGCGCTGCAGTTCAACTACGGCATCCGCAACTATCGCCTGCACACCGTGTCCCACTGCGATTGTGACGCCAGGTGAGCCCGGGGCCGAGGGCGTGAGGAAACGGGGGCCCTGGGGAGCCCGTCCTCTTCACCGGTCCCTGCTCGTAGGTTCCGGCGGTGCCTGCTCGCCATCAACGATACCATCTCCAACATTATCGGCGTCACATTCTTCAACCTGTTGGAGGTGCCGTGCTTTGTGCTGGAAGAGAGTGAGGAGTGTGTCCGGTGGCACTGGTGGGGCGGGTGAGTTCCTGGGGTGCCCTGCTCGGCTGCTTCCTCGGGCACAGTTTGGTTGGTATACAGGACCTCACAGGACATGGTGTCCCCAGGTGTGAGCGTTATGGAGTAGTGCCTCTGGCCAGGATGGTGCAGCAGAATCAGTACCATCCCAGCCTACCAGCGGAGGAGCCCCCGGGCAAGGGAAGGAATTTCTCCAGAACAGGGAGGAAGCAGCTTCGACAGGAACTGAGGGGAAAGCCTGGGCGCCGCCAGGCATGGAGACCTAAGACAGCCCAGCAGCCACAGGGCCCAGGCACTCCTGCGCCAGCCAGGGATAACGATAAGCTAACCAGGCATCCGGCAGTGCAGTGGGGGTTAGAGCCTGGCCCTGCAACAGCATTGACAGTGTCAGGACAGGATCTGGTTGGAGCAGAGCAAGGAGTTGGAATCTCAGCGCACCCTTGGTATGTCAGCATTGGATCGAGCCCAGCCACAGCACAGTGTGGAGCTACCCCCATGCCAACTGTGAAGGGGCGCAGGCAGCAGGGTGAGCTGGTACTGTGGGCAGCATGTGCATGCTGCAGCTGGGGTGGCCTAAGGCCTCAAGCTGGTGGGGACATGCTGGGCCTGCCATTTACCTCTCTACTCTCCTCAGGCCCAGGCAGGGGGTGCAGGTGCAACAAGCACCTGGGTAAGTGTAAGCACCAGATTGCACCCCACGAGGCAAGGTACCAGCTGCACAACGTGGACAGCAGGACACTCCTCCATTGCAACTGCACACGCAGGTATGAGTCCAGGAGGAAAAAAAGCACTGTGTGCATACAGTTGGGGATCAGAGCAGGTGGGATTCCTGCCCTGGCCAGCACCTGCTGACGTGCGCCCTCCTGTGCCTGCAGACTGGTACGGTGCCTCCAGAGGGCAAGGGACTGCAGTGACATGGACGTGACCATCCTGGCTGACCACATTGCTATGGACTGCTTTGTTCTGGAGCTGCCTGGTGCCTGCAGCCCAGGCAGGGTGTCACAGCACAGGTAAGTAGGCAGGTAAAGAGGACCTGGGTGGGGCAGGAAACCAGTAGTACAAGCGTTGGCCCCTGCTCTGCCATGCCACAGCCAGGCTGCAGGGCAGGGGCAGTGAGTGTTGGTGCTGCAGGGTTACAGTGATGCTCACAGCTTTGCTTCTCCAGCAGCTGTACCACAGGGGCCAGGGCTGTGCTTGTACCTGTTCGGCAGCTCAAAAAGATTGTAAGACGCTGGGGCCCTCTGCATCTGAGCTCCAAGGCCAAGCGTTCACAGCGGAAGACACAGGCCAGGGGAGGCACCTTCTGTGAGAAGTGCCAGCATCTGGTCGTAGAGCAGACAGCAGGTGCTTGGCCCCACAAAGTGCTTCGATGACACCCAAGCAGCACAGCCTTGGGAAGGAAGATGAAGAAGATGTGCTGTGCAGCACCTGCAGCCTGGAGCTGCTTGGGGTATGGTCCTCAAGTCAAAGGATGGCACTGAGCATGGTTGTTGGCATGATAGCATGGAGCTGTGTATCACAGCCAGAGAGGCAGAGGGACTGAAAAACCTCAAGGAGCTGTAGCTGCCATCCATGAGTATCAAAAGTAAGGGGAAATAGGAGGGCTCAGGAAAGGGGAAACCATTGTCCTTCTTCCCTGGTGTGCTCTGGGGCAGGGTGGATGGCAGGGTGCCCCACCCCTAGATTTGTGACCCTTCATCTGGGGGGTCTTAGCAGTGATCCTGACCCTCTTGCCCAGGCAGGGTAGGAGGGCTGGGATCAGTACCTGTGTGCAGCAGAAGAAATAAAGGGTGGCTAGAGCATGGTTCATGGTGCAAGCATTGAGCCTGTTGTCCCCTCTTGACGCTGTGGCCCCCACCCCAGGGCTGATCCTGGCCCAGCAGTGAGCACGGTGCAGTGGGGGTGCACAGGATAGTTTATTGCGTCACTTGCACTATGTTCAGGCTGAGGCACAGTGGTAGAGCAGGGAAGGAGCAAGCTTTGATCTCCAGAGTACCCTGTGGTGGTCCTTGTTCTGTGCCCATCACCATTTCTGCCAGAGCCCTGCCCTGGCCTCTTGTACCACCTCAGGTGTGAGGCCATGGGACAGGAGTCTTGCACTTAGAAATTCTTGCCCCACATTGCATTAGACCAGCTTTGCCCACCCTCCCTTGTGTTGTCACCTCACAGCCCTGCCCAGGGCAGGAGCTCGGACTGGGGGCAGAGAGGGAGGGCCTCTACCTGCCAGGCACACAACAGAGATGAGGAATCACTGCAATAAATAAGGGAGAGAGTCTCAGCAGAGAAGTGGCAGAGGAAAGCACACAGCAAGCGCGCTATGGGGAGGAGGAAGGTAGCCACTGCATCAGTGGCCCATGGCACAGCTATGTCTGTCCAGTTCCTCTGGGGAGGTGCCACAGCCTGGGGGGCTGGTTGGGCTCATTCTTGGGCTGGGATAGTAGCCCTGGTCTGCATTCTCCCGCCGCCAGCCCAGGGCCTGGTCAATCATCTCCAGGCGCAGTGCGGGCAGCAGTCCCAGGTTCCGAGGGTCAGCCCTGGCCAGGGAGCTGCCAGCACAGAGACGCTGGAGGCCACCTTGCTCCTGTGGAGTCTGGTAGAATGAACTGCCCTCTGGGCTCTCAGCTGCCTGTCCCAGCTCCTTGCTTTTGACTCCACAGTGCCCCAGCTCCTCCTGGGGCAGGTGGATGGTGGGGATACTCCTGGGGAGGCTGTGACGGCTCTGGGGTGAAGGACTGCGGCTTGTACCCCTGTCCCGGCTTGATGGCCGCAGGATGAGGCCCTGGAACTTGGCTAGGCTGGGGCTTCGGCTTCGGTGGCGTTTCATCTTGCCTGGGCTGGGGCTACGGGATTTGGGGGCCAGGAGGACAAGTGTACTGTCATCCTCTTCTGAGCTGCTGCCTGAGCTGTCCGTAGAGCTGCTGTCCTCCTCTGACCTGGGTAGGGAAATCTGCACCCCTGCATCAGCACTGCTAGCTGACCCTCAGAGGACTGTTGGGTGCCACACTAGCTGGCCTCTGCCATCCAGAGACATTGCCCCCCCCAAACCCATCCCCCTTCACTCTCACCTCTTGGCTGTGGCTCACCTGGAAGGGCTCTGTCACACCAGCAATGCTACTGGAGGTGTTGCTGTAGTATCCAAGGATGTACTCGCCATTACCCTTGGGCAGTGCTTCCTCAGAGAACATCACCTGCAGCCCAGAGACACCTGATGAGCACCAGGGTTGGCCCAGGTATCTCCCCCCACCTCCAACCCCAGTCAAAAGTACAAATCTCTGCTGCCAGCACCATGAACCTGCCCCAGGCTCAGCAAAAAGCAATATCAAGGTGCTTGACTCCCCATGCAACGGCACAAAGGGGCCATTGTCCCCCTGCTGTGCAACTGAAGTGCCAGCAAGACAGCAGGGCTGGCCCCACCTCACCTGTGCATACAGCTGCTTCTCCAGGCAGCGCTCCCCATCATCACTCCTGGCCCAGACATAGGACACGTAGTCTTTAGGGTGCCGAAAGCCCACCTGTTCACCGTAGGAGAACACAAGTGCATGGGACACTGAGCCCCACTTGGCACCATCACTCTTCAGTCTCCTGTTGCTCAGCCCCCTCTAGTGAGGGCCTCACACAAGGTGACCCAAAGCTGCCTTGCACGCCCCCCCACCAGGTGTGCCCTGGAGCCCTTTGGGACCCACATAGCCAGAGGGAGAGGAAACTGCTGGACCTGAGCCTCCTGAAGCAGGGCCACATCGTGATGCCAGGGGAAAGGAGGGCACAGCTCTATGCCCTCACCATGTTCGCTGGTGGGGGGTAGCTCAGAAAGGACCCCGCAGTGCTGTGCAGTGCTCCCCACTCCCTCCAGCCACAGCAGCCCCCAAGCCCCTACCCGGTAGAGTCCTATCCAGTCCCAGGAGCTCCGGTGGAAGCCAACAGCCATCTTGTACCTGACAACTGCTTGCTCAGGCCTGCTCCACTCGTCAGCCACATAAATCTCAACCAGGGGCTTGTCCACCTTGGAAGCAAACTGTCAGAGACAGGTACATGATGAGCAAGGGCATGACAAAGAGCTGCCTCTGCTGCCCAGGGACCCTATGCATATACCCACAGCAGCCCCCAGGTAAGGGGCAAGGCAGCTAAGTTTGTCAAAGAGAAGTCCCCCATACACAAGGCTCAGCATTCCACCCCTGAAGTTCCTGTCTCTGTTCCCAGCAGACCTGGACAGTGCTCACCTGCACGGCAAAGATGGCAGCTACTGGCTTGTGGTCGCTGACAGTGTATTCCATGTGACTGCAGTAGCACAGCTGGCTAACTGACAGAATGCCTTGGCTGGGCCGGTGCCCACCTGTGTCCAACCCCTTGCTGGGAGATTTTATCTTCCACAGGATGCGGTCAGTCCAGGCAGGTTTTCGCTTCTTGGCACTGCAGGGGACAAGAGGGGCATCTCTTGCCTGGCAGGGGCAGTGGCCTCTGACCCAAACTGCCTCCCCCAGCACTATGGCATGTATGCACAGGGGATGCAGCTCATCTTGCCATTCAGCACAGCTGCAGGGACAGACCTGCCATCACATCTCGGTCCAGCCCATGCCTGCCCCATTATGGCTGTTCACCCCACGCATCCACACCAGCACCTTCATCTCTCAGCCCCACCTCATGCCCAGCGCTGCTCTCCTACCTGCTATCATACTTGTTGGTGCCCACATCAAACTTGAAAGTGGGTGGGAAGTTCAGGGGTCCCTCCTGGAAGCCTCTGAGAACAGGCCATGTGCTTTTGGCAATGTTCAGCTGTGGGGAAAGAGAGCATGTCAAGGAGCACAGCAGCCCCCTTAGCCAGATGCCTCCACAAACCCTGCAAAGGTCTCTCCACCCTCACACACTGTGACATGCCAGTCCTGTTCCTGCCAGCTCCCACAGCTGTCAGGGTTTGTCCATCTAAGCCAGCAGCTAGTCTGTAGGCTCAATGCCTCACGTCTTCACACAATGATGAGGGAACTGTGCTTCATCCAGACTGATCTGGGACTCATCCCTTCCTCCCCCAGAGACATGAGAACCAGGGCCTTTCGTGTCCTACTGGCTGCAAGAGGACATTCCCTGTCCCACAGCTGCATGGGCAGTTTTGGAGAGAGTCTTCTCACTGCTTGGAGTCCAGTGTAGGCTGGCAGCATGCCCATCCCTCACCTGATCCTTCTCCCAGAGCTGGCTCAGGACATTGCTGTCAATGGCATACTTCACAAAGCAGATGTCCAGGCTCTCGATGCGGAAATTGAGGTCCCCAAACCAAAACACGAGGCTGTGGATGGTAGCAAGAGCAACGGGCTGAAAGGGTTGAGGCTACCAGAGCCACGGACAGCAGAAGTATGATGTTCCCTGCCTGGAGACAGCTTTAGCCCACAGCACAGATGCTCTTGGGAACACTGGCACAGGTCAGTGCTCAGCCAACAGCCTGGCCAGCTGCCAGAATTCCATAGGTAGGACCAAGCACCATTAGCTAAATGGGCCAGACTTCCCCAAGCTGAAATTGAGGGTGGAAATTTCCACCATGAGGCATCCATTGGATTCAGATAGCACAGCCAGGACTCCAGGGCAGAGCTGGCCCCTCTGCCTGACTAGTCCCAAACCTCAATACTGCTAGTGAGGCAGGAGCTGTACCAGCTCTGAATGTGATGAGACCAAGACCTCTCATGCTGAGTCCATGCTGGGGCAGCTCTGCAGGCATGACTCCAAGCTGTGCTGGGATACACAGGACAGACACCAGATCCTACATGGAGGTGGTCAAGGACTGGGACTGGCACTAGAGCCCAGACTGGGGAGCAAAGTGATGGGGTACGCACTCATGGTCCAGGATGCCGTTGGCCACAGGCCCCTCAAACTGCTGCATGTGCAGTATGGTGGCAAAGTCCTCCTTGCGCTGCTCCGCCTTCTCCAGGTGTGCTGGCAGGTGGCAGTTCAGGAAGCAGACCATGTGGCCGAAGATGGAGAGACGAACACTCACCCCACCTTTGTTGCCCTGCACCAAGAGGATCCCATGACTCCCTTGGAAGCCAGCCCCTTGCAATCTTCCCCCAGGGCCACACTCACCCAGTATCCCCCCAGCCCTGTCCTGGTGCAGTCTGTCTGGATATTGTGCAAGAAGGGCAGGTGGTAGTACTTGGCAAACACCAGCAGGATCACACCTTGCATCCGTACTGTGCTGACCTGGAATAGGAGCAAGGGCTGAAGTAGATGGTAGAGAGCCTAGGGACAGGGGAACAACTTTGCCCGCTCCAGGCCATGGAGCAGCAACTCCACCCTTTTCTGTGCCCTCCTCATCCCACAGGTGACTGACAGCACTGTGCATACCCTTCTGAACACTGACCGCCAAACCTGAGCCTCAATGATGCTGGGTTTATCTATGTTCTGAGCCAAATGTTGTGGGGAGCTGAGCAAGCCTGCCCTGAGCCTCACAGGCTGTTGCCAGCAGCATCAGCTGGTTCCCATATTCACCTCACCCTGGTTCAATGCAGGAGGCAACATAAAGTCACCCCAAAGCACCAGAGGGGAAGCATAAGCACAGGAAAGGCAGCTGGGTGGCACAAACCAAACTACTTGCTAGATGAGATGCAGCAGCAATCCCTGCTGCTTGGATGGCTGCAGGCTGTCCCTCCAGCCAGCTCTCCCACCATACCTCCCTCCATCCTGCAGTCCAGCTCTCTAGCCCTGTATCCCACCTGCTTGGTGGGGAGAGAGAACACCCACTGCCAACTCCTTCAGGCCTCCTTACCAGGATGAAGTGGAAGGGGCTCAGCACATCCATGAAGAGTTCGCTCCACTGATCAGTGAAGAGGGCATCCTTCAAGCGCTTGTTTATCTTGGAGTTTACCTCCTGCAGCCTGCGAGGAAATGTACAGGTCCTTCACCTCACCAGCCTCACCACAGTGCTGTGGCACTGCCCTTCCATCAGTTCTGTGTACCAGGGACATAGAGCCAGTCTCAGTAGAACAGCAGACCTATGCTCTTGAGGCCTGCATACCTCATGCAAAAGCAGAGAGGAGGAGAATGCTTCCAGAGGACTTGATCAGGTGAATCAAATGCCTTGACAGACCTGACCCAAGGACTGCCACAGTTCACAGCAAGAGCAGGGCTAGCTTGGCCCAGCATAGTCAGCCTCAAGCTTGATAAATATTCGACTCTAATCAGTACTCAAGGGTTTCAGTTCCTCTCAGCACTCCCATTTTAGCAGGCGCTGATTCTCCATCACCTTTTCTGACATGCTATCATTTGTGATGCACACCCCTCCCTGCTCTCCATGCCCTGAGAGAGGCTGGGCCTGCAGCTCTTCCATTCCTTGTCCCCCGTGGCTTTGGGGATTCCCCAAAAAGGGAATTTGCCAGAGGGAGGAGGGGAAGGAAAAGGGGGAGCCGCACCTCATCCTCTTACCCAATGGCGATCATGTCCACATCGTTTGTTTCGCCCGTGTTGAGGTGCAGCAGGGACGTCACATCATTTGGGGGCATGGCTGTACCTACGTTCCAGGTGACCACTGTGATGCTTAGGAGGACAAAGGAAGAACAGGCTAACACAAGGGCGCAGAGGGGTTCCTTGTAACCCTGTTCAGCCCCCAGATCCACCAAGGAAGCTTTTTGCTGGCAACAGAGATGAAGACACCAAGACTGAAGCTTAGTTATGGCATATACACCAGGACCTTAACTCCCACACGAGAGAGACAGGTGCTTGCCTCTAAGATCCTCCAGGATGCGCACCTGAAATTCTAGCAACCAGCACAAAGAGCTCTCATCTTCATCATCACCAGCTGACACAGGTGGGCTGCAAGACACTGCCTCTGGAAAACCCCTTCCCCCCATTCCCCAGGAAGGCTCAGGCTCCTGGGGAAAATAACCCGGATTTCAGTTCCCAGCCCCTACCAGTCACAAAAGGCCAGGGCAGCACATGTGACAGCAGTGCTGCAGCCCCGCAGTGGTGTCCTTCACCAACGCAAAGCCACATCCGTCACAACACATTAATGCCATTGCGCAATGGGCACCAGCAAAGGGCCCGTAGGCTCTTTAGGTAGCGACAGAAGCTTCAGTCACAGGGGAGACATCTCAATAGGGAAGGAGAGCACGCTAACCCCAGTGCTCGGGGACAGCCGGGGCACGTGGCACTCACTCCACAGTAGGTATCTCTATCACGATATCTAGCACGAACACTGGGCACCAGTCATCCTCCCCGCCGGGAGCTTGCCGGCAGTCCCGCACCCCAATCCTGCTGAACCCGCCACAGCAGAGGAAAGGGCGCAGCGGGCACTGCGAGCCCCCTCCCCGGAGCGCCCCGCGGCCCCACTCACCGGAACGCCCCCTCCTCCTCCGAGGCCCGTCCTGAGCAGTCGGGCAGCGGATTGCAGACATCGCCGGGGCCGAGCTGGCCGAGGGGCCGAGGGAGGACGGGCAGCTCGCCCGGCTCTGCTCGGGGGGTCAGGCCCGCCCACCCGCCGGCGATGAACTCGCTGGACACGGCCTTGGGCAGCGTGGGGGCGCGGGGCACGGCGGGGCCCGTCCAGGCCGCAATGTGGTCGCTAGACTCCGCTTTGGGCAGCATCTCCCGCCGCTCCGACGGGGCCGGCGCGGGGAAGGCGGCGCAGCCGGGCGCTGCCGGGGACGGGGGTCCGCCTGGGCCGGGGGGCAGCACGGCCAGCAGCGGGACACCCTCGGGCGGGGTCCGGGCCGGGGACCGCTCATCAGTTCCTGCGCGCCGCGGGCAGCCGTGCCCGTCCGGTCGGGAGCTCCTACGGCCGCCCGGGACCCCGCCGCCGAGGAAAGGCGCCGCCGAAGTCCCAGCGTCGGGCGGGAGCCGAGCCACGCTCCCGAGGCCCCACGAGGGGCTGGGTCGGGACCCCGCTCCGGCGGCCAAGCCCCGGTCGGCGCTGCCGCGCCGGGCCGGGTCCATCGGCAGGAGGAGACCGCAGCGGCCACGGCCCCGACCCGGCCCCGCGCACCTTGCGGCCCCGCCCCGTGACGTATCCAGACAGTGACATCAATACTCGCCACCTGCGCGGCGCCTTAAAGGCGCAGGAGCTGCCCCGCCCCTCGCTTACCTGCCGCCCCGCCCCCCGCCTCCCCCTCTCTCCGCCCCTCGAAAGCTTTTCCTTGCGTGTGCAAAGGAAATCCACCCCTTCACATCTGTCCTTGCGCACCTGTCCTCGCGAGTGCATATGTGTCCTTGCACGTGAATGCCTGCCCTGATGCATTACTGTGTGTATGACTCTGTTCACCACTGCAACTATTGTGTCAGTTTGTGCCAGATTTGTCCGTGGTCTGCTACAGAGTATTTCCATTGTTGGTGAACACACACCCCCTCGTGGCAGTTGGGTGTGAGTGTGCCTGTGTTTGGCTGTGTGTGTATTTACATGTGGGCTGTGTGTGCTGCATGTGCACCGCTATGTGTGTACTGCTCTGTGTGTGGAGTTGTGTGTGCAGCACTGCATGTGCAGATGTGTGTGTGCAGCTCTGTGCAGCTGTGTATGTAGCTGGGGGCGTGTGTGTCTCTGTGTGCAGCTGAGTGTATGTGGCACTGTGTGTAGGTGCTGCTGCACCTGTGTGTTGCCAGCAAGTCATAGGAGGTCACGGAGGTGCCTGTGTCCAGTGCAGAGCTCTCAAGAGCAAGTCCTGGAGACATGGATGTGCTAGAGGGAGTCCAGTGAAGGTGCCCAAGATGGAATGGCTGGAGTATCTTTCATTTAAGGATAGGCTGTGAGAGCTGGGACTGTGCCTCCCAGAGCAGAGACAGCTCAGGGGGATATCACCCATGTATATAAATGTCTGAGGGGAAGTGTGGAGGACAGAGACTGGCTCTTCCCATCGGTGTCCAGGGGCAGGAACAGAGGCTATGGGCACAAATTAGAATGCAGGAGGGTCCGTCTGCATGTCAGGAAACACTTTTCCCTGGACCAATGGGGGGTGTGGGGGAGGCAGGAGGGATTTGAGGTAGGTGTGTGCAGGTGTACATGATGGTTTGCACATGCATGTGCCTCAGATGTGTGTGTGTGCAGTGTGTGCATACAGCTGGGTGTACATGTAGATCAGCATGTGTGCACACACTATTGCATGTGTGACGGGGGTGCTGGTTGTATCCTTGTGCACTGCTGTGTAGGCTGATATGTGTGACTGTTGGCATGGCTGGGAGCAAGTGGAAGGCAGGTAGCAGTGTGTGTACCCATGTGCTGTTGTGCAGACTGCGTTTAAGTATACGCAGGACTGTGTGCACACAACTGTGCATGTGTGTGTGCAGCTGTATATGCAGGATGGTGTGTGTGTGTGCTGCTGTGTGTGAATGCACACACACTCAGCTGGGTGTCTCCGCGTGTCTTTGTACTAGGTGGTGTCAGTTGCATATTGTGTATGTGTGCAGTGCAGGTGTGTGAGATAGTGTGTGTGGCGTTGGGGTGTGCGGTGTTGGTGTGTGTTGGTCTGTGCATGCGGTGTGTGGTGTCGGTGTAAATGGTGTATGTTGCTTTGTGCTGTCGGTATGTATGTGCTGGCATGTGGTGTTGCTGTGTGTGTTGCTGCTGCTGGTGTGTGTTGTTTCTGTGTTGGTCTGTGCATGCGGTGTGTGTGTGTTCTGTGTGTATGTACAGTCGTTTGTGTTGCTCTGTGTGTGTTGCTGTTGTTGGTCTCCATGTCAGTGCACGGTGTGTGTGTGTGTTGCTGTGTGTGTATGGCGCTGGTGGTGCTGTTGATCTGTGTGGTGCCGGTTTGTGCGCGGTGCGCGCCCGGGGAATTTAACGCGCCGATCACACGGTGCGTACGCGCGTGCGCATGTCCGTGTGCGTGCTTGCGCGCGTGTCCGTGCTTGCGCGCGCGCGTCCCTGCGCACGCACAAGCATGTGTTGTGCGAGCGGATCGGTGCGCATGCGCAGTGTTGCGCGCGTGCCCGAGTCGCGCCAGACGTGGCAGCGGCGGAAGCGATGCGGGCGTTGTCGTCGTGGCCGTATCCAGCGCCTTGGCTGTGGCTGCTGCTGCTGCTTCTGACGGCGGCGCCGGCGGCGAGTGGTGGCTCGGAGCACCCCCGACTCCGCGAGGCCGTGCTGCGGGACCTGGCCCGTGGCAAGGTGGAGGTGAGCGCGGGCGGGGGCCGCGGGTCACGCCGGGGGTCAACTGATGCCCGGCGGGTGCCTGACGGGGTGTCCACTCCCGCAGACGTGCGGCGGGTGACGGCTGAACCGCCTCAGGGAGGTACGTACGGGGCCGGGCTGGGGCGGGGAGTTGGGGCTTCCCAACCCTGAGCCGGGCCCGGCCGGCCACTCTCCGCAGGTGAAGGCGTTCGTCACCCAGGACATCCCACTCTAGTACCCGCCGGCGGTGGCTGCAGCGCTGGGATCCGGATGGGATGGGATAGGATGGGATGGGATGGGATGGGATACAAGATACGAGGAAATGATGTACGGGAGGCGAAGGGCTAAGGGAAGATGGGGTTTTGTGAGATATGAAGGACAGGGTTTGGTGAGGAGTGGAGAATAGGTGGTTGGGGGATGTGATAGAGAATCAGATGGTATTACGTGGGAAGCAGGGTGGGATGGGAGACAGAACAGATGGGATGGAAAGGAATAGGAGGATGTAAGAAAAGATGGGCTGGGATGGAAGATGATATGGGATAGGCAGGAATGATATGTGACTGAGGATAGAAAGGGATGTGATGAAGGATGCAATTGAATAAGGGTTGCATGGGCATGACCACTGCTGCCCACTCCTTGACACATTGCCCAGCCATAACCTGGAGATGAAACACCTGCCTGGTGCCGACCCTGAGCTTGTGCTCCTTGGCCACCGGTATGAGGAGCTGCAGGTGAGTGGGCAGTATGGCACCTGCTGCCACGGGGCCTGGGGTGGTCAGTGCCTGACAGGTGCCAGGCTAAAGCCCCTGTCTGGGTGCAGAGAGTTCCCCTGAGCGACATGACCCGGGAAGAGATCAACCAGCTGGTGCAGGAGTTGGGCTTCTACCGCAAGGAGACGCCTGATGCCCCTGTGCCAGAGGAGTTCCAGTTTGCCCCTGCTAAGCCTCTGCCAATACTGCTGCACCCCCAAGTGCCCACCACTGATGGCAAGACCCCACCCAAAAGTGACAAGGAAGAACACCCAGACCTCTAGCAAGGAATGTCACACTTGGGATGGGGTCCTGCAGCCAGTACCCAGGGTAGGGAATGAGGGTGTTGTGGCAGCTGGGGATGGTGTCACAGGGTGTCAAAGGTTTTTTCCCCTCCACTCTTGCTTGGTGCTGCGTAGCCTCTGCCCAAGGATGCTCCAGGCAGATTCAGCTTCAAGCAGGAGCTTCCTGGGCACTTTTGGGCATTCTGAGGGTCCTGTGTGCTGGTTGATGCCCACCTGTCCTTGGAGTCCATTATCCCTGGCCAGCTGGGAGGAACAGCATTCCTTGGAGTCCCTTGCTGTGTCCAAAGGTTTAGCTGCCCCGAGCACTAGGCAGCAATATCCTGCCTGCATGGGACAGGATGAAACCCTCAGCAGAAACTGCCAGGTGCTAAGGGTAGATGCGCTGAGTCCCAGTAGTGGGAGAGCTGCCACGAGAAGGGGCTTTATCCCCCAGCAGGGTTATGTTCATATCTATCTCCTAGTAAAGCTTTTATTTGCAGTCATTTGCATTGTGTAATCTTTTCAGAGAGAGCTCAGTGGTATGCATCCCGCACTGCTCTGTTGCAAGGACAGCTGGGTGCCCCAGAGCTTCTCACAGAGGCAGGAGAGGATGGCACAGTCAGTCACTACTGGTCAGCCACAAATCAACCTACAGATCAACTGTGCTGTTCCTGTGCCACCACTCCCCAGCATGATAGAGGGGTGAGATGGTGGGCACCATGGCATGGGATGAGCTGCTCTCACAGGATGCAGGGGGATGGGCATGAGCCCATGAACAAGTCCTGCAGTGTTGAACCAAAGCCCCATGGCTCTACTGGCCCAGTGGTGACATCTCAGCCACAGAAGGAAGTAGAGCACAGCTGCACTTGACCACAGCCTTGCTGGCCATAGGGGATCTTTTCCCTGTGCCAGGCCTGGGGGCAATTGGGGAAAGTAAACCCTAGTCAGGGTGGCTCAGCTGTGGACATCACCATTAAGGCAAGGAGCAGTACATGCCCTAATGTCTCTCCAGGGTGGGTAAGCAGTTAAGTTGCAGGTAGAGGGGCCAGCAGCAGCTGGACTGCCAGCATTCCCCAAGCACTGTGGTGTGCAATATGCCACTGGCAGAAGGACCTGAGCCAGAGGCACTGCCCTAGGTAAACCTTTATTATCTGGCTGGTGTTGGTACACGTGTCAGCGCTGAGCACGCAGGTGCCCCGAGCTGGAGAGAAGAGTGGGGGCAGTTGTCCCAGCTTGCTCTCTTTGCCTTGCACTCCCCTGGGACCCCTTGCCACTGCCCCCTCCCCAGCCCACAGGTGCTCCCAATGTGGAAGTGCTCCAGGTGCACGTGGAAGTGGGAAGCAGGGTGTTGGCACGGTCGTGGAGCTGTCCCCGTGAGGTGACACTAAGTAAGGCCTGCAGTGGGCAGAGAGGCTGCCTTGCAGAGGGCCAAGGGAACCACTGACAGATGTTGCCTGCTGGGTGTACCATGACCCTGGCTGGACCGTACAGCTCTACCCAGGCCACCCCAGGGACACAGGGATGGTGCCTGCAGGGCAGGTAATTCCTGGAGAACAAATAACTTAAAGGCTGGAGCATGCGGGGCAAGCCAAGGTGGGAGCACCCCCAGCAGCACCCACTTGGATCTGCCCACAGGGTCAGCCCACAGCTGGCCAAGGCAGAGGTGTGGGGGTACCCTGGTAGAAGAGTTCTGTCCCCAGTGCCAGACCCATGGCTCCCCAAACCCTCCCAGGCAAGCAGCTCTCCTGCCCAATGGCAGCTCTGGGGTGAGGGCAGCAGTGGGGGCGGGCAGGGCAGGCTCTAGCACTCTTTCTGCCGCATGCGTAACTCATGGCGACGCAGGTGGTTATAGAGGGACTGCACATAGGTGAAGACGCACTTGGCGTCAGGCTTCTTCCCCATGATCATCATGTCTTCGACCTCCACCAGCGGCACGCAGTCCACCAGCGTCCTGCAGAGATGTAGCCTTCAGCATGGCCTCAAGCAGGCTACCCCATGTGGGTGGTGGCTGGGGTACCCCATACTGGCCAGGGCCTACCGGTGTGGGCAGGGCTGCCCTCTGACCTGCTCAGCTCCTTCCACACACCAACCCACTCCACCCTGGTACCCACAGTCCATTAGCTCCTGACACTGGGAAGAGCTGTCTGTCTGCCAGCGGAGGTGCCTGCCCCAGGGCATTTGTTGCCCAGCTTTCTGCACCACTTGCTCCCCTGGTGCTTTCTGTCCCACTTCTTGGTGTTGGCAGTCATCCCCTGCTAAAGCTATGCCCACCCTCCTCCTCTTGCTCCTCCAGCTGATGCTGATGGCCTCTCAGAAGAGCCCAGCCTGGCTGCAGGTATCTGCTGTGCCCCTGCCTCAAATGCTACCAAGTGGTTCAGGGAAAGCAAGGGGTTGGTCTTGGTTACACCTTACTCCTGCCTCAAGCCCTGGCCCTGCTCTTCTGCCTTCCTGCAAGCCCTGTCAACCCAGCTCTCTCCCTTGCAGTAGACTGGAGCCTGGGGGCTGCCTGCCCCAGGCCCAGCACACCCTACTGCTGGAGTGGGCACTGCCCTGCTTCAGCTCACTCAACCTGGCCTATCTCCTCCTCTCCCTGTCCTACCACAGTGCAGGGGTCCATGCAGGACCCAACTCCAGCAGCTACCAGTCTTGTGGAGCCTTGGCAGATCAGATGTGGTTGATCATCCCCGTAGTAACCTTGGGTCTCTGCTACTGCCCTTTTGGTAAGGTAGCCCACACTGCTTTGCCACCCATCCAGTTCCCTGGGCCACGTCTCTCCCCAAGTCAGGGCTCCCTGGGTGCAAAAAGGGACTGACAACACAATTAGGAGTCGTCATGACAACCAGGAAGGGCATGGAGGGTATCTGGCTACCTCTTGCCCTCTCCTTTCTACTGAGCAGGGGTGAGGGGCACAGAAGCAACCCTGCCACTGCTGCCAATCCTTCTGACCCTGCCCAGGCCCCAGATCCCTACCAGGCTGCTGCTGGAGCAAGGCCTGCATTGGCAGTGAGGGCGGTGCTGACACAAACTGGCAGCACCTGCTTTGGCCTGGGCCATTCAACATTCTGCCTGAAGGCTCTGGGTGCATAAGGAGGATCTCCCAAGGCAGGTTCTGTCCCCAAAGACAGGGTGCACAAGGAGGGTCTGAACCCTATGCTTGCCACCCACCATGACAGCACTCTTAAGCCCTGTACCTCCCCTCTCCCCTCCTGCAGTAGCCCCACTACACACATTGGCCCTCTAGAACAGTCCCACTCCAAGAAGTGATCCCAGCCAGTGCCAGCCTAGGGAGCACCAGGGTACATGAGAGCCCCCCACCCCAGGTCCCAGGGCCTCTGCCATCCCATTAGGTCACTGCTGCATGCTCAGGGGGCTCCAAGCCCACAGGCTGGCTGGCACCATGAGCCCCACCTCATGCTTTGATCCCCTTCACCACTGTGGGGATGAGGGGGACAATGCTTGGGGCCTTGGGAAAGCCCTTGCCATTGCTAGCCTGGCTCAGGAGGTAATGGAGCAATGGCAGCACACAGAGAGTGACCCTACCCTTATAAAGCCATTGTTTGGGCCCTGGTGTGCCAGCACTGTGCACAGCCAGGGGAGCCGCAGCTCTAGTGCCAGCCAGGATGCCCTGAGACAGGCACAAACATTGCAGGACGAGGCAGGACCTGAGCCTTGAGTCACACTTTCCAGGCTCCTGTTTCTGCCCATATATGAGCAGGCAGCATCATGGAGCTGGGCATGCACCCTGAGGCAGGGGAATGAGACAGGAAGTGGAACCAGTGATGCTGCAGCATCCTGTGGGGCCACCCACACTCAAGCAGCATCACTTGGAACACCTTGAGTGGCATCCCAGCAGCTGATCCTGGGTCAGGTTCAGCCATGGGGGCAGGGCTCTAACTACCACCCTCCCCACAGCCAGAGAGCAAACAGCACTCCAGGGTGACACAGTCGCCCCTGTGCAAACCCCGATAAGCACTATTTCAGAAGGCCAGAGCCCAACCAGCTGTCTCTGCCCATCTCCTGCTGGGCCCTGTCTGGCACCACCAGGACTCACCCCTCACCCACCAGCATCCCCCAGCCTCGTCTGCAGCCAAGGCAGTCAGTTCCCTGCCAAGCCCTGGTGGTGGTGGGGGCATGGGCAGGTACTTGGAGGGGAAGATTCTCACCATTGGTCCTGGGGGGGGCTGACAATGGGCTACGACTTTTTGGTTTTTACCAGCCCCATCTGGACCAGGCAGCGATAGAATTCCTGAATGTATGTGTACACACACTTCCAATCTGGCTCGCGCATCCGGACCATGTCCTCCACGTCCAGCAACTGCGGACAATCCGCGTGCTTCCTGGGTGCAGGGAGAGAGGGGCAAGCCAGTGACCGCAGCCCAGTCAGGGAGGGAAGGAAGAGAAAACAAGAGACACAGATCAGTGCAGTTCCCATCCCACTGGCAGCTGCTCCGCTCTGGCGTGCTCTGGGGATGCATGATGCAGGGGCAGGAGGGCTCCGGGCACCCCATGCCAAGGCCATTCAGTGATATTGGGGGGCATAAGCAAGGGGGAGAGGGGCAGGTGAGTGGCGTGGAGAGGCGTGTAGTCCAGAGGGAAAGACAGATGGAAAAGGAGGAGGATGACGACGAGTGAGGTGTTCTGGCACGCCAGGTGCTCGGGGAGCGGGTTCCAGAGTGGAGCGGCGCTCTATATAGTTCCTATATAGACCCGCTGGGAGGATGGTGGGGGGGGAAGCCCCGCCCTCCTGCCCAGCTCCACTTGGAACCGCGCAGCACAGCCCTGGTGCAGGAAGCTCGGGAGAGGACGCTCACAAGAGCTGGAGGAGGAGGAAGGACAAGAGGCCACCTGGCTTCCAGGCCGGAGAGATCGATGGCTCTCTCAAGTCCGCGCACCAGTTTCCCAATTAAGGCAAAAAATCCATTAACAGGAGCGCCAAGAGCCAGGCCCGCAGCCCCCTTCTCGCTCCACCAAACAGCACCACGGCACCCTAGTAGCTTGCGGGAGTCCCCATCTCACCCCGCCACCTTGGACATCAGTAGGATGGGACCCTATCCCCAGCCCTGCCCCCCAGCAAGGTGCTGGAGGAGAGGTGTAAGTGGGTGGGAGAGAGACAGAAGGAAAGAGAGAGGGGCTGGCTGCCAGCCCTCCAGCTGGGCGCACTCCCATCTCGCAGCACCCAGGAAAACCAGAAGCAAAAGGGGAAGGGAAGAGACTGGAGAAGCTGCAATGGTGTTTGAGCCCCTACAATTGTGAAAGGAGGCACCTGGCATAGCCAAACCCTGATCCCTCCACTGGCTGTAGTCCTACACCTGGTAGTCCAGGATGGAATGTACTGCCTGAAGCCAGCAGCTTCATGGGGCTGCTGCTCTGCCTTTGGGTGCTCTGCCCTACATCCAGGAACCCAGACCCCCATACCCACCCTTGCCACACCAGACCGGGCTGCATTGGCCTCTTGTGACTGCCCACAGAGCTGCTACTTGCCCCCACAGAGCCTAACTTTGTTGCATTGCATGGGAGGAATGACACCTATGGGCACCCATCTCCAGCACCATCACCTCCACGTGACCCCCTCACCCCAGCAGCGAGCAGGAGAGCCACCCCAAGCCACTCCAAGCTATCCCAAGTCCATATGATGGCAAGAGAGGTACGTACTCTGCAGAAGAGAAGGCCACCTCGAAGTTTTGGCGGCGGTTCTGGGGTGTCAGCTTACTGTAGTCAAATGCATCAGGGAAGAAATTGTGGACCAAGGCACAGAAGGCCATGCCATCACTCCAGCTGGATGAGAAGTTCTGGATGTCCACATGCTGAAAGGGCAACAGAGTTAGTAAGGGACAGAGTGACTGGCCTTGGGACAGGGAGAGGAGTTAGCACCCACCTCATAGCCCCGGGTCTTGGCTCTGCACCAGTCCAGCAACATCTGTTTGATACTGTTGGCATTTGGCACGCCAAAGCTCGAGGAGCGCTGCACGGTGGTCTGTGATGCAGCAGGATTTGAACTGTGGCAGGAAACATGAGGTGTTAGCCATAGCTGTAGATTGTTATTGTACAGCACTCGCTGCCCTGGCCAGCCTGCCCCAGGCTGGGCCTCACCTCCCACTCTCTTTTTGCAGCTTCTCCATCATGGCCTTGCGTGCTTGTGAGGCTGATGTCTTGGGCAGGCTCTGAGCCTTCATCAGTTCCTTCTTCTTCTCCGCCTGACGCCGCTCCAGTGCAGCTAGGCTGCTCTGTCGAGAAGCACTCTCATCTTCACGGTCAAAAACGCTGGGAGAGAGGCAATGCTAAAGGGGCTGTGGGCAGCCCAGGAGAGGGCAAGCAATGGTCTCAGCCCATGGCCAGCCCTGGAACTCTGGAGACCTCCATGTCCCTGGGACACAAGAGAGGTGGCTTAAGGGCCTCAGGTGGAAGACCTGTCTCTGTGCTCATGGAACGACCCATGAGAACCTCTCAACACAGGGAATGTACCTCAAGGACCTGGAGGCTTTGGGGTCACATTTGCAGTGGGAACACTGCAAGCTGGGCACAGGGTTTGTGCAACCAGATGAGTGACAAGGGACCATGTGGGGCTGTCCCCACAGGCACCTCTGCTCACCTGCCCGTCTTTTTGGAGGAGCTGTAGGATGATTTGGTTTGAACAAAAGTACTGCTGCCATCTGCAGAGAGAGGAAGGACAGAGGCCCCGGGCAGAAGCTGTGCCAGGCAGGCAGCACTCTGCCTGCACCAAAGCAGTGACAGGTCAGCAGCAGCAATGCCCCAGGGTTACACCCTGAAGGTGCTGTGGGGAAAGGGCAGGAAAAACTCTTACTGTCTGATCTCTTCACATAACTCGACTCCGTGGTTGTAGTACGGGAGGTTTTGGTGCCATCACCTGCATGGACAAAGCAACGGGAACTGGTGGGCTGGGAGGAGCAACACCCACAGACACCTGCTACTGCCAAGCATCTTCACACCCATGTGGTGCAACAGGGGGAAGTCCCAGGTGGTAGGCAGAGGGAAGCAGGTAGAGGGAGGACAGAGAGCATGTGCCCCTTGAGCAGAGAACAGAGGGAAGCACAAAGCAGCAGGGAGCTGGGGCATCCTTTAGCCCCTGCAGCCACTCAGCTTGAGCCACCCAGGGATTAGGAGAGCAGGGGTATAGGAGACAAGCACAGGCCAAAGGTGCAGATGAGGCCCTGCCATCCTGACAGGGTTGGGGATTCAGAGGGAAGTCACTGGAGCAGAACCCTTAATTATCCCCAGGCAGGCTCTGGGCAAGCCAAAGATTCAGCCCTATCCTATTCCCAGACTCAGGACAGGCAGTGAATGGCAAAGGAGCTGTGGTGGCAGAGCACTGGGAAGGATTCTGCAAGGGCCCCAAAGGGTGGCACACCCCGAGCCCAGCCCATACTAGACTGGACGAGACGCTCAGTCTTGGTGATGGTGCTGCATGCCGAGCCATCGGCTGACTGAGTGCTCTGCCTGGTGGTGGTCTCTGTGGCGTGGCCAGCCCTTCCTGCCACGGATTGGCTTCTCGCCTCCTGCAGCCGCTGGTCACGCTCCTTCTCCCGCTGGTCTGCAAACATGAGTGGGAGATGGCATCAGTAGGGAGGTAGGATGGTGGGCATAGTTCCTGCCACACCAGGGGTCCTGCAACTGCTGCTGGCCCACAACTGGTTCATGGGACGGATGATGTCCTTGGCCTCGCAAAGCCAATAGAGAACCCAGCGCACACCATGCGCTCAATGCTTCCATGTGGCTGGACAGCCCCACTTTAGCACCCTATATTGCCACCACCATCACTCTGACCCCAGCAGGGGTCACCATCCCTGAATACCTCGCTTGCGCTGGCGCAGCTCCCGCATGGCATTTCGAATCAGCCGTCGCTCCTCAAAGTCTGTTGTCCGATCCAGCTGCAGGAGGGGGAAGTCATCATTAGTCTTCTACCATGAGCTTAAGGTCTCTTTACCTTCTTCCAGGAGCCCGAACCAGAGAAGAAGTACCATCTTATCCAGAACATCCTCATCCTCAATCTTGCTCAGCTCCTCGACATTCAGCTTGCTCCTTCTCTCCACCTCCCTCACTTGCACCTTCTCCATGCCATTTGGCAGCTCTGGTTCCCGCCTTGGTGCCTGGTGCTGCTCCACCACCTCTGGCTCCATCTGCAAGGACATTACCACGCAGCTGAGCCCCTGCCAGCTTGGCCACTCCTCCACACCTCTTCTCATGGTCCAGGCCTTCATCACTCTGACACGCCCATTGATACAGGCAGTGAGGACCCTGCAGAGGATGTGCCACATAGGGCCTAAGTGCTCTTAGCTGGTGGGACACTGCAAGCATCTGCAGCACCCAAGGCAGGCAGGAGAGCATGACAATCTGCAGCACCACAGTCCCCAGGAGAGCCCAGCAGTCCCCCTCTTCCTTCCAGTCTGGCTGCAATAATATCTCCAAATCCTCCCTGCTCCCTGGTAGGAGGTGGCTGGGTCTTCCAGCAGACAGGGCTCTGGGCTGGGCAGCAGCTGTTACCCGGCAGTGGGCAAGATGCTGGCAAGGGCCATTGCATGCCATTAGCAGCACAGGGATTTTCATGGAATTAAGGGACTTAGTGTAGAGGAGCTTGTGCAGGAGATCAAGAGCCTTGCCTGGCATCCCTGCCAGGATATAGGCCAGTTCGGCCCCTGCCCAAGCACAGCCAGGACGCCAAGTCCCTTTCAGCACAACCCCCCAGCAATGCAGGCAGTGGGCCAGGCCCGGAATAGGGCACAGAGGCACCAGGGATGACAGAGGGTGATCAGAGCAGCCACACACACACACCCCACCCCACATCCTGTGGCCCAGTAACCAATGCATGGCAAAATCATCAGCAGGAGTTGATGCTGGCCACGCACACCCATGCCACCACCTGTGCCTGATGCTGGGGTGGGGGGCAAGACAGCTGCCTGTGGCCTCCCACCTGGCACACTGGGAATGCAAAACAGGTGGGTGCACAGCCCCGCCACAGCGAGCTGTGCACCCACAGGTGCACGAGGACATGGTGCCGTGTCCTCGTTACCACTGCCACAGTCACGCCTTGTGCCAGGTCTGTAGACACCCCCAACAGCCCTTCTAGGCTGGTGACCCCCTCCCTTCCCCCTGTCATGGGGCAGGGCTGCCCACACTCACGCTGCTGTTGCTTCGGGAGAGATGCAGGGCCGATTGCTGGCGTGTACTGGAGAAAGTGGGTGGATGGGCCACAGGACCACTGGGCTCCTCAGTGCCCTCAAAGTGGGCGCAAGGGTCCTGTGCTTCCAGAAAGAGGGTGCTGATGTCCTCCCTGGGGGGCGCCTGCAGCCCTGGCGCCAGCAGATCAAGGCGGTGGCCCAGACGCCCCAGCTCTGCCCGCAGCTCCAGGTGTTCCTGCTCCAATGTCTGCAGTGCCTGCGCCAGCGTCTGCACTTGCTGCAGAGCCCACTCCAGTTGCCCCTCTGCTGCCCCCCGGAAGGCTACCAGCTCCTGCCACAGCTCTGCCAGCTCAGCCGCCCCAGCTTGCGCCAGCCCCTCCAAGCTGAGCCCCGGCATGGTGGCGGTGCAGGCTCTGCGGCAAGGCCCGCTCAGCTGTCTGCTGCCCTTTATAGGGGCCCAGGCACCCCCCCGGCTGGAGGCTGGCCCGCTCCCTGCCTCTGGGCTATTCTGGTCCCAGCAGCTGGGGGTCCCGTGCAGGGGTGCTGAGCCAGGCACCACACTTGGCAGCACATCCGGCTGTGGGACCAGGTGGCTCAGCAAGGGGAGTCCTGCATGTGGCCCGCCCCCCACCCCTGGAGGCTGCCAGGGCCAGATACCAGCCTGGGGACTGTGGGACAAAGTGGTGGGGACCAGCCCTGACCACTGCAGTGCTGGGTGAGTGAAAAGGTCAACCACTGCTGTGTTCTTTTGCCCAAGTGCCTTCCCACTCTGGGCTAGCATCACCCACAGCACATCAGGCCAGCCCTGATAAAGCATGGATTTTAGGTCTTCATACCCCTGTGCTGCCCAATGCGTGCCCCGGGGGGGGGCAAGCCTCTGCATAGGCATAGGCAACACCCCACCAACAAGAAGACATGCTGGCATGGCTACTTCCCCCAGGTTCCTGCAGCCTGCTGGTCCTCTAATCAAGCCCTACATGGCAAGGCTGCCAGCATCACTGCCTCCTCCTCTTCCTCCTCCCTGCTCACCAGGAGCATACCTAGCGGCTTTGTCTCCTGCCCTCCACCTCACTGGACAGACCCACTAATACCTTAATGAGAGCTGACAAGTGCTCGGGCCAAGCCTGCCCAAGTGCACTAGCACATGGAAGTCACCCCACCACAGCCAGCTGCCCACAGGCAGGATCTGCTGGCAGGTGTGGGCAGTACCTATAGGCACTGCCTACCTCATGCCAGGCTGAGGATGGGGTGAAGTCAGTGGTACCACAGCCATCAGTATGCTCAGGCTATCAGTGGGACCACAGCCACTGGCAGAGACCAGGCCACCCACAGTGCTGTTCCTGCAGAGGCAGCCAGCCGTGTGCAGAGCCATGAGTGAGACAGAGCCATGTTTGACATCCTGGCTCCTGCCAAGGCGGCACACAGGCGCCTCGCATTACCCTAGATGGGCACAAGCAGATCAAAGCACTTGAAGGGCTGTCTCCTGTGTGCACCCAGCCCCAGGGTGGCCACAGCCTGCTCTCCCCACAAGACACTGCAGAGGGGTTGTTTTTTCAGATGTTTTTTTTCTCCAGTTGCACCCAAGAATCCCTCCTAGGTGGGCTGGGGCTTTGGGTACTCTCCACTCGGTGGAGGCATAGCAGGAACAGGCAAGACTTCAACCCACAGCTCCAGGGTGCTTTACAGACCTCTGAGGAGTAGCCCCCCTCCAAGGCAGGCTCTCCAGATGTGTGGCCAAGGTCCATCCTCAGGAGGAAAAACAGAGGGGTGG
This sequence comes from Erithacus rubecula, assembly GCF_903797595.1. Taxonomy (NCBI): domain Eukaryota; kingdom Metazoa; phylum Chordata; class Aves; order Passeriformes; family Muscicapidae; genus Erithacus; species Erithacus rubecula. The sequence goes on along the minus strand of NC_136671.1, from coordinate 117,354 downwards.
CTGGCGATGGGTTTTTCCCTGAGCTGCTGCCACCCTTAAAGGTGTTTGAAGCAAAGGGAGACCCACAAAAATTCCTTGTCCCCCTCTGCCCACGTCAAGACACCCCAAGTGTCTGAGTACATGGTGGCACAGTCCAGAGTGCAGGGGGCTCATGTGGGGCTGTGCAACTACACACAAAGTCCAGGGTGTCTTGATGAAAGAAACCCTACCAAAACAAAAGCACCAACCAAAACCAGAGAGAGCATCTGGACCATGCTGCCTACACTAACTCCTTGGTCCCAGGTCCCCTGAAAGCCCTGAAACTGCCTAGCAATGGCCAGGTGGGGCATGGCCTGATAGACATCCTGGGCACTCACCTTGGTGACATTGCTGCTGACACTGCTGATGTTGCAGATGCTGCTGACACTGCTGGGGATGGTGGTGATACGGATAGGGGTGCTCCGCAGACCCAGAGTCACCTCTGCAAGGGGAGCAAAAGGCATGTGGGGTCTGACCCAGCCCACAACTCAGCCCCACAGCTGGGAAGTGGCTCTGGCTAGGCTATCTGCCTGTCCCACACATCCTGCCCTGACAGTGAGCACTGAGCACAGGGAATGCACTTTGAAGGCAAGCAAGAGATGAGAAAGTTGAGACCCTCGCTGCCCTGACTTATCATCCTCCCCAAGAAAGGGCACTTTATGCAGTGCTTCAGCTGGAGCCGAGACCTATTGGTGAGAGGGATGGCCACAGGAGCATCCTGAGCCAGCCACATCTGTGGGCAAGCAGGGTTGGGGCAGGGCTGGAACAGGCATGGTACAGCAGTGGGATGTGACAGAGCATGACGGCATGGGCTCCCCTGAACCAGCAGTTCAGTGGGGAGAGGATGGGACAGGGCTGGGGGGGGGGCAGGGATTGGGGAATGACCTCAAACATAAACACGATAAGACACTGGGGCTGGGGACAGGATGCAGGGCTAGATGGTCTCCCCAAACAGAGATGCCCCAAGCAGGTTGAGAGTGCAGGCTAAAGGATGAGGGCTACCAGGCACACTTTGTTCTTCTCGCTGCACCTGTGCTCAAAGTCTGGGCTACCAGCACTCAAATGCCACTGCTGCTAATCAGCACGCACCCACCTGGCCTGGCTCAGCCTGCCCATCTCCACCTGCCCATTTGTGCCCACCATCTGTCAGTGCTCAACTGCCCACTGGCACCCACCCTGCTCCATTGCCCAGCTGTGCACACTGTCTTATTAGGAGCACAGTCCTGTAGTGCTTACAGCCCAATGGATCCCCCAGGTCCATTTCCCTGCGGTGCCCACCGTTCTGAGAGATCCCCACCTTTTCCAGTCCCACCTCCCTGCATGACACCCATACCCATCACCCCTACAGTGTCAAGCCTCATGACAGATGCCATCTGCCCAATGGATCCGTCCTGCACACCCCGTCCCCCTCAGTGCCCACCTGCCCGCTGGCTGCCGGGGGCGGCCGTGATGCGGGGAGCCAGGGGCTGCACGCGCCCATCCTTGATCTCGATGGTGAAGAAGGTCTTCATGGCGTCGAGGCGGGATCCGGCAGGGCGCGGGGCCGGACGCTGCTCTGCGCCGCTGCTGCCCCGCGCGTTTTGAGCGGGCGCCGGCGGGGCCGTGCGGGGCCCCCTCTGCCATTGGGCGGCCCCGGCCCCGGCCCGCCCCCCCGCGCCGCCCGCCCCCGCCGGCCCGAAGCGCTGCGCGCGCTCCCGCACCGAGCCGGCGGCGGGGGAAGGTGGGGGTCCGGCGGGGCGCGGCGCTGCGGGGATGGGCGCGGGGTCACCGGACTGCGGCCGCCTGCGCGTGTCCCCGCCGGGACTTGGCCCCGCACCCTGCATGCAGCGCCCCGCGGTGCTCCCTGCGATACGCACTGCCCCCCACCCTGGGGTGCCCCCTGCGATGCATGCTGCCCCGGGATGCTACAATGTGCATGCAGACCCCCTAGGTTGCACACACGACGCGCAATGCCCCCGGCGTGCCTGACCACGCATGTAATCCCCCAGGGTGCTCACGCGATGTACTGCTGCCGCCCAAAGATCCCATCATACACCCAGCATTTTCCAGGGTGGCTGCAGCCCCTCAAAGCCTCTGCTCCCTCCCACCACTCCTGCCGGACCGTGTGTACATGGCTGGGAGGGAGGGAGGGCTTCTGGGCAGGAAGCAAAAGAGCAGGTGGGCTGCCAGCCGCATCCTTCGACGTCCTGGCACTGCAAAGCTCCACACCTGCCCAGGCTCCACTGGGGACATTCCGCCACCGGGAAGTGGAGGATGGAGGCAGCCCCTACAAGGATCTTACCCGTGGGGCCAGCAAGGCAAAGGGAGGAGGATGCCAGCTCCCACCGGTGAGTATTCAAGCGAGCCGGGGTCCCCATTACCTCCTGAGTGGGCACTGATGCTTGGGAAGAGACAGGCCAAGGAAGGAATAACACAAAGGTAGTAGAGGGTGAGCATGGCATAGGTGCTGCTGGCATTCCCCCACCCCAGCAGAGCACCCTGCAGTCTCCCTCCCCATAACTCCACACTCCCCAGAGCGAGGGTAGACTCTATGCCTAGCAGCACAGTGGGGGTCCCTGGGGTCTGTGTTGAAAGGTTGGGAACACCCCTGTCCTCACCAAGCTCTGGCACATCATCGCCTCTGGAGAGATGTCGAGGGGACCCCAGGTGGCTCAGCCTTCAAGGGTGTGAGCAGAGCACAGCTCTGCCTTGGGGCTGGAGTCATTGATATCCATGGAGAGAGGGGGCTCAGCTTCTCCTCAGAACCAAGGTTTAAGCCCTCTGTGAGGCAAGGAGGGGTCAGATTCTGCACACCTTCTTCTACCCCAGGGCTGTGCCACGCTGCAACCCACCACCTCCAGAATCTTCCCAGGAGCCAGCAGACTCCATGGGCTCCTCAGAGGGGCAGCAACCTTCACCTGCCAGGGCAGTACCCCTGACCCTGGAAGCAGAGAACTGTGTTTTGTTTTTTCTCCATTTCCTCCTGGGATAGCCATGGAGATGGTTCTCCCAGCAGTAGGAAGAGGGCAACTGCTGGCCACAGGAATCCCTCAGGGCTGTGAGGAGGCCCTGTAGGGTGCTGGGCCCAGGGTGGGGGTGGTCAGAGCCAGCCATGCACAGCTCCCAGCCTTATTGGGACAAAGAATGCAAAAGGCCAGGGTTTGCTACTGGCACTGATTCCCTTTCATGGCCCTGCAGTAACCCGGCCAGAGTGGGAGTCCCAGTAAACAGCCTGTCTGGCACCCAGCTCCCTGGCTGGTGTGGGCATTACCACCACTTGGCTAGGCAGCAATCAGCCCCCAGCTAGGGGTGGCCTTTGGCCTGGCTGTGCCCTGCACTCACATTCCTGGCCCAGCACATGTGGGCTGGAGTCATGTCCCCAGGGCTGCCTGGGATGTACATGCTGCAGGACTGGGGAGCAGGGGGGGGCTCTGGGGCAGCACTGCCCAGCTGTCAGGGGGACACGGCTCTCACATCATTCCCCTCAGGGCTACACTTACCCACTGATGGCCTCTCATGACTCCCACCTGGCCCCAGTGCCTGGCAGTGCACCTCAACAGGAAGCTGTGGGAGTAGAGGGGAAGAGCACTTAGCTGGGTGTTACATGCAGCCCCCTCATTAAGTTGCCTTCACACACAGACTACCAGTACTGGGCAAGAAGGTCAGCAGCAGCTGCCATCAGTTTTGTACCTGGCTGTCAGCACTGGGCTGGCCTGGGATGAGCTGCTCCCCTCTGGGGCTTTGTGCCACACTGGGCTCTGGGGTGCTGGCAGGAGTGCCCAGGGTCCCTTCCTTCCAGGCTGCCTGGGGCTGCCCCAGGCCCTGCTGCAGGTCCTCACCACCATCCTCGGTCTCTGGATTGGGCTCTGGGGTTGGCTGCAGCTCCAGGAGCACAAGGGTCCCTGACACCACAGCTGTGGGTGAGAAGAGGCTCTGCTTGGGAAGCCTGCAGCTGCCTGCAATGCATCCCTACTCCTACAGCCCCTCCCAGGCACCCGGTTGCCCTGCCCACCACTGTGAGATGGTGCCCTCCATCGTGCTGCAACTGGCCAGGCACAGCTCTGACCCCAGGCATGCCCCTAGACAGGACTTTGCCATGGACATTTGTGGGAACTCACCCTGATTACTGAGTTTCTGGAGATCTCCAGCTTGCTGGCTGCACAGCTCCTGCCTCCCAGTTGGGACATGCTCCTGCTCCACCACATCCTCTTGCTTGTGGGCCTGCAGAGAGCAGAACTAGCCACAGTCCAGTCTCTGACTGGACCACCATGGCCCATTCCAGCCAGGGACACATATACTGTGGTCTCTTCTCATCCTATCCAGATCCCTGCCTGTATGCTGTCTGGAACTGACAAGCCAGTCCCTGCACAGGAGTCACAGCAGGAGGCTCCGAGGGGGACAAGTGTCCCCACATCCTGGTGCATCCTGTGGGCAGGGAGACAGTGTCTAGTGAAGGGGGATTCCAAACCTGCCCTATGCCCTCAGCCCAGGCACTCCAAGACTCTGTGATGCAGGGAACACCCAGTTTTACCATACCCTGTCCCTGTCCATAGCACCTGCAACTCTGCTTGGCAAACGATGAAACATTCTGGACACAGGACTGCACGCAGGTGACAGATATGTCTCTGACATAAGTCTGAGCACAGTTAGGGTGTCCTGGTGTCAGCTAGGGAACAAGGGGCCAGTCCTAGCTGTGCCAGTGCTTCTAGCAGCACCATGACTCTACGGCAGGAGAGACGAAGAGGGGCCTGTACCCTGAGGGGGCACAGGAGAAGCAGGCCCCAAACCCAAGGATGGAAATGGCCTTGGGTTTATAGTAATGAGAACATCCCTCTCAACTGCTCAGTGACATCCCAGCCCAGCCAGGGCTTGGGGGCAGTGTGCTAGCACATCCAGATGGGGAGGCAGACAGTGCTGAAAGGTGGCACAAGGCCACATCCCTTTGGCAGTCTCCTGCTACAGCCCTGGGGCAAGTGGAAGAAGAAACAGGGCTGGACAGAGGCAGATGGGGGAACCCATGCCTTCCCACCTGGCTGCAGGTACACCCATTGCTTCTTCTCTTCCCATCCTTACCCTCAAAGGGGAACCCCACAGGGTTGGATGCATGGATCTCCTACCACCACACAATCGGCATGCTCATCCCTGCTGCACTGAAAACCCCAGCTTGTTCTCATTCCTTCCAGATCTGCTTACGAGCTTATCCCTTTCCTATCGAGAAAGCTCCCAACTTCACTCCAGAATGAGCTCTGGCCCCTCAAAGCTGCCAGGAACAGCCATCACAAGAAGGGGGACAGGGAATCAAGGTTTCTATCCATACAAGGGAACTGCTGCAGGAGAGATGAATGGTTGTTGCTGCCAAAGAACCCCATCCCCAAGAACTGAAGCAGAAATGAGTTTACCACATCAAGGGACATTTACTTTACTGTATCAAGGGGCTCCCAGATCCCCACCAGATTGCATCCTTGAGAGAAGCCCAAGGGGCACCCTGGCCTGAGGCCCCAATCCCAGCTCACCACTGCTGGGGCCACGCTGGCACAGCCCAGCCATGTTTTTCCTATCCCCAAAGACCCCAGCCCCACCTGCCTCAGTCCCTTCAGGCAGCTTGCCCACGGCTCTGTGCTCCAGACAGGCTGGCACAGGAACCCCAGGAAAGGGTGAAATCTTGAACAGTCCCACCCCCTGCAGTGCCCTACACACTCACCACTGAGCCTTTGGGCTCCTGGGCAGGGGTCTGCTCCACAGCCTCCCTGTACCCACTCTTCTCTGGCCCAGCCAGTGCTGGTTCTGCATCATCCTGCTGGCCGCTCTCCCCGCTCTTGTCTGTGCCTGGAAGTTTGGTGCTGCACTCACCACAGCTCTCTTCAATCCCAGTAAGGGCTGGTGTTTCAGCATTGTCTCTCTGGACAATTTTTGTTTCCCCAGGCATAGTGGCGGTAATCTTGCTGCCGTCCCTCTGGCTACTCTGTACATTTCCAGCCAGGGTCGCAGCTGGATGGGAGCAAAGATGGTATTCAGGAAGCAGCTGCCCACATCCCAGACTCTCCAGGGCATTCCCCCTCCCGGAACATGGGAATGGTGCCTCACCTTCAATCTCCTCAGCCCGCAGCTTACGGATGGCAGCTCTGATCAGCTTGCGCTCCTCATACTCACCTGCTGCCCGCAGCTGCAAAGAGGGAAAGACCCAGGAAACAAGCAGGGTCAGCCCCAGCACAAATTCCATCCCAGCAAACGACCTGCCCTGGCACACAGTTGCTCACCAGTTTTGTCAGTTCCTCCACGCTGGTGATGGCTTCGAGCTGCTCAGACAAAGCAGTCAGGGCTGCCTGCTGCTCCTCTTCCAGGTGCTGGGACCTGAGCAGGGTGAGAGCAGTGGCCATCTGGAGCTGTCATGGGTGCTTGTGAGCAAAGTCCCCTTGTGGGCAGCTGGCAGATCCAGGCAACAGGCCCCACCATGAGCCAAGCTGCTCTGTGCCATGCTGCTCCCGCCCTCATGTTCACTCAAATCTGTCCCAGCCAGAGTGGGGCCAGGTATTGCAGCCCCCATCTCCCAGGGCAGAGGCAGGGAATGACCTCAGCTCCCAGCTGAACTCACTGTGGCCAATTCTCCTTGTCATCCTGTCGGTGGCTGCTGCGTTCTGGGCGGAAGCGCTTGGATGCCAACGTCTCCTCGTCCCGCTCCAACTCCTGCCGCTGCAGCTCCCGGATAGCAGAGCGGATGCGGCGCCGCTCAGCCAGGTCCAGTGTGGCCTCCAGCTGGGTGCACAGGGCAGGGCTCAGCTCTGGCTCTGGCCACTTAAGGCCCTGTTTCAGCCCTGGTGCCACCCTCTGCCACACTGATATGAGCTGCCCACGCTCTGGACAAAGGCACTGTCTGTGTATGGCACGCACATACCCAGTTTAATGCTGCCTGGAACTGTGGGAAGTGGGCTGTGCCCCTCCAGGGCAGGATGCTGGGACCAGCCATGGTGAGGAGGGGTTGCCATGGTGGCACCAAGACCTCTGAGCATGTAAAGGTCAAAGAGATGAGCTCGCAAAATGAACACCTGCCAGTGGTCCTGCTGTGTGCAAGGGTTGGTGCCCTGCAGCTCTGCCCCTCCCAGTGCCACTGGCTCTGGAATGAGTTTTCTTACCCAAGCCAGCCCCTCCAGCAGCAAAGGGACAGGAGAGCCCATTTTCTTTCCAACTCATGTTCCCCAGGAGGTGCTGGTTGAAAGGGCCCCAGCATCCCACCAAGGGGTCATCTTGTCCACCCTGCAGCCTTCCCCACCCTCATCTACTGCTAGCGGATGGTTGGCAGCTCTTGGAACCAAATCCATGAGTGGGATCTGTCCTAAAAATCCAAGTCCAACCCTTTATGTGTGGGAAACACAGACACAATTCCCCCACAAATGCCCCCCATGAACATCTCACAGGTGTTCCAGGTGCTCCTCAGCCCATCCAAGGCCAGCACTGGCACAGGCACTCAGAGCTGCTTCCCCTCTTCCAGAGCAGATCACAGCCTAGCCCCACTACCAGCTCCAGTTTTCCCAGAGGGCCATGAACCTCCTGATGTTGAAGGGGCAGAAGATAGCCAGATCTGCAGTGAAAGGCCATCCAGAGCAAGCATGGCCCTGCTATCCTTACAGTCTTGCTGTAGGACATCAAGACTGCCCTGACACTGGGAACCCAGGAGGTGATTTCCCATGGAGCTCATTAAAAATAAACCCCATGATCATCAGCAGTTGCTGTCATCATCAAGCCCCATCATGCTGGGAGAAGCCATGGCTGTGCCACAGGACAAGAGTATCAATCCCTTCCCTTCCTGTCCCATGGGTCACTGACAGACCACCATCCAGGCTCTCTGGGTTCTGCCACAGCCAGGATCCAGGGTCAGTCCCTTAACTGGACCTTAATTGAGCCACACTGAGGGCCCCACACCACCACTTGTACACAGACTTCTCTGCAGAGACCTTGAGAAGCTATTGCCCTTTGCCCTCTCTGCTTGGAGTTTGGTGAGTAGGTATTCCCATTTTAATGAAGCCAGCAAGCACACAGCAGGCACAGAGATGCAATGCACCATCCCAGCAGCAGCCAAAACTGCTTCAACCAAAACTTCCAACCCTTGCCAGCCACAAAGCTGGGAGCATTATCCTTCCCCAGCTGGGAAGATCCCAGCAGTTGGGGCTACCAACCCTTAGAGCAGACCAACTCTAAAAATACACATAACCTCTGGGGGAAATGCCTGGAGTCAGGGTGCTCTTTCCCTGCCACCCCAGCACCTCTCACCATGCCAGCAGGCAGTACTATCCCTTCCAGCATCCTGGCTAGAGCAGAGGCTTGCAGCCTACTCTGGGCTTTTATCCAGAGCAGGCATGTCTGCCACCACAAAGCCAGGGAAGTGGCTGGGAAAAACAGGAGCCACGGCACTGCCAGAGCAGAGGGGAGTGTTGCAGAGAAAACCAGCCCCTCCATCCTCACAGGCCTCTCTTTTTCCATCTGCCCCAGATAGCTGCTGGCACCCCAAGGATGCCACTACATCCACTACATACAGTGGGGACAACTACTGACAGGACAAAGGCATAGTCCAGCAGCAATGGCAGCCACTCTGGCCAGCCAGGAAGCCTGGCTCCCTGCAAACAGGGCAGCATCGATGGTTGGAATTTAGTTCAGCTCAAAATGAGGGGCTGGAGGCAGAGTTTTGAGCTAAGGACAGCTCTCCCTGCAGCCATCCAAAGGCTTTGAAGACAGGACAATAGTCCTCAACTGCATATTGGGTGGCCAAGGCTTTGGTCCTTCTCTAATTAAGCTTCTGGCAGTGAGGAACAAGCTGGGCTTGGCCCCAGAAGCTGGGTCAGGGCAGAGGAAATACACCTAGGGCCTGGAAGGCTTCTCCCCACAGGACAAATGGCAGGGCAGGACAAAATGCTTTATTCCAAGGCCACGTCAGCAGAGAGCTGGGATGAGGCAAATGAGCAGCTCTGGAAACTCCATAGCCAGTGGCAGGGGAAAGCATGTTGGAAACCACAACAGCTGCAAAGGGACCAAGGGGCCCAACCCTGCCAGCACAGCCAGGCTCAGGGATCTGCACATGCCAGGGCCCCATGGGCCCTGCCCAGCTGCCAGCAAATTAATGATTCCAAGCAAACACCCTTCTCAGCACACAGAGTGCCTTTGTGAAAGGGCACTGGCACAGCACTCATAGGCTGCTTCCTCACTAGTGCCCAACACAGCAGTGCTCAGACCCCGGTGCAGTGGGCAGCTCCTCCAGGATGGCTGCAATTAGCCTGGCATGCATGCATCCATCCGGCTCTTTGGAGTGTCAGAGCACACAGCACTTTGGAGGCTGGAGCCTGGCCACACGGAAACCACTTTGGGACATCGGAAGAGCCTGGCACATCGAGCACCTCCTACAGCCCAAAGCTTCACTGTCATATTTGGAAAGAGCCATGGGGAGCATGGCTGCCCCTGAGGCAGAGGACAGCAGGAAAGACACTGGATGACAGGGACATGGCAGGGATGCAGTGCTTCTTAGGGCCATCGAAGATTTGCCAAAGGCTACTGGGTATAAGAAGAAGGGAATCTCATGGCAATGAAGTTCCTAGCTCAAGCCTGCCCTGCTGCTGTCTCCAAAGGAATTTACATCATCCTTAATTAACCAGACTTAGAGTTGGAGGGGCTGGGAGAGGAAGCATTCCCCAGCCCAAGGCCATCAGACCTCAGCCTGGAGCTCAGTACAGCCATGAGCATTCAAACAATCTCTTGCTCCTGGACATCCACCTAAGGGCCATCCTGCAGTAGTAGCCATCCCATCTTTCACAGCTCCCTCCTCTGGCTTCTCCAAGCCCTTGGTCACCTTTATGCTGCACCATTGGTTCATCTCAACTGGCCTTCCTGCGACTAGGATAACAGTGCTGGGGAGGGAATCATATGGGTGCCTATGGCAAAAGTTGCAGGGCAGAGGCTTTCTGGCAGCTTTCAGCCCAGCCAGAACAGAAGTGAGTGGGCTGTAGGGATCTCCTCAAGTCCCCCAGCCTCCTTCTTCCAGTTTCCCTGGGGACATCAGATGCTGCTGCCTAGGTGTGACTTGGGAGAAAGGAGAAGCAAGGCAGAGTGGAGGGGTAGGGAGAGCAGAGAAGAAGGAAGTGGTGGGAGATGCAGTTTTCCCTTATATGGAATAATCCTCTCCCATCTGAGTGGAGCCAAAAATCTAACCAGAAGAAAAATAATTCCTTCCCTGTCTCACGTCAGCACAGATGAGGCTGTTCTCAGCCTCTGCCACACAGCACACGGAGATGTGGATCACAAGCACAGTGCTCTGGGGAGGCAAAGCCTCAGCATTTCAAAGAAAAAGCATACATAGAAGCAGTGCTTGCTGCGGGATGAGATCCACTTCCCTGGGCTGGCCAGACACCAGGAACCCACCACCGCTCCTGGGGCTCCATCTCAGATCAGGGACCTTGGCTGGGATATGGCACAGCTGGACCACTGGCAGTATGGGGAAACACTGACCACCCATCCCTAAACCTCTGGATGGGTGGCCCGTTGGGCCTGACATCACCCCATGAGAAACAAGTGGACTTAGCTCAAACACAGGCAGGACTGCGTGTCATCACGTAGAGCTGGCTGAGGGTGGCAGGACAGAAGGCTCAGCAAGGGGCAACCCCCGTGTCGACCCACAGCACAGCCCCCCCCTCCCTTTCTTTCGTGTTCCATGAGACCTGCCTTCCCGGCTGAGTCAGCTTCCTGCTGTGATCATTCCCCATCGCAGGCCTGGGCCACCCCGGCTCAACTCCCGGGGCGGCCAGCACAGCCCTCGCCCCGGGCCGGGGATCCCTGGATTGCCAAAAGCTGGGCACTTGTAGGGGCTTCCCAGTACAGCAGCCCTGGATGAATATCATGAGTCCCGTTTTCGGAACACAGAGACCCTCGTCCTCCAGAGTCCACCCGCTGCGGCAGCACACGACTGTGGCACTCGCTGCTGGGGCAGTGCTCCGGCCGGTGCTCCAGAAGGCGCCGCACAGGAGGGGACGGGATGCAAAGCAATGCGAGCAGAACCCGGGAAGTGCGCCGGGCACCGCGCCAGCCCCTGTCAGGCGGGCACCCGCAAGGGGACAGCGGGGAGCAGGGAACTGTGCCGGCATCGGGGAACGATTCCCCGGGATCCACGGCCGGGAAGATGGAGTCAGGACAGGAGGTATGGCCGGGCGCGGTAGCGAGCAAAGGGCCAAGCGCAGCCAGAGCAGTGGGAACAGAGCCTTCGGAATAATCGAAGTAGAGCAGGGACTCGTGCTGGAGCTCGCCCCGGCCCAGCGCTCGACCTGGGCCAGCGCTGGTCCCTCCAGATGCTGCCGCCTGGGATCAGCGCTGGGTCTCCAGTGCTACATCCGCTCCCTCCATTCCGCAGACATGGCTCTGGAATCCCTCCCGGCCGAGGCCCGCCCGGTCCCGTTCTGCCCGCGCCTGGGACAGCAGCCTTCGGCTCGGGGGCTTCAAGGAGCCGAGGCACCTCCAGGTACGATCCGCCCCCGGAATCGCCGCGGGCGCGCACCGTACTCCGAGCCCCGGAGCAGCCGCAGGACTCACTAGCTTCCGCAGCGCTCCCTCGTCCATCCCGAGGAGGCTCTCCTGGGACATCCTGACCGCCGGGCCCACGCTGCTGCGGCCGGGACTCGGTGGCGGCCGAGACAACAAAGTGCGGCCGGGGCGGCGCGTCCGCGCGCTGGGTTCGACTGCGCTCCCTCCCCTCCCCGCCCCCCCCCCCCCCCCCCCGCCTCGGCTCAACTGAGCTCCGCTCCCGTTCCTGCTCCCAGCAGCGCTGTAGCCCCACCGCTTCCCGCCGCCCGCCGCTTCCCATCGCCCTGCCCCGCCGGACCTCCGGCTCCCGTATTCCGGTGCCCAGCCCTGTCCCGGCACCGTGCACGCGCACCGAGACGAGCCGTCGTGCGGTGCCGTGCCGTCCCGCTCCGGACTCACTCCCGTCCCGGACCCCACACCGGGTGCCGATGTAGCAGAACTCAGGCCTGGCCCGCCTGGGGTGGCACCCCAGGGTATATCGCTGCCCGCAGAGTGTCCAGAGCCCAGCCCGGGCGCGGGGACACCCCACCCGCAGGAGCTGCTGCAACTCCCGGCTTGCGGGATGCGGGGCAGAGAGCCACCAGCACATCCTGCCCAGAGACCCTCCCCACCGGCCCCGGGGGATCACACCATGGGATGCCCCTGCATGCACTGGGGAGCTGTTTGAGCTGCTCCCTGACACCACTGAAGGATTAATGCCCAGGCCACCCCCAAAACGCTGCGAGGGCTCCCTTGGGGATGTGTTGTCCCCTCCACATGGTCTTACTGCATGCTCCAACTCAGCAGCTGCTTGTGGTGTCCTTGTCCTTACATTCTGTCCCGGGTCCCAGAATGCAGTGCCAGGATAGCCAAACTGTGATGTCTTGCTGTTGAAAGGTTCCCCTGGAGACCCCAAGCTCCTTACCTGCAGTTGAAGTGCAGCCCTACTCTGCACAGGACAAACTTGCTGGGGCTCAATCTTTTTTCTAGGCAAAGGCCAGAAGTATTCCCTGGAGAGGACTAAGTACCTGATGTAACCCAGAGGTGCTGTGGGCTCTGCAAAGCAGACAGCTGCCATCTACTTTCAGCTTCTAGTGAGGGGGAGAGGCACTGCTCCCTTCCTTGATCAGCACCCCAGAGACCAAGGGGCTTCTCCAGAGGAGGTCACTGAGATTAAGTTCACTGCTCTTCTGGGAGTTCCCAACAACCTGGGAAGATGGATGGGATGGAGCAGGACCACAGCATCATCTGACACAGGGAAGGGGTGTGGTAGAGATGCCTAGAAGGTACAGCAGTTTCCATACTGGGAGTATTGGTTCAGATGTCTCACTTCAGGCCTGCTTGGCAGGGTGGGTCTCCAGCTGCACAGGCATCCCAGAGTCCTCTGCTCCCCTACGTTCCTCAGCAGCTCTCTACTCTCCAGGCTGACCAGCACTGGACTGCACTGGAGCATGACTGCCCCTGCCCAAGCAACCACGCTAGAGCCAACCCCTCCAACCACCGTGCCCTCTAACATAACATCACCCTCTTCCAGTCTCAGCAGCAGCATCATCTTCACTTGCTGGATGATCCCTGCCATGCCTGCCACAGAGCTACTACACAGGGGTCTGGGGTCTGCCCTGCATTTCTGCTATCACACAGTCCCTCAGGGATCAAGCACCAGCACACTCAGGGGTTTGCATCACTTGCAACTCTGAAGTCATGTGGGAGCAGGCACTGCCACATACCCAGCTCCTGGCCTTCAGGCAGCATAGCTAGCAGCAGCTCATCTGCCTTTGGGATATGGAGGGAGCCCCATGGCCAAACTTCAGCTGTTGAAGGTACATCAGGCTTGTTCCCCAGACCCTCTGCCAGCAACAGCCTTCCCATCCAGAAACAGCCTTGGGTGCACAGCACTCAGCATTTGCAGCAGTACTTATCCTGCCTGTGCTCCCACATGTCTGCACCACTCCTGGCTGCATCCCCCCAGGCAGTAATCCTGTCACATCCTCACTGACCCACTGCCACATCCCCAGGATCACCACCCACCACACAGTATATGCATCCCTCTCCAGGAGTGAGGTGGGCATGCAGCCAACCAAGCACAGACTCGCAGTAGACCTCCTTATTCCATGAAGTGGAGCAAGGAGATATTTACAAACTCCTTGGAGAGTCCAGGGCTCCAGCTCCATGCCTGGCTCTGGGAGGGCTGAGGGGCTGCCCTGTGAATTGGTGCAGGGGAGGTGAGGGAGTGATCTCACCAGTTTTCAGCAATCACAGCACACTGTGTTCTGTGCTGACAAAGGTGGTCATATCGCCCAGTAGATGAGAGGAATCTGTATCAAAGGGCAGAGGCCTGGGTGGATGCACAGATCCTGGAGGCTCCCCTAGCCAGGGGACAAGTGCAGCAAAGGGAGGAGGGGCGAGAACCCTTTGGGGTCCCTTAGGGGATGCTAAACATAATGTTAAATAGCAGTGATGGAATTTTATTGTGCAAGCACATGTCTGGAACTGGTCTGGGCACCTGCCTGATTCTGAGATGGGACAAGACAGACAGGGTAGGGACATGATTGTAGTGCTAGGAGGGAGAATTCAATGTTATTTGGGGCATAGCCCTTCAGCTGGGCACATCATAGAGCAGCATTACCCTGCTGTTCTGGCAGCACAGACCCACTGGCAGTGCAGGGCCATGCAGGCTGCAGTGGGCAGATGAGGCTCCTGGAATCTGTATCTTCTTCCTCCTGAAGCTTTCCTGGTTTCATTCCTCCTCTCCTGGGAACTTCTGACACCCACAGACCTTTGTCCATCCCACTGTCCATACACCCAGTATTTTGTGACTGCTCCCAAAATCACAAATTGGTTTGACCAGGCTGGCCTCAATCCCAGAGGAAGCCAGGGAGAGGGGACCTGTCACCCCAGGTGGATGTTTGAGCGAGGAGGAGGAGAGGAGGAGGAGGAACAGTAGCAGCAGCAGCAGCAGCAGCATGGTCGTTGAGTTTTGGAGCTCTCGGACCTACTTCCCAGGGCCCCCCATGGCAGAGTACCCCTGTGGTTCCCAGCTCCTCTGGACAGGAGAGAAGATCCTCCAGGGGCTGCAGGAGAAGCTGGGCTCCCCCTGCCTTCTCTACCTCCTCTTGCTCCTGAGAAGCCTTGGGTGTGATGGTGTGCCAAGATCCTCTTTGACAGTAAGTCCCTGGGAATGATACAGTTTCTTTAGTTCAGAGGCTGAGCAGGACCTGGGTAGACGTAACACTACTGTAGATGTAGTGCTGTGCTGAGATGTATGGGCTGGGTATGGGCACACCCCAGAAATAGTGCAGGACAAGGGATGTGTTAAGGGCTGTCCTTGGGTGTGGATGGAGGCTGAGCAGCACAGAGTGGCCAGGGTGATGCACAGGAGGGTGTGCATGGGACACACAGTGCAGCTGAACGGCAGTAGCATCTGGAGGGCAGCAGTATGGCAACTCTGCTGCAGTCAGACTAGCCACAGGACCACCAGCCTGTACAGAAATGGTGCCACTTGCTTAGGACAGGCATTCATGCCGAAACACATCCCCATTTCTCAGGCATGATTCAGATTCTGCTGGGAGCCAGAGCAGGATCTGGTGTGATGGATCCCTCACATCCTGCTGCTGGCAGGGGCACTGGGCAGCCTCCTTCCTGCCCGGGAATGCTGCTTCCTCTGGGGTAGGAAGGAGATATGTGACAAGGAAGGTCCCACTTTTGGGATGCTACATTGCCCAAGGAGGATCAGTGCTGTCACATACACTGAGGACTCCAGTTTTCCCACTTGGCTGGTATGGGGACCAGCATTCCAAAAGCATACACCATCTATGAGCTGGAAGCAATTTGCCCCAGATGTGGATCTCAAGGGCTGGATCTCTGTTGTGCCTCATTACCTGCATAGAGGAAGAGAATGGGCAGGTCTATCCATTTATCTGCAGGCTCTTGTCTGTTGCTCATGCTGGTACAGGAGCAATACTGGTGAGTACCCAGGGGCTCAGCCTGCTCAGAGCATGCACCCATGCTCCTGGTGGAGTCTCTCCAGAGGGTAGATCCACCCGTGAGGTGCTGGGTTAGTGCCCTTCCTGCCCATGCCTGCCCCAGTCCAGCTCAATTCCTGCTGTGGGGGTTGCAGCACCAGGACACTGTCCCACCACAGCCTTGGCTGGTAGGAGTTAAAGTCCAGATAAGTGAATCTATTTCTCGCCACTGACCTTTGGCCCCTGTCCTGCACAGAATCCCCCAAGGATCCTGTGAAGCAAGCACAATCGGTCCCATTCCCTGCCCTGCCACAGGAGTCAGTGAGTCTATCCTGCAGCACCACATCCCTGTCACAGGAGCCTGGATCTGCTTCTGCTGCAGTGCCTCTGACACAGCCTGCTCCTACCTGGGCACCTCTTGGCCACAAGTCCACCTTGCCTCTGCCCCAGGAAGGAGGGGAGAAGGAAACACTCTCAATATGCATCACTACAGGAGCCCAGGAGCCCAGGGCACTACACAGCACCCCACAGTGCAGCCACAAGTAGGGCACCATGTCCATGTGGAGCAGAGGGAGCCTGCAGCAGAGGCTACCATGGAACAAGCATCTGCTCAGGACATGACTCCAGGCTGCAGCCTGGTCCCTGGCAGTAGGCCCAGAGGACTAGAGTGCTTGAAAACTCACAGGGCTTCGGTGTCAGCATCTCCAGCAACCACAGGGCTACCAGCCTGCAAAGAAGAGTGGAACCTCCCTTCCCTGCTGTACTCTGGCATTTCCAAATGGATCTGTGCATGGTCCAGGCCAAGCGCATGGTCCCCGTCCTCCTGCACAGCCACTGCTGCCAGGGCCTGCAGAGGCACTCTGTGGCATCTGAACAGAGCTGTGCCCCTGCTTAGATGGCACTGGTAGGCTGCAGAGTTTCCCCTCCAGTCTGGCCAGACCTCCAAATATCCCTTGTCTGACTGTCCTTCGTCCAAGGGGTTGTATCCCTCCCACCATGCTGACCCACAGGATCCTCATCCAGCTTTTCTCTGCACCTTGAGCAGTGGTGAGAAACAGGGTCCTAGGGGTACCTCAGCTCTTGGCCACATCAGAAGCTCTACCTGGAGAGCTGGAGAGAAATATCTTTGTGCTATCAGAACAAAGGGAGGCTCCAGCTCAGCTGCAGCTCTGAGAGCTCACGTGAAGCCCTGCTCGTGTGTTACACTGAGGGAGGCGGCTTCAGCATTTCCACAGACAGGACATTCCTGGGAGGTGACCTGACAGCAATCTTCCCTTCCGCCTTTCCAATTTATTTGTCATAGTGAAGGAACACAATTCTTTTTTTTTTTTCACCTTTTTGAGATACCTCAAAAGCCCACAGATCTGCTGTTGAGATCTGCTGTGGCCAAGAAAGGAAGGATTTAGAAAAAGAACAGATGTTCAGGAAAGATGCCACTCCTGGTCACTTACCCTAAAACCCAGGCTCCAGACATCTTCAAATACTGCTCAGCCTGGAGAAGGCTCTACAGAAATCTTATTGCAGCCTTCCAGTATGCAGAGGGGCAGATAGTGATAGGATAAGAGGGAATGGTTTTAAACTGATAGAGGAGAGATTTTGATAAGATGTTCTTCCTTGTAAGGATGGTAAAGCACTGACACGTTGTCCAGAGAAGCTGTGGCTGCCCCATCTCTTTAAGTGTTCTGGGTCAAGTTGGACAGGGATAGTGGAAGGTGTTCCTAGCCATGGCAGGGGAATGAAATGAAATGAAATAAAATGAAATGAGCTTTGAGGTCCCTTCCAGCATGAACTATTCTGGGAAACATACCAACCCTTTCAGAGCTTTCCTAGGAGACTGGAGAAGCCATCTGCATCAAAGAATCCTCCCTGTCAGTTAGGAGTTATTTTGATCCCTAGGCCAAAATAGGCTGGGAGGCAATCAAGGAATTGTTTTCCAGATTGCCCTAAAAAATGGCTTTATTCACAAGCTGTACGTCAACAGCAAGATGACTCTTTTTGTAGCGATGGGTTTGGGGAATGTACCCCAAATCACCATGACAAGAGACCAAAGTGACACTACTGTGCACAAGCAAGGCCAAACAGACCTGGGTAGAGGTGGCCAAACCCCCTCGACTGTCCAGGTCCTCTCAGCAGCCTTGTGCCAAGGCAAACAGACTGCTTGTCCTGGAGCTGCAACACAGCCTGCATGGAGGGAGACACAGCCAAGTCCAAGTGCAAGGTTCAGCATGGCCGACACTCACAGACTGGCTGCAGGCAGCCCTGGCTACAGGCACAATTTCTCCTCCAGGACTGAGGAGCTGGGGACAAATCTGCCTCAGCACTCAGAGGTTGCTCTCTTATGCAGCATGGAAATCGCATCACAGGCACCAGTGCCATACGACTCCAAGAAATCTGGAAGCTGTAATGTTATGGAGCACTGTACATGACCAGACCTGGTATTTGCTAATGAGCCACATCACAAAAGACAGTTGGGTGTACTGCTCCCAATGAGTCATGTCCTACCAACTGGTAGAGGACCTGGCTGTGTGTCACACCTCTGGGCTTTCTGCTGCCTGTGGTTGGTGATGGCTGCCCCATGCTCCAAGACTACCATGTCCTTATAGATCAAAAGGATGAGTTTTCATCTGCTGCTCTCTGGTGACAGCTCTGTTTGCCTCTACACCTTCTGTCCCTTCTATCACATTTACCATGTGATCTATTTCAAGACCAGACTCTTTTCTGAATGTATTTTATCCTTATAGACACTTGATTCTCCCCGGAACAGTCACAAGGAATTAAGAAGACTTGGAAAGATATTCCTGAGCATGCTCTTCAGGCCTGCTCCTCCCCAGTGCCATCCTTCTTGCCTGCAGCTCCATACTGTGTCCTCTTGCACTACCTGAGTTTTGTGAGCTCACCATAAAGAGATATTTCTTGGCAATACTGCACCTTCTGTGTGCAAAACATCAGATGTTTTCCAGATGTAATAAGTCTCACTAGTTATTGTTCTTTTCCATTATTTTCATAGCAGTTCATAGACTTTTTTCTGATGCACAGTAGGCTGCACTACCAACATCCTTTTTCCATTCCCTCCTTGCTTTACACATGCCCAGATATGAAAGCTGTAGAACAGGAGACCATCTCTGTAGGGAGCAATACTCTCATGCCAGGGTATTGCTTCTTCTTGTGTTCTTGTCTAAACGGCTTATGTAAGAAACAACCAAACAGCCACTTGGTCAGGAGTCTTCCCTGCCCAGCTCTTGCAAGGGACTCCTAATCCTTGCTGCTATGCCTAATATACTGCAGACAGGCTGAGTTGTTGCATTAAAATGCCCTGTCCACACACAATCAGATTCACAGAGCTTTTCACAGAATCACAGAATACTCTAAGATGGAAGGGACCCAGAAGGATCATCAAGTCCAACTCTTAAGTGAATGGCCCATAGGGAGATCAAACCCACAGCCCTGGAGTTACTAGCACCATGCTCTGACCAACTGATATTTCTAGTACTCCATTCAGCATTTCACATGTGATCTCCAATTAACTTTGGAGATGGAAGATTAATTTATCCACTGCAAAGCCAGTATGAACAGGTATGCAGCAAAATCTTCCACCAGCATCCCATGATGCTCTTCTGGCGCCCTGTGAAGTGCTTTCCCACCCTTCCCTTTTCTTTTCTTTTTTTTTTTTTATTTATTTTTTTTTTTTCTGGAGGTCATTCTCTTAAGTCCCAGCTTAAGTCACTGAACTAGGGTCAACTGCAGCTCCATCATGTATAGCAGTTACAAACCAGCACTTTGCTCCTTTGGACTCACTTACAGCTTTCAGGTGCATCCCAATCCAGCTATCTCCTTCCATGATATTCCTTCTCCCTCCTCAGTGGTATGATGGCACACAGAGAAATCTTAAAATAACCTTTCACAAAAATTCTCCCATTCCTGCATTTTGATGTCCCTTATGCTGTATTTGGCCCCTCAAGAAGCTGCTCTGCCTTCCACCCAAACTGTCCCCACTCCAGCAGCTGTGATGCAGTACACAAAAATCAGCTGTGACAAAGCAAAGCTTCTCCCAATCACCTCACAGCATTTATGTTTTGTTCTTAACACCCACACACCTCTAACATCCTGCATATCAGCGGGTGGTTGTTACAAGGCTCCTCTTCTCCCAGTACCTGTTAAGATGCTCCTGGCCCCAGGTACACATGTTAAAGTGAACCAGCAGAATAATGAAGGATATCATCAATATCCACCAAGATCATAAAATGGATCAAAGTCTCCATCTGATGTTACAAAAAATTCCTTGCAATTCTTAAGATGCTCCTACAGAGGACTTCTCAAACCACCCCATGGAAACACAGCAGGTACTGCCAGACTGATCACTGAGGAAACATCACAGAACACACACTGTAACTGCCAAACTTCCCACCAAAAGCAAAAGAAGCAGGCAGCTTGTCCCTCCAATTACTATGTGTGACGGACACCATTGCTACAGCTTCCCTTGGTGACCATATCCTATGCCTAGCCTTTTGGCACAGCCTCAGTGGCAGCAAGAGCCTCCATCTGATCCAAAAGCCATCAGCTACAGCTCAACACCAAGCTGGCATAGTGGGCTCCCCGCTGAATGTGTTTCCTTGTGCTGGGCAAAACTTTTACCAACATGCTGCATGCTGTTACTTCTGCTCTTGAATCCTTTGGCCTCCAGTCCTCTCATCTTTCTCCTGCTTTCAGGGAAGTGCTTGCTCAAGAGACACTCAGCCCTTATCAGCTACTGGCATCCCAAAAGGATGTTGGGCTTCATCCGTCTGCATACCTGGAAGCTGGTGCCTGCTCGTTACAACAGCTACAGCCCAGCAGCCCTGACCTCAGCTCTGCCACAAACTTGGGAGAGGGGAGAGCATGGACAACCACTTGTGTACTCTGATGGCAGTCCTGTCAAAGTGTGTCCCTCAGCGCAGGCACACACTCCTCTCTGCCTGATGCATCTCCTGACCATGAATCCAGCAGATACTTGTGAACACTGCAGAGCCTTGGGTGCAGGGCAGGATGTTTCTCCACAGCAGGGACCACGTGGTATGCCTAAAACTCTTTCCTGACCATGAAACTGGGCAACACCTTTGCCATCCAAAGGGAAGGCAAGCCTGTCAACAAGCAAAGGCTTTGAAGAACCTCAGGGGGGAGCTGGCAGGGACAATTTCCAGTCGTGGCACTTGACCCACACTGCCTGCTCCTCACCATGCTGTGAGCTCCTAAGATCCCACAAGCTCTGAGGTCTCACAGCCTCTCTTTTAAGAGCTCCCCATTCCTAGCAAGTGACCCCTTCCCTGCACAGCTGATGCAGGGGGCAGGGATGCTTGGCTTCTGCCCCCAATTGTCCCATCCTCTTCTGATGTGCATTCTTTCATACTTCTCATTATCAGTGGGTAAGTCTGTCAGATGGAAAGCTTTTCTCAGGATTAACTAAGGATAAATCCTTTTCTCCCCCTTGCTATGACACTGACTGTATTAAGACCTTAGCTACATATGAACAGTGGAGAGAAGGCCTCATCATGGCCAGAACCTGAGCCACATAATCAGCAAAGAATTAAATCTCTATGACGTGGGGGAAGGAAGTACTGTCTTAGAGCAAAATATTTTGATTCTGTGGAATACTGGCCAATTACAATATTGTTATTCAAATAGAACATTTATAAGAACACTGAAATAAATATCTGAGAACACCGTATACCAAGACTTTGAGTAATCCTGATTCAAAAGTGTTCCCTCATTTTTCAGGCAGCTTCCCCATTTAGTTTTTGGAGTTGAGATGACTTCGGGTGGGACAGAGCTGCATACATAAGTCTGCTGGTGTATGTCCATGCTGCTTGGAAATGGTGAAGCCCTCCTGGCAAGGGTCATCTCCCAGTTTGAATCAAACAGCTGACTGTGCTGGAGTGTGAGATGTACTGTTGACTTGAAAGACCCTGTCAGCAGCAGCTTGGGAAAGGGCCTGCAAAGCTCTTCCTGTGAAGTGGGAGGGAAGTTTGTGATCTTCCTCTGTCTTTCAGTCCTGTGTGGAGGGATGCAGAGGGATGTGGACAAAAATGAGATTCCTTATTAAATGGCCTTTTCTGCCATATTAGGGGACTTGTTCACTGATGCTAGGGGACACATGCCACTACCATGGCTGCAGAAGCAAGGCAAACCCACCCAGAGAGCCTTAGCAGATTTGGTGTCATGCTCCTGAGCTGATGCCCATCCTGGCTCCAAAAAGCCCTGAAGTGCTTTGGCTTCTATTTTGCCCCCATTTATCTCCACCACATGAACAACCTAGCCCAGTTTATTCTATCTCAGGCTAATTTTTTTCCTGATTTTGCACCCTTGTTCAGTGATGTAGCCTTGGTGAGTGATCCCAGTCAGGCAGCACTGCTGATACTCACACCTCCTTGTCTGTTTCTTGCTTTTTGCTCAGCCCCTGGACAGGGCTGGCCTCTATTTGGCCTGGCAGTCACTTCTCCATTTAACCTCAGCCCAGAGTCAGACACCTCCTTGCAATTTTGCACTACTATCATTAATGCTGGTATTTTCCTACATTTCAGCCACGGCCACCTGATGCAACACCAAAACTGACTTTCAACACACCCTAGAGTCTTTCTTCATTGGCTTTCACATTATCCCACGTGCCAGAAGGAAGCAAGCTACCATGACACTCCTTGTGAGCCCTCTGCTCTTCCTTACATTAGGTGGGGTGGTGTTAGGGAAAGAGTTAGGGAAAGAGTAGGTAAAACCTCTCTCACAAAATAAAATCCTTCATATTTTTAAAATATTGTGCAGATTATGTATTATGCAGATCACCAATGCAGGACAAAGAAGAGGGGCTTAGGATGTATTGAACAAGTGTGATGACACCACACATTCAAATGGATGGGATTATAGGATTAATGAGGACTGGTAAAACCATCATGAGATGATCCAACTGTGCTGATAAAACACTTCCCGAGTTTGTTTCTTGTCAAGAAAATAACTAGATTTGGATGGAAGATCTGAGTGACAAGAAATAAGTACAGGGTGAAGTTGCTGAAAAAATGACACTGCCTCACAGATTCTTCTTTTTTGGCCTCCCAAGAACTTTCCAGCTTTCTGATTGTCCTGTAGCAAGCTAGGGACAGTCTCCAGAGCTGTGTAATGACAGAGTGCTGACAGCTTTTTCCTACAGTACTTTTGCTCCTCACACCAGACTGACCAGACTGCCAGACTGCCCAGCTTCCCACAAACCATGACATTCCAGGGAATATATTATATACATATATATATATATATACACATCTGCGAAGTTTCCCTCAACCTCTCCCACCCAAAGCAGTCAGCCCTTCATGTTGATGTCAGATTCCTCTAAGACAGAAAGGCAGCCCAGGGTTCTTGTGCACCTTGCACTTGTTTAGAGCTAAAGCTAAGGGAAATGAATGCCTTCAGAGATGAAAAAAGACATTTGATCCATGGGGATATTCCCAGCACATGCTACAGGAGCAGTTACCCAGTCACCTCTTGAGATGCTTTGATGGGAATAACCAGTGAAGTCCTGCTCTCTCCACAGCACTCTGCAAGCATGTTCTGTGGCAGATGTGGTGATACATCTGCTCATCTCTTCATGGTATTACAGCACAATCTACTTGGATGTTGCTTCCATGAGGCACCCAAGAGATTCCCATCTTTTCACAGTAAGAGTATGTTTTCAGTTGCTTTCAAGTTGCCAGACTGAAATCACTGGAACTGCCCTCGTCAGGTGCAAATCCACCAGCCTGGGTTAAACAGGCACACTGAATTGGACCAAACCCACAAAGAAACACAGTCCATATATTTCAAATAATGAGACATGGAAAACTATTTATTAATGAAAAAAATTGTACTAGTTAGTCACCTTGTTAAGAAGCCTGTACACCTTCTTATGTTGGTTGAAGCCACTGAAAACATCATACAGTTACAGTTCAGAGCAGAAAGCCTCTGGGCTCAGGTCCTTTGCAGCATCCTTGTAGAAAACTACCCAATCTTGATCAAGCTATCAATTTCTGACAATGAGTTCATGCCATCCATAACTCTTTCAAGTTTGTGAGGAAAATTCTTGTAAGACACCACCATCGCTCCTTTTCTACCATCTTCTCATAGGCTCTTCTGCCTGTCTTTTCTGCCAAGGTACACAGTGTTTTCCACAGTAGGCCTGAGGTGGTGGCATAATATTTTAACAGCTGTGACATTTTTCTCATGCTATTAAATCATTAATCAAACTTGGAATCAGGACACTGGGAGCTTGACTGGCAGTGGAGGATCCTCCCTGTGCACCATTCTGCTGCCAATTCACTCCAAGATGTTTCCCTGCTCTCACCTAATCTTACCTTTTCCACTCTTCTGCAAACTCATGTTTACAAAGTAACTTCTGACAACCAATGTCTCACTGAGAATGGTATCTAGACTGAAATAAGGAATTTAAATCCATGACATGACTTTCCATGAAAACAAAGATCAAGAGGCTGACACCTGGCACTACAGAAAAGGTCTCAGAACTGTTATGCCAGTACCTTCCACACATGTTTAGCCACTCATATTAAAACATCTTGCTCTGCATGCCTTGTAAGGACTGATACAGACTCTTCATAAAACTACTGTTCCAGCAAAGAACCACAGGATTTAGGCTTCCCAACATAGGAGAAAAAGACACTTCCATGAAGAGAGGTCTAACTTCATGATACTTACATTTAGTCAGCAAATTGCTCTGCTACTTGATGTGAATGATGGAGAAGCTGGGTAGACATAGCTATGATCACAAGAAACAGGGCTGCCCCAGGTCACACACGGAATAACTCCTCTCTAGGAGAAGCTAGGAGGAAAACACTTCCTTCTAAATGTTTGACTTCAGGGTTGTTTTCTTGGATTGTATTGAATCAACATGGAAATGCAACTCATGCCCAAGAAAAGGCAGAATGTTTTCGATGCTTTTTGATGCAGCTCTTCTCTGTCAGTGAGACTGGCATGCTCTGTCTGAAGGAGAACACCCCATGGAGGCAGCAGCGTATTTCACAGCAGAAATTCCCACTCTGTACAGGGAGACAACGAGAACTAATCACACAGCAGAGGCAGCATACAGCATGACACAAAAAAATGAACCAAAAAGCTGTGAGGCAACATGATTTCAAGCCCATTAAAGGAAGCTGCTTTGAGATCCTTTCTACAAACTCAGGGCAATGGAAAAGAGATCCATGCCAATCTGGCTACTGGGGCTTGCAACTGCACTCAATCTTCTTAGAAGTACCAAGGTGAACATTCAGTAGAGCAGCACTAACCTAGAACTTTAGCCATTTCTGTCATTATGTAGACAGAGGACATTGCATCCAAAGGCAATGCCATTTTTTTCCTTCCAAAAAAATGAAGGATAAAGGAATGACCACTAAACACCTGAGGACTACTGGTGATGTCTCAGATTTATTTTTCACTGCCTGCTTATTTCACTCGACACTGAAAACTTCATTTCTACAATGCAAAGTTTTACATTTCTTCATGTACATAAGCACAGAATAAAGCTACAATTAACCAACAGGCATGTGGAAAAGACACACCGATGCACTCTTGGCACTTGTCTGGTGCAGAATCTAGTACTTATCACTATAATGACTCCTGCATTAAGTACTGGCTTAGAAGGCTAGCTTCTTAAAAAACAGGGGACAAAAAGAATAATTGTTGACTCAAGGCCCACACAAGTGTAGAAGCAGTTACCTTCAACTTGCAGAACAATGGCCACATAAATAAGCCCTTCAATGACCTCAGGCTATGGCCTGGAGTCCAGTGGAAAGAGGCTTAACAAAAGCTATGCCAGACTAAGGACCCAGCAAACACCACACTGCATGGGAACTCACACCACGGCCTAGAAACAGATTTTGAACAGTGTGGAATCAAAAGACTAGCTTTACAAGGGGACTTGGAGATTATTTCAGAGTAAAAACTCAGTTTTATGGTTAAAGAATAGCAGTACAGTTTGCCCCAAGCTCCACTTGTACAGGCTGGACAAACCACCCACATACGGGTCATTTATGAGGAAAGTTATGTGCATCAGAACAAACTCTTCCCTTCTACTGCATTGGAGACTTCAAAGATGAGGGGGTATTGCCTGTGACACCTGAGCAGCCAGACTTGTTTTGCTCATACTGCAAGATGCAGAGATCCTGGAACTGAACAGGAACTCAGGGAAATGGTGCTGGTAGCAGAAGGAAAATAAAAAAAAAAAATAAGGTGAGGTTGCCTGTCATAATCAGTATAACTGAAAGATCTAGGAAGAGAGTTTCCAAGGAAAAACAGCTGCCCCAAAAGAGGATAAATGTGAATTCCAGTGGAAAGACTTCAATCTCTAAAGTACTAAGAAATTCAGCAGTTTGCAGCAGTGGTACGCAGGCCAAACAAGCTTTTTATGTCTCTATCCATGGATAGAGGTTCCTGTCAAAGCATAACTCTGCCATGGCCAAGACAGAACTGTGATGTAATCTAAATGCTGCTTTGCATAGGGTGAATTAATTTCATTACACCTTGGACCAACACCTGGCAACTCAGAGAGCCAGCAAAGGAAGGGATAAATCTTCCAAGACTTGTGCAAGAGAGACTAAAGAGGCTTGGGAAAGTGTATGAATGAAATTCTCACTTCTCTTTTGTAAAATCGATCACCAGCAAATGGTAAGATGGTAATGAGTAATTTCCTGCCTGAGCTGGCCAAATGAAATAGATCTGCAATATACTGGTCTTCTACCAAGGGCCAATGGAATAGATTGGCATACAGCCAGCTCATCATTCAAACAGGTCAGATCCCATAGGAGCAGCCAGAAGATGTCCAACTGCTCTGTCCACAGTGCTGCAGTACTCAAATGATGTTATAAACCTCTCCAACACCAGGAAAGAAACATTGGTTCCTCCCTGAAAGTAAGACAATGAGACAAAATTCCTGGTAGGCACAGAGACACTCATTACCTGAGAGGACAAGGTTGATATGATGTGTAAGTTCAGGTTCATGTTCCTCAGGAACACATATTTGGGTAATTACCTTGCCCTTATACTGATAGGATTTGTATTGCTATTGAACATCTGCTGCTGATACTGACTACAACGTGACAAAATAAAAGCTGAGCACAACAGACCATGCTACAATCTTTAACAGACTCATTGATTGTAATGTACCTAATACACCTAAACACAGCTCTCGCTCTCAACAGTAATTTTCCTAATTCTTTCATGCCGTTTGATGTCCTGCTGCGCACAGCTTTTCAGAGATAAGGCCTACAAGAGCCACTGCAGACACATGCACAGTGACTTTTTTACGCCTTCACAAGAATACACAGAGAAATCCCTGCCAGAAGGAATGACATAACTTGCTGGCCTAAACAGGCCAAACTGAGGGTAAACAGAGCTAAATACTGTTCTGGGAAGTTCTCAGGCCAAAGCTGCAGACTTATTAACTCAGGCTCACAGACCACTGGAGATGAGGGAGTCAAACAACTGAAGTATGAAACTTAGATTTTAGCCATTTAATCATGAGTAAAATTTAAATTTAACTTTTCACCACCTATCTTGGATATCACGGAATCATGGAATGGTTTGGATTGGAAAGGATTTTAAAACTCATCTTGTTATATCCCCTGCCATGGGCAGGCATACCTTCCACCAGGCCAGGTTGATTCAAAAAGCTCTGGGCAACCTGGCCATGCATACTTAGAGGGATGGAGCAGCCATAGCTCCTATGGGCAGCCTGTGCCAGGGCCTCTCCATCTTCCCAGGAAGCTCTTCTCAGTGTCCCAATAACCCTATCCTCTGGCATTTGACTTATTCCCCTTTCTCCAAAGTCCCTCTCCAGCTCCCTTGGAGCCCTCTCAGGTACTGAGAGGCTGCAGTAAGGTGACCCTGGATGCTTCTCTTCCCCAGGCTGAATAATCCTAACTCCCATAGCCTTTTAAATTTTTTTTTTCTCTGATGAGTTAAGATTTTATTGTTGGAAAATTAAGAAAATAAAATGTGGGGTTTTTCTTTTGTTTTTTAAACAAAACTTTTGCCTTTTCCCTGTGGTTCCATATAAACAAAGTATCAAATAATGTTTATCCTTTTAAAATCTGTAATCTTACATGTTTCATTTTTGCTGGACATTCTTCAAGAAGAAATATGCCACAATAATTTCTTCACAGACTGAATTACTTCAGATTTTGGATATTAAGTTCTGATTCCTACTACCCAAGACACAACAGACACAGTTATGCTGTTTCAGAGTCCATTTCAGAAGGAGAATTGGGGGTGTTTTTCCACCGGACAACTCAGGTGCTCAGACAAGTATTCCTGGCGTTCAGGCTGCATTTTTGGGGGGCACGGTGGGGGCAGGACAGAGGCAGGTCAGCCCCTAAGTCCAATCCCTTCCCACTTCAAGATGAAACAAAGGCACAGAACTGAAACAAGAATATTTACAATTTTTATATACCCTTTGCATTAATGTTTTTTGGGAAGTACAAGCACGTTCAGGAGCTTCTCCTCGGTGACTTCCCAGAGCCTTCACCGGCGCAGCAGGACCGGCACCCGCCGAAATCCGCGCGGAGCCTCCGTAAGAGTTCAGCGGCGCGTTCCTTCCACCTAGATGCATCTCGGAGCCGCCTCCGACGTTCGGGACCAACGGGCCTCACCCGCTCCAAGCTGGCACCCAGCAGCCACCGCCAGCTGGTGCTGCCCCGCGCACGCTGCCGGAATCGCGGCGATCGGCCCCTCCCGACTCCGGAGAGCTCGCGCAGGGCCAGATGGGCCTCCGGCTCCCGGGCCCGGCTGCACCACACCCGCTGCCCCGCCCGAGGAGGCCGCGGCGGCTGCTCCCGCTGCGCTGAAGCGCTCGGCTGCTGCCGGAACGGAGCCTGGGAGAAAACAGGGGTCCCGCAAAGGATCTCGGAGGGTCCCGGAGCGGCCGCGCGCACCGCACTCACCCACCTCCGCTGCTCCCTCCCGGCCGCGCGCACCCGTCACGCGGCGGCGCAAAGCCCACATTGGCCGCGCCGAGGCACTTTCATCACGTGCCTCTTCTTGACCAATGGGTGGCAGCCGCGTGTCTCCGCCCCGCGGGGGCAGTTGCGGTGCCGGGTGCGATCCCAGCGCGGTGGAGACAAAGCGGACCCGCGTCGGGCCGGCACCGCACGGCACCGCACGGCACCGCACCTCACCTCGCCTTACCGCACCTCACCTCACCGCGAGGGGGCGGTGGGGCGCGGCATAACAGTGCAGCGCAGCGCTGGCTGCTCATCCGGTGGGGGGCCGTGACTGGCAGGGGGCGGGGAGGGCTCGAGGCGCGCGCGGCCGCTGCTGCATGCGGCGCCGGCCCAGGCCCGATGGCGACCGCTGCCGCCATGTCCCTGGGCAATTACAGCAGCCTGAACCGGGCTCAGCTTACCTTCGAATACCTGCACACCAACTCGTGAGTACTGGCTGGGGTGGGGTGGGCCTGGCCGAAGCCACGCAGGCCGGTGGGGCTCAGCGGCCCCTGGCCTCGGCGCCTCGTGCTCCCTCCGGGTGCCGGCTGGTTCACCGCGGGCAAATCCTCGCGTCACGGAGAGCCAGTGTGTGGGAACAAGAGGCCCCGGGGGGAACGGAGAGGCCCCTTGGGCAACGAAACCGGCACGACCAAACCTCTGCAGAGCAGTGTGTGCGCTGCCATGCCAGCCACCTACATCTGCAGCATCTGGCTTTGTGTGTGACTGAGAGTTTTGTAGGTTATTTTTAACAGGATTGTGATACTCTTTTTCCAGTCAGATTTTTGCATGTCGCCAGTGAACCCCCCAAAATAACACCTCTTGAGAAGAGGCAAAGCCATTATTTGAAATGGATTTCTTCTGAGCGCATGTTTAGAAAGCGAGAAGCACCATCAGGAAGCAGCGCTTAGCGGGGTCAGGCACCCATCAACATCTGCCTGCTGCTTCTAAGCCTTATAATGCCATGTATAGAGGAGACTAAAGAGCTTGTTCTGTCTGAATTGGAAGAACTCTGTGGAACCACTTGACATAGCTTCATTTTGATCAGCTGGTTGGTCACCGGCATAAGATTGTCTGCTGATGTTCTATGGAAGAGTTGACTTACTGTTATCCATCAACAGAAGAACAAATGAAGTGCAGGTTTATTTTTTTTCCCCCCTTTTCAACATGTGAAGCATCACAGTGGTCTGTAGCAGTTTAAAGATGGCACAGAAACATTGGCAACTTGGTTTCAAAATATTTTTGTCTAGCTCTGTTGAGATGAGATACATCTGCAAGAAGAGTTAAGACTAATCTCATACATGCCAAGACCATTGCAATCCATTTATTTTCAGAATCAGGAAAGTAATGGGCTTTGAACAGGGAATTAAACCTAGTAATGGCTCCATGTCACATTTGGGTCTGCTCTCTAGCTTGGCTGGTAGCAGTTGCATATGGAGTGAACAATCTGGTGCCTGAAGATGGACAATACTGAGTCATGTTGTGGTGCAGTTGTTAATTTTTGAAACTCTCATGTCCAGCTCCAGAAGACAATCTTTTTTATGGATTAGAAGACTGTGCAGATGATGGCAGTACTCTGTGAGCAGGTTGTGTTTGCCTGCAAAGCTCCAGAACTCTATCCATCTTCATAAGAAGATAAAGCCTGTGCTGTAGAAAAGACTGAGTTGTTACTGCTGCTCTCAAGTGTATTTAAGCTACTTCATGTTGCCATTGTGCTTACGCTGCTGTCTGCTTGTGTGCTGCATGTCTACAGTGATACCTGCGTTACTGAATTCTTGGGAGGAGCTGGAAGCTAATGCTTGGATAAGCCAAAGCCAGAGATTCTTGTCCATCGTGAACAAAGAGCCTTTTGAGGTTGTGGGAATCAGTGCATAAGTCAAATGCTTCCCTAAGAATGGCAATGGGAGTAATGGAAGTCATAGAAACAAAGAAAGTGCCAAACTAAACCCTAACAGATAACCTTTCCTGCTCCTCTAGTAAAAAAAAAAAAAAAGCAAAAAAATAAAAGAGCCAATCCCCAAATCAACCCAAGGCCAGCACAGGGATTTTGATAGAGGAGACTGTTCTTTTGGACCATTCCATCATAGATAAATTCTAGTTCAATGCTAGGCGTGTTCTCATAGTGAAGGAGATGGAAAAAGTTTAAATTGCAGTGAAAGACCAACCATCTGGCTGTTTGGATGCAGAAGAAAACCATGGGTTTTTATTTTTTTTTTTTCTTTCTTTCTTTCTAAGACCTTTCAGAAAAGTTTCTGTGTGTCTAACTCAGAACACTTGGTCTGAAGTGCTTTACAGGAGACAGTTGACCAAGTCCCTGAGCTTAAGAACTTGCAGAAGATCTTTCCAATAGTGGCTTAATGCTTACGTGTCATGGCACATGGAGTTAAGCCTCCAGCATCTACATTAATTGATTCAGTTGCCATATTTATTAAAAATAAAAATATCACCGTGCTTTTCCAAGTTCTTTGTTTGATGAATAGTTGAGTGGAGACAGACTTTTTAGTAAGTTCTGCAGTTATCAGACAAGGTAATGACTTTAACCCAAGAGTGTAGATTTAGACTAGATGGAAGGAAGACATTCTTCCCTGTGAGGGTGAGGAGGCCATGGCACAGCTTGCCCAGAGAAGCTGTGACTGCCCCATCCCTCAAAGTGTCCAAGGCTGCTTTGGGTGGGGCTTGGAGCAACCTGGCATAGTGAAAGATGTTTCTGCCCATGGCTGGAGGTTAGACTAGATGACCTTTAAAGGTTTTTTTCAACCCTTAATGTTTCTGTGTTAAAGTTCTTTTAGATCCTAGACTGAAAATCAATGAAAATTACATGTGCATTGTTTTATGACTTTCCAGTCAACTGCTGGTTTTCCTTAACAATTAAATGATGTTATATTAAGATACTTCCAGAGTTACTCATTGAGATGATGCCAAAAGTATAAGAGAGACCAGCCAATCTGTATTTACATATTTTGAATATTTATAATAAAAAACTGAAGGAGCTTGTTAAAAGTTGAGGACTTGGAATTGTCTTCTAGCAGTAGGTAGCCTTTAGCTTGTAACTTGTGTGTTGTTGTGTAACTAAAATTGTCCTGCTGAATAGCTGAAGTGGAAGAAGGTCACTCAAATAGACTTCAAGATGACTAATGATGGACTTGAGGATAGTTAGTAATAAATATCTCCCTATCCCCCAAATCGCCTCTTGTAGTTTTTGCCTATTTTGGCCTGGAACAGAATGCATTACTTAGAGAATGGCTGTTTTTCCTGATACATGTTCCAAAATAAAACATTTTCCCAGATGCGTTTTCACTTCAGAGCAAAAGTGAAGTCTTTAGTCTCTCATTAGTTACCTAGGTACTTGTCTGCAGAGTCTGGAGTCGAGCAGGAGGTTCCTGTAGGAACTGCTCACAAAAGAAGCTTTTCTTCCCTTGGGACATTACTCAAAATGATTCTTTGTGGAGGTGTTTGAAGTTGGTTGTGTTTTAGAGCCGTTTAACTTGACCTTCTGTCACCTATGTTTCAATAAATTGCCAATGTTGGACTCCCTTGTTCTATTCCTTTTCAAGCCTACAGTTCTGCGTGGAGCTGGCTCAAATGGAAATGCACCTTGTGGGATGGTCCAGGCTAGTCTTTGTCTACCCAGATGAGTTATTGTTGACACTACGGATTTTGATAATGCTTTCCTCCCTGCTATATGCTGTTTTGCCCAGTGTATGGCAGTAATAGCTGTAGAAAGGGTGATAAAGTATTGGAATGGTTTGTGTGGGGAGGTGATGGAGTCATCATCTCTGGATGGGTTTAAGAAAAGACTGGATGTGGCACTTGATGCCACGGTCTAGTTGAGGTGTTGGGTTGGGTTGGACTTGATGATCCTGGGTATCTCTTCCAACCTTGTGATTCTGTGTGCGTATGATTCTATGTGTGTGATTCTATGTGTGTGATTTGGATGCTCTGATGCAGGTTGTTGTTGCCTCTGATGATGCCTGTCTAAAATAAGCTCACCATGTTTGCAGGTTACATGCAAGCTCTGACAGACTTTATTTTGCCAACAGCTTCTCATGTGTTTTTATAGTTGTGTTGCAAGTAAAAGAATCCCAAACCTTTTTGGAGAGGTGTGAAAAATGGTCACTGGTTGATCATATGGATGTGAAGTATTTTAGGCACTTTTAACTGTAAGGCAAGACCATGGGATTTGCTTGCAATTAGTTGATTAAATCAGGCCAAAGCACTTCATGTGACTTTAGTTAGATATTGACAAGCATGTTCAAACTCATAAATTGAATAGAAGACTTTTATAACACATTCATTTCTGTTAGTGATAAATTTCTGGAGTGAGTTTTGTTGGCTTGTGGCAAGGCTTCCCTTTGCTTGTGTCAGCACAAGAGGTTGTAGTTTTGGAAGATGGTTAAGATAAGTATGGTGTTGGGCTATGTGGAGATGTTTTGTTTTGTCTTTCTTATCATCTATAGCTGTGTTATCAATTCTTTTGTTCCAGCATCTTGCTTTGGAAATCCTTATTTGTATTTTATTTGCATCTTTTCTTTGAAGTATTCCTAAATTGTGGAGTAAAAGGTGCTCATGAAGCATAGTTACTAGTGCTAAAGCATCCATTTGCTTATGGGTTACTTCCTAAATAAGGAAGTATGTGGTGTTGACCTGTGGAGCTGAATACAGTTGTAAACTCAAGAGAACACTTGAAATCTGTTATCATGTTATGTATCTGCTCACTTACCTCCTCAGTGGGATGGGGAGGTGAATTGTACAAGGCTATGACCCGTGGGCTGAGATAACAGCAGTTCAAAAATGGAGGTGAAGAAACATATGATAATAATAGAAAAAGGAGAGAGAGGAATAAACCCCAAAAGTCAATGGGTCATGGGTCAGCACCCACTGACCCATGCCCAGCCTGTTCCCCAGCAGCAACTGGCCCCTCTTGACGAGCTCCCCTGGTTTGTAGACTGAACAGAATATTCTGTGATATGGAATATTGCTCTGGCTGGTTTGGATCAGCTGTCCTGGCCATGCTCTCCTCCAGCTTCTTGTACAGCTGACTAGCGTAGAACACTGAAAAGTCCTTGACTTAGGGTATGTGTGGCTTTGCACTAGACATCAATGTGTTATCAACATCATTCTCACACTAAATCCAAAGCACAATTCTGTGCTTCATACCTACTGAGAAGAAAATTAACTCTATCCCTTCTGAAACTGGGACAGCAGGAAATCCTGTTAGAAGGAGGGAATGCCAAGATTGTGTCTCTATGGAAGCTTTCTGATTGGGATGGATACCATTCCCATTGGTCTTGTCTCTGCAGGAGAGTGGAGATGTGGAAATCTCTGTTCCTATGACTTTAGTGATAACTTTGTAGGCTGATGTGTTTTCCTCTGACTGAAGCTGTGTTGATGGGTTCAGTGTGATCACCCTGAAGATGAATATGAAAGTTTATTTTGTGATTATTAACAGTGTGGACAGCTGTATATTTTATCTGTGGGAAGTATGTATGTATGGGAAGTACTTGGAAGTACTTCTGTTCATGGAAGGCTGAAAATATGAACAGGTATCTTCTCTTTAGTCACCTGTTGGCTTTATGTGAGGGTTTTGTACAAACTGAAACATGTTGATAAAACTGATTTCTGAGGTCTTGGTCTCTTCATTGAACAGCCTAAAGAAGCAATAAATCCCATCAACTGTTTTCTCCACATCTTTGCTGTTAACATTATGGTGGATGCGGCTCATCTATGTTTGAAATAATTGTTAGATTTTGAAGTTAGGTTGCCAGCTTGGGCATGAAGGGGAGATGTGGCATTTATGTCAACAGACAATGTATTATAGTGATTTTTATTAGCTGCATAAGTTTTTCTCACCATCTATATTCTTTCAATGTTAAGACATGTAAGTAATGGCTTTTAAATGGGAGCTGCTTGTAAGAGGTGGCAGTTAAGAGGCTGGAAACTGAACATGTCTCTTGAGAGTGTGCTGAAGTGGTAGTTGCAGTTGCACCTGCTGACGTAGTTGGGATCTGGAAGCTTTTTTCTGTCACAAATAACTTCTGCAATTGGACTGTATGCATGGAGGAGACTCACCTTGTTCATGATGCTGTTCACATCTTGTTGCCCAGAGCAACTGTGGCTGCCACATCCCCAGGATTGTTCAAGGCCAGGTTGGATAGGGCTTGGAGCAAGGTGTCCCTACTCATGGCAGGAGGATTTAAATGAAGTAAGCTTTAATGTCGCTTTTGACTCAAACTGTTCTGTGGTTCTATGATAATCCTCATCTGGCCATATTTACCTATAGACAGTATTTAGTTGCCATGAAAAGATCTGTCAGTGTGCTGAATAAGGACTTCCATGATCTCTTGACTGGGTCATAGGCTGGTTCATTGGATCATCATGTTCTCTGTTGTGTGTATAGCTGTGATGCATTTTAGACCATAGTGAGCTGCAGTTTGGGGCAGACTGGCTGCTGCATGGACCTAGTCTGCTGTCAGCTAGACTGTAGTGTGGTACCCATTTGACTGGATTTGTTTAAAGTGTAGTTGAGATTCTCATTTATTTAAAGGTCTCTCATTTTTGAAGTGTTGGTGTAACCCTGCTGACTTCTGTGTTTCATTGCAGAACTACCCATGAGTTCTTGTTTGGTGCCCTTGCTGAACTTGTAGATAACGCCAGGTATGTACCTGAGACTGCCTTATTCCCAAGGTAACTTTGGTTAAGGTTTAATTCACCTATATATTAATTAATCTTAAGCAATTTTCACTTCTAGTAGACTTTACAAGAAAATAGAAGATATTGCTGCAATTTAGTATGACTAATTCACTTGCTCCTCTTACACTGCCACATCAAACCCCTAAAAAATTATTCCTGGAAAGACAGGTTTGAATGAATTTTGAAACAACTCATATCAGAAAGGAAATTTGTAACAGACAAGATAGATTTGAAGAAAAAACTAGTCTGCCTTTTTGTGTAAAGAAATTGCTAAAATGAGTACAGGAGCTTTGACTCTTCTAATAGCTAAATAATCATAGTATCAAACATGACAACGAAAATCAAATCAGAAATGGAATGCTGAAAAATAGAGCAGTAACAGCTAAAGGAATTTTGACACTTGAGGAGATATGGTCTTTGGAAATTGCAGATGTTGGGTCACTTGTCTCATATGTGTATGGGGACTCCCTGCTATAGCAGCCTCCCAAGCCTTGCACGCTTTTCTCTTGAGCTGCAGGAAGTACATGGAAATATTTTGAGATTGTTTTCTCTCAAATGTGATTTTTCACATTGTACATTTTGTGATGTAAGGAGTTGAACCTGGGGCATTTTTGAGCTGGAAAGCTTCTGTTTAGGGAATCAGCTCTGTGTGTGTGTGTCTGTGCGTGTGCATGCCTGGGAACTGGTGATATGTTCAGGGTTGCTGCAAGGTAATAAAAAGTAGGGTCTTTGGCAGTGGTTTTTCCTTCATGTCTTGGTTCCCTTTTGGCTATAGGGAGGTTGTCTTTTGGTAAGGAGGTAGCTGGGCTGGGCTGAAGGTATAAAATTGAAACAAAGTGGCTGTGGCGTTTGTCAAGAGGTGTTTTGTTACAGCACTAGGGATCCAGCCTCTAGTCAGGAAACCA
This sequence comes from Erithacus rubecula, assembly GCF_903797595.1. Taxonomy (NCBI): domain Eukaryota; kingdom Metazoa; phylum Chordata; class Aves; order Passeriformes; family Muscicapidae; genus Erithacus; species Erithacus rubecula. The sequence continues at coordinate 81,288 of NC_136671.1, read as the reverse complement.
AGGGTGGTCTGAGAAGAGGGCTAGAGTGCTGTACATGCTGTATCTTCAAACACAGAGGAGGATGCGGTGTGTGAAGGGCCTCACTTCAGTGATCTTGTAATGACAGTTTCCTGTAACAAATATATTGGGATGAAGATTTATGTGGAGTTGCTAAACCTTTTGTACACAACTTGACAGAAAAACTGTAGGTATTGTTTGTTTTGTACAGGAGGGAGCTCAGAAGTGTGTGCTCATTTGATTCCCAGTCCCAGAATTACTTTTGTTAGAATGCCAGTGATGCTTCCTGTCACCAGAACTGTTCATGTGCCAGCAATGTCTTATGCTGGAGTATAGGTTCAAATAGCAAAAAAGTAGGACAATGTTTTCTTTCAGTGATGACTCTGACACTTGAATAACAGTTGTGATTTTATTTCTTTGTAGAGATGCAGATGCCACGAGAATAGACATTTATACTGGTAAGTCACTTCCTAGCATGTCAGCAGTTAAGTCAGTAGTCAACTTGGATTTAGGCTGCAAGTGTATGTTGTCCTTGACACAGAATAAGAGTGAAGGTGCTTATGCCCAGTCCTTGAGTCAGTACTGGGCCTCTCCAGACAAGGAAAACATTGAGGGGCTGGAGCATGTCCAGAAAAGGGCAACGGAGGTGAAGAAGGGGCTGAAGCACAAGTCTGATGAGAAGTGGCTAAGGAAGCTAGGCGGGGGTCAACCTGGAGAAAAGGAGGCTTGAGGGGGGCCTTACTGCTCTGACAACTCCCTGACAGAAGGATGCAGCCAGGTGGGGGTTGAGCTTTTCTCCTGGGTAACAAGTGACAGGAACAAGAGAAAACAGCCTCAAGTTGTGTCAGGAGAAGTTTAGATTGAGTATTAGGGAAAATTTCTTTACTGGAAGTTGTAGTCAGACACTAGAACAGGCTGCCCAGGGCAGTGGGGGAGTCACTATCTACCTCTATTTAAAAAATGTGTACATCTGGTGTTTAGGGACATAGTTTAATGAACTCAGTTGTGTTATGTTTGTGGTTGCACTTCATGATCTTAAGGGTTGTTTCCAACCTGAATAATTCTATTGTTCTACCATTTCTCCTGTGCCATAGTACCTGTTGTCTTTACAAACATCTTGGGAATGCAATTAAGTGAGCCTTCACCTGGGTCAGGTGAACCGAGTTGCTGTTTGTAATAGATGCTAAAAAATTCCACTGACACAATATAGTTTTGTAGCGCAGAAGGTCTTAGTCATTCTGTAACAAAAGTCTAGTGGTCTTTCTTACAGCTTAGGCATATTGCAGGTGTAAAATTTGTTGTGTTACTTTTGTTGTTAACAATGATCAATCCCGTTTTATGCAACTTTTGCTTATGGGAGCAATGAATAACTCATCTGTTACAGAGCGACGAGAGGACCTGCAAGGTGGATTCATGCTATGTTTTTTGGATGATGGAACTGGAATGGATTCAAGTAAGTGACAGAAAGTTACACTTGCATTTGCAAGCTGGGGTTTCATGTTATGGTTTAAGTTGAATTAGCAGCTTAGTTCCATTGAAAATGGAACATGTTCCATGCCTATATACATGTTCCTGCCTCTCCACTGGCTCTTTCACAATGTATTACATATTAAAGCATTTACCTCTTCTATTGCAGAAAACTAATCTGGTCAAAAGAAAATTGTTTTGCTGCATTATACAGTTGGGTCAGCCTGGCCTGAAGTTTCCCAGTACAGAGAAGTTGGTCCTAGGGTTGGAAGGAAAAGAGTGGAGCAAGAAGGGGAATAAGTACAATGTTTGATGGCATAAGCCTTTTCCCCATCTGGCTGACAGGTGATCAATGTATCTCAGCTCTAATCAGAAGTTGTGCCATGACTGAAACTAAAGGCTCTGCTTTGAAAACAGTTTACCATTGTTTCATCATGGACATTGTGTCTGAAATCAATGCTGAACAATATAAAATCTTAGTAATATGAGAAGAATATAACAGATGTATTTCTGCCTTGTAAGTATTGATATAAATTAGTGTTGTATCTAGCAGAAGAATGCGAAAAGTTTTTCTGCTTTATATATAGCATCAATGAGCAGCACTGTCAATCCACCTTTGAGTCTCGAGGACTGATAAATCATCCTGTGAGTAGCTCTGTACAGGGCAGAAAAATTGTGTGAAATTGGGAGGTGAATTTGGAGAAGACAAAGGAAATGGATAAATAAACAACAACTAATATTTTTGCACTCAGTATTCCTCAGTATTTTTAAGTTCCTCTTGTGACATTTTCATAGTTTAATCCTAGCTGACAACTCAGCCCCACACAGCTGCTTATTCCTCCTCCACTGGGATGGTGGAGAGAATCAGAAGGGTAAAAAGTGAGAGAACCGATGGGTTGAGATAAAACCAGTTCAAAAGGGAAAACAGAAGTCGTGCACCAGCACAGCAAACCAAGGAATTCATTCCCTACTTCCTATGGGCAGGCAAATTTTCAGGCATCCCCAGGACATCAGGCCTCCATCACGTGAAATGGTGACTCGAGAAGGCGAATACTGTAAGGCCACATGTGTCCCTCTTCCTCCTACTTTCCCAGCTTTATCTGGGGAGCACTACACCAAGTTGCATGAGGCTTGGAGCAACCTGCTCTAGGGGAAGGCATCCCTGCCTGTGGCAGGGAATGGAATGAGATGGCCCCTTCTGATCCAGACCATTTGGAGATTTTATGATATTGTCTGGAATCTCTTGGGTCAGTTGGGATCAGCCATTCCACACTTGTCCCCTCCCAACTCCTTGTGCAGCCTGCTTGCTGGTAGTAAAGTTTGAGGAGCAGAAAAGATCTTGATGCTGTGTAAGCTGTGCTCAGCACTAATGAAAATACCCCTATAATAGCAACACTCTTCTCTAAAACACAATCCCGTGCAAGTTAGCATGGAGAGATTGAACTCTATTCCAGTCCAACACAGTACAGATAAGAAGCATTTAATTCAATTTAATTTGTGTTTTGATACACAGATTTGTGATTTCCATAAGGCAATTTGATTTGAACTCTAGGTACCTTCTTTATATTCTTTGGAATGCAATTAAGGATGCTACAGAGGTCTCCCAAGAATGCTTTTCTGCCACCAATGTAACTGAAGGAAACAATAAAGCCTCATCCATAAAAAAAAAAAAAAAAAAAAGCTCTGAGGTTGAGGTGTGGCCTTCTCATAATCTTTAGGATCCGGGAGAAGAAATATAACCTTCTCTGCTTGTGTTGAAAACTGTGTGTTTCTCTGGAAGGTGCCAGATGCATGTTTTAATGCCGCAGAATTTCCTGGAAGCTTTTATAGTGTTATTACTTTTGTATTGCTGTTTTTGTGACAAAATGGGATTTAAGTATTGGCTATTGTCCTGGTTTAAGATCATTTGAGGGGGATGCTCTGAAATAAATTTTGTCCCCTTAGTTTTAACCAATCCCTTTCCACAGGAAATGAATATGTGTAAATATAAGTGAAAAAATATCAGTTTAGTAACAAGCAAAACAGCAACAGGCACAAAATAACAGTAAATAGTCACTAGATACAAAATTGCTTAATTTCATGGGCTCCCTGGGTGCAAAGAGAAACTCAAAATGGCAGTGATCCCTTTCCCCAAGATGGTGCTTGCCATGGTCAACTGTGTGTGGGGAGATAAGGGAAAATGGCAGCAGTCCACCCTCTTAACTCTCTGATAGCAGCAGCTCCATTGGTGTATGTGGCTGACACACTCTGGCAGCTGGTACTTGGTCAAGGACTGCAACTTGTGGAAGGGCTTCACTTTCCTCTTGGCGGAGGATGGCAAGGCAGCCAGCTGAGGTGGCTCAGACTCTGTGCCTTCTCATATCGGCCAGGTGCTGCTGGTGGGGCCTCTTCACTCCTTTCTTCACTCATCTCAGCACCATGCTACAGCTGCAGCCAGATTGCAAAATTCACTCTGGAACAGTTTTTGATTGTGAAATGAAGCTTCTCATTTTATAGCAACAGCTTCTACTGTTGTGAGCACAGAAACCCTACTTGAAACAACCCCCTCTGTAGGTCAGGGAGAAACAGGAAAAAAACCCCAAAGCAGACCCTCTGCCTTGAGCAAAAGCTGTGACAGGAGAGAGGAAGCTCTACCTGAGTGCTTCGACTTTAGAGTTTGACACTCGCCTGCCCCCACCCCCAACCCTGTGGCTCTGCACTGCCAAGTCTTAAAAGAGACTATCAGTTTTGGACACAAATGGATATGGAATGCAATAATCTTTGGGTTACCCAGGACAGCTTCTTTTGACTAATCTTTTGGCTAAATGTTGAATTTTATCCTGATAGCCTAAAATGCCTAGTAAAGAAGATGGGCAAATACTGTGCATTGCAGGGGTATTTCACAGCACTCTGCATTTTATATGGCAAATACCATGTAGTTTATTTCCTTGACTGTCTTGACCAAGGGCAGCCAGGTAGAAGCTCTGTGTGCTACACTATTTGCCTGTTAGCATGGACAGAAGCAACTAAGCATTCAAGGTCCCTGCATGGGACTGTGGTTCTATCCCTGGTTGTAGGGATCTGAGCTTAATTTCTTGTAATGCAGGGTCTGCCAGTGTTAAAGATATCCTAATATCTTCTATCTGACTTTAAGATATGTCAGCAGAAAATCTTTATTGGACTTTTCTCCCTTCAACAGAGATCATGGATCTTGGGAGTGTTTTATTTTTGTACATGATAACTTTTAATTAAAAATTGTTTTCATTGTACATAAACCTGACATGTACATAAACCATGACTTGCTGTAGTGCTGTTAAAGCCCATGCTACCATGGATCTTCCCAAGTCAACTGAAAGGATTGTAAGGCTGGATGAAGTTAACTGTTCCAGTAACGCATTGTGTATGTGACTCTGTCTTATTGCCATTCTCTTTGGTTTTGTTCTGTCTTGGGACAATTCTAGATTTGTCTGGCAGGCTCTGAAAATAGAAGGGTACAGTAAGGCAGTTGTTCATATTTGAGTGCTCTGTCTGATGGCTTCTGATTAGCAAGCCAAATGACAGCTCCTCATTTCTAAAAATTAGGGGTGTTTGTTGAGTGATTTCCACTGCAGTTGCATTCAGTACTCACTGCATTGGCTCTCTTAATGATCACTCGGGGCTGTGTGGTCTCAAGATCAAAATACATTTGTACTCAAGCTGCAAACATCTCTGTAGTCATGAGTTATCATGAGGTCTGAGGATTCAGTGATGTCACAGGACAGCTCTTTTCAAAAGAACCATCATGTCCTGTAGAGAGGTATCAGAATCATAGAATCTTCTGAGTTGGAAAGGACCCACCAGCATTATGGAGTCTGGCTCCTTGCCCTGCACAGGACACTTCAAAATCCCACCCTGTCCCTGAGGGAGTTGTCCAAATGCTCCTGGAGCTCTGTCAGGCTTGAGGTCATGACCACTGCCCTGTTGCAGTGCTTGACGATCCTTTTGGTGAAGAGCCTTTTCCTAGTTTCCAATATTAGAAAATACATTATTGTCCAGTAAATACCCTCTGTCCTCAATACAGAGAATAATAGCACTGGCCTGAAAGTTCAGCTTTTTTGTAAGGAGCTACGTAGGAGTCCATAGAAAACCAAGCAATAGATCTCATGTGGCATATCAGATTTCTCATACTATCAATGAAATCACTACTCTGGCTTGAAATTTTACCTAATGCCTGGCTCTGAAAGTGCTACGTGAATTTAATGAATCAAAATGCAGGTTGAGTGATTCAGTAGATCAACTTGTAGGTTAAGAAGGTGTAACAACTAGTTTGGGAAGTAGCTCTAGTTTTATTCTTAAGCAATTGAAGAAAATAAGACTTTACCTGGCATTTCATTATAGAAGTGCTCAGGATGGAAAGTGCCTCAAAGATCATTTGTTCCAGCCTTTCATGGGAAAGGGAAGAGATGATTTAGCACCCTGTCTCTCCAGTGTTTGGGACTCCACGACATACTTGAGGAGGTTGTTTCAGTGATTGATTAAATGACTGATTGATCTCTAAAAAGTTTCTTACTTATTTTAAGAAGAAACCTCTCCCAGTGCAACTTGTATCTATTTCCTCTTTTTCATGTGGCTCCTAAGGAAAGGAGGGTCTCTATCCTCTTTGTAGCTACCCTTCAAGTACTGTAATACTATAATGAGATTCCCCCTGGACCCTCTTCTCAAGGAAGGAGACCGTTCTCTTAACGCAGATTCTGCAGCCCTCTAATCATCTCCTTTGCATCCTGTTCAGTCTGTCTGCATCTTTTCTGAATTGAGGACACAGAGCTGGACACAGTACTGTGGGTGGGACCTGGCAAACATGAAGTTGACTGGGATAATTGTATTTCCATCTCTTTGGCAATGTCCCTGTGGATACAGTCCAGGATCCTGTTTGGTTCAGCTGCTACTGTGGCACACTGCTAGATGATACTCAGTTTGCTGTCCACCAGGACCCTTCCAGCAAGGCTGTTCCTCCCAACCTGCAGATTCCATTTTGTGCTGGGCTCTTGGGTTATTTAATTCCAGGTGCAGGACTTTACACTTCCCTTGAACTTCAGATACAATGTTGCTTACCCACTATTCCAAACTGTCCAGGTGTCTAAGAAAGCATTTTTTACATGCCAAATTTACCCCCATCAGCAAAGCTGGTGAGAGGGCAAAAGTATCCCAGTATTCAGATCCTGTATGGAGATGTTGATATTGATATCAACATCAATACCCAGGATCTCTGCTTGTGATGGGCTGCCAGCAGGAGTGAAAACCATTGATGATCACTTCTGGACATGACCCATGAGCCAGCTCCCTACTTGTTTTGCATACCACTTGCCTGGTCTCTGTCTCCCCAGTTTCTCCAGGAGCAGACTGTGGTAAATGGTGTCCAGCACTTTGTTGAAGTCCAGCCAAACAGCACCTACTGCTCTCCATATGGACAGAAAGTGCTGCCTTGTAGAAGGTGACCAAATCAGTCAGGTGTGACTTGCCTCTGTAAATTTCTGCAGACTTAATCCAGTCATCTGCCTTGTCTGGCTTCTAATACTTTTTGAGAGGGATTGTTCCATTGCTTTTTGAGAGATTGAAGCAAATATATCAGGTCTTGTGTTTTTCAACTGTATTTTTGAAGTTTGGAAGTTTAAAACAGCTTTTGTTTTAATGGAAGCAGTTAAGTAGTAGTGTCTTGGTTGCTGTATTCAAGCTTGTATTTTAAAAATACTGTTTATCCAAGGTTCACAGTGGTGAGGAACACTCCAACTCTTACTTTAGAGTGTGTGCACACTTGTGTGTGTGCACAGTGACTCTTGGGGGCAACTTTCAGGGGAGCAGTCTGCACAATTCTCAGGAGACAATGTCTCTAACCTTGTTTAAGGTTACATCTTTAACCTAAACATTGATATTTCCTCTAAAGTTAACAGATTTTAAAAATTAATTACAGGAGCATGTATCAAAGTGATTTGTCAGTCACAGTCTGTTTTCAGCCATCACCCAGTGCGGGTTGGTGTCCCGTGTTTCTTAGAGTGACAAAGAACCTCACAGCTTCTCCCTTGTTCTCCTATCCTCGGGAAAGTTCACCTTGGGTTTAGGCTTGTTTCCCCCAGGTAGTGAATTAAATTCTTTAGCTTTAGCATCCATCTTTTGAGGATGCTTTGAGTCCGCTGCAAATACTCCACCTAATGTGAATATAGCAGATGAATTTGTGGAGAAGGCAGGAAGTGTAGTTTTCTCTGCTCAGATTGGAACTTTCTTTAGTGCATTCTCAGCTGAAGAGCTTTGAGATAAAAGAGGACTCTGCTTAATGAGTGAAGTGAGGTCTGACTTCAGGAACATTCAGAAACTGAACAGCTCCATCCACCAGTTCCTTCATACCAGGCATCCAGTGTTTCTTATTATGAATGTTTTTATATGTGCCCTTGATTTCTTGGGCTTTGAAGATCAACCTGCTGTCTTGATCATCTTGAGTGAATTTCTTCAGCTGTTTTTTGTCTTCTTTGTTTTGCATAGATCTCTCTCTCCCCCATTTTTCTTGCTGGGGAGTTTGACTGTTTTTTAAATCTAGTAGCTCTTAGACACAACAAAACAAAAATAGTGTGACTAAAATAGCCTTAAATGAAACACCCTCCAGAGCCTATAAAGAGCTGGAAAAAAAAATGGTATCTCGATTTTTTTAGGAGGATATATGTATTAAATCTCTCCTAATGACAGCCTGGAGAGAGGTACTACCTCACAGTCCCTTCTGCTCAGCATCACTTTCAACCCTCTGCCCTAAAAGAAGAATAATAATAGGGTGATTTCAGACATCCGGCATTGAGTGATAAACCATCTGGTCACCTTTCCTGAGAGGGGAAATGCTTTGGATAATTACTCTTTACCCTTTTTAGGCTTCCTAAAAGTTTATTAAAAATAGTTACTGAAAAATGTTTGTGGAGTAAAAAGGTCTCAATCCTTCTTCTCTTTTTGGAATATCCCATATCTGCTTTCCTTACCAGGCTTTAAAAATAACGCAGTTTTAGTAGTTAGAGTAATAATATCATCATCATCACTGACATCCTTACCCAGATCTGAAATATAAGACATTCCAGTGTTTTCTTTCTTTGGCTAGAAGATACTATAGTAGGATGAAGGGAAGGCACGGTACCCTTATTCAGTCCAAAGCTGCTTCTGGAATTGCTGTGGAGCTCCATTAAGAACAACTGCAGTTGAGGAAGCAAAGTGTTTGCATCATTGTTCTCCTATATTTGTGTCTTTAAATCTGAATATAATTTCAACTGAAAATGGGATTCTGACACCAGCTCAGTGATGTCATGTCCACCTAATGGTGTTAGTACTGAATATTTTACTGTAAACCTGGTCAATGCTGATAAGCCTGTGTGAGTCTCCTGCTGAAATCTAGCTTGTCTGTGGGCTCAGACTCCCCGTAGTTGCCTGGGGGGTTGAGTGATGACTTGTGCTCCCTTACAGCTTGTGCATGCATTTGTTTTTAGCCCTCACAGTAAGGCACTTTGTGTTCCTTGTCTCTGGAATTAAACTTTATTTTTCCCAGTAAACTCTCAGGTAAAATGATTATTATCTCTTGGGGGAAGGGAAAGGAATCATTCTGTCCTAGGATTATGTTAAAAGGCATTATCCCTTGAACAATAGAAAGACTGAAACTAAAAAACGCAGACCCTCTCAGTTGTAAAGCCATTGTGTCTTGTGCTAATGAAATCCTCTGCTAATTGCTGTAGGACCTGCTTGTGTTGACTTTCTCCCCAGCTGTCCTGCTGCCAGGGCTACAGCTATCTGCTGCCAAAGTTAGCTTGTGTCCTACTAGTGCTTTAATTAACCAGAATGTTCAGTTCAGCACTGTGAAGAAATAGCAGTGTTTATTCTGAATTCTTGACCTTTTTAATAGTCCTTACTTATGCTCTAGTGCCAGGGCTCTCAAGTGTGTGGTGTTGGTGGGACATGGGGTGCAACAGACTCCCTGCATCCTAGAGTCTTAATTTATGAAATTGACAGCTGTGATGGACACAATAGACCTTTTTTGTGGATATTTCTTTTTTTTTTTTTTTTTTGCAAAAAGAAACATCTTCGTGCAGTTGAGGCAGGACAGTGAACTAGACTGAAATTTAAAACTCATTTTGTCAGCATCATGTTACCTGTTCACAGCTTCTGGTAACATCAGTGCCCTCCAGCAGCGTGTATCTTACAGGGCTCTGGTACAGCTTCAGGATGGAAACTTCAGCTTGGCCTTCCTCACTGGCCTATTTCCAGTGGTGAAGGAGTTACCTTCCTTGTTTATCTAAAAGGGGGTGTGTGTGTGTGTGTCTGTACACTAAAATAAGCCTTTTTTGTTCCCTGTCTCTTGTTGCAGATGAAGCGGCCAGTGTTATCCAGTTTGGTAAATCAGCCAAGCGATCACCTGAGTCCACTCAAATTGGGCAGTATGGGAACGGCTTGAAATCGTAGGTACAACAAGAGCCAGCCTCCTGAGGTTGGGAAGGTCATAGTCCAGGTGATCGATGTACTTTTTGCTCAGAGGTTATAACCTTTTTTTCAGGGAAAAAAAAAAAAAAAAAAAAAAGCAAGCAGGTGAGCTCTAAGATACCCTGGTTTGGTAGACAGAAGCTCTGTCAAAATCTGGTTTAGTTTTCCAGTGGCCAGGAAGGCTCCGTACAGCTAATGTCAGTGGTTTGGCACTATGTTTGCCTAAGGCAGAGGATACAGGTCAGAACTTGGGGAAAAGAATGGAAGAGCTGGAAACAAAATGATCAGTTACACTCAGGTAGTAAAATGTGAGCAAAATAGTGCTGCAACCTCCCAACAGGAAAATTGTCTGGTGTAAGGCATATGGACCTTAAGCCTTTTCTTTTTGTTCTTAAACCAAACAAATGCAGGGAGAAGGGGAATGATGGAAGCAATGAGAGAAGGAGTGGGATTAAGTGCAGGGGAGCCCATGGGGAAAGGGAATCCTACTGATTGGAATGGATTTGCTAGGAAGGAGGAAGAAGTTTTCTGTGTTTTTGTAAATGTTACAGGGGTTTGTGACTTACTCTGGCTGTTCTGCTTTGTGCTCACCTATGTGGCTTAATTATATGCATCCTCCTGGGAAATCTGTGGGACTCTGTAACCTGGGGGGAAAAAATCCAGGATTAGGGGATCTTGAGACACTATCGGTTCAGCTGCAGTGCAGGACAGATCCCAGATCCTAACTGGATGCTTCCAGGATAGATCTCTGTCCTTTCTTAACCTTGAGCAAGAGGTGTACTGTATTACATCTGAAAAAATGCTGCCTGAAGCCCCAGCATGTGAAAGATAGGTTGTGGTATCACTGTGATATTGACTTAAGCCAGTCTGAAGAGAAATGAGCTGACATAACACTAATACTTCCTTTGATGCAATATTAATTGTTATCTGTTAAAGTGTTTTGGATTAATTTGGTAACAGGATTACTTGGTAGAGAAGATAGAGAAGATGCAAAGACACCATTTGTGATAGGAGAGTGAGGAGGAGTAAGGGACTGTCCCTTGTTGTGACAGCAAGCTGCTAAGTTGTTTTAGCTGGAATGTCAGTAAGGCTTTAGTTAGGTTAGGAAATTAATTTTCTGTCTCCAGACTGCTGCACTTGATTCTAAGTACAATGAAATGAGAAATGTGCTTGCTTTCTCACTGACATTTCTGCTCAGAGATTTGAAGGTTATGGTTGCATCCCACCTCAGTTGTCTTTTAAATTTTTTTTTTTTAATTTTTGTTCAAACTTTCTACATAATGTGTCTGCAATGCTGTGTACCTTTTAATTGTAAATAGTGTTAAATTTTTTGAAACATTGTGAAAATTCCCAGATTGATATGCCTTCTGAAAGGAATTAAATGTTTAGAGAGAAGTGGTAGTTGCTGTTTCAGCCTTTCTGCTTAATGTGGTTTTGGCATCTCATAACTGAACATAATGGGAAGAAAGCTCGGTAATGTGGCCTGTGTTCTGAACAGTGTGGTACATCAGGTGTAATACTCGGTCTGACCTCTTTCTACAGGGGTTCTATGCGGATTGGGAAGGATTTTATCTTGTTCACGAAGAAAGATAACACTATGACTTGCCTCCTCTTGTCGCGGACATTCCATGAGGAAGAAGGCATCGACGAGGTTTGCATGTGCTACTTGTAATAAACTAATATAGTGAATGCTGCCTCACTTGAACTTGCCCAGCTCTCACAGAAGAGTCTGTGTCAGGGCTAGTTACGACTCTAGTAGGATCAGTGTGTGGTTTTCTTTTGGCATTATGCTTGTAGGCCTTTTGCAAAGGCAACAGAATTTTTTTCCTTTTGGTTTTAATTCTAATTGAGAAGTCTCCCTAGAGTACAGCAAGTTTGAAAGGCTTGTTTCAGTTACTTAAAGGTGTGCTTATGCTAAGTTCAGAACATGCCCACACATCTTGCACTTTCCTTTTCCCACAAATTTTGAGTTTGAGATGTGTTTAATTTTAGCGCTCTGATTTGATTTTGTGTAGAGAATTAAAGCTGTTTAAAGTTGCTACAGGTCATTAACTGCAGGTGTGTCTCTTCTTAGAAATATTTTTGCTTTTTAATAAAAAGTCATTGTAGTTCTACCTATGAAAAGCTTGTGTATTTTAATAGATAACTCAGGCATTGTTGTTCCAGGCAAAGTTAATAATTAAAAGTTTTAAATTTGCACTGGGGTGGTATCTCAGAAAGAGTTTTCCATTGTGAAGGAGGGATTGAAGGGACAAATCTGTGCCGAGAACCTGGGGAGGGGCAGTGCATGTTGATAGCCAGCCCATGACTGAAACAGATTGGGAACAGTAAAGTAATTCTAATTCCCACAGCAGCTCTGGCCACTTTTTGGCTTGACCACAGTTCTGTAATGGGATTTGTGTCCCTTGATGTGCAACTGCAGTTTATAATTCTATCTATATCTTTGCTCTAAATGGCAGAAAAATCAAAGACTGAAATCATGAAAAGTATGAGTGAGGGATATCTGCATTCAAGAGAGAAAGTAAGCCAGAGTGGTCTTTTTCGTATTATGGTTGTTGCTACATGGGAAGGGGGAAAAAGCCATTGAGTGTGTGAGTAGCCAGTATTCTGTACCTGTGACTTGGGAATGATTCACTCTAAGACCAGTATTGTAAGAAGGCAACACAGAGGCTGGCAAAGAGGGTCTGTGAGCATTTGACAGACATGCAAACTACTGAAAAGCTAGAAGGGACTCTCATGGAGACTTAGGGGTCTGTCAGGAGGGGTAAGTCGCTGGACCATGACCTGCAGGAGGGGCTGACTGGAGTGGGAGAGCCTGAGTCACTCTCAATACAATGGGATTTGCAGGTCATTGTTCCCTTACCCACCTGGAATGCACGGAGCCGTGAACCTGTGACGGACAACATGGAGAAATTTGCTATTGAGACGGAGCTCATTTACAAGTATTCCCCTTTCAAATCAGAACGGGAAGTGATGGACCAGTTCAATAAGATACGTGGTGAGAAAGGTACATGTGGATGGTGCAGGTCACAAGTGAGGTATTTGGGGTTTGGCTGGGATTCACCTGGTCAACTTGTTACTTGCTCAGGCACCCTGGTGATCATCTTTAACCTCAAACTAATGGATAATGGAGAGCCAGAGCTGGATGTGATTTCTGACCCTCAAGATATTCAGATGGCAGAAACACCCCCAGAAGGAACGTAAGTGTGACTGGTGTTAACAGGCTAATAAAATTTGGTGTAGGTTTTGGCTATATCCTGTGTGCATGGAGTTGTTTTAAACTTCTCTTCTTGTAGTGAATTAGAGAATTTAGAAGATCCGTAGTTTGTTCCTTAGTAGTTTGGGGTTCGTGTGTATCAGCCCATGGGCATTGTGGCTGTGTTTAGGGTGAGCGCCTGTGCTGGCTGATCTCAGCTTAGCCAAGGCAGAAGACTCAGTGTCCATTAGATACCATAAAAAAGGAGCCCTATGGTATATGCTTCATTTTCTTCACCTATCAAAGATGTTTTTGTCAGAATGAGAGCTGGTTGTGAGTCAGTGCTGCCCCCAAACTGCTGTTCAGTTTTGTGATTTTCTGGCAAAGCATGAGATTCTACACAGGTCAGCCTCTGGGTGGATAGTACAGGAGGCAGGTGGGGTGTGTCATCACATCTGTCAGGGAGCAGGGAGCACTCCTCCCTGCAGAGGGGCAAGAAGGATGTGCTCAGATGGCAGCTGGAGGAGCACGGGGCCCTGTTTAGAGAGAGCAGAATGTTTGCTGAGTTGGTCACCTGTAGCTTGAAAATGAAAAACTGAGCTGAAATGAGTAAAAAGCTTGATTAAATCCCAGAGATTCATGGGTACACATAGAAAACTTTACTTTTTTGATAAGATTACATGCTTCTTCCCTGAAGTGCTTGAATTTTTCATTGGGAGTTTCAGATCCTGTAAAGCATCTTGGTCTATGTATTAGAATGATGATACTGAGCAAATTCCTTGGGTCCCTCCAAGGGACCTCAGCATTTTTAATGCCTGTTTGTAAGGCAGGCATGATTGCCACTGATCAATGCCTCTTCCCTCTGATGTTGTGGTACCATGGTGTCAGTGAGTAGTGCAGGTTCTGTGGCAGCGTACTGCTGATTCACTCAAGAGTAGAAAAGCTCTGGTAGGTGGGCACACTTTTAGTGTTAAATATCCAGTTTACAGCTTTGGCCATTATTATCCAGATGTATTCAAACTCCCTCTTCGGGTTGCAGTAACATGTATCAGTGTCTTGTAGCAGTAGTTATGATGTATAGTTCAACAGAGTCTGGAGAAGATACAGATAGAAAAATATTTAAAAAAAAGCTTTGCCTTGTAGCTTCATGGTATTTCAAATAGAAAGACCTTTCCTTCCACCTGTCTGTTTTGCTGAGGGTATCTCTTGGGCATGTTCTGAAGTAGATGGCTCTCTTGCAGCAAGCCGGAGCGCCGCTCCTTCCGTGCCTATGCTGCTGTGCTTTATATTGATCCCAGGATGAGGATCTTCATCAATGGACACAAAGTACAAACCAAACGACTCTCATGCTGCCTCTACAAGCCAAGGTAAGTGTTGGATCCAAAATCTGTGGATGTCTGGGACCATTTTGAGTTATAGAAAAGGTGTAGTATTTTGTTCTCCAGGTGTATCCTGCATAATTCCATTCCTAGCCCTAGCCCTGAAGCCACAGAATCACATCATAAGAGAATGGCATGTGCTGTTGATATCATGGGAAGAGAGATACGTAGTGGAAAACCTAATGCCTTTGAAAGCTGCATGAATCATTGATGCAATTTGGCTCCCTTTCAGCACAAAGAGATTAAGATCCTGATTGTATGAACTGCCATATTCACACAAAACTGTTGGGTAACTGTTATTTTTTGAGCAGAAGGAAATACATATGGTGGGTGTAGGATTACTTCCCAAAAGAAACTAGACTAAGCCCTTAGAAACAGTTGCTTTTATATGTAGTTAATCTAGGTTTGAATAGAGATTGAGAAAAAGTTTTCCTTATATTCCTTTTAAGTTTCCTTAAACAAAAAATGTGACAGTGATCTGGGGTGTGCTGTCAGTTGGCTGCACAGAGATGGGAAAAGGTCACTGGATTGGGAGAGGAAAGGGAAACCTGTATTTAAGTCTGCTTGAAGTAGACTCTCTCTGGGAGCACACTGTCTGCATTCTAAATACCCTGGCATAATTTATTTGAATAAAATAGTAGTGATTTTTTAGTATAGCATTTTGGGCTCACTCTCAGCCTACCAGGTGCTGTTAGCAGCCACAGGCCAGTGTCATGCCACTGACAGTGCCTGAAGATCTTGGATGGTTTTTAACTTAGGCTTCCTCAGCTCCTTACATGAGACTGTGTGAAATGGTACCAGAAACCTGACCAAAATAAAAGAATGTTGCACCCACTGCGCATGCTGGCCAGGCCAGTTGTTTCTCTGCAGAAGGCAGGGAACTTGCCACTGTAAATCCTGATTTACTGGGGAGAGAATCTCTGGATTTACAGATTTTTGACTGTTTTACTTACATGTAAGGGGCCTTGTGCTGGTTTTGCTTCTGCTGCAGTCCATCAAAAGTACTAGGGAGAGAAACCAGAGGGGGACACAGGTTTTTATTTCATCAGAGATAAGCTTCTTGCAAGACTCTTAGACAGGATGCCATCATTGTGGGTGATGCTGCCAGTGTTGTGACAATATTAGGTGTCCCAGGTCACCCCAGATGTTCATCTACCTCAGTATCTTCTTTTTCAAGGGGTCACTAGCTATTCTAAGGAGCCCCAAGCTGATGGATTAGTGCTGGTGGCAGGTGTATCTCAGATCTGCTTGTGCTGCATCCGAGAGACTCTGTAGATCTGGTTATGGTGATAAGCCAGTACAAATTCTCAAATGCTGTAAAGACATTTACATTTAAAATCCCCATTCCTGTAACAGAGCAGTAAAGACTGCAAGGCCTTCTGGTAGAGCACAGTGTAAATCTTCTGGCACTTATTGTGTCTTTACTGGGCCTCTCTGAACAGTGTCCAGACTGCTCCCTTCTGACTGGACTTCCCAGTGTCAGCTTTGGGCTCCAGAAGCTGTGTGGCCATCAGGACAAGCCATCAAAGCCTTCAGTATGGGTTCTGAGAGGCAGCACAGCTCTTGGGATAAGTGCCACACTGTACCCTGGGTAGGTTGAGGAAACTCAGTCTTCTTCCTAAGGAGAACTGAAATCTGCCCTGGGTAGCTCTTTCTAAAGAGAAAACTGGTAAATTGGTCCATTCTGAAAGTGAAGTTACTCTGCTATTACTGCCATAGGTGTGGGGTTTTTTACGTTTTTCTCCCTGAACCTGCTGAAAAGGGTTGCTTATGCCCTCACTTTCCCTTCAGAGCTGGAGCCAGAGCTCACCATCCTCATGTATTTACTAGGCTTTGAGTGCTCTGTGTAAATCCCTTGCACTTGTACAGGCTCTGCTTTGTGTGTGAGTGCACAGGGGGAGAGTCCTCCCTTATGGTGCTCCTTTAGGGTCAGCTGATACAGCAGGGAATGCACAGCTCTTTAGCATGGCTGTATTTCTGGGCCAGTAGCTTGGGCCAGGTAAATGCTGAACCTTCCTGGTCAAGCAAATGGGATTTTCTTCTCAGTATGTCCAAAACTTTATGTCTTAAGGTGATCCGAGTTCCAGCAGGATCTACTTGTTCTAGGTGTCATCTTTCCTCATGACATGCTTGGAGGTGATACCCATTCGTGAGCTTCTGTCTTGCAAACACCCATCTCTCACTCTGCAGCAGTCAGTGAATTTGAATCTGTTTTTGGCATGTTAGGATACAGGGAAGGTGAAACAAGCTGCTCCATCGCCAGCACAATTTACAAGGTTGTGCATCAGAAGTGTCCGGAAACTTGACGTTCTGATCAAATTGTTGCTCTGCTTTGAGCTAGCCCTGTGTGAGATGAACCTGTCAGACTGTACCTGTGGACTGCTGTTCACAGGAAAGGTTCTTTAGCTGTGGTGGGAGGGCTTTGAGAAGCTTTCCACATATTTTCACTCCTCCTTTCTACTTCTGAAGAAATTGTTTCTTGAGATTTGCTACAAGAATATGGATATATTTCACATCCACTGGTTAATGCAGAAGAAGAGAGGGTATTGTGGTTGCAGCTACTGCTAAGACACCTCTGACTTTAAAAGATTTTGCCTAGCTTCATCCAAGTATGTCCAGTTCATGATATGTAAACCTTCTCCATTTATTGAATATTTTGGGTGGAGTAGAGTAGCATATGGGCTCCTTGTTCTCTCATGCAGTGATGAAATTTTAGTTTGACCTTACTGCTGAGTTTGCTGACTTATGAATTTTGATCATCACAGGATGTACAAATACACTTCAAACCGTTTCAAGACCCGTGCAGAGCAAGAGGTGAAGAAAGCAGAGCACATGGCGAGGATAGGTGAGTCATCAGGATATGCATGTGCCCTCATTCAGCTGTTGCTATGGGGAAGACCAAACCCTTGATTGGTGTGACCTGGAATCGCTTTTGTGTGGGATCTATGGGATTGTTCAGGATCTAAATTATTGCACCAATTACTGATGACACAGACTTAGGTTCTTGCAATGGAAGGAATGCACATTGTTCCCAGGGATCATTTAATCTGAGTAGCAGATAACCCTTGGAGTCCCCATTCCAGCAGAAGCCTGGCTGAGCTCTGTCACCCTGCAGTTCTTCTCTCACCTTTAACACACTATGAGCTTTTGGTTGTGTTTTTGTTCTGCTCATTTCCTGTTAAGGCAGTTAAAAAAGTAGATTTTTATTCTATCACTTTAATGTAAAGGGATTTATCTGGGTGTACAAGGGAGCCCTGGTTTGTTTGGTTTTAACCCTTCCAGGCATACCTTTTGCCCATCTAATTTTCCTTTCCTGTTAAGTCCTGTAATTCTCGGGGAAAACTCAGTTTGTCATTATGGGATATTTAGCATATAGAAATCACACAAGCATATAAATACAACATTAAACTGTATTATAACTGCATTAAATCTCCAGAAATTTAATGCGCAAAGCAATGTCCCTCCC
Organism: Erithacus rubecula; assembly: GCF_903797595.1. Taxonomy (NCBI): domain Eukaryota; kingdom Metazoa; phylum Chordata; class Aves; order Passeriformes; family Muscicapidae; genus Erithacus; species Erithacus rubecula. The sequence continues at coordinate 63,326 of NC_136671.1, read as the reverse complement.
TAATCCTTTGTGGAAAAATGCTGTAGTGAAGGAAGGAACTTCAAAGTTGTAAGTGATTTATATGTGACCTGTATCTTCTGGTAGGTTTCATAAATCAACTACATAAATCACTCGGAGGCATGTGTCATCTGACCCTGTGTCAGAGCTGCTTTAGGCACCTCAGTGTGTGGCTGCAGGTCAGATGCACAAGGGATGGTGCCACATTCAGCCTGTACAGTGTCTCAGAGGGCGGTGTGACTGTGGTCCTGCCCCAAAGAAAAGCAGCAGACTGAAATGCTGTGAATTGCCATGTTCCCTGTTCCTCCTTTAGGAAGTACAGACTGGCAAGATAGACTTGATAAAATGAAGCTTCAGCAGATTTTATTGTGTGCCTCAATCCTCATAGGTGAATTCAGTTTTAGATTGAGTCCTGTAGCCAGAGCAGATCTTGAGCACACACTCTCATTGCTTTTCAAGAAGATGCACAGAGCAGGATTTAGAAATGCTTCTTCCCTGAAGCAGTCTATAAGTCTATCATGACACTTAAAAGATTGAGTTTAGTATCTGGCACTGAAAAATAGTGCCCATTGTTGTCCCAGAGACAACAATGTTGTTTCTGAGAACAGGTCCCGTTGGAACTGAAATGTCCTACATTGCCATCACCAAACCAGCCTGGTGCTCTTGGGTATGCAGGGATCACTGAACCTGCTATGTGCCCAAGAAGGCAAATGGCATTCTGGCCTGTGCTAGAAATAGTGTTGTCAGTAGGACCAGGGAAGTGATTCTTCCTTCCCACCTGGTACTCAGCACTGTTGAGGTCACACCTCAGTATCAGTTCTGGGCCCCTCATTTCAAGAAAGACATTGAGGTGTTAAGAGTGAGTCCAGAGAAGGGCGATGGTGCTGGTGAAGGGGCTGGAGTGTATGTCCTATGACGAGAGCTGGGCTCGTTTAGCTTAGAGAGAAGGAAGCTCAGGTAAACTACCTGAAATGAGGCTGTAGCCAGCTAGGGGTAGGTCTCTGTTCCCAGGCAAGTAGTCACAGGATGAGAAGACATAGCCTGAAGGTCCACCAGGAGAGGTTTAAGTTGGACATTAGAATTAATTTCTTCACAGAATGGGTCATTAGATATTGGAATGGACTGCCCAGGAAGGTTGTGGAGTCACCATTCCTGGACGTGTTTAAGGAAGGACTTTGGCACTTAGTGCTCTGGTTCAGTTGGCATGGTGGTTTTTTGTCACAGGCTAGTCTCCATGTGTGCTGGTTTGAAGGACGGGTATCTGCCAATAAAGGTCGAAGCTTTTCTTAGAAATGGAGAATGTAAACCCTCTCCCTCCAAATTGTTATAATTTTGAAATTAAGAGGCTCTCAGGCAAAGATACGAGAATTAGGAATAACAGTTCTTTACTGGGAAAATTAAAATAGAAATACAGAAATTACAAAGAACAATCCCAAAAACATGGACAGAGTCAGAATACAACCTGACACCCCGTCAGTCAGTCAGGGTGCTGGCAGCAGTCCCATTCAATGGTGGCCACAGTCCTCTTGCAATGGCGGATGTGGTTCAGCTGGAGCAGTGCTCCTGGAGAAGGTGCAGTTTCCTCTGAAGTCCAGGGATGATGTGGAAAGGTCCGGCTTTCCCCTGGAATCCAGTGGAAAGAAGGTGTCATGCTGTCCAAAATCTCAGTTTTTATCTGGGTAGGAAAGGCTTGGCTCCTCTCCCTGGCTGGAACATCTCCCATTGGGATGATGTAATTTTATAAGTCATACAGTGGGACTTAATGTCTCATCAGCAGATGATATCTTCCTGGAGGGAGTATGGGTTGTGGAAAAGATAAGGATGATTGGCCCACCTAGTCTTAAAGATGGCCCATTAGCAGATAATATGTGCCACAGAGATAAGGGTCATTGCCCCACCCAACTTCAACAGATGGTGATAGCATACACATTTCTGGCCACATCAACCCACTACACCATGGTATCAGAGGTCTTTTGCAACCTAATTGATACTGTGATTCTATGAACAGGCCCAGTGCTTCTGGTGTACAGGGATCACCAAACCAACCCAGTACTTCAGTGTCCTGGTTTGAAAGGACAGGTGTCTGCCGGTAAGGGCAGAAGTTTCCCTTTGAAAAAGAGACTTTGGTTCCACTCCCCCCAAGTATTATAATTGTTTGAATTAAGGACTCTGAGGCAGAGATAAGGGGGTGGGAATAACAGCTCTTTTACTAATATATCTAACCGTACAAGCAGAAAAACAACAGCAGTTGTTAAAATTGCTAACAGAACAGAATAGATAACTCGGTGTCAGTCCCTTTAGATGCAAGCACACTGTTTCTGTCCTTAGTCCACAGTCCAGATCTGCCGAGGGCAGGCGGGAATGGAGGCAGGAGGGGGGGGGGGGGGCGGCAGCGGCCACGCTGGTCTCAGGCGGGAACGGGCTGGAGCGGCGGCTCCTCGCTCACCGTTTGTGTCCAGGTGATCAGCTGTGTCCGCAGAGGCAGGAGGCTGGAACGGGGCAGAAGCAGGGCAGGTGATCACAGAGGGTCTGGCTCTCCTGTGCTTGGCCGCGTGGCTGAAGATCTGGGCGTCCTCCTCTGAGCTCGCCGGAAACACGAGTCTTCGTCTGTCTGTCCCCCCCCCCCAGCCCCTCTGGGAGCCGCTGCAATTGACACCTTTTGTCTGGAGTCATCAGAGATCCTGGGTGTAACCCGGCCAGCTCCATTGGCATGATAATGGGAAAAATTCTTTCAATTGACACAGTAATAGAAAAACACTCAACTCCCAACATTCAGGGAGTACAGTGATCACCGAACAGCCTTGGTGCCTCTGGGGGTTAGAGGCTCCTGAGCAAAGGGCTTAGAACACTGGTGAAAACTGCCAGCTGACCTCAGACTGTTGTTACAAGATTGGGTCACATGGAGCCTCCAGGACTAAACATGCTCAGAGCATTATCCCCAGAGGCATACATCTCATTGCTTAGCTTGTAACAAAATAGATTTAATCTGTAGCACCAAGCTTTCTTGTTCTGCTGGTAGAAATTATTAATTTCTCATGGTCTTCAGGACTCCAGAGGGATCCTCACCCAGGAATGATTTACAGTTTTCTCTTTTAAATCCAGGAGTACCTTGTGAGAAATGGTGGGTCTCAGCTGGGTGAACAGCAGTTTCAGAATGCCAGAGATACCTGCCTACAAGGAATGTTTTGTAGTCAGTCAGTCTGAGAGATTGCTGAGTCTCTGGAGGTAGTTATGAGCTTGTGGAATCAAAACAGGATAACCTAAAAATAGCTGGAGGGGGAAAGATGTATGAGCAGCAGTGACTATTGATGACATGGCTTTTGCATTTCTAAAAAGAGCCATGGCTCAGGAGTGAAGACATACATATATTTGAGATGAGGAAAAGCCACTTTTCATTCCCCAGGAACTTATTTTCTGCCTCATGCAATGAGCTATTGTATCCAGCTCTCCAAGTGAGTGGGTGGACCTAGGAAAAAACTACCATTCCTGGGCAAGGTGGCTGTGAAAGACCATCAACTGCTTTCTGTGTTCTTCTGAACCATGACTGGATGCTGCACTGAGGCATTGCCATTGCCTCGCTTCTGGAAATCCCCTTCCAAAGTTGGGAAAGCAAACAAATGGAAGAGGAGTCACACAGATGTCAAGTACTGGAGGCTAACAGCTCTGTGCTGCTCTAGGTAGTATTTCAGATTATTTTGGTGTGTTCAGTGACCTGCTTGGCAGTGCCATGGGTACATCATGCCTGTTGTCCCCTGGGAAGATGTGTGTATGGGTTGCAGCTGCTGCGTGCTTACTGTCCTGCATAGGACACGCATCTTTATACCTTAGGGCCTCAGCCTTGTAACTTTATCAGTCCCTGTCAGCTGTCTCAGTTGTCACTGCATTAGTGGAGCAGGTTTGACCTATGCCCTTCTGGGTTACCACTGTGTTCTTTCAACTAGCCACAAATATGTTTAGCCATCAGCAACTTCCCTACAAGCTCTGATTGAAGTGGACCAAGTGCTTGAAGCAGCCTCCAGCCTCCTGTTGGCTTGATTTAGCCATGCTGTCTCTTGATGATGGCTAGTCACATAGCACAGTCCTCGGTAAGCAGCTGTGAACCCCAGAGCATGCTGCTGTGGGAGTGAAGTGAATAAAACTCCAATGGGACACTGCATAGAAAGAAAAACGGATTTCTGTTGTACTGGTTTAAGTGAACTGACTGACTATAGACTCTAGTTTCTTTCTGGCTGTGTACTGGTTTAAGTGAACTGACTGGCTATAGACTCTAGTTTCTTTCTGGCTGGCAACCAAGTGCCACTTTGTGGAGAGATATTGGTAATTCCTAGGTGCCAATTGCTAGCCTGTCATCTTCTTGCTTACCTTGTCCTATGTAATTCTTAGGCATGGTTGCTCCTTCACTGTGTTTTCTTGTTTTCAGTGTCTCACAGCTGCAGTTTATCTCCCTGTGAGGAGAACAGGGAGGGAGATGTGTGTGCTGTGTGTGCTTCTGGGTGTGCTGTAACCAGGCTGCTGCACCTCCAGGTGTGGGGGTGCAGGCGTTGTTTGCCTTGGTGGTGATGCTATGCCATCCCTCAGCATGCATCCGTTGTATTGCCAAATTACAGAATCACAGAATGACTTGTATTGAAAGGGATCTTAAAGCTCATTTTGTCTAAAGTCTCCCTGAAGTCTTCTCCAGGCTGAACATCCCCAGCTCTCCCAGCCTGTCTCCAGAGCAGTGGTGCTCCAGCACTTGGAGCATCTCCATGGTCTCCTCTGGACTCTCTCCAGCAGCTCCACATCCTTCCTGTGCTGGGCCCCAGGGCTGGAGGCAGCTCTGCAGGTGGGGTCTCACCTGGGTGGGGCAGAGGAACAGAATTTGCTACCCCCTTTCCCTGCGCCCCCCACACTTTGGGATTGGTCCAGGTCTGGGGGAGTTTCTGGGAGTCAGTGCAAACAGCTGGGACACTGCCAGCTCTCACTGCCAGCAACCGCCAAGTCCCTCTACTCAGAACTGCTCTCAGTCCATTCTCCTTGTGGCAAATGAGGTTTATTGAATAAAGTTTAAGTAATACAAGACTGGTGTGTGCCTATCATCAGCATTACTGTTTGCCTAAGAGCGAGGCAAAAGGGGAGTTCCTTTTGTGTGGTAAGTTTCTTGCATGCGAGGATCCATGTGCAGGGTAGGTTCTCCAAATGCTGGGTCCTATTTAATGTGTAGCACAGATTTGTCTTTTTCTAGGCAAAGTTTAGCAATTATCAGAGATAAAACCGTTTCTGAGTGTAGTCCTTTCTGTTAATCTCTGCAAGAAAATTACCTCTTTGGAACTCCTTTTCAAGCCTCAACTTAGTCCTGGTTTTGTGAGAATCTTTCTCTGAATGACATTACTAGGTAGAGCAGGCAGGGCCGCAGGCATCCTTATACTTTCCAGTTCCTTGTTGACTTCCTCATGGATCCTTCCTTCAAACGTGCTTTTGCACAGTTTATCATTGCTATTGTGCCAGTGTTGACTGTGATCTCTGAGCACGTTTGAGATGAAGTGTCTGTGGGACCCTCTCATGTAAGGTTTGGTTTTTGGACATTTCTGTGTACCCTTGTACACATCAGTGCAGCAAAGGCTCTCTGGAATTGCTTTCCTTGGGTGAATGTCTAAAGATATCTGTTTGTACCAATTGGCTGACATCATCCTTATCCCTGTTATGTTTCAGCGGAAGAGAAGGCTCGTGAAGCAGAGAGCAAAGCCCGTGCCCTCGAGCTACGCCTCAGTGGAGATCTCACGCGGGAGTCCAGGGTGAGCCTTATGCTTTTGGCATCATGTGTTTTGGGCACCAGAGGATGGTTTGGAGCACTGATGGTGGAGTGATGCTGACTGGGCAGCACCCCATGGCAGCATGCCATGTGCTGGTTAAGCAAGTCAACAGTCAACAGGCTCCAGTCAACAGTGAACTGCATTTACGCATCTCCATGGCCTCATCACCACTGGATGTGCTTCATCATCCTCACATGGTGTCCAGCCCAAGTGAGAATGTGCTGGCATTCCTGTGCCTACACCCCGGATATATCCTGCGTGGGAAGGTGACCTCCAGACTCCAGGTCAGGTTTGCTGACAGCCTCTGTGGAAGCAGCCCGGTGAACAGAACTAGAGCTACGTGCTGTTTGGCTGTTCCCTGCTGCCTGGGCAGCTGTCTCTGAGGCAATTGGGCAGGGACTTTTGGAGAGGGCCTCTTTGCTTCCTTCCAGTGGGACTGTGTCTTTGAGAGGGACTAGTCTGAGCCCTGGTGGCAGGAGGTGGGAGGAAGGCTGGCAGGGACACCAAGAAGGTCAGCAAGTAACACCAGTTAAAATCACTGAACTTCCTATTAGTATGTCATGGAAACAGCAGTATCCAGGTGACCTGGATGTTTCCTTGTGCTCCATTGCCACTGGTTTCAATTTCTTTAATCCTATTTTTGCGTGTAGACATTTTCTCCAAGCAACTGTGTAGCTGCTTAAACAAAGTAGCATAAATGTGCCCTACATTGGAGTCACACTGGTTGTCACCGTTTACATTTACATTTAAAACATTTCTCAGCTCTTTGTGAAAGAGCAGTAAATTATAAATGGAGTGAATTTGATGAATTTCCCAGCTTGACTATGCATTGCCTGTTTATAGGTAACACTGCGTCAGGTCCAGAACTCGGCCATAACCATGCGGCGGGAGGCTGATGTCAAGAAAAGAATTAAAGATGCAAAGCAGCGGTGAGTGCAGTGGCTTCCAAACTCTAGTACCCAGGCTGTTTGCTCCAGGTGCTCATATATCTCTCCTGCTTTGCATGTGTGTTCGGTTCAGTTCAAAGCTTAAATATCCATAGGCATCTTATATGCCTTGGCTGTTAAACCATGTACCTGGGGCACTATGCTGGTTACCTCTGCTATTCTTCTCTTACCTGCTGAAAGACCCATGGGTCTCTAGAATGGGTTGTTTGCTGTAGATGTTTACCCGGTTTTCACATAGTTTTTTTCACTCTTGTTTTTTTACCTGCAGATAAGACTCAGGCTGATGAACAAGTGTTCACAAGTTATAGTGAAACAATTTTAGGAATTTTAGGGATGTTTTATAAAAACAGGCTGAGTTTTGGTATAGTCAGTGCTGCGAAATGCCAAGGAATTCTAGTTTAGTTCTGGTGGCAACTAACTTTGATTTTTGATGTACTCACATGAATATTTCACACTTCATATATGTTGTTTTGCATTTTTCAAATTGTAATGGCTTTGAAATCAAAACCAGTGAGAGACTTTAAATCAGAAATACAATTTAATAGGAAAAAGCAGGAAAAAAAATAAAATACATGCAAAAGAAAAACTACTGACAGAGTCAGAATACAACCTGACACCCTGCTGGTTAGGGTGGTGTTAACAGTCCGGATGAAGTGGTCTTCTTGAAGCAGTGATCCTGTAGAAATCCTGGCAGTGATCCTGGTAGCTCTTGTCTTCTGGAAACCAGTGAGTAAGGGCTACTTTGATGTTCTAAATCTCAGTTTTTATCTGGGTAGGAAAGGCTTAGCTGCTCCCCCTGGGTGGAGCCTCTCCCAGTGGGATGATGGAATTTTATCAGTCATGCAATGGGACTCAATGGCCCATTAACAGAAGATATGTTCCTGGAGGAAGAGTGAGTCATGGGAAAGATGAAGAACATTGCTCTATGTGGTTTGAACAGCTGGCCCATTAGCAGAGGATATCTCCCACAGAGATAAGGGTCACTGAGCCACCTGGTTTCAGCCAATGGTGATAGAATACATACCTTTGGGCACATCTTTACACTGTAACCGAGGACACAAATGAAGTGAAAACCAGAAACAAATGCACTTAAAACAAATGCTGAGCCTGAGGAAGCTGGGGATTTGGATACAGCATGTCTCCATTCCCACCCATCCGTGTGCATGCATGCTCATTTACGTGGCTGCCTAGGTCAGAAACTATCACAGATTTGTTGCTGGAGATAGATCTAATTCATCTTCAGATGCCAGAATGAAATAAATAAATACAGCTTTAATTTAAAAGTGTTAGAGCTAGGATCTGAATGATACAGAAGCTTGTGAGAGAAGCTGTTTCCTTCAGCTTCCACACATTTTTCCATCTACACCTGTGTCCTGGTTTGGAGGGCAGGTGTCTGCTAAGAAAGGCAGAAGCCTCTCTTTGAAATGGAGAATGTAAACCTCCTCCCTCCAGATTATTATAATATGGAAATTAACAGCTCTCAGGCAAAGATATGGGAAATAGGAATAACAGTTCTTTACTAGGAAAATTAAAGTAGAAATACAGTGTTACAAAGAACAAACCCAAAACACTGACAGAGTCAGAATACAACCTGACACCCCATCAGACAGGGTGTTGGTAGTAGTCTAATTAAATAGTGGCTGCATCCTCCTGCAGTGGCAGATGTGGTTCAGTTGAAGCTGTAGTCCTGTAGAAGGTGCAATTTTACTCTGGAATCCAGTGGAAAAAGGCTACTTTGGTGTTCCAAATCTCAGTTTTTAGGTAGGAAAGGCTTGGCTTCTCCCCCTGGCTGGAGCATCTCCCAATGGGATGATCTAATTTTATCAGTAATGCCGTTGGACTCAATGTCCCATTAACAGAAGATATCTTCCTGGAGGAAGGATGGGTTGTGGGAAAGATAAAGATGATTGCCCAATCTGGTTTTAACAGACAGCTCATTGGCAGACAATATCTCCCACAGAGATAAGGATCACTGCCCCACCTGGTTTCAATAGATGGTAATAGAATACGTACTTTTGGTCACATCCTGTATTGAAACCTAAGACAGCCTTGTTCTTTAATTCTTGGGTTTGGTGACATTAGTGTGCAATGAAAAATTGTGTGAATAGTCTTCTCTTTCTGCCCATAGACAAAATACTTCTTCCTGTTACTAAGCTGACCAGCAAAAAAAAAATGCTCTGGGCAGGTATGTGGCTCTCCCTCTATCTGTGCATTCATCACTTGTGATCAGAAGCAGTTCAGAGGATTGTGCTTTTCCGCAGCATTATACTTCATTCAAAAAACAAAGAATTCTGAAAGGTGTATAATAGGATAGCTTGGAGCTGACAAAGTATACTAACCAATCCCTGTTGTCTTTTGGAAAATTCTTAAGTTACAGAGGATGTCCTAGGACAGTTTTCTGCTGTTTCCCTGATGCTGGGTGCATCAATGAAAGCTGTTTCTGGTATTCAAAGGCTGTGTAAGATCTGGTTGGATCTGAATCCAGACAATAGGACAGGTACTACATTTCTAGTAATTAAATCCCTGGTGTTTGACCCACCACTTTGCTCTTATGGTTTCCATGATAATTTTACTTTCTGTCCTCTCTGATAAAAATGAGTAGATGTCCTTGTTTTGTAGGTGAGTACATTCAGTTACTTGAAGTGTAAGGCTCTACATTCTTTTCTAGAAGTTAGAAAAAGAAAATTAGTCCCTGAGATGGGTATTTTGCCATACTTGCTCATGCTCTTGAATCACAGTTGTCTATATCGAGGGATGAGACCACAGGGTCACATTCCAGCCCAGCAGGTAGCAGTGTTCAAAATCCTTCTTGGCAAAGGTTTAGATTTAAAATTACCAAAAGCTGCTATTTCAGATGTTTTCCTAGCAATGTACTGCAGCCACCTGTTTTAAATGAATGTGTGTCACAGGGTACCATTGCATCTGTGTGAGGGAGGATGGCCTTAAACAAAAAATGAATATGAATTTAATTCATTTTTGGGATTTATTTTGCAAGGTTTCATCGTTAGGACAGACTCAGATCTCGTATCTGCGGGTGATCATTGTCTAGGGTTCATGCGTGCATGGATCAGGTCTTCCTAATGTTTGATACTAGTAGACAGTCAACAGAATATTTTAAAGAGTTCCATTATCTTCAGCTAACCATTTAAGCAGAAGTCAAATTCCTTACTAAGATAAAATACATAACTGCAAAGGACTTGATGGGGGCAGGTGGGTGATATAAAGGAGATCAAAATCGAGAGGGGTGGGCAGGACCACTACTGCCTTGCAGTAGTTAATGGTTTGGACTTTGCATTTGAGGATACCTTCATCCTGAGGATCCTTCTTATGAAAAATCATCAGCGTGGATATCAGGGAAGCTGTGGAACCTGATTAATTTAGTATGTTGAAGAGCAGGACTTCTGTTTGTGAGACACAGGGATTTTGTTTGATGTATAGCACAAAGAGATCAAAATCTCAAGGCTTTTGACCTTCATGGAGATAGAATTCGTGGTAACCAAAGATTCAGATTGAGAAATCCTATGGGCTCACAAACGTACCCAAGGCAAACTTTTGTTGAAGTCATCTGCTGCATAGATAAGGGAGAAATCATGCAAATTGATATCCTGGCATTCCCAAAAATAAAGCGCTGCATGAGCTATGTGTTGCATCCTCCAGGTTTCCAACTTAAGGAGCAGCTTTATGAAATTTGGAATTAGGAGAATATCTAGAATTGGAATATCAAGACTATAGTTTTGTATTGAAATCTGAATTTCCATGCTTTATCTAGAAAGGGATATATAGCTGGAAAATACAAATCAAAATAGCATGGGAAAGGACCAGTCTGGATGCAACAGTGCTCTCATGAATCTAGTTCAATGAATAAAAATATCTGAAGTAAAAACCAGAATCTGTTCTAAAGGAGAAAACATATTCAAATGAATAATTAAATTATCTGTCCAGCCTAAATTAGTATCTGTATTGCAAAGCTCTTGTATTTTGTTCATATTCAGTTGTAATATTCTGTCAACAAATATTTTGTATTTTTCCGAAGTAGCTGTTTACAGGATTAATTTAATGCTCAAGGGTGCTGGATTTCCGTACCCTCTCTAACACCAGCAAATAATACGCTTTATTTTCAGCATCTCTTGAGGCTCTGTTTCATTCCCTACAGGGCACTGAAGGAGCCCAAGGAGTTGAATTTTATCTTTGGGGTGAACATTGAGCAACGCGAGCTGGATGGCATGTTCATTTATAACTGCAGTAGGCTGATCAAGATGTATGAGAAGGTGGGCCCACAGCTGGAGGGTGGCATGTGAGTCCTGCAGATTTTTCTGCAATCTTTTTGCTTAGACCTGGCACATTTCTACATCCGACTTAGGCTGTGCAATAACTGTGTTCTGCATTAATCATTCTTCATGAGCCTGAGGCTTGCTCGTTTTGTCAGCCTTCAGTTTGCATTCTGACAAATAAATACTATTTAATACTGCCTAGTATTTCCCTGGTTTCTTGATAGAGTTCTCTACACAAATTTTAGTCATCCCTGTAGCAGTATGAGGTGCTTGGCATTTGGTGCTGATGAGTGTTGGTAATAATAGTGCCCCATTCTAGAGACAGGCAAAATATGTCTTAACAGCAAATACAAATATTTGAGCCTATCTTACATTTTACATGATGGTTCAGGTTGCCAGCCTGTCAGTTTAATGTTTGTGACTCTGTTCCTCTTCCAGGGCATGTGGAGGAGTGGTAGGTGTGGTGGATGTGCCCTATTTGGTTCTGGAGCCAACCCATAATAAACAAGACTTTGCTGATGCCAAAGAGTATCGACACTTGCTGAAGGCCATGGGAGAACATTTGGCTCAATATTGGAAGGATGTTGCAATAGGTAATGAAACTTTGTGATTTACCAGGGTCTGGAAGGAGAAATTTGGGTGGCTGGAGGGCAGCCAAGAGAACAGGCGGTGATTTTGTGATAGTGGCTCTGTATTGAGCAGGATGTGGTTTATTTTCCAGCCCAGAGAGGTATCATCAAGTTCTGGGATGAATTTGGCTATTTATCAGCAAACTGGAACCAGCCTCCATCTAGTGAATTGCGCTACAAGCGCAGGAGAGCCATGGAGATCCCCACCACAATTCAGTGCGGTGCGTCTGATCCAGCTGCTTCTTCTTGGGGAAGGGGGGGACACTCCTGGCTGCAGATGGGTACAGTTAAATGTTTAGGAGATGCTTTGGGATGGACTATCATTCACTTCCTAGGGCCTATCAGTCACTCCTCTGCAGTTTGCCTTTGTCTGCACTCAGTGGTACTCTGTGACATCCTGGCATGAGGCTCCTTTCCTGCACAGTTCACTAACTGATCTTCAGGTGCCCTGACAGAGCAGGGTGGCTATGGCCAGTAGCAGTGTTTGAGAGCAGGCTTACAAATGTCGTATGAACTGGAACTCACCAAAGGTATCCATCCCAGCACCAGAATAAGATCTGAAACATCCTCACAGGCAATGGGAAGTGGCCAAGCAATTTGTACCCCGATGCACTGGCCTGCAGTGTATCAGCACAGTGGAGACATTTTACCTTGGAATTTAGTGGAAGTCTTCTGTGCACATCTAACAGCTCTGGCTAAGCCGTTGTTAGAGTAACAGGAAGTTCAACATCATCACTTTGTCACCTGGTGGAGGGACAGCAAACCCCCTTATTTTCTCCCTGGGACTTGAGGATGTGGTTGTAGGAAGGAATCTAAGGCCATTCTTGTGGAATTTTTTTTTAGGCTCTTTTGCCTTGATGGTTGGCTTGGTCTTTTCAAGGTTCTTCTGTACGAGGAGGGACTTTACTGTCCTTCTTCTTGTCTTCCCTTGTTGATGTCCTTCCAGAACCTGATTTAAGGATGCTTGGATTTTCTTGGCAGAAATTGATTTTGTGAAGCTGTTGGTTTTCTGATAGACCAGCAATACTCTAGAAGACAAATTTGTATCTCTGGTTCATCAAAAATTGAATAGGTTTTTTGTTTTTTGTTTTTTTTTTTTTAGTGGATAATTCTCTTATTTATGTTATTTTAATATCATTAAGAGACAGCCTGATTGCTGGGCTGAGTTGTGACTTCAGGACTGGATGTTCAATTCAGTTTGTATGTGTCATTGTTGCAGCAGGAGTGGGAGGTCCTCTGGTGTTGGTTGATGCCAGGCTTCATTGCATTTTTGTTAGGGTTGTCTTTGAGGGTTTTGTTCAAGTGTTTGGGAGCTCAGGGAAATAATTGACTCAATATTCTGTGACTGTCTCACAGGTTTTTTTGGCCACTAGTCTTACTGTTGTTGAATACACTTTGGTGTGGTCCTTGGGCGATAATTGGGCTGTGGGAAAAAATAATGTGTCTCAGCCTGTGTGCTTCTGACTTGCAAAGTGTCTGTCTAACAGACGTCTGTCTGAAGTGGCGGACTCTCCCGTTCCAACTGAGCTCAGTGGAGAAGAACTACCCTGACAGTTGGGTGTGCTCCATGAACCCTGATCCTGGACAAGACAGGTAAGAACTAGTTCATATTAAGACTTCTGCAGGGTGCCTTATCTGCTCATTTGTAGCTTTTTTCTGGTCATCTTTTCTTTTAAAACTGTTGGAAGGATTCTGTACCTTTAAACTGTGCTCACAGTCTGTGAAAAGGCAGTAATGGCAATTGTATAGGGAGCTGAATGCTGGGTGGGCATTTGCGATGTGCAAATTGCAGAGGACATCCTCAGCAAGTGATAGTGATAGGTGACACCAAACTGGGAGGAGCAGGTAACAAACCAGGCAGTCACAGATCCATCCAGAGGGACCTGCAGGTTGGACAAATGAGCCAGCAGAAGCCTATCCTGACATTGAATCAAGAGAAAGCGAAGTCCTGTTCTTTAGGAGGACAGTCCCAGCAGTGGTGTGTGCTGTCCATCCCAGAGCTGAGCAGGCTCAGAGCCTCAATGTATACAAACATCTAAAGGCAGGCTGCAAAGAGGATGGAGCCTGACTCTTCCCAGTGGTGCCCAGTGGCACGATCAGACACTCTGGGCCCAAATTGGAATGCAGGAGTGTCCCTCTGCATGTCAGAAACACTTTTTTCCCTGCAAGGGTGACAAAATCCTGGCCTAGGTTGCTCAGGGGGTTTGTGCAGTCTCCATCCTTGGAAATATTCCAGGATGTGGTCCTGGGTTCCTGGTGCTAGGTGGCTCTGCCTCATCAGGGTGGAGCCAGATAGACCCCAGAGATGCCTCTAGCCTATCAACTAGCGATATGGTGAAATTTAGATCCTTGGTGACTTTTCTACACTGGCACCAGAAATACTGTTGTAGGTTTGGAATTTATTAATTTTGCCATGAGCAGAATAGATGGCAGTTAAAGAACTGTCATGGTGCAGCCTGCGAGTTAGGTGAGTTTGGGAGGCGGGGGCTTTGCAATTGCCTTTGTTGTTTCTATTGCTCCCACCCATCAGACACTAAACTGCAGCATTTCCACTTGGTTGGGTGAGCCCAGGAGGGACATTTTGCATGCTTGAGGGAGCAGCACAATGGTTCACTTTCATGTGTTACAATTCCAAAATGTAGGTAGAATCTAGTCGTTTATTTGAGTGAAGAAAATGATTGCTCTATGCTGCTTCTCTGTGGAGAGCAGCACTGCTGGAAGCCAGTTTTTGTCTGTATTGTGCAAGGAAGGGAAGCTGCTCCACTGTAACTCAAGGTCCCTTGGCTCAGGGCTTAAAGACAAAGGGGATGAACCAGTCAGTAGCTTTTACCTTTTGATTTGAATAAAAAAAATTAACATCAGTGGCCAAAAATTTTGCAGAATATTGATGCTATTTCGAATTACTGACTTTCTGTCTTCTTCCTTTTGGTACCTCCCAGTGGAAAAATACCTGTGCTCACTTCCTTGTTTGCTCTATGTGTATCTAGAGCTCCTGCTGTAGAACTCTGAGGAGTGTGGCAGTGCTGAGGGTGTTCCTGGACAAAATGCTGGGGCAGGGCTGAGCCTGGAGCCTTAGAAGGGGCTGCCACATCCCCAGCCCTTCAGGTGGAAACAGTGGTGATGCTAGGAAGATACTGCTTGTAGACATACACAAACACAGACAGATTGTATATGTACACACATTCAGCCTCACATATAGCACAAGTGGGTATGTGCAGCCCTCCTACAAACTGCACCAGCAGCTTCATCCTTTTCCCTCTTGGCTCATCAGGATTAAGGGCCACTAGTGGAAATACTCATGCCCATATCTGGCCTCCAGATCCCATGCCTCTGGTTACTTGCACTGGGATAGATGGGCCCTGAGGCTTGCAGTCCCAGGGGGTTAGGTGTACAGACCTTCTTCTGTGGTTGCACATAGCACACACACACTACAGACCTCCCAGTGTCTCACACTGGGCATCTCTCTGTCTTGATTGAATCGGGATCCTTGTTCTTCCCAGGTGCTTTCTGCCTAGAGACACCCACAGCTCCACCTACACTCCTATACCCATTTCCATTACCTGGGCAGGACTCACCTGTGCCTCCAGTAATCAGCTCCTGCAGGTTACCCTTAGACGTCCCTTCCCCTGCTCCCAGGTAACCTCCTGATTGGCTCCTCTGGCCTGAAGTTCCTGTGGCTCATGTTCATTCACTGTAGTCACAGCAGCTGGTGGTACTCAGGTACATGGGTCACTGTCACCAGTGGTCCCGCTCCAGCTGCTGGCACATGCACCCCAGGTGCACACACAGGACAGAGTCACTCACCTAGGAAGGAGGGAGATGTGTAGGTTAGGACACAGAGGTGTACTGACCAGTCAAAGGTATATGTACAACTGGCCCTTGTTATAGTCTGTTTTTCCCATGCTTGTTCTTTCCAAATAATCTCAGTTCTTTCCTTTATCTGCTTTTTGTTCCTCCTGTTGGTCCAAAAGATGTTTCAGAGGGCTGCCCCCATTGACTAGACACAGGGGCTGAGGTGGCCGTAGGACAGTTCTGCCAGGACCCCAGATGGGGTTTCTGTTCCTCTGAACAGATGTGCATTCCACAATTCCCAAGAAGCCAAATTCACATCCCCTGAGCTCCCTTTAGGCCTCTGGGCTTGTGGAAATGGACCCTAGATGGACTGGTAGTTTCTGGGATGGCAGCTCCTGGGATGGCCTGAGGGTAGCCATGGAGGGGTGTTACTCAGGTCCCCTCACTTACCATTATATTTGTGCACTTCTGTCTGCAGATGGGGTCTTTATGGTATCACCTACCAGGAACCTGGTTTATTGATGAGAGAATTTAAATTTTTTATTTGCAATACTTTGAAAACTGGGGATGTGTGAGGGTGGGTGGCTGCATTTCACAAGAGAACATGTTGAGGTGTTGTTTGGAATGAGTCCAAGTGCCTTCACAGTGCATGCTGTGCCATCTTAGATCCCCTAGGCAGAAAGCTGGGAAAGAGCAGGTGGTGCACTTGGCATGGGTGAGCCAAACTTCTGGTCATTTTAGCTTCAAAAGAGATCTCAGGAGTCTTACTCTGCAAGAGTAGCTCCATGATGTTTTTAATTAACATGTGCTTTCTAGCAGTGAGTGCAGTTGTGTCCTTTACATGAAGCAAAAGTTGCTCCACCATTTCTCTGGCTTTTGGCTGGGACCAATTCCAAGTGCTGGGTCCTTGTGCAGGCTTTGGACACCTTCACATCTGTGTCCTGACTATCCCAGGTATTTGTAATGTCTGAAGTATGACAAGGTTTGAGAAGCACATGGGTGGCATCCTCAAGCTTGTGTACTGTGAGGGTCTGTGCAGGGTTGCATCCAGCCAAATTGGAAATGAAGCAATGTCAGAGCAATGTCAGGTCTTGAGATTCTTCTGGCATCAGAGATCATATGGTAGTTTTGGCTGCCTCAGCACAGTGTCCACTGTTGGTGCTGAGCTGTTCCCCACCCTTCTGGTTTGTTCACCTACACTTCAATGGCTGCTCGTGGCATGGTGTTTCAGATCATGGGAGCTGAATGCCCTTCTCAGTTTCTGTCATGGGAAGCAGTCACTCCCTCCAGTGCCAGTGTCTGTGTTGTGGTCAGCACCAGGTGCCACCATCTCTCACTTTGTTACAGAGAAGGCAGCGTCCCTGTTTCACTCTATGAAATAGTGTCAGGCTTGCTTGCCTCTATTCTGCTATCTGATATCCAGTGGGATCCCAAATGTCGTTTGAATGGGTGGCTAAAGCACCAGCTGAAGATGACTGTGTGTCCCAAAGCTCCTTGACCACCACCAGAGTCTTGGTTTTAATCCATTCTGACTACCAAGATAATTCCTTTGTTCTGGTTTGCTGCCTCCAGTGATGCAATCTCTGGGTTTGGATGCCATGAGTAGTCTGAATTTCTCTTGTTGCAGAACTCAAGGTGCTTTTGTTTTTTATTGTGCTGTAAGACACAGTTTGGCAATGCTTCCAGCCTTACCATGGGCTGAAAGACATATTTCTGTGCTGGGAAACCTGAGTATGGTGCCATTTGTTCAACTTAATCTTTGGGAACTGCAGATTTTGTGTCAGGCAGTCATTTTGCAGTGGTGTCACACACTTCCAAAGAAGCCAAGGAGGTAACCACTCTATGGAAAACAGTGCAGCAGTGCTTCACGTGGGAAAAGGCTGATGGAGGAACTGCTACTGGTGCTCATTCTCCCTCATGAAGCTGATCAGTGTGTGTCTTGGTAGATAGAGATCTTGTTAAAATCATCTCTCCTCAGCTTTTTGGAGCTTTGAGTGTTCTACAGTGAGAGCTGGGTTCTCCCTTTACTAATAAGACTCACATCTGCAAGTTACCAGCTCGGCTCCAGTGCCATGAGATCTGCTGGATCTCTTGTGTTGTAAAAGAGCTGTCTGCTGCTTTCCTGGCTCAAATCATTCTTCCATGACTTTATCCTAGTAGGGCTGATCTGGTCTGTCTTTCCATGACTCCGTTTGATGATAGGAGATGAGCCTGGGCTCAGTCCTCTCTTCCTCTGGCAATGCTCTTGAGGGCCAGCTGCTCAGCCAGCACTTTAAAGGTGATGCCAGTCCACTTGAGAGAGTATTTCCTATCTCTCTTTTCCTTTTCTCTCAAGAACTCTTCCAGGATTCTGCACCTGAGAGGACCTGGGAAAGTAGGATACTCACCACTCTTGTAGGTCATAGGCTGAACAGGGTGGAAAAGATGATAGCTACAGAATATTGCAAAGGTCACTGCCTGGCCTTGAGTGGTAAGGCAGAAGGCATCTGAGACTGGAAGGCTTATGGTAACGTCTTAGTCATGGGTTTCTGGTACTGTGTTTTCCTTTCTGAAAGGAAAAAGTCTGTAGAAAGAAGAACTGATATGAAGGAATAAGCTGATAAGAAGGAAAATTGCTGAAAAAGTCTGGATACAGATATCTGTACAGATACGGTACAGAAGGTATCACAACTGTCACAGTTCCTGGGCTCCAAATTGATGAATCCCAGCATAAATGCCCTTTTATTAGCAACTGTGCTTTTGATCCTTAATTAATATTTGTTTTCCAAGATGAAGACTTTTGATGGCTGCTTTTGAGATTGTGTGTACTGCAGAAAGGTAAATGGCTTTCCTGCTGCATCTGGAATGGGATGTTGGGATAATCCTGCATGAGACGATACAGGTTCTGCTGTCCTAGCTAAGTTTTTCTTGCATTCCCTCCATGCTAGATGTGAGGCCGCAGAGCTGAAGCAGAAAGTACCACTGGGAACTCTAAAAAAAGACTTGAAATCAAATGAGGAAAAGCAGAAACAACTGACAGAGAAAATCCGCCAGCAGCAGAAAAAGCTGGAAGCTCTGCAGGTGAGTCTAGAAGTCTCCAGCTTAGCAGAGCAGGTGTGATGGATGTCCCTGTGCAAAGAGCTGCTGCTGAGTCTGAAACCATCTATGCTCCTTCATGGAGCTGGGGCTGTTCTAATAACAGAAATTGACCATCTCAGCTTGCATTTCATTTTCTGTTGGGAAAATGGACATTACAGCTGAAGGGATGTCTCTTGAGGGACACAAACTGCACCATATAATTATTTGTTTTAGCCTAGAAGACTGCTGGGATGGTTTCAGGCAGCCTCTGGCAGCTTGTAAACATGACCTTTCTTTCTTTTTTTTTTGTTTTTTTTTTTTGTTTTGTTTTGTTTTTGTTTGGTTGGGTTTTTTTTGTTTGTTTGTTTTTGTTTTTGTTTTTTATTTTTTTGTAGAAAACCACTTCAATTCGATCTCCAGCTGACTTAAAGAAACTGCCTCTGGAAATGACCACATGGCCTTCAAGGGAGGTAAATGGGATCCTGCTGTAGGCTTTTACTCTTTTGTGCTTCTTTAGCTGTTCTGAATAGCAGTTCCCCTACTCTTCTACCCTTCTTCTCCTTCTAACCTCTTTTGTTTCAGCACACCCAAGCTCAGCGCCCGCGATCTCCTCCTTTGCCTGATATAATCAAGAATGCTCCCAGCAGACCACCAGGATCTTCACCTCCTCCCAAGTCCTGCAGTCAACTGAAAAAGACCTCTTCAGATTGTCCAAGTACCAGCTCTGCCAAGCTAGTCAGCATGCCCTTCAAGGAGGAGGCCAGCACTTCCAGGACACACCATCACACTGTTACAGCTGGGAAGTCTAACAGCACTTTAAAAACTCTTGCCAAACCAGGTGCAAGCATGAAGCCCCTCTCTGGCCTGCAGAGCCCCAAAAGCCCACGTGAGACACCCAATCCAAAAGCTGCCAAAGTACCAGCAGTAAGGAAATCTGCCTCTGGCAGATGTTTACAGGTAAGAATCAATGTGATGAAACCCCTCAACTCCTCACACACTGTCCTGCTCAGCCTGTCAGCTCTGTCTTGTGGTATATGCACTGTGGAGGCTGCACAGGATGAGAGAACTTTTACTTTACTCTTGGGTTAGGGTGCCGTTTACACCCCTTGAGAAGACTGGTCTCATCTCTTTCCTGTTACACCAGATTGTTTTCCTAGGGAAAAAAAAGTCTGTATAGTGGTGGGGTGAGCATTTGCATGATGATGTACCATCTATGAAACTTTCCAGAACAGCTAATTAACTATCAAATTAAATAATGGATGTTGGGCTTTTTTTATTTTTTAACTTAGCGGCAAGAAGGTTTTGGTTGGATGCAGGCTGGAATTAATAGCTAGAGCTTGTTTGCTTCTTTCAGGCCTCCAGCACACGGAAGAGGGCCTTGAACATCCCAGAAGATGGGTCTGAGGAGGAGGGGGAACCCAAAAAGGAGAGGACAAAACGAGGAAAACTTTTGGCAGCAAAAGAAGAGAAGGATTCCAATGAGGTGGTGGTGGAGGTGAGAGTGTGCTGGTTTTCCCAGCAGAAGGTATTTGTCAGATGTTTATAATCTTGATGGGAGGCCACTAATGTGAGCTCTCTCTGTTCCCAGCTCACAGACAGTGCTGGAGAGGAAGAGTTGTTGGAACTGAAGAAAGCACAGAAAGGTGAGAAATGAGCCCTTGGGCTGCCACCACAGAAAAGAACTGTCGCACTAGTTAAACATGTGATTTCATTAATGAGATTTTTAAATAAGAAACAGTGTAAATTTGAATTCCAAACCTCAAGATTATTCTAACTTGCATGAAACATGTTGGCTGGGAGCCCTTTGATTAGACCAATGGCAACTGCAGCGTGGAAAGGTCTATGATCAATGGCTGTGTCACATTGACAGGGGTGGGGCTAGGCTGCAGGGTGTAGTTGATGGCATGTCCACCCTTCCTGAGTGGATCACACAGCCATGCCAGCTGGAAAATGCTCAAGACTGTATGTTGCACTTCTGTGAGAGAAGAGGGGCTGGGAGACTCCAGGAGAGGTAATAGCTGGGATCCTACTGCACCATCTGCCAGAGCAGGGCATCTTTTCAGCATGCTTCCAGGGAACTGTCTGTAAAGTGGCTCACTAGGGACATGTGGTGAATTGTCCTAGAGCCATTGTGAGACTCTAAGGTCCATGTCAAACAGCTTGGAGTACAAGAGAAACCTTACATCTGGAATTATCAACTCATTTCCATGCATTTCTTGTTTCTCAGCAGGAGCTGACCTGTGTGCACATTGTGTTTTGACGGTGTCTGTACTGTTTGAGGGCATTGGCACAGGTTCAAATGTGCTCCCTTCTGAGGTGCCTAAATCTCTAGAGATCCTGTAGAATGTGCTTTCCAGCAGCTGAATGTTTGCAAACACCTTTGCTTCCCCCTCACAGATAAGGGGCTGCACGTGGAGGTGCGTGTGAACAAGGAATGGTTCACAGGCCGTGTAACGGCTGTGGAAAGGGTCAGGCACACAATCCGGTGGAAGGTGAAGTTCGATTATGTCCCTACAGACACCACACCAAGGGATCGCTGGTAACTATCTCAAGCTACTGGATTTTGGAGGCTTGTTTTGGTTTTGGGAGGAAGGTCCTATTTTATTGCCATAGATGCTGAAGACATATATGCTGCTGTCATGTCAGAAGACATATGAGGTCAGGTCTGTCCAGGGCTTCATAAGGAAAGGGTATGACTCCATCAGACTCCATTCTGTCACTGCTGCCTGCCCTGGAGACAGCTGTTGTGTATCTAGAGGTCTGTGTAACACTTGGGCACAGGTTCTGATGAAATTGTGTTTCAGGTATGTCCAATCTAGAAAAAGATTCCTGACATTGCCCTTTAATACTTTTTCTTAGGGTTGAGAAGGGCAGTGAGGATGTAAGGCTTATGAAGCCTCCCTCTCCTGAGTACCAGGCTCCAGACACACAGCAGGAAGAGGAGGTGGTCATGGCTGAACCTTCTACCTCGGATTGCATCAGAATCGAGCCTGACACCACTGGTCCCAGCAGCAGCCAAGAAACAGTTGACTTGCTAGTCCAGATCCTTCGGTGGGTTCACTGCAGATCTTGTGAGCTCTGCAGTCTGATTGCTTCAGTCTGGTAAACTCCCAACTCTGGCTTTGTGTTTTGTATTCCTGCACAGGAATTGTTTGCGATACTTCTTGCCTCCAAATTTTCCAATCTCCAAGAATGAGCTGAGTTCCATGAGCTCAGAAGGGTTATTGGCATTTCCCTTGGTGAGTTCAGTACTTCTAGAAAAGTAAGTTTGTGTCTTTCCCACACATATCCATTCTTATGGCAAATGTGCATCTTGCTAATGCAAGAGTGCAGTCTTGAAAAGGTAATTTCCATCCTTGGCAGACTAACATAGCTGAGGAAAAGAATGAGAGCTCTGAGAGATGCCTTGAATCTTTTCACAGTTGTCTGAGGATTTTTCTAATTACCATGCATCTGTGCATCAGTGTGGGAATGCTGTTGGCTGCAACTATCTTAAATTCTTAACCATTGCTGTTAAACTGCTAAAAAAGAGAGACCAGGTTAAAGGTTCGTTAGAGGTTTGTAGAAGCAAGAGATAGACATATCTCTTGTTTTGCTCACAGCTTTATAACTGATCTGGAGACAATCTTAAAAATTATACATAATAAATAATTACCCCCAGATTCACAAAATATTCTGCATTGGAAGGAAGCCACAAGGATCATCGAGTCCAACTCTTCGAGTCTAAATCACAACATTAGTGTGGATTCAGTCCCTTTATAGGCCATTTACTTTAGTGTGAGAGAACATGGAAGCCAACCACTTCCCACTTTCCTAGGAGAGCAGGTTTACTGCCAGTGAGTCAACTGCACACCTTAAGACTTTTGACCTCTGTTTATTTGAGCACAGGATAGGTGGGACTGAGCTTCCACCAGCAGCCTGGTACTGGGAAGACCAATGCTGGCTGGAATGCAGGGCAAGGAAACTGGCCTCTCTGACTTTTTCCTTTTCCAGTATACCACCAAGAGAGACCTTCCCAAGGAGGCACATGTAAAAAGCCATCTGCAGATGACTACATGACCAAAGCCAGTTAGTTCTCTTTTGTAGTTCCACACTTGCAGTGTGTGTATTGGCAATCTCTCTCTTGTCTCCCCTGCTTCTGATAAATCAAACATCTGCTGGTATTTGCTGGAGTTGCCACTCCTGCTTGTTCCACAGGGTACCTTGGTTGTGTCTGGGGTTTTTGGTGCTGTCCCTACCTTGCAGTGAGAGCCTATGTTGTCTGCATGATCTATACCACAGATATTCACAGTGTACAGGGGATGTCAGGCCTTGCCTGCAGCATACCTGTGGGTTCAGGCTTTTTAAACTACACTGCACCTTTAATCTGCATTCAAGCAGCTTTGGGGGCAGTTCTGGTATTGGAAGAATGTGAAAAGCTGTGTGAATTTCATGCTGGCTGGTGTACGCAAATAAGATGTAAATATGAGTGTGGGCAGAGTGTGCAGAGGCAGGATTTGATCATGGGGGCCAGGAGTTTGGATCTTCTACAGCCTGTGTGTGCTCATGTTTTTGTGATGCTTGATGCTTTCTCTCTTAAGTGATAACTGTTGGATTTTGTCTACTACAGAAAGAATATTTTAAGCAGTATGAGATGGGTCTGCAGAACCTGTGCAATTCATATCAGACACGTGCCGATGCCCGGGCCAAAGCCTGTGAGGAAAACCTGCGGAACTCAGAAAGGAAGCTGAGGGAAACAGAGGAAAAACTGCAGAAGTTGAGGACTAATATCATGGCCCTTTTGCAGAAAGTGCAGGAGGTGGGTGAGGAGGAGTAGCAAACCCTGAGCTGCCTCAGTGTAACCACCTGGCTCTTCCCCACCAGGCATAAAAAGTGTTTCAGTCCAGAGTCTCATTGGGCTCCAGATTCCTCAGCTGGGAACAGTTTGGGCTGTCATGTCCACCCTTGGGATGCAGGCCTGGGAGTCCTGATGTGTGTTAATTCTCACCAAGTGATTTCTAATGGTTTGTATATAATGCACAGCTTCTGTTTGTTCTCTGCCATGAGACTGCTTGAGAATTTCCCCAGGCATAGGCAGTGTCCATCAGGGAATTTTTTCCCTTTCTTGGGCAGATTCTGAACTCCACATCTAGAAATGCAAACCTTTAAACAAACAATATTAAAAAGTCTTGTGGTAAAATTGATACATTAGTTATACTATTAAATTAAAATAGAAAATATATAATTAACATTTAAATAAATAAACTAACTTTAAATTAAAAAGCTGCTTTAATAAAATCAGGATCAACCTGGAAAGGGCTACGCTTCTGAAAGCATCTGGAAGCAGTTGCTCTCTGTTAGAAAATCTAAAAGAACCCCAACGAAACCTGCCTCGACTCAAATCAGTACTTTAGTGCGTTCTTTGAGCATCAAGTGCTGAGGGGTTTCCAGTGTTTTCTTTCAGGTGCTGACAGGGAAATCTGGGGGTGCTGTCACTGCAGCAGCTGGACGGTGCTGAAGGTTGGGGCATAGAGACTGAGCAGACCAGATGTAACAGGATGCTAAGCTGCTCTAGCTCCTCTTTTCTTGCAGTGTTCTTCAGGATTCACTTCTCACTGGTGTTCCTTGTTGCTTTGGTTTCAGGACATTGATATTAATACAGATGATGAACTGGATGCATATATTGAGGACTTGATCATGAAAGGAGACTGAGCAGCTCCCTTACAAGTCCTGGAGAGGTGCAGAAGAGCTGGCTGCTGCAAAGAGTGATGTGGATCTCTGTGGTCTGGGGCAGCTGATGAGGAGAGAGTTTTTAGACAGTGCTCATGTTGGTGTACAACTTGTTCGTGTGACTGTACATGAGAAACATTCCTGCTGTTGGCAGGAAAATTTTTAACTTTGTAGTTCTCTGAATCTCTTCCTTTTGATTATAAATATTTATTTTGAAAGAAATGGGAACTGTGCCTGATAAGATGGGTGTTTTTTCTGATGTAGAAGTGTGAGTACCCCTTTTCCAACTTGAGTATATTCATATGCTAAACCTGGGAGCTTGGATCACTGTGCTTGGCTTACTGGTTCTCTAGTAAGAACCTGGCAGCAATTAAAAAATAAGCCTTGAGTTGTAGCAGAGTGGTTTAGGATTTTTTTGTGGAAGATACTGAAGTTGGGCTAGAGAAAGCCAAGCCATGAATTGGAGCTATAGAAAGGAGATGTCCATGTATGAGTGTGAGCAGAAGGAATGGAACCTCAGTGGAACTCAAAAATTTGGCACTGGCACCTGCAGTGAGCTTCCTGAACAGCAGGTCACTGCAAGTAGGTGTAACTGCCAGCATGGTAACAGCTAAGAGGGTGAGGGTCCTTCTAGAAAAGTATCACCTCCTAGACTGCTCACAGTGGGCTGTGAGCATCAGAGGAAGAATGCTGGAGTTCTGGTTCTCTGCTTGCAGTCACTTTATCACTCAGTTCCACTGCTGTTTCTTTGAGACATAATTACAGCATCAGAAGAACTCCTCGACTGCCTGACAATAAAGCGACCCTTGTTCTATTGTCACCCACTCAGGTTTGTGTTGCTCTGATCAATTTGCTCTACCAGGTAATTTTATTATTAGAGTTTTCTAATTATTAGAGAGAGGCTGTTTGGAGCCTTCAGAGTTCTACACCGCTGATTGGCATCTGGCCCTATGCCTGCAGCAAGGAAAACACCTGTCCTTTAATCCTTCAGCTGCAGCCAGCCCCTGGTAGGCCACTTGCAGACAAGGGGACTTAGTCAGAGTTTGTCAGGTGGCCAGCAGCTTCTTGGGCCTGCTAGGACAAAGTGTCTGTGGGCTCATGCTCAGAAACTGGAGTCTCTTGCAGTCCAGATGGTTGGAGAAACATGGTGTGAGCAAGTGGTACCTAATATCAGAGAGATCAGGTGGAGTGGACCCTTGGGGTTGACACCTGGATGTGTAATAGATATTTTGCGGAAAACCCTTCCAAATTAAATATCTGTTGCACGGAAAAATCTTTGGAACTGATTGTTTATAGTCCTGAAAAACTCCCAAGTTTCTACTCGCCACAGAAGAGAGGGAAGGCTTTTGCTTATTACCTGAATTCCAGGTGCCTGTCACAGCACACCATGAGATTGCTTCCATCCAGAATCTGGGCCTGACATCACACAATAAGTGAAGGTAAGGGGTATTCCCCATCCTCATACACCTTCCTGCATAGAGGGGCAGCATTCCTTGAACAAAGGAGCAGGGTCCACCAGTGTCCATTTCCTCACACATACTGGAGGTTTGTTAGTCCTGATGATGCACTGCTCTTTCTGAGGAGAATAATCTGGAGAAGATGCATTTTTTATTAAGGTGAAAGACAAAGTCTTCGTCCTTCCCAGGAGCCAGCAGACATTGCAGAGAAGGAGATTTTGTAATATTTGGTACAAAACACAGGCTATAATTTCTGACACCAGTATGGGGCTAACAGCTCTTGCACAGTTCTTGAGCTTCCTGGCACAATTTGATTTCCTACTTCGCTCATGTTAGGAAAGTGCAATTGTTTTGAGGTTTGGGGTTTTTTCCCCTCTGTTCTGTGGAATTTCTCAGTTCCAGTTTTAACTCTAGTATTTTAATGTATTTAATTTTTTTCATCTTCTACTAAGGTTTTTTTGCTAGGAAGAGCAGGCCAAGAGCTTTTAAGTGCCAATAAAACAAGTCTTTCATTCTCAAACCTTTTCGGGCAATCCTCTGCAGCTGCTTTTTTCTTTTTCTTGATTTTGTTTCTGTAAATTTGTTAAGCAAATCTGGGTGTAACATCAGGTTTTAGTAACACCTCTAAAACCCATTGACTCAGAAAGACTCCAGAAAGGATGCGAACTGCTGGCTCCAAGTGGGGTATACTCCAAAGATGTGTCAGATGGTTCAGGACACTTTCCTGTTGAGCACTTAAAATCAGGAATGGAGATTGCCCCACAGCTGTGCACCACACACCTCTCCTGTAGGTGTTCTTCCCTGCTATCACACAGGATACACACCCTGTCACATCGATGGTTGTTCTAACTGCCATCAAGAACCTGTCCCTTCCTGTAGCCCTGTCATGACACCTCCATCCTGAAGTTAAGCCTCTTGATGCCTCAGGTGGTCCATTAAGTCTTCCTCTTCACTTCCAGTGTTTTCTTACAACAGAAATGCTCAGAAGGACATGAGTTTCATTTTGTCCAACATTTCCCTCCCACTCTCTATGGCCAGCTTAATCCCCTCTTTATGTGTTCCAGTTTTCAAATTCTGCCCAGTGCTGTCAGCTGGGTGCTCCATGACAGCTCATTTCTGCTGGTGAGACTGCATTTTTCCTTCAAGCTCTCTGCCGCATTCCCTTTGCATCTGCTTCTGAGAGCAGCAGGAACAGCAGATGACTGATGTTCTTGCCTGCAAGAAAGCAAAGACAGTGTGGCAGCAAGGGTCACCCTGGGAGAAACCAAGTGTGTCTGGGAAATTAGTCAATTCTTGATGATTGCTGTGTACTAAAATGCTGTGGAAATGGAGGGGATGTTCTGCATGCAGAGCTCTTCAGAGATCTAAAGTAACACTGATCTAGTTTAGATGGAGAATGCTGACGGGTGTGTGCATGCAGTTTTGGAGCTATTCATAGTCCCTAAAAGTTCCTCAGTGCCCACAGTTGCTTGTCAGCAAGGAAATGAGGACTGTGTGGTTCCTGTCTATTTGGAGTACTACTTGACACACATTTTGTCAAACAGCTCTCACCGTGTCTTGGTTTGAAAACAGGTGTCTGCCATGGAAGGCAAGGAACATCCCTTGGAATGGAGACTATCACCTGCTTCCCTCTAAATTATTATAACTCTGAAATTAAGTGGGTTTCAGGCAAAGATATGGGAAAAGGAATAGTGGTTCTTTACTAGTTAGTATAACAAGGCAAACAAACAGCAACCATGGCATTCCCAGCAAACAGACAGACCCCCAGTCCCAGCCTCTCTCGGCCACAGGCACTTTCCCCTTGGCGCAGTTCCAGGCACGGCCAGCAGGGGCGCTGGTGGCTTGCGGCCGGGCAGGCAGGTGCGATGATTGCCCTGCGGCTGCAGGGGGCGCTGCGGAGCGGGCTCAGTCGCCTCTCTCACGTTGTAATGGTGGAAGGGATGCTCCACAAACTGGGTTTGCTCCTCAAACCCTCAGAGGCAGCTGATCCCGATGCCCCAGCAGGAACCTCGGATGTGGCAAGCTGAAATGGCAGGAACGGGCAAGAGGCACAAGAAACTTGACAGCTCGCAGGCAGGGGGTGTGGGGAAACAGTCTTGCAAAAAAAACTCTGGAGCAGTAGCAGAGGCATGGTGGGGGCTGGGCAGCAGCAGCTCGGCTCCTAAACAGGGCTGGGAGAGGCTCCCTTGGAGGAAGAAGGGGCTCAGGGATCCCTGGGCTCTTCCCCTGAGGTACCCAAGCAGATGGTGAAACTTGCCCTTTTTTAGTGAGGAAGGGTGCTAATGAGGTCCCAGTGCAACAGCCGCTCTTATGAGCAGAGCTCCAGTTGCAGTAGGAGGCATCAGGAGACAGAGCCTGCAGTGGCAGCGAATTCTTCCCACAGCGACTGCAGTCTCCTTCCCTTCTGAAAGATCAGGAGTCCAAAGATCTACAAAGGAGCTGCGCCCAACCCTGTTTACCCCAGCCCAATTCTTTCAGTATCTGTACCTCTCCAAGAGAAACCCTCAGGTGAGAGAAGTGCAGCCAGGTGCCGTCCCTGAACTTGGCAACTTTTGTCTCTGAAGTACCGATCCGTATAGTTTCTTGGTGACAGATGAGACGAAATTACATGAGAGAAAGAAACAAAAGGAAAAAATACTGAACCCAAACACTCCCCCATTAAAGGCGCAAGCAATTGCCATCACACACAGCAGTTCCTGTGAGTACCTGGCTCCGTTGGGAGATAAAGTCTAGGAGAAAACGCTCTAAAATGAGTGTTTTTTCTCTAAAGAGAGAGGATTTTAATAACTCCCCTTTCTTCTACCAATGAGAGAAATGGATACCAGGGGTTGAAAGTGAAAAGAAAATAAAGGAAAAAGTAATAAGGATGCCCACAAGGCACAGAAAAAAAAAGGAAAAAAAATTTACACCACACCCCCACCTTGCCACGTTACCGATAGGTAAAGATGGCAACTGCCTATATTTGTCTATGGGGATGGGAGGAGAAGAGTTCACAGCAGCTGGGAATCTGATGGATATCTGGTGTGGGTCTTCTCCTTGCAGTAGCCGAAGTTGGTGGCTGTAAATGTTCTTTCTCAAGTTGGTTCAGTTCGTCCAAAGTCTTGGGTTCAGGGCCATCCTGCACCAGCTCCTTGGATGGTCAAAGAAAAAAAAAGCTGAAACAGTCCAAGTAAAAAGGAACAAATCTCGGAGAGGACTGATTCCCGGTACAGCCTCCAAGCTACGGGAAGAGAAGGGGAAAAAACTTTTTGCTTCATGCTAGCAGAAAAAACCCAACAATTCAACAGAGGGAACAATCCTGATCCACGCTACCTGGAGCATGCAGAGAGCCAGACTTGAACAGAGCCCATGCAGGAGCCCAAGGCTCCCTGCTCCACCCCACAGGTCCGTCTTAAAGCTACAGCACTTATTTTCTGGGCATGAAGCAGACAATTAGGGAATAAAGCATTATCACCCCAAGACAGTATGAAATTTCCCAAAAGATAAGACACGTTGGAGGAAGGCACAAGGCTCTGGGTGGAAAGAAAGTTGGCCAGAGTTAGAGAAAAGCAGCTTCTTGCACATGAGCAAAAGGAAACAACCTGTCATGATCCACTCAACCCAAGCAGGAGTCGTGATGGGTCGTTTGACCCCAGGGTGCAAAAGACAAAAGGCAAGAGACTCAGGTTTGTTTAACAGAAAGCAGCAGTGCAGTTTATTGAGTGCTAACAATTAAGTTTTGAGAGAGAGAGAGGGAGAGTGAGAGAAAGGATGGGATATAGCTACCAACAGACGGGATGCATCCTCGTGGTCATCTGACGTGACACATCCTCAATCCGTTGGGGAGAAAGAGACCTCCAAGTCTTCTCTAAGAAAGTCACTTTTTATAGTCCTTTTCCAAAGCAAGAGACCTCTGGCCAAAAGGTGGGAATATTTATGGACTATTGTATGTGGAGATCATAGCCCCATGATGCAGGTGCAGGGCAGGGTGTGATAACCAGCACCCTGCAGCGTACCATGACAAGCACCAGGCACAACTACAAACAGTCCTTGGCCTGCAAGCATCCACCTCGGCCAGGCTGGAGCTCCGGTTCAGGCAAGTGGTGCAATCTCAGGTCCCAGTCTCTGATGATCGTTGTGAGGCAGATCAGAGAAAACTTTGGACCAACTCTTACACCACCCCGTGACTCACGATCATCGGCAAGAGCGCTCCTTTGTGGTGGTGTTGTGAAGTCTTCAGGACTCATCCGAGTTGGTAGCATTATCCCAGAAAAAACAGAGACAGAAAGTTGGACAGAATAGAAAAGTAGGAAAAAGATAAGGGAAAGGAAAAGGGAGAAAGAAAACAAAGCAAATAATCAATTTAACAATCAGTTTTCAATTTCAATTTCTGATTATAAAAAGACAAAAAATTTAAATCAATGTTAATAAGTTTTAATTTCAATTTTGATTTAACAATACTAATTTCTTGGTTGAAATATAATAATCAGTTTAACAGTCAATTTTCAGTTTCCATTTCTGATTACAAAGAGATAAATAAATAGTTTAAATCAATGTTTATAAATTTTAAGCTATTTGAATCAATATTTAAAAAAGAATGAAACAATTAAATAAGAACTAAAAATCAATCTTAATCAATATTCATAATGCAATACAACAAAGATAAGCAGTATTAAAACAAGGCATTTTTCAAATTTAAAACAGGAATTTTAGTAAAGTTATAGACACAAAGATTTAAATGATTTTTAGTACTCACTACCAAAATCTTCTATGAAAATACTATCACAAGCAGTTCTAAAGCATGCACACCCATTACTCATATACCCCAGTAGTGTTTCAGGAATCTTCTTTGGATAACTTTCAAAGTGACAGACATTCTGTTCTGTGTCTAAGCAAACATCTTGAACTCTGATTGCATTACTTTCACAGATAAACCCTTGTTGTTCCCACACAGTATAAGTTTCCAAATTAATAGTTCGCCATTTCTTGCCAATTTGATGGGCCCATTCTCTATGCTTGAAAGGATAGAGAATAGCTCCGTCATGATTCAGCCCTAACGCAATGATAGGGAATATTGAATGTACTGAAGCATTGCGTACTGTTACTATGAAGGCCGAGGCTATGTTTGTGCTGGGGTAGTAGTTTCACCAGGATTGGAATTCTTTTTCAAGATCATGGGCATTATCCCAAATTATTCTCCAAATTTCAGTAGGAAAAGTGGCTTTCTCGACTTCTCGTATAATTGAGGCAGCAGCTGACTGCATCCACAATTGAGCCTGGATACAGCAAAGAGCTAAAGACATGTTAGCCAATTTATTCATTATTACTTCTAAATCAATACTATTCAAAATTCCCAATCTTGTTCCCACAACATCGGTTATGTCTCTTGTCTGTTTCTTGAAAGGATCCTCCTTTTGCAGCCAGGTTGTCCACTGCTAGAAAAGGTGAACAAGCTGCTGAATTACTGAGACATTGTTTAGCATTGGCAATTTGACTTGTCTAAAAGGCCATGCCGAATTAAACAATATTTGCTGTTGGCCAATTTTCCAAATTACCTAAGGTCCAATTTCAAAAATTTTCAGGCTCAGTATAACCGGTGGTTGGGTAGTAGGTGTTAGAACATTAACATCAAGTTCCCCTCAGTATTTTATATTGTTTTTACCACACATAATTTTATGGGAAAATTGTACAATTCAATTTTGATTTTGAATCTTCACAAAATAAAACACGGCTGTAAGGTCCTGTGCTGTAACTGTATACAGGTTCGATGAGGGATTAAGCAATTAATCTTCATGTTCCACGGTGCTATTCTGTGAAAAGTAAACACAACAGAATCTGCCACAAAGAGGCAGGAGGTTAAAATAATGGAACTATGCAGCACGTAACACGGACTGGAATTCTTTTAACTTCCCAATCGTTTTGCTGCCAAAAGGGAAGCCACTCTATATCTCCTTTGAACACAGAGTAAGAGTCAGTGTAGCTGCAAACAAGAGATGCACTCCGCACTTCAACTGGAAAACACCCCAAATAATCATCAGTGCCCCAACCCAAGAGCCACCCCGTCCCCCAGCAATAATTTGTTCAGCAGAAGCATTAGTGAACAAGGAATTAGTGAACAATGATTGTTTGGGGAAGAAAGCAGAGGCTACTTTAATCACTTAGGCTAGCTGCTACCCAAGCTTTCAGTTTCTGTTATTGCCAGATTTTTCACAATTCCTTCTGTTACTGAGGATTTCTGGGCCACCCCATCAGGGGGAGCAGTCCCAGTAGTGGCTGTCTTCAAAAACTTCACTTCCAGAGAAGGTTTTTGAATTTCCTCTGAGGCAATTTTCAAGTTACGGGTTTCCAAATGGGAGATTATTTTTTGTTGGGTATCCCCCACTACTTCCATTTAATCTCCTCCTACAAGGGTATCATCAATATATTAATAAATAGCCACATTTTCAGGTTTGGGTTTTTGGACTGGCCATACAGGGGAGTTCTGCAAGTCCAGTATAAACAGTTTGATCCCTTCTTTGGCACCAGAGGGAAGAGGGTATTGTTTTAAATTTACAGGTAATTACATAGGTGATTTATGGCCAGCGGTGAATTTTATTTCATGTGTAATTTGCAAGCAAGCAGCTTTTTGAATGTTTTCTAGGAGTTGGTCGGGGGTACCAACTAAAGCTACAAAGTGTTAAGTTCCCCTGCCCAAAAAATCGCGTGCTGAGTTGGGGGCCATAAGTTAAATTTGTCACCCATTGTTAAGAGAGCTTCAAGGCCCCAGTGCCCACTAGCTTCTTGTTCTGATGATTCAATAACAGTGTACAGGATTTTTGTAGTGGTTATTAGTGGGTTAAAATTCTCATCATTGATAAAACTGTATTCTGCTTTAACTAAAGGTTAAAACAGATTATTGCTAGGGCAGCAGTATTCTCCATTATTTTTCATCAGAGTTACTTCCTTTTGAGGATATATTTGATTAGTTTCTTTCTCTTCTGTTTCTTTTGGTAAATCAGTGTGTTTTAAAGTGTTGGTGTGTGCTTGTCTTAGGGCAGCTCTTAAAGAATGATTCTCATTTCTCAAAGAATGAATCTCATCTCTCAAAGCATGACTGTCATTCCTTTCTTAATCTAATTGTTTTTGCAAAGTTTCCACTAAATTTTGTAGAGTCAATAATTGCTCTTTCTTCACTTCTTCACGTAAAGCGAGTTTCTATAACTGCCATAAAACAGACCCCCAAAACTGAGCAGAGAATGGTCTTATTTCTGCCCAGTTTGAATTTTGTTTCATGTTGCAAAGAATGTATCCTATCAATCACATTTTCTAAATTAAACCAGTTACTGTGAGCCCAGTCTTCTCCCCCTTGGGAGGGTCTGGCATTATACTTAGCTCATAAAGTGAAAAGTGCAGCTTTATCTTTTGCATTATGATTTTCAGTCATTTTGAAAGAAGGAAAATAAAGCCACTCAAGGGAGATCAGCACTTAATCACAGACACAGCTTTTGCTGTCTACAAGCTCCTTATTTCAGGGAGGGTAGAAACACAGTCTGCGTGATACCCCTTCCTAACTTCTTAGGAAAGGTTAGTACACATGTATTCACACCCAACGCAGTTTTCCCCCCCTTATTTTGGACAGGGTAGACCCACAGTCTGCACAGTTTTTTTAGGAAAGGGAAAAGTACACATGCACACACATCCTAAGCAGTTTCCCCCCCCCTTATTTTCAAGAAAGGCAGGCACACAACCTGCGCAGGTTTTCCCCCACTAATTTTTAGGAAAGGTCAGTTCATGTATATACAGTAATAGATTAGAGTTACACACGCACTCCTCAGCCTGCGCAGTATTCTCCCTATCTCAGGGAGGTCAGTACACATTCACACACAGTAAGAGTTATACACGTACTCCTCAGCCTGCACAGTATTCTCCCTAACTCAGGAAGGTCAGTACACATTCATACAGTAATAAAGAACAAGAAAAGCTCAGTTCTGCCTTTTGCACCAAGAGATATTTTGTGAATTTCTGAAGACAGAATCCTCAAACAAGTGTAAGAGTGCTTTTCACCTAGGTGTGTGCAGTTTGCAGGAAATCTGAAATGCCCACTTCCTTTCTAGTCTGGCTCACCCTGTCGAGGTGGCCACCTAGGTGCGGCTGGAGCAAGATGTCCTTCCCCAGTCACAGACTACACAAAACCAGCAACCCTTCTGTCTGTCAGAAACCCTTCATCCTGTCCGTGACGCCAATTTAATGTCATGATCCGCTCAACCCGAGCGGGAGTCGTGATGGTTTGTTCGACCCCAGGGTGCAAAAGACAAAAGGCAAGAGTCTCAGGTTTGTTTAGCAGAAAGCAGCAATGCAGTTTATTGAGTGCTAACAATTAAGTTTTGAGAGAGATAGAGGGAGAGAGTGAGAGAAAGGATGGGATATAGCTACCAACAGACGGGACGCATCCTCATGGTCATCTGACGTGACACATCCTCAATCCGTTGGGGAGAAAGAGACCTCCAAGTCTTCTCTAAAAAAGTCGCTTTTTATAGTCCTTTTCCAAAGCAAGAGACCTCTGGCCAAAAGGTGGGAATATTTATGGACTATTGTATGTGGAGATCATAGCTCCACGATGCAGGTGCGGGGACAGGCTGCGATAACCAGTACCCTGCAGCGTACCATGACAAGCACCAGGCACAACTACAAACAGTCCTTGGCCTGCAAGCATCCACCTCGGCCAGGCTGGAACTCCAATTCAGGGCAAGTGGTGCAATCTCAGGTCCCAGTCTCTGATGATCGTTGTGAGGCAGATCAGGGAAAACTTTGGACCAACCCTTACAGTGAGCTGTGTGTGGAGAGGGAATGGCTCCACAGTGTGCTTGGGTTATAGGTGAGAGCTGGGTCTTCTGGGTGCAGAAGTGTGCAGAAAAGTACTTTGTGAAAAGCCTTTCTTCAGGCACAAGAAGCTTTTCTTATCCTTCAGCATCTGATTTCTTTGCAGGCCTTAGTGAGTGAGTAACTCATCCACAAAGGGTCATGTTTCCCCTGCAGAAGCTTTGTGTGGCCTGGCAGCAACCAGCCAGTGTCAGCGTGGAGGAACTTGAACAACACCTGCTTCAAAAGCTTTGTCCTACAACATTTGATACACACTCTGCCACTGGCTGGTGCCACTTCCTCTCTCCTAGGGGCAGAGCTGGTCCTATGAGTCCTTGCTCAGTCATTTCTGAGGGATGGAAAAACAGCAGTGACTCTAGGAAGATAGGCCTCAATTTTTCTCTAGAAGATGCCTTTCCATGTTATGTTCAGAAAAGGTGTGGCAGAGCATAGGAAGCACATTATCTGATTTCATAAACTCATGGAATTCCAGTTTGGAAGAGACCTCAAGGATCCAGGATCAACCTTTCCTGGCAAAAACACAGTCAAGACAAGATTGGCCCAGCAACCAATTCCAGCTGAATCTCAAAAGTGTCCAATGTTGATAAATCCACTGTTGCATATAGGTAAAACTTTACAAAAGAAAGGTCTTGTAAAATCATGGTTCAGCCCTTGTTACTTCAGCTAAGTTCCCGTGAGAAAGGAATGGTAACAGTGAGAATCAGCTTGCATATCCATCTCATCTTGGGGTAAAGCAATTTGTGCCTGTGAAGGTAAAGATTCTGCCCATGTGAAACGTCTTGTTCCCAGGGATAAAAATATAAACATCTGTAAAGAGGAAAGCCATTAGCACGTACACACATGAACAGCTACTAACCAATGAACTGAGTGGAGAAATGTTACTGACCAACTAGAATTAAACATGGTGCCTTCTGATAACCATAAGCTGTGTGCAATAAAGATTTGACTTTTGCCACTTAAACTTTAGTGTTGTGTTTGTCTTTGTCCGTTGCTACAGCGACAACCCACTACTTTCCTGT
This sequence comes from Erithacus rubecula, assembly GCF_903797595.1. Taxonomy (NCBI): domain Eukaryota; kingdom Metazoa; phylum Chordata; class Aves; order Passeriformes; family Muscicapidae; genus Erithacus; species Erithacus rubecula. The sequence continues at coordinate 27,818 of NC_136671.1, read as the reverse complement.
GGAGTGATTATTCCAGTGATTGATTGTTCTCATTGTGGAAAATTTTTTCTCTGCCCAGTTGGAACCTCCCCAGGAGTAAGTTGCATACATAAACGTGCCATGCTCAAAGTTTCAGGTAAGGTCATTCCTAGTTTGCTGTGACTGATGAAGTGCATTTAAAAGGGTGTTGTCATTTGGATTTCCTGCTGTTGCCAGAAAGATGCTAAAATGAGGGACATGGGCATCCTGGATCCTCAGCGTTGCTTTGCACCTTGTTTCTGTATTGCACTGCCACTGTGCTAAGTGACACAGTTGGTCAGCGGTGAAGGATGAGAAGGGGGAAAATAACCCATACCAAACCACCCCTGAAAAGTCGCATCAGGTGGCACCATACAAAATCAATCAGAAACTGGTGTGGGATTCAATTAAAAGCTGGAATTTTATAGAGGGGAAAAGAATCGTTCCTTGTTTGTCAAACCCTTGATTTTTTGGCTGTGATTCTAGTTCTGGGATGCTATTAGTCTTGCTGCAATGATAGGTGTTCATTCTCACAAAGTCACTGACACACCAGACTGGAGAGCACAGAGATGTGTCGGTGCCTTTTCTGCCCAGGGGAGGTAAAGGCCAGGACCTTTCTGCCCCCACACCTTTTGTGTGGGAGCAATCCCCTGTCGTGTTCAAATTTTGGAGGTGCTATCTAAATTTGGGAGGTGGGCTCACGAAGGAGGATGACAGTACCTTCCCTTCCTGGGGGAGGAAAATATCCAGGCCAAGAGTTGCTGAGGTGGATTATGGGCTGCCCAGAGGAGGTAAAGGTTGGTGACAACTTTCTGCGGTGCTCCAGTCTCCCCTGTGCTCCCAGTACCCCTTCCATTGCTCCCTGTCTCTTGTACTGCTGCCAGTGCCCCCTCCAATGCTCCCATGTGCTTCACTGCTCTCCAGTGCCCTCCCAGAGTTCCCCAGTCTCTCCACTTGGACGGTGGCACCTCACTGGGCAGTGACATCAAAGTAGGCATCAATGATCCTATGGGTGATCATTGCTCCCCAGGCACTTCTCCCTCTTGGTTCCATATCACCTGTGCTAGGAAATGTACCCTGGATATCTCCCAGATGTCTGGATTCTCCTCCTGTCAGGTACTGGGGGAGGGTGGGAAGCCTGGGGGCTGGCACAGATCCCCCATGAAGACCAGGGCTTGTGTTCCTGTTCCTCCTGAAGAGCAGGTACCTGGCAAACATTGCACCCACTTTGGTCTATCTGCTGCTGGGTCCCACCCTGAGCAGGAGACAAGAGGCAAACTCACCTCCTCAGCTTCCTGAAGAGCCCGTGTCCCCCCACATGGCCCCTCTCCCCATCCCAGCCCCCATGGTCCCAGCACAGTCCCAGTCATCTGACAGCTTCATCACCAGGCCTAGACCACTCAGTCCAGGTGGAACAGAAGTATTTATTTATTTTGCATCCACAGGTCGACCTCAATGGGTGAGCAATCTCCCAGCTGCATCCCCGGCAGCCACTGCTGCAGCCACAGCTCCAGCCTTGACCCTTTACGCACTGGACTAGCACTTGGAGCTGAGGTGAGAGGGGGAGAGAGAGGTGTCCAATCAAACAGGCAGGCAGAAGGCAGAGAATTTCTGCAGGGTTGGCTTAGGCCGCCTGGGATCAGATCATGTTAAGGCATCCATGGAGGTGTGCTGGTGATTTCACAGCCCATGAGAAGGTCCCTGGTTCAGCTGAGGCAAAGCCAAGTTGGGCTAAGGCCTTAGATGTACCATACAGGTGTCCCTACTCAGGACAAGGTATTGTAGGGTAGGACTCTGCCAGTGAAGGACATGCTTCCAGGTTTGGGGAGGGGATGGCATGCCATCAAGGTCCCTCTGTCTTCAACGAGGACTTCTCTGTCCCACATGGGAAGCCTGCTGGATGTCCCACTGGGTATCGGGGAAGTGTCAGGCAGCCCAAAGGTGGCCTTCAGATCCTGCTCCTGTCCCTTGGAGCTACCTCAGCAGTGGGGAAATCCATCCCTTTGGAGTTACCTGCAGAACTGCCTCTGCTGCTCCTGCCGCCGCTGGTTGTTCTCAGCCAAGAACATGAAGATGTTCCTCCGTGTCTGATGTGGCTCTAGCCCACAGAGCACCTGGATTGCTCGTGGGGAAAGGTGTCTGCAACAACAGGGAATCCTCATCCCATAGCTACCATCTGCCTCTCCCTTCTCCCTTCCCTGTACCCACACAGTCCCACATCCACCCACCTGGTCCCGCATTCACCCACCTGGTCCCAGGTTGGAATCTCTCTGACATTTTCTCTGTGGGGAGGGAGGTTCCAGCCCTCCCCCACCTCACAGTGACCCCCTTTCTTGGGCGCTGGGATGGACGGTGGGGAGCCCAAGCACCTCCAATGCCGAATACCTGTCAAGGAGGGGACACTCAGCAAACCAGACGTGTCACTTTCCAGAAGATCCCAGGAAATGTGGGAGCCAGGAGACTTGGCACCTCACCATGGCTGACAGCTGCTCTTGCACCCCAGAGTTCTCCCTTGGGACACATGTAGGTAAATCCCTGTACCTGTACCTGGGTGTCCCCCAACTGGACCCCAGGTACACCCATCTCGTTGAGTCCTAAGAGTCCCCTTGAAGCCTCAGGACACCCTATCCCCATCTGAGACCCCTCTCTCAATCTGGGTTCCCAGGGACTCCCATCTCCTGGAGGCCTAAGAGTCTCCCAGTCCCCAGGGACTACCCCCAAACTAGCCTAGAGGGGCCCAAAAGCCTCCTGGGACACCCTAAGCCCTCTAGAAACATCCATCCCCTCTCCAAGGGATATGTCCCATGCCTCATTAGTCCTTCATGTTCCCCCCGACCTCCAATTCCACTCCCTGTGCCTCTGACCCAGGGAGGTTCTATGGGCAACCAGGGTGACCTGACACAGCAGTTCTCCTCCCCTACCTGCAGCATCTGCTGGTCCTCCCCAGCAGCCCAGTCTTCCCATGCTGCCCATTCCACCTTCTGTTCTCTCCAGTGTGAATTCCCATGTTCCCATTCTGCAGACAGCTGACAGGCCTCCTGGAGGTGTCAGGCATGATTAGCCTCAGCTTTCGAGAGGCTTCCTTCAGGTCTGATCCATCTGGGACATACCTGCAGTGCTCTCTGACAGTCCTCAGAAGCCAGGAGTGTGATGTCAGGCCTGGCTGAAGGAGCTAACTCTTTCCCACCTACCTCCCTCATCCTCAGAGAGCTGGCTGAGCATTGGGTGAGCACACTGCAGAAATATCAGCAGTCATCAGCATGAGCGTGCAGCAGATAGGAAACCTGTTTCCCTTGGGGCCAAAACTCCACAGGTGTTCAGGAGAAGTGGGGAGCTAAGGCAGTTCCTGTGGACCTTCCTGAGTTGCTACACAGTCCAAGTGTCTGGGGAGGATTTCACCCAGGATCCCTCCAATCTGATCCCATGAGAATTTCACCTGGCAGGTAGCTTTGGCCCTGGCTCTTGTTGCCTCATGCCTGGCTTCTGGTATGGCAGTACGGGGAGGGAAAACTTTCCAGGATGTTCTTTTTCTCCTGGAAAAAGAGGAAGCTCTTGGGTGCAGCCTGTGAGGTTGTGTGGTAACAGGTTGTGATCTACCCATGTATGTCAGGGCAGCAGGAACCCCTTCCATACCTGTTTTGACCCACTGTTTCTCTGCAGCCTTTGTAGGTTGGGTGGAAAAATCCTCAGACACAGTGAGCTGAAACCTAGAATCACAGAATGACAACATCCTGAATTTGAAGGAACCCACAAGAACAAATGTAGCCAACTCCAGAAGCAAATGATGCCACAGGCTTGAAGAATGGCAGACCCCACACTCTGCGGGCAATGAAGGAACCAGACAATCATCAAGAAAATGCACTTACCTAGGGAACATGTGGGCCTGCACTCCCTGAACAGTGGCCACTCCATTATTGACACCAGAACCCAGCACATTCAGCCTCTGCTGAGTGACAGGGAGGTGTCAGATTTCCATGCAGGAAGAAGACCTGTCTTCTGCTCCTATAGGATAGAAGCTATTTCTCCAAATTCCTCTTCCCAAACCCCATGAACATCATGGAATCAATGAACCAATAAGATTGGAAGAACCCTTGGAGTTCTTCCAACAAGTCTAACCATGGCCATATCTACATGCCTCTTAAATGTCTCCAGGGATGATGAGGCCACCACTGCCCTAGGTAGCCTGTGTCAAGGGTGGACGACCTCTTACATGAAGAAATTTTACCTAAAATCCCACCTAAACCTCTCCTGGTGCAATTTTTCTTTTGTTATCTGGGAGAGCAGGCCTACCCCCACCTGGCTTCACCCTCCTTTCAAGTAGATGCAGAGAGCAATAAGGTTCCCCTGAGTCTCCTTTTCCTCAGGCTCAGCCCCCACAGCTACTCCTCATAAGGCTTGTGCTTCAGACCGTTTCCCAGCCTCTCTGGCCTTCTCTGGGCATGCTCCAGCACTTCAATGTCCCCAGATTCAAGCTCACCGTGAGCAGCAGAGCTACCCAGGTGTCCTGACTCTCCAGTCCTGCAATGCAGCTGCAGTGGAACTGCATGCACAGGACATTGTCCTGGCAGGACAGGATGCCAATATTCTCAAAGGCGAAGGCAGGGCGCTGCCTGTCCCTCAGCTGGAAGGAGTACAAAAGAATGGTCTCTTCTACACAGCCCCTCACCACGTCGGGTGGAAGGGAATTGGTCTGGGACAGCCACCAGTAATCCAGTGGCATGATCTCGATGTCACCTGCAAAGAGGAACACATTTTCACTACCACACCACAGCTGAACAAATGTTTGCATGAGATTCATGGCAAAGTGCCAGACAGGTTTGGGGGTCAACCCAACTCTGTCCTCCATCTTTGGAGGTGATTCCCCCCTCCCTCAAAGAGCAGAGGGCACACAATTCCTCCAAATGTGGACCTGGATCCCTTCTCACCAGGTATCATCACTGTTGGAAAAACCAGCTCCTGTAGACAGGACATGTCTATGTCCAGCTGGAACACAGGTTTTCGAACCACGTATAGCTTTTCTTTGCCATGGATTTGCTCATGAATCACAGCAAATGTCCCAAGACCTGGGACAAGAACACCCTGCCCAGGAAGAAGACAAAACACTTGAGATAGCTGTTACCCAGACCCTTGAATCCAGGGGTTAAACTCAGGGTGCCTTTACTCTGACTGATGCAAAGGAGAAACCCCTACCAGCTATTCTCAAGAGATAAAAAATCACACAAAAGGCAGAAATACAGAAAATTAAAGAAATTTTTGCAAAGGAATAAATACACTAACAAATTAAACATAAAATCACTTACCATCCCATTACTTAGTACTTATTTAGCATTTACCAAAAAGGTTCCATGAAAAGAGGATTAGAAGGAGAGACAGAGAGACATGGAGAGAGACAGAGAGAGACAGAAACAGAAAGGGTACAGCAAAACACACATATAGCTACCAGCTCCTGAGTTCCCCCCCAGAGTCCCAAGCAAGGCAGGGCCCACATGCTGGGTACCTTGTGGTCAGCCTGTTTGAAGCTCTTAGGCCTTTGTGGGCCTGTGCCCCAGATGGGACTCACCAATAAGAGGGCAGGTTAGCACCAACCCCTAGGTGCTGTCATTGACAGCCTGGCTGGGCACTGGGGGTGGGACTGGGCACAGCTTCACCTACACAAAGCCTGGCCTGCCCCTCCCATCAGACACAGTCTGACATTACAAGGGCAAGATGTCTTGAGATGTTGTTCTAATCCAGTCTCTCACAAAAGGAAATGTGAAAATTGTGAGGAAAACTCATATTCTCAATGTTTTTACTTTCCCTCTTCAAAATATTCACAAAAATTCCTCAGCTAAAGAAGATCGCAAGCAATTCCAGCCCAGGCAAAGATTCCCTGGGATGATCTTTGGCATGGACCCAGCAGGATCCTGTATCTCTCTGCTAGGTCTCTCTAACCTTGGCAGATCAGAGAACACTTAGAGGAGTTCTCTCGGAATGGTGCCATAATGCTCAGGAAGAGGGACCACAGGGGTCCAGGACACCAGCCAACCTTGTCCAGCTTCATCTGTCCTAGGACGTAGGCAGACACAACATCCCAGATGGCCACCACCTCTGGAAAGTACCAGAAAGAAGTGTCAGGTTGTACTCACAGCACTTCGTGGAGCTCTTGGAGTGATAGATGGGGCTGACAAAGGGCCTGGATTGGACTGTGCCCCTGGTTCTGCTGCCTTCTACTCCCCAGGCAGGGCTGGGGCAAACATGGGGGTGTGAAAAGGGCTCAGAACCGGGGCTATGGTCATTTAACCCCCAAAAAGAGATGGCAACCCAAAATCCAGCTGGCTCCTAAGAGCCCAGTAGGCGCTGTCAGACTTCCCATAAGTGCCAGAACCTTGAGAGAGGTTCCCAGAGAGCTTCCACAGCCCAGAAGCTGACCCTGGTAGAGGGACATGTTATACCCATGAGACTTTCAGAGCAGGCCCAGCCCTGTACAACCATCCCTCTGGCCCGAGGGAGGCTCGCAAAACCCTCACCTTTGATAGAGAGCTGCAGGAGTGTGGGGAACAAGCAACTCTGCTTCTTGCTGATGCTAATTGTATAGCACCCCTCCATCTTACTCCCCAAATTTCTCTCCAATCAGGCCCTGCCTGTGCCTGAGGGCCCTCCCATAAAAGAACCCACACCCACTAGAACAATCCCCAACCCTGCTCAAGGCTACAGGCAACCCCTGGTTGTCACCATGGTGTCTCCCAGTGATGGGTGGGTGCCTTGTGATGTCAATGGCAGCTGGAAAGATGCACTGTGATGTCAGCAGAAAGATGGCACCTTGGAGATGGGGAAGAGGGACTATGGAAGGGGGTTTGTGGAAGGAAGAGCCTGTCCTGGCTCAACACAGATGTCGCCAGGTAACAAAATGTGTCACTGCTGCTCTGTTGAGCTGAGTTCCTAGAGAAAATCATAGCTAATAACTGAAATAAACATAAAAAATAAAAATTCCTTAATATTATATAATAAAAACAATGAAAATCAATTTACTGGGATTTTTTTTTTTTTTTTTTTTTTTTGCTATGAAATGTGATGGCTCCCACATTTTCAGGGGTCCTCTGGGAAGTGGCACCTCTAGTTTGGACCCCTCCCTTCCTCCCTGCCTTCCTTCCTGGTCAGCCACATGTCATGCCCCTTGTACTGCCTCTGCAGGCATCATGCTCGGTGCTTGGGATGCTAAGAGAGGTGTGCAGTGTCCTGTCCTGTGCCTTCTCATCCTGGCAGGTGCTGGGTAGACCTGTCACTCTCAGCTGGCCTTTCTCTCTGGCCGCTGATTGCAGGGTAGACTCATTGCCCGCAGCCAACCTTGGATACAAACCTTGGCTCTTTTCCCTGTAAAATTAAACTCACCTCCCTTCAGCTTCCCAATGTCATTTGGTAGGAGGCATTTGGCACTCCAAATACAGCCATGGTTCTATGTGTGGCAGCTTTGGTCTGGGACAAATCCTGCTGTTTGGAATTTTACCAAGCAGAAGCCCACTCACAGAAACAGGGACCTGCACACAAATCCTCGCTCTTATTTATGGGAAACAACATTCAACCCCCCAGTTTCCTGATGTCAGTTTGGAGGAGGCATTTGGCACTCAGGGTTTTAGGTGGTAGCAGCTTGGGTCTGGGAGAAATCTTGTGCTGGTTGGAATTTTAGGAGGCAGAAGCCCAGTCCCTGGAACAGACACCTGAAAACAAACGCCACCCCTTTTCCATGAGACACAAAACTCAACCCCCCACCTTCCTGATGTCATTTTGGAGGAAGTGTTTGGTACTCCAAGGGCAAGCAGAGTTCTAAGTGCTGGCAGCTTTGGTCTGGGAGAAATCCTGTGCCTTTTGGAATTTTAGCAGGCAGAAGCTCACTCCCAGCTACAGGGCCCTGGATATGAATGGTAGCCCTTTTCCCTGTAAGACAAAACTCAGCCCCCCAGTTTCCTGATATCATTTTGGAGGAGGTGTTTGGCTCTCCACAGGTAGCGAGGGTTCTAAGTGGTGGCATCTTGGTTCTGGGAGAAGTCCTGCTCCATTTGGAGGGCCAGTCATTACACGACTTAAGGATACCTACTCACAAGCATATCCACTCCACAGCTTCACCTATTTCCTGGCCACCTTGAAATGAAGGAGCAGTCTTACTGTTTGCAGCATTCCTCAGAGCTTTATGACCACCATCCCTATACTTCTGAAGTTGAGGAACCTAATTTAAAAGTAGTATCAGCAATACCACTTTACCTAAAATCCATTTGGTCCACCAACAAATTCCAAGCAAGCACTGGTAAGAAATTTTGCATATTTTTACAGAGGGCTTTTTGTTGTGCAGTTGTGTACTGTCTCCCTGAGGCTACCAGGGGTGGAAACTGCTCCTGAACACAGCAAACCTCCTGATTTAGTGTTCTTTTCATCTCCTTCCCAGGACAGGCGGGAAAACACCTCAGAGGAGCACAGCGATTGGCGGAAGTGGCTGGAACTGACCGGAGCGTGCTCCCCATGTCTGATGGTCTGTGTAGCTCCCTGGACCCCTGGTTCACCCGAATTGGCCACATATGGCACCCTCAGCAAAGGTGGCCACCCCTCATCAGCCTGGCAACGCCACCCTTGGCTCCTGTCACTGCCGAAAGTGTCTCCTTAGACCTGAGATCACCTCAGGAGGACATAAAGGTGGTCTGGAACTCAGTTCTTTCCGATGGCTGCCAATGAGAGGCTGCAGGAGGCTGTTCTTAGAGGTTTTCATGGTTGTTTATTGTTTCTTATCTCAGGAATGCTTTGTCCAATGAACAGTGGTCTGCTCGCCAGACGTCCAGAGAGACTCCACCTGGCAGAGGTAGGACTTATCTTTTATAGTCTAAATTAAGTATTTACAATTGACTCTCAATACACTTCAAACTTATAACATGGTCCAGATTTGTTCCCATCCAATCGAAGGATGCCAAGGTGGCACTCCGACACGGATGGCACGGAGAAGAAAGAGGAAGAAGCATACCACACCCCAAGTCCTCCATCTTGACCATGAGCCCCTTAATATAAATATTATAGAAATCTGCCTGTTCTACATTCTAACAATCTAATTTACACTCTATTTTTGCAGCTTGCATTCCTACTCTCAATGTTGGTAAATTGTTCCAAGGAGCTAAACCCAGCCCCTGGGACACTTGGGTCTCATTTGAGGGTCTTTGGACACCCCGCCAGGGGGGTCTTAAACCTCCCAGGGAAGCTAGACGAATACTCTGAAATCCCATAGACTCCCTTCTCTCACCACCGGCACTGGCAGTGCGAGCAGCCCCTTGCTGCAGCCGCCGCTGGCCGCACGCCTGGCTGTGCACTGCCTGGCTGGTCCCGCCACTTCGCGGGGTGACACAACACCTGCCGGGCCACTGCCCAGGAAGGCCATCGACCGACTGGAAGCAGAAGCGCCCGGTGCCGCTCCACTCTTCTTCCCGCCCGGGGCTGCTCTCTTCGCACTACCACGGCTCGACCCTCCTGCCCTGTGGCATGCCAGGCAATGCGAGAGATCCGTGCCGCATGACACGCATGTGGCTGGGCCCCACCGAGCTCCGGGTGGAGCGGGGGCCGGGCCCTGCGGAGACCCGAGGGGAGCCGGGCCACGGCCCCGTTGGAAGAGCCGCAGGGGAAGCGGGCTCCCGGTGAGACTGAGTGGACAGTGGGGGCGGACGCCCGTGAGCGCGCAGCCTGGGGTGAGCAGAAGACGAGATGGGCAGATGGAGGTGGCAGCAGCGCCCTGCGTAAAAAGGCTGATGGTCCCGCAGCCCCCGCTTCGCACCCCCTCGGCTGCTGCCGAGAGGAACCACTTTACACCTCCCCGAGGGCTAAGGGTTGCTACTTTCAGAAAAATTAATCCACGATGCCACAAGTTTCTGTCAAAAAAGGAGGCAGATTATGTCCTATAACTTTACCCCAATAAAGGAAGAGATCATGGGGCATTTCCAATGGGGTCTCTCAAACGGTTGGTGGATGCAGCTCCCTTTTTATCCTAAATTTGTGCTGTGTCACCTTCTTCCTCTTCCTCTTCCCCACTGGATGAAGTAATTGGAAGATACAGACTTCCTGAATCACATACTCTACGCCCCACTATAATATGCACTCCCACTTTTGTTATATACAAGAAAGAAAAATAAACTCTTCCTAATTCTATTAAGTCCCTCTTCCTCTGGGTTCAGGAATTTTACACCACCTTGGATGAGCAACTGTCTCTGTTGATTAGTAACAGTTTCTAGAACTGAGTCTCTTCTGTTACTTTGTTATCCTTGGGTTCCTGGCTTTGTGTAGGAGGAGAGACGCGCGTCGTCTGTTTTCTAAAGACGCATTCATCTTACTCCTTTCTCCTCCACACATTCTTGGTGGTGGGGTGGCTCCCACTGGCACTGCACCCCACACATGAGGCCTACACACACATACACATATCCCACACCTTGGCACACAACCCTTCATACACACACAGGCTTTTCTCCATTGCCTTGGATTGACTTGCTTACCCATCCCCCACGTGACTTCCTTACCCATTTGTCCAGGTCCAGCCTTTCCTTCTCTTTTGAGCACTTGCATTGTCTTGCCCTTGAACTCCTCCCTTGCATTACCTTGTTCATCCCTGCCCCCCTCCCCTCTGCACCCCCTCCGGAATTCAAGACCACTTTTTTAGTGACATTTCTTGGACTTGCACTGCCTTGCCTGTTTCTCCTATGACTCTCAAAGCACTCATGCATTTCAGGAATACATGAGCACCAATCTGTACATGTCTTGAAGTCTGGGCAGGTGATTCACATTTCTCCCTTGGGCTCCAGGCCCACAAAGACAGTTCTTTTGCATATGAAGGAAAGCAGGTAGCCCAGGTGTTTTAGGTGCAGATTAGAGATAGCCCACACAAGATCAATGCTGGACAGAGCATTCTGTCCTGGCTGCTTTCATGTATCTTTGAATATACCTCTCACCTTCCTTGCCTTGCCTTGCCTTGCCTTTCTTTGCCTTGGCAATGCAACAGTTTCATTGCCTTGCCCTTCTTACCCTCCCTAACTGTGCATTCCCTTCCATGCCCATGCCTCACCCTTGTCCTGCCTACTGCTTTCCTCCAGAGCCTTGCCTAGTCCTTCCTGTTTCAGCCTGGTCTAGCCATCACTGGGCTTGTCTTCCTATCCCCAGCCTTGCCTAGAACTTCTGGGCCTCCTCTCACCTACTATTCCATTTGCTTTCCCCTCACTGTTCTGGCCTTGTCAAACACTGTTGCCTCTAACTGCCTACACGTGGTTTGCATTGTCTTGCCTGCATGGAGGGCAAGGCAAAGCTCGGTATACAACACAAAGCAAAGCAAGGGTAGTCTAGGAACAACTAGAAATGGTACTGAAGACAAGGCAAGGCCAAGTGGTTTTGTGTGCCTTTCCTTGGGAAGCAAAAGATACAGTGTTGGTGTGGTTGGAGCAGATGCTAAGGTACTGTGGCAAAAAATAGTCCAGCAAGATATTTCTATTCTGGCCCCTTCTGTGTAGGCATATCTGTGGGATATATTCATCACTGAAGGTGGAGCAGTTCCTGAATATTTTTTGTATTTTGGAGGAGGGGATGCAATTTCTTTGGAGATGGGCTTCTAGTTTCTCTCTTTGGCAAAGAAAGCAACTTTGGATGCGCACTTTGGGAAGTCTTAGTGAATTTAAAGACTTCTCTGGATTAGAGCAGCTGAATTTTCAGTGGGAATGCAAGATGCAGAGCTTTTTCTCTTTTAGTATGTGAATAGTCCCTGGTGCCATTGCATTTGGATTATGATTCTGTAAAACTGAACGCTTAGGACGGTACCTAGAGCTGAGAAGGCAAGAGCCCATAGCAGGCTGTAGGCTTCCAGCTCGACTGTGTGCACTTCCTTCTTTTGTAAGTCGACAGTGCCATCCTGTGGTTGTTTTGATGAACGCTGACTTTTGTCTGTGATCAGCTGCTCAACATGTAACTCTCACGCACTGAACTGCATCCACCTCCCTGGAGACATGCACTTTCTCTCAAGCTCCACGTACCATCCTACCCTCTCAGTCTCTCAGATCCCAACCCCCTTCAAAACGTCTAGCAGCTGCTTTCTAAGCAGAAGTTCTACAACAAAAAGCCAGCACTGGCTTTCACAGTCCTTTTGCAGTCTGCCCACTAGACAAAACACAGTAGTAATTCCCACGTTCCTTCTCAACTATACAGATAACATCAACATATTCTCTCAAAGTGGCATAGAAGCATTTCCAGTTGCAATTCAACATTAGCAATGTGCCAGGACAAAAGGCATTTGAAGTTCTACCATCTTTCCCTATGAAACCTGATATCCTCATCTCAATCACTTTCACGCAATTTCAAAGTTGCTGATTCCAGGCAGCTAAAGAACACACAGATGGAAGTGCAAGAACAGAAGACGTTCTTAATATGCCCGCTTCTCTTAGCAACATTTAGGTTAAGCACAATGCACTGCGGCTCTGTATCTTCTCTCCTAGCTAGATGTGCTTTTTCACTCTCATATCTTTGTTGCAAACATACAGCAGCTGTGCCTCTGTATAAAGGCTATAGAAGTAGAAAGTCAGCTGCACCTTCCCCTTGCCCCCTGTAAGCCACATCAAATTCATTTGTGAGCTCTTTCTCCCCTGTATTTTGTGTTGTTTGGATCTTGGAGCCTGAAGGTTAGCAAAATTATTTCCACAGAGGGGAGGAAAAGGAATAGGTAGCAGTACACTAACTTTCATCAAACTGCCTCCTTAACGACTGCCATTGTGACTTCAGCTAACAGGCCTGTGGCAGCCACACTTGCCTTTCGATCAGTACACTGAACACATCAACCAGGTACTCTGTGGCATTTTTCTTTGGCTTATGAGATCTGTCTCACTTTCCTTCTCCCAGAGGTGAATCGTCGTCTGCTTCTCCAACAGAACACTGTTGAGGGGTGAGTGCTAGGGTTGGGGTGGGGGGCGAGGGGTGGGTGCTAGGGTTAGATGAGTGTACCAGGGGTAGGTGCTAGGGTTATGGGAGAGGTCAAGGGATGGCAGCTAGGGTAAGAGGAAGGTGCTAAGGGTGGGTGCTAAGGTTAGGGGAGTGTGATTGTGGTGGGTGCTAGGGTCAAGTGAGTGTGCGAGAGCTGGGTCTAGTGTTGAAGCAGTTTGCTAAGGAAGGTGCTTAAGTTAGGGGAGTGTTTGGTATGTGGATGATAGGGTTAGAGGAGTGTGCTAGGTGTGTGTGCTAGGTCAAGGAGAGGGGTCGAGGTGTAGGTGCTAGGGTAAGAGTGGGGTTCGAAGAGTGAGTGCTAGGCTTAGCAAGTGTGGTAGGGATGGGTGCCAGGGTTTGGGGAGGGGTCGAAGATTGGGTTCTAGGGTTAGGAGAGAGTGCTAGGAGTGGGTGCTATGATTAGGTGAGGGGTCGAGTGGTGGCTGCTAGGATTAGGGGAGTGTGGTAGGCTGGGTGCTAGGGTTAGGGAACTGTGCTAAGGGTGGTGCTCAGCTTAGGGGACTGTGCTTGCAGTGGGTGCTAGGATTAGAGAAGTGTGCTGGGGGCTGCAAGACTTATGGGAGTGGGTGTGGGGTCGGTGCTTGGGATAGGGGAGGGGTCAAGGGCTGCGTGCTAGGGTTAGGGGAGTGTGCTAGGGATCAGTGGTAGGGTTAGGGAACTGTGCTCAGGGTGTGTGCTAGGGTTAGGGGACGGGTCGAGGTGTGAGTTCTAGGGTTAGGGGAGGGGTTGAGGGATGGATGCTAGGTTAATGGGAAGGTGCTTGGGGTGGGTGCTAGGGTTAGGAGAGTGTGCCAGGAGTGGGTGCTATGTGTAGGGGAGGGGGTCAAGCTTTGGGTGCTAGGGTTAAGGGCGTGTGCTAGGGGTGGGTGCTACGGTTAGGGGAGGAGTCGAGGTCTGGGTGCTTGTGTTAGGGGAGAGTTTGAAGGGTGGGTTGAAGGGCTAGGGGAGTGTGCTATGGGCAGGTGCTAGGATTAAGGGGTGGGTGCTTGTGGTTAGGGGAGGAGTAGAGAGGTGTGTGCTATTATTAGGGGCGGGATCAAAGGGTGGGTTGTAGGGTTAGGTAAGTGTTCTATGAGTGGTTGCTAGTGTTAAGGGGTGTGCTAGGGTTGGGTGCTAGGGTTAGGGGAGATTTTGAGGGGTAGGTTTTAAGGTTAGGTGAAGTGTGCTCGGGGTGGGCACTAGAGTTAGGGGAGTGTGCTGGGGAGGTGCTAAGGTCAGGGGTATGTGTGAGAGGGCTGGCGCTAGGCTTAGGCAAGGGGTTGAGGGGTGGATGTTAGGGTTAGGGGAGTGTGCGAGTGGTGGGTGCTGGGGTTAGGGGAGTGAGCTGGGGCTGGGTGCTAGGGTTGGTGTAGGGGTCGAGGGGTGGGTGCTAGGGTTAGGGGAGGGGTCGAGGGGTGGGTGCTAGGGTTAGGGGAGTGTGCGAGTGGTGGGTGCTAGGGTTAGGGTTAGGGTTAGGGAGGCATCCTCGTGGTCATCCAATGTGACACATCCTCAATCCGTTGGGGAGAAAGAGATCTCCAAGTCTTCTTTAAGAAAGTCACTTTTTATAGTCCTTTTCCAAAGCGAGTGGCCTCTGTCCAAAAGGTAGGGAGATTTATTGTATGTGGAGATCATAGCTCCACGATGCAGGTGCGGGGACAGGCTGCAATAACCAGTACCCTGCAGCGTACCATGACAAGCACCAGGCACAGCTACAAGTGCAAGCATCCATCTCAGCCAGGCTGGAGCTCCAGTTCAGGGCAAGTGGTGCAATCTCAGGTCCCAGTCTCTGATGATGGTTGTGAGGCAGATCAGAGAAAACTTCAGACCAACTTTTACAAGGGGAAGTGTCGACGGATGGGTGCTAGGGTCAGGGGAGTAATAGTGGTGGGAACTAGGGTTAGGGGAGGTGTCGAGGGCTGGTTGCTAGGGTTATGGGAGTGTGGTAGGTTGGGTGCTAGGGCTATGGGAGGGATTGGGGGGAGTGTGCTGGGGTTAAGGGAAGTGTCGAGACGTGGATGCTAGAGTTAGAGGAGTGTGCTAGGGTTGGGTACTAGGGTTAGGGGAGTGTGCTATGGGAGGATGCTAAGGCTAGGAGAGTGTGCGAGGGGTGGGTGCTAGGGTAAGGGGAGTGTGCTATGGCTGGGTGCTAGGGTTATGGGATTGTCAGTGAGATGAGTGCTAGGGTTAGGGGAGGGCTTGAGGGGAGTGTGCTAGGTTTAGGGGAGTGTGCTGGGTGTGGGTGTTAGGTTTAGGGGAGTAGTCTAAATGTGGGTGCAGAGTTAGAGAAGCAATGATGGGTTGTTGCTAGGGAGGTGATAGGGGTGGGTGCTAGGGTTAGGGGAGTGTGCGAGTGGTGTGTTTTGGGACAGATATTAGGAGTTTTTCTGGCCATTTTTGGTGCAATTTCATGTGGATTTTGGTGTTTCTTATTGCAAATTTTTAGGCCTGGGTTGTTAAGTCTGAATTTATCCTGCATTTTTCCTGATGTTTTTCCCAATTATTCTTGGAATTTTGGCCAGCTTGGGGTGTCTTGATTTTAGGACTATTTCTGGCCATTTTTATATTAATTTTAGGGGATTTTTGAGTCTCTTAGTGCGAATTTCTTAGTCTGAATTTTCCCTGGGTTTTTCCTGATGCTTTTCCCAGAAATCCTAAGGATTTTCATAAATTTTAGGTGTTTTTTTAGGGGTTGGGCCATGTTAAGTCACATTTCCTCCAGATATTTTGCCCACTCATTTTGCAAGTTTTTCCTTAGAAATCCCTGAACACTCACTGGGTTTTAGGGCAGATGTCAAGAGTTGTTCTGGCCATTTTTTGGTGCAATTTCTTTAGGTTTTTGTGTTTCTCAGTGCGAATTTTAAAGAATTTTTCCTGTTTTTAAGGCAGAGTTTTCCCTGGCTTTTTCCAGATGTTTTTCCCAATAATGGAATTTGAACAGCTTTGGGGTGTTCCAGTGCAACTTTTGGGAATTTTCGGGTCATTTTCTGTTTGATTCTTAGGGGATTTTTCGTTTCTTAGTGCGAATTTTCAGGGAATTTTCTGGTTTGTTAGGCTCAATTTTTCCTGGATTTTTCCTGATGATTTTCCCAGAGGTCTTTGAAATTTTGGCAGAATTTAGGTGTTTTAGTATGGATTTCAGGAGTTTTTGGGCCATTGTTCATGTGATTTCTAGGCTTTTTGGGCCATTTTAGGTCGTGTTTCCTTTGGATATTTTGCCCACTCACTTCTCCAGTTTTTTCCTCAGAAATTCCTGGAATCTCGCAGGGTTTTGGGGCCATGTTTGTTTTTTTAGTGCAGATGCGAGGAGTTTATCTGGCCATTTTTTGTCCAATTTCTGGGGGATTTTTGTGTTCCTTAGTGCGAATTTGTTAGGCTGAATTTTTCCTGGATTTTTCCTGATGTTTTTCCCAGCAGTCCTTGGAATTTTGGCAGAATTTAGGTGTTTTAGTATGGATTTCAGGAGTTTGGGGCCATTGTTCATGTGATTTCTAGGCTTTTTGGGCTGTTTTAAGTTGCATTTCCTTTGGATATTTTGCCCACTCACTTCTCCAGTTTTTTCCTCAGAAATTCCTGGAATCTCACTGGATTTTGGGGCCATGTTTCGTTTTTTAGTGCAGATTTTAGGAACATTTCTGGCCCATTTTTTTGCAATTTCTGGGGGTATTTTTCCTTTCTTCTGTGCCACTTTCGAGGGAATTTTCTATTTTTTAAGTCTGAAATTATCTTGGATTTTTCTCAATGTTTTTCCCAATAATGCCTGGAATTTTGTGTTTCAGTGCAGATTTTAGGACTATTTCTGGCCATTTTCATATCGATTTTTAGGGGATTTTTTTTGTCTCTTATTGCAAATTTTGAATTATTTTTTTCAATTGTTAGTCTGAACTTTTCCTGGATTTTTCCTGATGCTTTTCTGGACTGTCCTGGGGATTTTTCCAGAGTTTACGTGTTTTACTATGGACTACAGGAGTTTTTGGGCTGTTTTTAGTCTGATTTTAGGATTTTTTTGGCCATTTTAAGTCTCATTATCTTGAATATTTTGCCTGATCCTTTCTCAGTCTTTTACTTTGAAATCTCTGGAATCTCACTGTATCTTGGCGTCTTCCTTTGCTTTTTAGTGGAGATTTTAGGATTTTTTCTGGCCATTTTATGTGCAGTTTCTAGGGGATTTTTGTGTTTCTTAGTGTGAATTTATGGGCATTTTTCTGGGTTTTAATGCTGAATTTTCCCTGGGTGTTTCCTCATGCTTTTCCCAGCAATCTATGGAATTTTTGCAGAAGGTGTTTAAAAATTTACCTCCAATCTGTGTCAGCTGTGCAAAGGCAGAAATGATTTTGCTCTTGCACTCTGCTGACAGGTTCCTGTAATAGTTGCTTTGTACATCCTTTGCAAGTAGCTCGAGCCTGAATCCTGAGTGAGTGGTGGAGGATAGCACTTGTATTTGTTCATTTAGGAAATAAAGAAGCCCCAAGGTAGAGAAGACTGTTGTTTAGTTAGCAAACTGATCTCAGGCTTAAGGCTTTTTTTTTTGGCCCAGTCTGAGGTTTCTCCTTATACCCGAGATCACCTCAAAAGCACATGCAGTGGTTTAAGTCCTGGTTTCTCCCAAAGCAGCCAATGAGACATTGGTATGTTCAGTGAAGGGCCAGGAATGCTGTGTGCTGTGCACGCTTTCTCCTAAGCATTACTTTCACTACTGTGCTGTTCGCTATGCAGGGTTCAAGGAGTGCACAGCACTCTTTTTCAAGATGCACCGTAGATCTGTATGGAACAGAGGCTTTAGAAGAAAAATGCACATGCCAGGCGTATTTTGGCAGTAGCAGAAGCTAGCAGCAGAGTGTACTGAGTGAGCAGTATAGACAATTCACCTCTGGTAGAGAGAAATCGCTGTAAAACACAAAGCGCGAACAAGCGAGAAGCAGAGCAGCAGAGTGTTCTGCGCAGTGTACTGTGTGTCAGTGAGTGACTCCTGCTAAGAAGGAAGATCAACGTGCATGGTACTCCTAGAAGAAGCAGGGCACACAGAGAGGTGCACTTTTCTCCTAAGCCACCTCTAGCACAGCAGTCTGTCTAGCTTCCTGAAAGAGTAGCTTGCACTCTTTCAAGTCTGCAAAGCGAAAGTGCACTTCAAGCTAAAGAGAAAGCAAGCGCACCACACAGCACTTCTCCCTTTCCACTGTACAGGCCAGTGTGTTCTCTGCATTTCAAAGCCTAACAGCAAGATCCTGTTTAGCACAGGAGGCTGCATGTAGAATTTGCATGTAGTAGCAAAGTTAGCTGTGGTTGATCTTCCTTCTTAGCAGGAGTCACTCACTGACACACAGTACACTGCGCAGAACACTCTGCTGCTCTGCTTCTCGCTTGTTCGCGCTTTGTGTTTTACAGCGATTTCTCTCTACCAGAGGTGAATTGTCTATACTGCTCACTCAGTACACTCTGCTGCTAGCTTCTGCTACTGCCAAAACACGCCTGGCATGTGCACTTTTCTTCTAAAGCCTCAGTTCCATACCAGTCTTCTTTCCTTCTGCTAACACTGCCATACACTCTTGGAAGCCTGCAAGGAGAAGAGCACAGAACTAGGAAGAAGGAAATTCAACTTCCCATAGCTTAGCTGCTGCAATACATACTCTTCATGCAGTTTTCTGTGGCAAATAAGACGCTTGTTAATCCGGCTGCCATATGCAGAGATGACATTGGTATGTTCAGTGCAGGGCCAGGAATGCTGTGTGCTGTGCACGCTTTCTCCTAAGCATTACTTTCACTACTGTGCTGTTCGCTATGCAGGCTTCAAGGAGTGCACAGCACTCTTCCAAGATGCAGGGCAGATCTGTATGGAACTGAGGCTTTAGAAGAAAAATGCACATGCCAGGCGTGTTTTGGCAGTAGCAGAAGCTAGCAGCAGAGTGTACTGAGTGAGCAGTATAGACAATTCACCTCTGGTAGAGAGAAATCGCTGTAAAACACAAAGCGCGAACAAGCGAGAAGCAGAGCAGCAGAGTGTTCTGCGCAGTGTACTGTGTGTCAGTGAGTGACTCCTGCTAAGAAGGAAGATCAACGTGCATGGTACTCCTAGAAGAAGCAGGGCACACAGAGAGGTGCACTTTTCTCCTAAGCCACCTCTAGCACAGCAGTCTGTCTAGCTTCCTGAAAGAGTAGCTTGCACTCTTTCAAGTCTGCAAAGCGAAAGTGTACTTCAAGCTAAAGAGAAAGCAAGCGCACCACACAGCACTTCTCCCTTTCCACTGTACAGGCCAGTGTGTTCTCTGCATTTCAAAGCCTAACAGCAAGATCCTGTTTAGCACAGGAGGCTGCATGTAGAATTTGCATGTAGTAGCAAAGTTAGCTGTGGTTGATCTTCCTTCTTAGCAGGAGTCACTCACTGACACACAGTACACTGCGCAGAACACTCTGCTGCTCTGCTTCTCGCTTGTTCGCGCTTTGTGTTTTACAGCGATTTCTCTCTACCAGAGGTGAATTGTCTATACTGCTCACTCAGTACACTCTGCTGCTAGCTTCTGCTACTGCCAAAACACGCCTGGCATGTGCACTTTTCTTCTAAAGCCTCAGTTCCATACCAGTCTTCTTTCCTTCTGCTAACACTGCCATACACTCTTGGAAGCCTGCAAGGAGAAGAGCACAGAACTAGGAAGAAGGAAATTCAACTTCCCATAGCTTAGCTGCTGCAATACATACTCTTCATGCACTTTTCTGTGGCAAATAAGACGCTTGTTAATCCGGCTGCCATATGCAGAGATGACATTGGTATGTTCAGTGCAGGGCCAGGAATGCTGTGTGCTGTGCACGCTTTCTCCTAAGCATTACTTTCACTACTGTGCTGTTCGCTATGCAGGGTTCAAGGAGTGCACAGCACTCTTACAAGATGCAGGGCAGATCTGTATGGAACTGAGGCTTTAGAAGAAAAATGCACATGCCAGGCGTGTTTTGGCAGTAGCAGAAGCTAGCAGCAGAGTGTACTGAGTGAGCAGTATAGACAATTCACCTCTGGTAGAGAGAAATCGCTGTAAAACACAAAGCGCGAACAAGCGAGAAGCAGAGCAGCAGAGTGTTCTGCGCAGTGTACTGTGTGTCAGTGAGTGACTCCTGCTAAGAAGGAAGATCAACGTGCATGGTACTCCTAGAAGAAGCAGGGCACACAGAGAGGTGCACTTTTCTCCTAAGCCACCTCTAGCACAGCAGTCTGTCTAGCTTCCTGAAAGAGTAGCTTGCACTCTTTCAAGTCTGCAAAGCGAAAGTGTACTTCAAGCTAAAGAGAAAGCAAGCGCACCACACAGCACTTCTCCCTTTCCACTGTACAGGCCAGTGTGTTCTCTGCATTTCAAAGCCTAACAGCAAGATCCTGTTTAGCACAGGAGGCTGCATGTAGAATTTGCATGTAGTAGCAAAGTTAGCTGTGGTTGATCTTCCTTCTTAGCAGGAGTCACTCACTGACACACAGTACACTGCGCAGAACACTCTGCTGCTCTGCTTCTCGCTTGTTCGCGCTTTGTGTTTTACAGCGATTTCTCTCTACCAGAGGTGAATTGTCTATACTGCTCACTCAGTACACTCTGCTGCTAGCTTCTGCTACTGCCAAAACACGCCTGGCATGTGCACTTTTCTTCTAAAGCCTCAGTTCCATACCAGTCTTCTTTCCTTCTGCTAACACTGCCATACACTCTTGGAAGCCTGCAAGGAGAAGAGCACAGAACTAGGAAGAAGGAAATTCAACTTCCCATAGCTTAGCTGCTGCAATACATACTCTTCATGCAGTTTTCTGTGGCAAATAAGACGCTTGTTAATCCGGCTGCCATATGCAGAGATGACATTGGTATGTTCAGTGCAGGGCCAGGAATGCTGTGTGCTGTGCACGCTTTCTCCTAAGCATTACTTTCACTACTGTGCTGTTCGCTATGCAGGCTTCAAGGAGTGCACAGCACTCTTTTTCAAGATGCAGGGTAGATTTGGAAGGAACTGAGGCTTTGGAAGAAAAATGCACATGCCAGGCGTGTTTTGGCAGTAGCAGAAGCTAGCAGCAGAGTGTACTGAGTGAGCAGTATAGACAATTCACCTCTGGTAGAGAGAAATCGCTGTAAAACACAAAGCGCGAACAAGCGAGAAGCAGAGCAGCAGAGTGTTCTGCGCAGTGTACTGTGTGTCAGTGAGTGACTCCTGCTAAGAAGGAAGATCAACGTGCATGGTACTCATAGAGGAAGCAGGGCACACAGAGAGGTGCACTTTTCTCCTAAGCCACCTCTAGCACAGCAGTCTGTCTAGCTTCCTGAAAGAGTAGCTTGCACTCTTTCAAGTCTGCAAAGCGAAAGTGTACTTCAAGCTAAAGAGAAAGCAAGCGCACCACACAGCACTTCTCCCTTTCCACTGTACAGGCCAGTGTGTTCTCTGCATTTCAAAGCCTAACAGCAAGATCCTGTTAGCACAGGAGGCTGCATGTAGAATTTGCATGTAGTAGCAAAGTTAGCTGTGGTTGATCTTCCTTCTTAGCAGGAGTCACTCACTGACACACAGTACACTGCGCAGAACACTCTGCTGCTCTGCTTCTCGCTTGTTCGCGCTTTGTGTTTTACAGCGATTTCTCTCTACCAGAGGTGAATTGTCTATACTGCTCACTCAGTACACTCTGCTGCTAGCTTCTGCTACTGCCAAAACACGCCTGGCATGTGCACTTTTCTTCTAAAGCCTCAGTTCCATACCAGTCTTCTTTCCTTCTGCTAACACTGCCATACACTCTTGGAAGCCTGCAAGGAGAAGAGCACAGAACTAGGAAGAAGGAAATTCAACTTCCCATAGCTTAGCTGCTGCAATACATACTCTTCATGCAGTTTTCTGTGGCAAATAAGACGCTTGTTAATCCGGCTGCCATATGCAGAGATGACATTGGTATGTTCAGTGCAGGGCCAGGAATGCTGTGTGCTGTGCACGCTTTCTCCTAAGCATTACTTTCACTACTGTGCTGTTCGCTATGCAGGGTTCAAGGAGTGCACAGCACTCTTTTTCAAGATGCACGGTAGATCTGTATGGAACTGAGGCTTTAGAAGAAAAATGCACATGCCAGGCGTGTTTTGGCAGTAGCAGAAGCTAGCAGCAGAGTGTACTGAGTGAGCAGTATAGACAATTCACCTCTGGTAGAGAGAAATCGCTGTAAAACACAAAGCGCGAACAAGCGAGAAGCAGAGCAGCAGAGTGTTCTGCGCAGTGTACTGTGTGTCAGTGAGTGACTCCTGCTAAGAAGGAAGATCAACGTGCATGGTACTCCTAGAAGAAGCAGGGCACACAGAGAGGTGCACTTTTCTCCTAAGCCACCTCTAGCACAGCAGTCTGTCTAGCTTCCTGAAAGAGTAGCTTGCACTCTTTCAAGTCTGCAAAGCGAAAGTGCACTTCAAGCTAAAGAGAAAGCAAGCGCACCACACAGCACTTCTCCCTTTCCACTGTACAGGCCAGTGTGTTCTCTGCATTTCAAAGCCTAACAGCAAGATCCTGTTTAGCACAGGAGGCTGCATGTAGAATTTGCATGTAGTAGCAAAGTTAGCTGTGGTTGATCTTCCTTCTTAGCAGGAGTCACTCACTGACACACAGTACACTGCGCAGAACACTCTGCTGCTCTGCTTCTCGCTTGTTCGCGCTTTGTGTTTTACAGCGATTTCTCTCTACCAGAGGTGAATTGTCTATACTGCTCACTCAGTACACTCTGCTGCTAGCTTCTGCTACTGCCAAAACACGCCTGGCATGTGCACTTTTCTTCTAAAGCCTCAGTTCCATACCAGTCTTCTTTCCTTCTGCTAACACTGCCATACGCTCTTGGAAGCCTGCAAGGAGAAGAGCACAGAACTAGGAAGAAGGAAATTCAACTTCCCATAGCTTAGCTGCTGCAATACATACTCTTCATGCACTTTTCTGTGGCAAATAAGACGCTTGTTAATCCGGCTGCCATATGCAGAGATGACATTGGTATGTTCAGTGCAGGGCCAGGAATGCTGTGTGCTGTGCACGCTTTCTCCTAAGCATTACTTTCACTACTGTGCTGTTCGCTATGCAGGCTTCAAGGAGTGCACAGCACTCTTCCAAGATGCAGGGCAGATCTGTATGGAACTGAGGCTTTAGAAGAAAAATGCACATGCCAGGCGTGTTTTTGGCAGTAGCAGAAGCTAGCAGCAGAGTGTACTGAGTGAGCAGTATAGACAATTCACCTCTGGTAGAGAGAAATCGCTGTAAAACACAAAGCGCGAACAAGCGAGAAGCAGAGCAGCAGAGTGTTCTGCGCAGTGTACTGTGTGTCAGTGAGTGACTCCTGCTAAGAAGGAAGATCAACGTGCATGGTACTCCTAGAAGAAGCAGGGCACACAGAGAGGTGCACTTTTCTCCTAAGCCACCTCTAGCACAGCAGTCTGTCTAGCTTCCTGAAAGAGTAGCTTGCACTCTTTCAAGTCTGCAAAGCGAAAGTGCACTTCAAGCTAAAGAGAAAGCAAGCGCACCACACAGCACTTCTCCCTTTCCACTGTACAGGCCAGTGTGTTCTCTGCATTTCAAAGCCTAACAGCAAGATCCTGTTTAGCACAGGAGGCTGCATGTAGAATTTGCATGTAGTAGCAAAGTTAGCTGTGGTTGATCTTCCTTCTTAGCAGGAGTCACTCACTGACACACAGTACACTGCGCAGAACACTCTGCTGCTCTGCTTCTCGCTTGTTCGCGCTTTGTGTTTTACAGCGATTTCTCTCTACCAGAGGTGAATTGTCTATACTGCTCACTCAGTACACTCTGCTGCTAGCTTCTGCTACTGCCAAAACACGCCTGGCATGTGCACTTTTCTTCTAAAGCCTCAGTTCCATACCAGTCTTCTTTCCTTCTGCTAACACTGCCATACACTCTTGGAAGCCTGCAAGGAGAGAGCACAGAACTAGGAAGAAGGAAATTCAACTTCCCATAGCTTAGCTGCTGCAATACATACTCTTCATGCAGTTTTCTGTGGCAAATAAGACGCTTGTTAATCCGGCTGCCATATGCAGAGATGACATTGGTATGTTCAGTGCAGGGCAGGAATGCTGTGTGCTGTGCACGCTTTCTCCTAAGCATTACTTTCACTACTGTGCTGTTCGCTCTGCAGGCTTCAAGGAGTGCACAGCACTCTTACAAGATGCAGGGCAGATCTGTATGGAACAGAGGGTTTAGAAGAAAAATGCACATGCCAGGCATGTTTTGGCAGTAGCAGAAGCTAGCAGCAGAGTGTACTGAGTGAGCAGTATAGACAATTCACCTCTGGTAGAGAGAAATCGCTGTAAACACAAAGCGCGAACAAGCGAGAAGCAGAGCAGCAGAGTGTTCTGCGCAGTGTACTGTGTGTCAGTGAGTGACTCCTGCTAAGAAGGAAGATCAACGTGCATGGTACTCCTAGAAGAAGCAGGGCACACAGAGAGGTGCACTTTTCTCCTAAGCCACCTCTAGCACAGCAGTCTGTCTAGCTTCCTGAAAGAGTAGCTTGCACTCTTTCAAGTCTGCAAAGCGAAAGTGTACTTCAAGCTAAAGAGAAAGCAAGCGCACCACACAGCACTTCTCCCTTTCCACTGTACAGGCCAGTGTGTTCTCTGCATTTCAAAGCCTAACAGCAAGATCCTGTTTAGCACAGGAGGCTGCATGTAGAATTTGCATGTAGTAGCAAAGTTAGCTGTGGTTGATCTTCCTTCTTAGCAGGAGTCACTCACTGACACACAGTACACTGCGCAGAACACTCTGCTGCTCTGCTTCTCGCTTGTTCGCGCTTTGTGTTTTACAGCGATTTCTCTCTACCAGAGGTGAATTGTCTATACTGCTCACTCAGTACACTCTGCTGCTAGCTTCTGCTACTGCCAAACACGCCTGGCATGTGCACTTTTTCTTCTAAAGCCTCAGTTCCATACCAGTCTTCTTCCTTCTGCTAACACTGCCATACACTCTTGGAAGCCTGCAAGGAGAAGAGCACAGAACTAGGAAGAAGGAAATTCAACTTCCCATAGCTTAGCTGCTGCAATACATACTCTTCATGCAGTTTTTCTGTGGCAAATAAGACGCTTTTAATCCGGCGCCATATGCAGAGATGACATTGGTATGTTCAGTGCAGGGCCAGGAATGCTGTGTGCTGTGCACGCTTTCTCCTAAGCATTACTTTCACTACTGTGCTGTTCGCTCTGTAAGGCTTCAAGGAGTGCACAGCACTCTTCCAAGATGCAGGGCAGATCTGTATGGAACAGAGGCTTTAGAAGAAAATGCACATGCCAGGCGTGTTTGGCAGTAGCAGAAGCTAGCAGCCGAGTGTACTGAGTGAGCAGTATAGACAATTCACCTCTGGTAGAGAGAAATCGCTGTAAAACACAAAGCGCGAACAAGCGAGAAGCAGAGCAGCAGAGTGTTCTGCGCAGTGTACTGTGTGTCAGTGAGTGACTCCTGCTAAGAAGGAAGATCAACGTGCATGGTACTCCTAGAAGAAGCAGGGCACACAGAGAGGTGCACTTTTCTCCTAAGCCACCTCTAGCACAGCAGTCTGTCTAGCTTCCTGAAAGAGTAGCTTGCACTCTTTCAAGTCTGCAAAGCGAAAGTGCACTTCAAGCTAAAGAGAAAGCAAGCGCACCACACAGCACTTCTCCCTTTCCACTGTACAGGCCAGTGTGTTCTCTGCATTTCAAAGCCTAACAGCAAGATCCTGTTTAGCACAGGAGGCTGCATGTAGAATTTGCATGTAGTAGCAAAGTTAGCTGTGGTTGATCTTCCTTCTTAGCAGGAGTCACTCACTGACACACAGTACACTGCGCAGAACACTCTGCTGCTCTGCTTCTCGCTTGTTCGCGCTTTGTGTTTTACAGCGATTTCTCTCTACCAGAGGTGAATTGTCTATACTGCTCACTCAGTACACTCTGCTGCTAGCTTCTGCTACTGCCAAAACACGCCTGGCATGTGCACTTTTCTTCTAAAGCCTCAGTTCCATACCAGTCTTCTTTCCTTCTGCTAACACTGCCATACACTCTTGGAAGCCTGCAAGGAGAAGAGCACAGAACTAGGAAGAAGGAAATTCAACTTCCCATAGCTTAGCTGCTGCAATACATACTCTTCATGCAGTTTTCTGTGGCAAATAAGACGCTTGTTAATCCGGCTGCCATATGCAGAGATGACATTGGTATGTTCAGTGCAGGGCCAGGAATGCTGTGTGCTGTGCACGCTTTCTCCTAAGCATTACTTTCACTACTGTGCTGTTCGCTCTGCAGGCTTCAAGGAGTGCACAGCACTCTTCCAAGATGCAGGGCAGATCTGTATGGAACAGAGGGTTTAGAAGAAAAATGCACATGCCAGGCGTGTTTTGGCAGTAGCAGAAGCTAGCAGCAGAGTGTACTGAGTGAGCAGTATAGACAATTCACCTCTGGTAGAGAGAAATCGCTGTAAAACACAAAGCGCGAACAAGCGAGAAGCAGAGCAGCAGAGTGTTCTGCGCAGTGTACTGTGTGTCAGTGAGTGACTCCTGCTAAGAAGGAAGATCAACGTGCATGGTACTCCTAGAAGAAGCAGGGCACACAGAGAGGTGCACTTTTCTCCTAAGCCACCTCTAGCACAGCAGTCTGTCTAGCTTCCTGAAAGAGTAGCTTGCACTCTTTCAAGTCTGCAAAGCGAAAGTGTACTTCAAGCTAAAGAGAAAGCAAGCGCACCACACAGCACTTCTCCCTTTCCACTGTACAGGCCAGTGTGTTCTCTGCATTTCAAAGCCTAACAGCAAGATCCTGTTTAGCACAGGAGGCTGCATGTAGAATTTGCATGTAGTAGCAAAGTTAGCTGTGGTTGATCTTCCTTCTTAGCAGGAGTCACTCACTGACACACAGTACACTGCGCAGAACACTCTGCTGCTCTGCTTCTCGCTTGTTCGCGCTTTGTGTTTTACAGCGATTTCTCTCTACCAGAGGTGAATTGTCTATACTGCTCACTCAGTACACTCTGCTGCTAGCTTCTGCTACTGCCAAAACACGCCTGGCATGTGCACTTTTCTTCTAAAGCCTCAGTTCCATACCAGTCTTCTTTCCTTCTGCTAACACTGCCATACACTCTTGGAAGCCTGCAAGGAGAAGAGCACAGAACTAGGAAGAAGGAAATTCAACTTCCCATAGCTTAGCTGCTGCAATACATACTCTTCATGCAGTTTTCTGTGGCAAATAAGACGCTTGTTAATCCGGCTGCCATATGCAGAGATGACATTGGTATGTTCAGTGCAGGGCCAGGAATGCTGTGTGCTGTGCACGCTTTCTCCTAAGCATTACTTTCACTACTGTGCTGTTCGCTATGCAGGCTTCAAGGAGTGCACAGCACTCTTCCAAGATGCAGGGCAGATCTGTATGGAACAGAGGCTTTAGAAGAAAAATGCACATGCCAGGCGTGTTTTGGCAGTAGCAGAAGCTAGCAGCAGAGTGTACTGAGTGAGCAGTATAGACAATTCACCTCTGGTAGAGAAATCGCTGTAAAACACAAAGCGCGAACAAGCGAGAAGCAGAGCAGCAGAGTGTTCTGCGCAGTGTACTGTGTGTCAGTGAGTGACTCCTGCTAAGAAGGAAGATCAACGTGCATGGTACTCCTAGAAGAAGCAGGGCACACAGAGAGGTGCACTTTTTTTCCTAAGCCACCTCTAGCACAGCAGTCTGTCTAGCTTCCTGAAAGAGTAGCTTGCACTCTTTCAAGTCTGCAAAGCGAAAGTGCACTTCAAGCTAAAGAGAAAGCAAGCGCAGCACACAGCACTTCTCCCTTCCACTGTACAGGCCAGTGTGTTCTCTGCATTTCAAAGCCTAACAGCAAGATCCTGTTTAGCACAGGAGGCTGCCTGTAGAATTTGCATGTAGTAGCAAAGTTAG